>NC_133582.1:60211742-60842142 GCF_964106895.1 Numenius arquata
CATTTAATAAAATATTCTGGTTTGATTCAGAAGTATAGATATACAACCCAGACAATGTGTAGCAAATAATTGCAGATCTTTTCCTGGTATATTTGCACTTCTATGGATATAGAAATTACTAATTTGTCATATAAGAGCAAGATACATTTAGTGAGAACATATCTATATTCCAGCTATTTTCCCACCATTTTCATATAGGATCACTTTATCTGATAATTTTTGATGGCTGAAAACCAGCAGTGGTGAGACCAGACACCAATTAAATAGAAGTGGGTCATTTCTGAGATGGCATGAAATCTAAAATACTCCAAGGGAAGTTATCGATTTAGAAAGTTTTGTCAGGCATGAGTAGCGACCAAGTCGGGGAAACAGAGAACTGCTCCTTCAAAAGGAGTTGATACCCTTGAGAAAATAATAGGTAATGCCTCATATTCTGTGTATTGTAACATATCACGAGGCCAGGAATAAAGAAAGGAAAGGGAGAAACATTATCTGAACACATAGATGGTAATATGTATCTTCTGTTGATATTTTTGTACATCTTAAGTTCCTTTGTCCCTGTTCAAACACTTGTTGGTGTCTGATCTTGGAGTCCAAACTGCTCCAAACCTGCATTAGAGAGGAAAGCCATTTAAAAATCCCCTTTTCTATAAGCACA
Source organism: Numenius arquata (assembly GCF_964106895.1). Lineage (NCBI taxonomy): Eukaryota > Metazoa > Chordata > Aves > Charadriiformes > Scolopacidae > Numenius > Numenius arquata. Next base: position 60,212,401 of record NC_133582.1, read on the forward strand.
AGCCAAGGAGTTGAATGTCTGATGAATTTTAACGACAGAAACAAGACCTGAGGGACTCAGTGTGACTTCTGAACTGGTGAATAGTAAAAAAAATATCCTTAGCTGAAATCAGTGTTGTTGATTCTACAAGTTCACTTGCACAAAATTCACCTGCTCTTTTTCAAAGTAAAACTATAATGCATTATTGATTTAGTGACTGACTTTTTTAAAGAATTTTTCAAGAATTCAATTTGTGAACTCCCAAGTCCTCCTGCAATCATCTTGCGGCATCCTCCCATGTAAATATTCATGTAGTTCTGTTCCCATTCTAAGGTTTTGTGTGAACATCCCTAACCTCATTAATTGCGTGTGATAGTAGCACAATCTTCTCTAGTACGTTGAACACTCATAAAACAGCCTCTAATCTAAAAGGAAAAAAGAATATCATGGCAATGAGTAAGGTACATGAAGTAGTATATCCATTTAAAAACAAAAACCTACATGTTCATAAACTTAGAGCAAAAACTACTGGAATTAGAAAATAAAGATAGCAAAAAATATTATAAAACCGTAAGTTACTTCTCAGAAATGCATTAATCTCACCTTGTTACTCCAGAATCTCTCCCTGTCTGCTGCAGGCGGTGGTACAAAGTGGTTGATAGCTACAGTTTGAGATATAGACTGACACTTTCTTCTGCAGCAGTCATGAGTGAGTTATTCCAATCTGTGCTAGCACAGCTGGAAAATTTACCTTCACACGGCTGGAATTCCATTTCAGTCTGTCATGATACACTACACTGCGTCTGTTTCTTCATGAGCTACAGCATTGGTTCAATGTGTTCTCTAAGGTTTCTGCCATCACAAATACAGTCACTAAAGCCATCTATTAAAAGTAAGTTGAGATTGAAATGTTTTGATATCAAAAAATGTATTATTTTGTAAAGAGCCAGCTCTCTCAGAGTTAGAAAAGCTTACATAATAGCTATGATTTTATTTTGCTTTTCTTTTAAGTTTTTACAACTGCCTTTTTGCAGGTAATTTATATTGCTCCTGGGCCAGATGCATTTTAAGTTTCTCTTTCTTAGTACTTAAAAATGTGTGGACTGCCCTAGCTTTCATGTACTTCAGTTCAAGGGAACTAGAAGAGTCTAAAACTTATTCATAACTGCTTTTCCAGAGATCATTCACCCTGATAATCTATTGCCATCAAGGGTATAAACAGGAATTAGTTAATACGCATTATTCCATCAAGAAGTCAGCAAGAAAGCAACAGTGAGGCCTGGAGACTGGGCCAAGCTCGAAGTCAGGATGTAAGTTAAGCTTCCAATAGTTCATCTTCTGAATATGAAACATCATTTCATTTACACACATTAATTTCTGAAGTCCATACAGAATTGCTATCAAGAATGTGAATTCAAGTAGTAGTTACCCTCATGTGAATTCAAGTGGTAGTTTTCCTCTATTTCCTTAGTGCAAAAATTCAAAATGATGGAATTATAACAAAAGCTGTCCTCAATATTGTTACTGATACTCAAGCATCACAAAACAATTCTTTCCTTTTACCCCTCTGTCTTTCAAACATTAAGCAATAGAGATGTTTGCTTTAACTGATCCCGTAACCTCCATCGCGCTTCCTTTCCCAAATGACTTTTGATTTTCTTTTCTAGAGTTACCTGTTGACTGGTGCCGTAAAACATATGTTCTATAGTAAATCATACATGTTCACAACAGAGCTGAGTGAAAGGCACAGCTCGCGTCTTGTGTGCCTTCAGCTCAGGTCTTCTGGGGTCAAAATCAGTGTTGCTCACATTGCTGTCTTTGTAATATAGGTAGAAGCAGAAAGCATAGAAAGGAGCAGAAACACGAACAAAGCCATTTGTTTACAATTAATAAAACTAGCAATAATGTGACTAAAGTAAGACCTGTAATTTTAGCTCTTTTATCTCAGCTTTTAACACTGATTCTAGTTGCTGTATGTGGCAGATTACAGATCATGACTATAATTTCTTATGTGTGTATTGACTTTTTCTTCCTTAACCGTCTAACCAAACCTTGCGTCTGTTCAATATGAACTGGGCAGTGGGTGTTGAAATGTTATTTACAATGTCCTTCCATGTGCATCAAGGAATGAGCCACACCATGGTGAGCACAAAGAAATAAGCTTTCACTTGTGTAGGCAGGTTATGGTAACTACTGTAGAATTGCTTGAGTTTATAAATAGGAAAATGTATTATCCTGCTGTGGAAAATGCAAAAACATTCAATAGCAGAACTATCCTTTACATTTTTCACAGGTTAGAAAACCAAGGATGGTGACCAGCTCTATAGTAGGAAATCTATTTTTCACAATTTAAAAAGCAAATTTTTAAAGTATTGAGTCCACACAACATTTAGAGCATTCAAATCCATTTAGCGGTGACGCGCTGTGTTTTGCTGTAATAAAACAATATCCTTTCAAAAATAGAATTTTATAATTAAAGTGATAGATCCAGTGCTGTGGAATACTGACTTCAAAGGCTTCAGTATTAATCAACAGAGTGATATTTTTAGTGGACATTTTGGGGAAGTGTTAGAGGAGACATTTCAAAATCAGGAGACACTGCATGTGGGACTTACTTTACTTAAGTATAGATACGTAAAAGATAGACTTGTAATCTGTATAACCATCCCCATAAGTGCTATGGAAACAGAGAGCTTTCCCAGAGAACAATCCACAATCCACACTGCCTCTATTTTTAGTGATTTTTTTCCCATTCGAAATCAATGGAGGAAACAACAGTTCTTAGTTGTTTCTACATTGTCTATACAAACATCCCAGGCCTCAAGCTTAGTCAAGACAATTAAATTGCAGATAGCCACAGCTTGAAGATGTTTCAAACCAAATGTTCTTTGAAAGTCAGTATAATTAATGGTATTCCGCCCTTCTAGGAATCAGTCCGTGGAAAGTTTATCTTCTGGGGGCCAATATCATAGTGCCTTTCTAGACAACAGGCTGCTGTTTGTTTAGAATCATAGAACCATAGAATGGTTTGTGTTCGAAGGAACCTGAAATATCATTGTGTTCCAGCCCCCCTGTCATGTTTAACATCTTATCTAGTTTTTGCCCAGTGTTAATATTGATGGACAAATGTCTATCTCCTTTAGATGTAAGTGTGACTGTCAGTTTACAAGTCTGCATATTTTTCAGTGTATAAAGAGCGCTGAGGTTTGATACCACTCTGCTCTATTGCAAGGAATATTTCACACAAAGTGGCATGTCAATTTGTCTACAGTGAAGTACCATGTAAATTGGTATAGATTGTTTAGCAAGAAAACGAGTTCACCTCATGGATATCTGCACCCAGGTGCAGTTTATACCTTTTGGAAGTGGTATTTTAAAAATTATCTGTTAATTTATTTAGTAATTGGGATTTCCCCTGTTTTTTGAAAATGGACATCAATGGACATGTATTACGCAGTCTAGGTAGTATAAAGCATGTACTGTTTGTAGCAATTATAGATCAATGTGATTTACAATAAAGACTTGGCATTAGGATCTTGGCGAGCACATAGTAACACATAATTGTAACATACACTTATTATTCAATTTAGTGTGTTTGTCATTTTGCATTTCATACTCAGGAGAGAGATTTCAAAATGAAATAAAGGATGATGCTAAACACGAGGTGCTTCAGCATACAAAGCCATTTTGAAACTAAGCAGATGAACCAAAATCAAAAAGAATTGTCTTTACAGCATGAAGTCATTATCATTTCCTTTTTTGAGTTCTACAATGAAAAGTCATGTAAGTAGCAGTAAATCCTACATGTTTGACTACACTAACTAATTAGCAAATAATTATGCCATGGCATTTTGTCAAACTTGCTGGTGCCCCATTAATGTGCTTTTCAGATTTAGTATGTAGAACATTATTTCTTATCATTTGTTGCTTTTGACATGTGATTTGGGTATTTTCTAGAATAAATAAATAAATAAAACCCAGTTGATATATGAGATAGAAAGTTTCTGTGTTTAATTAGTTTTGAAAAGTGTAGACAAATGAATTACCACAAAACTCTTTGCAATGCTTATATCCTTTTCCTTTTTCAAAAAAAAAAATAATGACAAGCAGTTCAGGTTGAGAGAATTTTCTGATATTTATCAGCCACACACAGATTCTACTGGCCACATGAGAAACTGCAAGCTACTTTTAAGTGTAAAAGAAATGAGTGAACCCTTCTCTCTGGCTATTGATTCAGATTTAGCTTGCTCCAGCTTCTCTAACCCTACCTCTGGGGTTCATACTTTGATTTATTTAGTTCAGAATTGTCAGCAAGTATTTGTGGGACATGCCTTTAAACAAAAACAAATTCAGGGACACATGGACAGTAGAAATAAATAAAAGAAACTATAGTTTGGTGCATCTGAGTAATTGGTCCATCTAGTGCATTTTATATTCTCTTATCAAAGCCTTTTCTGACACACTGTCTGGCCTTCAGATGCTCAGTGTTTATATAATCAGTTACACAGGGCAGGTGGTAAAATTATAAACTTATCTTTACTCATATTGTATTAGGCAAATTCTAAATTTAGCATGAAATCAGGGGGAGCCTACCACAGTTCTACTAAAACTGAGCTCAAATAGACATCATATCCACATTACCTCTAAATGCTGTGGACTTGGACAATACTTGAAGAAATATGTTATTTACATCAACAATCTTCAGTTTACCATTCTGACTTGTAAGTCAGAATCTACTTTCATGGACAGAATGCGGCCTTATTTACTACCCCTGTATTTGCAAACTATGCAAGCCGTACTAGCTCTGCTTTAGGTACACTGGAACATTCTCACCCTGTGCTCCTTCAGACGAGACAGTCTTTGAGTGAGAAAACACACTTCATTTGCGGGAGGACTAGTGTCTGCTCTTTGAAAACCAAATCAGGGAAGTTCAGTAGCATTGAAAAGATTACTGGAAGAAGTCAGGACTTTATATCATGCCTATCCTTTACCTTGTGTACAGTGCATGCCCCTGTAAATATCTGTGGCATTCTTCCACATGGTTTTAATTATTATTATTTCTATGCTAGTACTCCTTCTCCTTCTCTTCCTTCTTCTCCTTCTCCTCCTTCTCCTCTTCTTTCTCTTTTAATCATCAGTTTTGATATATGTTTTTTTGACATCTATGAAAAAATGTTATAAGATCTATCAAGGCTATCACAGCACCAGTGAAAATTAAAAGTTAAAAGACTCCAAACTTGGAAGAAAATTTGAGAAAGCACATCATTTATAAGTGAGGATTTTTTTAGGTGGAATCATTAATTTCATTGGTTTTAATTTTATTTTTCTACCTGTTACTGCATTATTAGAATGTAAGACAGATAGATAATGCTAATGAAAATGAAGAAATCTTATAAAGAGTGGGATCAACAATATCTAATCATCATTATTTCAAATTGTAGATATTTAATGCCATTCTGTAACGCACTCACTAGAATTTCAGAGGCAAGACACATGGTGACTTTTGTCTTAGTTGACTTTGAACAGCTGTATTCCATTAGTTTTCTGGTTTAAACATTCTGCCAAAATAGTTCACATATTTAAGTGGGAGACGAAATTATTTTAAAATTGTAAAACACTGGAGACACTGCTTCATTAAGTTTTCCTCTTTATTTAAATACTACCACAACATGTTAAAGGAAGCTTTAAATGAAAAATTATTATGCATTAAGCAGCAGTTACATTTTACAAGGCAATTTCTAATTTAACATTTTAAAAAATCACTAGAGGCTGTTATTTGAAATTACATTCCAAGAAATTGAAGTTTTTTATGAGCGGATTTCCAATAAAATTTTATCAAAGGTGTAGCCATAGCATTTGAATAAGTTCTTATTAAATGTAGTTAGTATCGTGCTTGCAGCTTAATACTTTAAAAATATGTAATACTTAGACTGAGTGCTATATATATACATATAATTATACATAATTCAGATGTCTTATTATCTATCTTGTTTAGAGTACAGTGTTTGTTTCTAATCTGATTTTCTAACAGAGTTTCCCCAAGTATATTAACTTTTTTTCCAAATTTACACCAAAAAATTACAATTCATCATGCTATTTAGGAACACCAAAATTTAGGAAATACATTGTTTAACCTGCTCATTTATTCTTTATTATGCTGTAGTGTGGATTTCCAGGAAGTGAAATTTATATAAATAATTTATATAAATAAACAGTGTAAGCATGCGCTACAGCAAAATATTTCTGTCTTCAAATTGTGCTTCAGATATTTTTCATTTGCAAATGCTGATTTGTATCAACTGTGAGACTACACATGCAAAGGAATTCAAAAGCTACAGCCTTGTTTTTGCATGTAACTCCAAACATCTGACATAAATCTGAAAATGCATAAGTTATTCAGCTCTGGCTGCAGAGTTTCAGAGATCAGGTAAATATACACATTTGTCACTCAACAACCCTAGGAACCATTTTGCTGCACTAAGAAAAAAATCCACCTCACCTAATTTTATAGCTGTTGAATTTAAAATAGCTGGTTGGATTAACTCTATAAGCAGCTGGAGAATGAAGAAACATCATAAAACAAGGCTGTGCATTTGTGTGTGCGTGAGAGAAAAGGGAAATACTCTTTTTTCTGTTGAAGGTGAGTATCTATAGTGAATACTGGCAAATTAATTGCATCAAACTAGGAAAATTCAAGAGAACTAGTTTATGGTCAAGACAGTAAACTGGAAAATAATCAGATGAAAAAGCTGGCCTCAACATGGGAATTACTATTTTTGGTTTTTTAGCTGAAAGAGTTAAGCTAGAAAAATACAAGATAAAGGCACAGTTTTTTTTTAAAAAAAAACCTTTGATCATATGGCTTTATATCAAGAAGAATCTAGGGGAGTTATAAAGGTTGACATCTCTTTGCTGATACTGTAATTCTAGAACGCTTGTTTGTTGGTCTAACTCTGTTGGCAAGAGTAGACCAGGGCATTAGTTATTGGAGATCTTTTAAGACAGGGGCCAGACAAATTCCAGCAGAAAAATCTGTTGATGGCTATTAATCACTGGATGGCAGGGAGAATATCCTCAGGAACTAACATTGTGTTTAAGCTCTTTCTATACCTAAACCCCCGTTACCGCTATTATCAAAGACAGTTTAGAATGATAGATTAACACTTCGGACGAATTCTTCCAGCTACAGGTTCAGATTCCCAACTTTCCATATCTCCAACGTAGCTGTCTGCATTTCAGATTTGTTATAGTGAGTGGAGATCTAGTCAAACAGTCTGGAGTATCATTTTGCTGGCCTGCATCCGCTTTCAATTGTAACAGCAGTTTGTTTTTTGCCAATATTTACTGACAGATCATTTCCTGACCTCCCTGAAGCTATTATCTGTTTCTCTGTACTCTCAGTTATTGTTTGAAAAAAAAGTAAATCTCTAAACATTGTGTTTGTGAAGTTTAGACGTGATTTGAGTACAAACAACACAAAGATATGTGAAGGAAGAGTGAAACAACTCTGAGAGACATGATACAGCCTTCCCACCTCCGTAAAGAGTCAATTTCTTGCAGAAAAAAATTCAGAGAAAAATTTGAATTTAGCAGAAGTTATAATTCTCAAATATATTTATTCCAGGAAGCTTTCTTAACTTCTGCACCTTAAATAGGTGTTTTATGTAGATGATGTTGAAAAGACTTTCCTTCTCTACAGTTCAGGTCTTCAGGATTATAGTTTTCTTATTAATTTTCTGGAAAGAAACAATGTGTAATGTAATGGTACCAAAAAAATGAGTGCAGTTCTAATGGTATAGTCAGTTAATTTTTGTCCAAGCCTGCAAGAGCCAAAGGTAAGGATCTTTGTAGGCCTCTAGGCATAACTAGGGAGAATCAAGATTGTGGAGCCAACTAGAGCCAAGACGCAATGCAGTCATATTTTGAATGGACCTAGAGATAGTGATGTAGCCTGCATATCCTCCATCCAGTTTCTCATCCTGCTTTCTTCTTTTCACTGCTGTCCTTTTTGCTTTGCTATGCACTTATGCTGGTTTTCCACGAGGTGCTCGCTGCTCAATGACTAATGAAATGGTTTGTGTGATTATAGTATAAGTGATAATAGCAAAATAATAGAATAATAATATATACATGATAGTAACATTAATAATACCTGAGAGAAAGGTGAAATATATAGGCAAGAAGCAACCAAAATTGTGATTTTTTTTTTTCTTTCGCCATGTCTAAGTAACAAGGAATGCCTAGATGTTTGTGTCAGCAAACATATTCATCCCTACAGAGGAAGTTACTGCTTTCACAGTGAGACAGCTTTTCAGTTACAGTAAAATAAAAGTTTATCTTCTGTAGAAGTGCCTTTTGTTTTCCAGAGACAGAATTTCCAAGAATAAATGCTGCTGCCCTTCTGTTAAAGTCTGTAACCACTAAATCTGTGTAACTGAGGATTCAGTGTCCCATCTCATCTCTTATCATTTGCCAGTTTTAATATCCTTTATCTCCCCAGAATATTTGTCGAGGGCTTAGAAATTGTCTCCAAGGTGCAAAGTAATACATTGTTGAGGATTTTAAATGGGTGAATTTCTCCCTGCCTAAATAACACTGGAAAAAATTGTTTTTCAAATAACATTTGATTAACAAGTACATTTGGTTAATAAGTAACACTGATAATCTACAATGAATAGGAGATTCTCTCCCTGTATTGCTTTAATGGAACACAGAATATGGTGGCACTGATCCAATAAAAAGTACGAGCTCGTTAAAACTTCATACATTGAGATTATTTCACCAGAATAACAGACACCATTGTTTACCTGTGGCCATTTAGCATGGCCAACTTCTCAACTCCAAATGGTCTTCTGACACTAAGATATCAATAGCTATGTCCTCCTACAAAAACATGTCTTTGGTTGAATCCTTCAGATTTGGACAAAGAATGAGATATGGTCATTGAGAATAACTAAATACAAGGTCAGGTATTGAAAAGCATGTTCAGTTTTTGCTAGTGTCATGTATTGTTTCAAATAACCCCAAATGTATTTCAAATATTGTTCAAAGTACCACTGTGGGCTTGTAATATTTACCAGATAAGGGGGAAAGAAAAAAGCTTTTTGTTGATTGTAGAAAAAAATAATCTTTTGTGTTCTGTGCTTGAGTATGAATAGATAAAATATCTCATTGTATTAAATCTTTTCTTGAGATCTTTTTCACTTTTAGATGACAACGTCGTGCATATGAAAGCATTTCAACACTGAATCCAGTTTCGATGGCAGGGTTAATCGGTGTCTCAAATGGAATAAAATAATTCGTGAGACCTGACTGGTGTCTGGATTCATCTGATAAAGTGTAGACAATAACATCCGAGTTTGCCGTCTAGATCATCTAGATTTGTTTTATCATTGAGCTTAATTTCATCCTTTGACTGTACAGAAGCAAACAGTGACCCGTACAAATACAGAAGTTAAAACCCTAAAAAGCTTAAGTAGGTAAGGCCAGTCCCACTCAACCTTTAAATTAAGTCAGAAACAAAGAACTTTTAAGTGTTATATCTGACAATACAGTTGATAATAATAACCACTCTTAAATCCTGCCCGTTAGCACTGATTAGTGTGTTACCCACCTAGTAGTGCCAATCTGGTACCTTGCTCTGGCACTGGACTTGAAAGATCTTACAAGCATTGGCTGCAGGGATATCATTAGAATAGGTATCTCCCTTCTGGGCTCTCTTATACCCCCATGCAGATCTTTTGAGTTAATTTTACAGCTAAAAAATGCAATATGGATGACATTTTAAAATTTCTTAATAACCTACCACACTGATTCTTTTCAAAGTATTTTCTGTGATTAGTCTAACTTCTGCCTTGAAAATCTCAACACAAATGCAAGTGTAAAACACAGCTGATGTGTACATTTTCTTAGCAAAAATGGAAGTTTCACTTCCCACATTAAATGTCTACTAAGAAAATATGCGCACCTAACAGAATGAAGTCAAGCTACAACCCAACTCTCAAATACCCCAATCCATATTCTTTTGTCTCAGAAAAGCTTGGGAATAATTATTAATCTTATCATGTGTTCTAGGAAAGCTAATGAAGCCAGACTAAGATGTAAAGCTCACTGCCACAGTCCTTACAGAGAGAAATGGTAAGGAACACCATGCTGAGTTTAGGACTTAAAGAACATTGAGTATGACTTTCTCCTCTACAGTCTGCTGGGGTCTTCTTCTCTGAAATCTGTTCAACTCCGATGAACTGTTTCCCCACCAAGAATTACTATACTTGCATGGATGTGACCCATTCCCTGGACAGAGCAGCTTGGCATAGCAGGGTAGCCAAAGTTACAATTTTTGTGCTAATTGCATCTTAACGCCATTCTAAAAGATGAACAACTAGGGCTGTCTGAATCTGTGCAAAGGATATGTATTGCTAGAGGGGATTTTCCCTGCTTCTTAAAGGATTAACAATATAATTAAATCTTGGAATAAGGCATTTGGTGAAACAATTGCCTTCATTTCAACCTAGAAGCAGCCTAAGGTCATTATAGTCTACTAGAATGATGATGCTGGGATGAATTAACATTTATTTAATGGACAACCGCACTCTAAAACAGGTCACGGGGTAACCTTATCACTTAACACCATGACAAGGGCATTGTAGAGGGTACAGGGACAACTGTACTGAAGTCCTCACCCAGTAGAAGAAGTCCTGCACTCTGAAGAAGCACATAGTGCAGGATTTATTACTTGAATTTTTTTGTATCAGTGAAACGATGGAACCTGGTAAGTCATTATACTGACCTTGCTACCTTGAAAAACTTCCAAAGTTACTGATAATAAAAACATGTCATCAAAGGGTTTTTTCTAAATAAATAAGGGTTAGATACTGTACACAAAATGGCAAAAGTGTGGAATAGGACTTTGGGATATTTTTTTTTTAATTTTGGCTACATTAAATTTGTGACCTAGCTAATATAATTAAAAATCTAGACTACAACATGTTAAGAGCATAAAACAAAATAAGAAATCATACTGAGGAGGTCTTTTAAACAGTATGAGTAATATTACAATGTCGGATATATTTTAATCAAGAACTAATAACCCCACTTTCTGAAATTACGCGCACTAGGAGAGAGGGGCGAATAAGCCTGATATTTGTATGTGTCTGTAGACACACAGGGACATGGGCATACATTCTTATCTGCTGCCAGGTTGATAGAGCCTTCACCTGGGCGATAAGAAATGTGGACTTTAATCCTCTTCCTCTGAGGAGAGATTTTTTTCTCTATAGTTGGCTACTATGGAACAACGGGTGGCAGTCGCAGGCATTGATTAAAAAGAAAGCCATTGACTCTCCATTTTGAACATTCATGCCACTGGAACGGGTCAGTGTCTTTAAGTAGCATAGGTGTCCCTCAACTTATTTTTAAATATCAAAATGAGGTGTACTAGAGTAAGGACTCTGCCTGCTAAGATCTGACCAGCAACATAATGCAGAACACCAGTGCCTAGGAAACCCAGGCAGCCACTGAACTGGAGGTTTTAGATTCCATTTTCTGATTTTGGCAGTTCAATCTTCCTCAGTCTTGCCTTTGACACCTGATTTTTCCTTCTAATCTCAGCCATCATCTTTTAACTGGTCTCTGTTTCTTTCTTCTCAGAGTGGAGAGACATAAAATTCTGAGTAAAATCTGATTACATGATACTGTCTTTGGGTGTGAAGACAATCAACTTGCAGAGCACAGACAAGATCATTTATAGCTCTTTTTTTTTAACGATGTACATTTCCTGCTGCTGTTCCTCTTTTCTCACGATATCACTTTTCATGGAGGCATAATATGGTACTTAACACGCCATGGGCAAGTTGTTCCTAAAATGAAACAACATGATCTCCACTCAACCAAGAAAAGAAAATACGATTGATGCACTTTAACGGAATTGCATGAATGAAGGTCAGAGTGTAGCTTTCATGCTTTTGTGTCATAGTGGTATGAAAGGTAAATCTTAATATGGATGTGCTGGGAAATCCGACAATCTTTCATTAATCGTTCAGGCTCTTGGAATCTCTGCTCCCAAGGATAAACGCATACACTGAGTCTTTCCAAACTGCTTCTTGTTAGTAGGGGTCAAATATTACATACATGGAGCAACGCAGCTGTAAAAAAACATGAACTACTTTTACATATCTACTAGTCATTCCTGGATATCTTGAAATTCCTACATATTACAGCAGGAATAATGGTATAAAGGTATGCTTTCAGATGAGACAACACTAGGGAACTATACTGCTTAATATTAATACAATTCTTAAGTCTTACTAAGTTGTTGCTGTGTATTATTTGAATTAACAGCTGTATGATAAAAAAGATATTCCCATTAGGCTGCAAGGGAAACAGGACAGTAAACTCAGAAATTACATAAAATCTTGTGGTGTTTGGGCATAATGGTAATTGCTAAGCCACAAACAATGTAAGTAATGCTATGGTTTTGCCTAAAAAAGTGCCTATTTTGCGCTTTTCTGACTCTGCTGCCATTGTAAGCAAGATGTCCATGCCAGTGATGAGTTAAAATGACCTGAAGGCATCTCTAATTTACATGAGCTGATAAAACATCTTAAAAAATGGAACTACAGATGGAAGATTTCAATCATGGCCTGCTTCCCCCAATGTGGTGGCAGCAGTGAGAAAAAGTGCTGTAAATTATGAGCCCTGATATTGGTGTTTTAAGTCACAAAAACATATCCATGTGCTCTAAGAAGCACATTTCTTTGCTGTGAGCAGGTGTTAATCAGAGGAATCTGAGTGATTAATTTGGAAATATGGGATTCAATGATGCTGGTATTTCTTCTACAGTGTGGATTGGCTAAAAAGTAAAGTTGAATGTCAGAATTGCTTTAGTAGAGGGAATTCTGGTAAGATCAAAACGTATGTTTTGGTTAACAGTTACTTTTTTTTTTTTTTTTTTTTTTTTTTATTCTGCAAAAGAGATCATGAAAATATTCTGGTTATACTGAAATGAAACGTTTCCTTCAGTCCAAAATTAGTACTTACCAATTTTCAGAATGTCTTTTTCTTTTTCTGAAACCTCTCTTCCTAGACAAAATGAAACTAAATTTCAGGCTCTTGAAATCCCTCATGAAATGGTACTTCTGCCCTCTGCTCAGCTCAAGTAGTGGTACTGGTTTTGGACTCTGGCTCTTCGTGCCCTAGTCCTACTGACAGTGGCAGAACAGTACAGGTGGTCTTTAGGTGAGATTAACCCATCACAATATGACAAATGAAAGAATTTTGTTTCTTGTATAAGGTCCTCTCTTTTTTTCATTACGTTGTAAAATACGTATTCTTATGTAAATATATAATCTAACGTGAATGCTTCCTTGAAGGTTACTTGAAATTTATCTGGAAAAAGCCAAGAGTTATACACTATTATTTTTTTAACTAATAATGACATTAATAAAATGAAATTAAATTACCCTAAAGTTTTACTTCTTCCTTTTTTATTTTCCTATCATTGTAAGGAAAACCATCTTTTAAATAACAATATGAACGTACTAACATACCTTAGTTATAGTTCCATAAAATTCAAAATCTCTACTGTCACATATTTAAAATGATTTTACACATATCCGTTTTCTCCATATATATTTGAAATAACATCTGTATGTATGTTATTGTACTGTACTGCAGTTTTGTCCGGTTGATATTTATATTTCAAAATTGAAAGACTTGCATCCTTTATTCAGTCACCAATATTTGAAACTGAAATGAAGTTGAACGTATCATCTGTGATAGATAAACATTGAAAATATTTTCATTCTCCATGTGCGTGTTACTTCAAAAGCTCCAGAAGACATTATCTTAGGGTATTAGAAAATATTTCATACAACTTTTCAACATTTACTTGTATTTTGACATTCAAAAAGATGCTTTCTGCACTAAAGCTTTCTGAATAGATACTTCTTCCTCTTCACTGTTCACATTTAAAAAGGATACACACAGTGGTATTTATCATGTTTGCTGTGTATTAAGGTACTTTTGCACCCATCACTAATCACCAAACCCACAGGTCCCCATAAAATGGAACTTCAGAGATTGGATTGCTGCTGCAACTTCCATCAGTGGTTTTTATATTTTAATATGACACTCCATTATAGTTAGTTCCTCATGTTGAAGTCATTATATATTTATGTGAAGTAGCATATCATTATCTATGTTGCTGAACAGCGATTATTTCAAACATTTTGGGTTGATATTAAGTGAAGACAATTTTTGAACTGTTTTAATTTTGTATTTAAAGTCTATATGCCTGCTCAGCTTTTTTTCTGCCTTCCTACTCTTTGATCTTTTTTTTCTTTCGCCCTCATGTCATTTTGTTAGTGGTTGACAAGAAGTAGAACTGGCTTTTCAATACAACTGCTCATGAACACAGTTAATTCAAAGATTTATTGTCTTGGGAAGCAGGCAAAGGTTGACATTCCAAGTTCCTTTTATGTAAGAAGTCTGTAATTCCAGCCTTTCCTCCCTCCCTCCCTCACCTTGTGCTGCTTTGAGTTTAGCACTAGGACTCTAATTTGTAGAAAACAGGGTTTGGACAGTATAGGACCAGTGGGACCTGGAATATTTAGTGGTCTGTAAACAATGCCAAATCTCTAAGTTTAAGCTCACTCAAGAGTTTACAAAAGGTTGCAGTACTTGTAGCAATCAAGCGTTGCTTAGCTACATTGCATTGCCTATTTTATGTCTGCAACCTGCAAATTCCCCTAAAGTAAATTGCAAATTCATAAGACATTAAATAGGCTTTTTTTTTTCTACCATTGATTTAATAGATAAAAATAAGTTTTCGCTTGCTGAAGCTTTGCTTGTTTTGTTGATCAGAGCCTGCTCTATGAAGGCTGAAATGATTTCGGTGGGTTCCAACGAGTCACAGATGTCCTAAGTTTTCATATATATTATAAGGCACAAATATAATTTCTACTCTGTAGGGACTCAGGATTAGTTAATAGAACCACTACCCTAAGCTGAATTTTACTCCTGTTGAAAATAGGAGCAGGGTAATTATAAAGTGCCATGAAAAAGGGAACGTTTGTTAATGGTATCTCACAAAGCTGTGATGTTTGGCCTCATAGACAACGCAAAACACCTTGACTACATGAATCAGTTGTAAACAACAGATAAATCAATCAGTTTGATGACTGGTTTAAGTTTTAACTTTGTCATTTCTTCTACCTCTGGCCACAATTCCTCTGAAACGTGCCAAGGCACATAAATATTTCTCGCAGACAAGTAATGTGTGTAACTGATTCACTCGTGTAGTAGCCATTGTTATGTGTAAGGAAAATGGTATTTAAATCTTCTTTGTCAGCTGAATGGGAATCTTTGACAAGGTGCTGAATTTCAAGTGTTTTTCCAGTCCCAATGCCTCATGTACTTTTAAAGGGAAAAAAGAAGAGATTATTTTTATGGCAAAATAGACTCATTACTGATATCAGCATATTAAAATAAATACATGCATCCTAATTTAAAAACAAACAAACAAACAAACAAGAAACCCCAAACCAACAAATTCTTTAATTTTAATATGGAAGAGTGGTCAAAGTAAACATTTTTATTTTATTTCATTGCAATCCTTCATGTTGTAATCCTCTGGATATGTATACACATATGCTTTGTCTGAAAACTGAAACTCCTCTTGGTTTTTCGCTGCTGTTAAGAAGATTGAAATATTACAGCTAATTTAGTGCAATTATAGTTTTGTGGGTTTCTTTTCTCTGAAATCTGTAGTTTGAACCAAATTTTGTTATGTAAAATGAAAATAACTTAGGAAGACTGTCTATTCTTATTTTTTGTGTTTCTTATTTTGTAAGAAAGCCCAAGCTTTCTAATGTCTCATTTTTTCTTTTTTTTTTTCTACATCAAGCTCTTTCCTTCAATTCCCTAAGTACAAGCAACTTCTTTCCCATCTCCATGTTGTGTCTCTGAGGACAGACTTTGAGGCTGGTGGTTTCTCTCCTGGAATGCAGTGTCAGCTGGCAGAAAATTGTATTATCTTCTTCAGTCTCCATTTCTGCTCTGTTTCTCCATTTATGTTGATTGTACACCCCCTTCTTCTGTTTCTGCCTGTTTTCCTTCTTTCTCCCTGTCTGTTTGCACAGCTCAGATTCTTCAGTGGACTTGATGACCTTTTAATCATTGCAGAATCAGGTTGGTTAGTCACAGTGGATAACCGCAAGTGGATAACCGCAAGTGGAGTGCAACCACTGAGTTTGTAGTGTGTCAAGCACGACTGAATCAGCCGTATCATCTGATTCCTTGTGGTCCAGGTACTATTGAAAAATACCTCATGAACAGTCATTCCCTTAACCATGCTCTTGGCCCGATTTCTTTGCTGCTTAGTTCTTGCTTAAATGGTCAGTGGCCTTTCTAGTTATCCTTGTGTTGAAATAGTGCTGCCTTCTGGAAGCGCTATACTGTGAGACAACCTGAGATACCTTTGACCAGGCTGAGGTCCTTCACCAAATTTTGGACATGATTGACTCATGGTGAACAGCCCGAAGTTATCCTACGTCTTACTCCAAAGTATGATTCACAAACTCTGTCCAGCTGAGGTGCAACCTGTTCCAGTATTTCACCACCCACATTGTAAAAAAATAACTCCTTACATCTAGTCTAAATTTTCCCTCTTTTAGTTTAATGACCACGACCCCTTGTCCTATCACAACAGTCCCCATCTTTCCTGTAGGTCCTTTTTAAGTACTGGAGGGCTGGAGCCTTCTGGTTGCTCAGACCCAGATACAGGACCCTGCACTTGGCCTTGTTGAACTTCATGAGTTTCACACAGTCTCACCTCTCAAGCCTATCCAGGTGCCTCTGGGTGGCATCCCTGCCCTTGGCATGTCAACCACACCACTCAGCTTTGGTGTCATCCACAAACTTGCTGAGGATGCACTCAATGCCACTATCTATGTAATTGATGAAGATCTTGAACAGTACTGGTCCCAGTACAGACCCCTGAGGGACACCACTTGTCACTGATCTCCATCCAGACACTGAATCATTGACTGCTACACTCTGGATGTGACCATCCAACCAATTCTTCGTCCACCAAACAGCCCACCCATCAAATCCATACCTCTCCATTTTAGAGAGAAGGATGTATCAAAAGCCTTACAGAAGTCAAGATTGATGACATCCATAGCTCTTCCCCTGTCCACTGATGTAGTCATATGCTACCAAAAGCTTTGTCAAAAACTTTGGCCAATATGAAGTGGCTACAGTGTTTCATCAACAGCCTTCAACCCCTTTACCAGAGTTTCATGTGTGTCTCCGTTCCTCAAACTACAGAGAAAAACACCAGAATTGCAAGAATTCCAACATGCATGCAACCATCTTTCTAAATGTTATTTCTCTCGGAAAAGGGAAAAATTAAAAGGTCCAATATATTTTTCTGTGACAAATAATGATATAAATGAAAAAGTATAAAAAAAGAAATAGTTATAGTAAAAATTATTTTAAAGTTTCAAACTCATTGAACTTTGAGCAAAATATTCATTTCATACTAAAGGGGAAAAAAACTAAGCACCGGGTAATATGAAGAGAAGCAGGATTTATGTGTCATGTTATGTTATTTGACCTTTATAGTGTTATGTAAACATTTTGGAATACTACTTAAATACAACCTTTGGAAGACTTTTAAAAAAATCGTATAGAAACATGTGATAGATACTCCCTTCTACTGTACAAACAAATTACATCCCCTGAAGCATGTTCTTTGACACGCCTTCCAAATCAGGTATTCATCACAGTGAAAATTTCTAGATTATTGAAAAGAACAATTCTCTGAGGGTCATTACAATCTGGTTTCAGTTTAAGCACATCTTTGGTCTGAAAAAGATGAATTGGTGTCTTCAAATATAATTTAAAGCAAACTGGACATTCGGTGTCAAACAACCAGTGGTTATTCAACGTATCAGTTGTGACAGACGGTTTGTGGGACAGATTCCTAGCTCATGTAGATTGATGAGAACACATTAACATCGGCAGAGTGACATTGATTTATGTTGTCTTTAAAATATGAACTGCACATCTTTGATTTCTTCTTTTGCATAGCCTGATTCCGTTACAAATGTATTGAGATGTCTGTCCGTCACAACAGTAAATTAAGTAAAGGGAGATGTGTTTGCATGTGTCTTTTCTCTGACAATTATAATTCTTTCACTTCCAAGAAGTGCCCAGTAAATTACAGAAATGTTTCTCCTGACTACAATAAAAATAAATTTTAATAAGGGAGACCTTATATTCTAGCTACACACTAGATATCAATTAAACCTCAAATGCCAATCCATAAGAAGCTGCTGAACTGAAGAATTAGACCTGTGAAATGACAAGGAGAGCAGAAGATCTCTTTGATTCAGCATTGGCAGGATTTACACGTTACCAAAAGTCCACTGGTTTCTCTAATACAGCTCATGGTATTACCGTTGGTTTAAAGAATGATCATCACTTTCCCACAGCGCAGCAAACCCCTTTGCTCTGCTTTCTGCCCCCTGAACAATACAGCCTTTTTTGCCAAAGCAGAAGAACCCAATACTTCTGAGCTTTTTAACCTTTTTCTGTGCTGGTGATTACATTTGCAATTCATGCCATGTGGATTGTGGATGCTATTTTATAAATCCCTGTTGGGGGGGAAGAAAAAAAAACGGGGAGGAAAGGTTAAAAAAAAAATAATCTGTTTAATTCTTCCTGAAATATCTTAATTGTCCACTCTTTCTTGCGCGTGAAGGTTTCCAAAACATGCTGAGAAGTCAGAGCAACAACATCTCACATCCCTGCTTGTGGATATACCTGCTGTGAGCATGAGAAAGCCGAGCTCTTCTGGTTGATACTGATCCTGGAGCCCATTCTACCATTTACATCTAGAACAGGACACCTAGAGTTAGGATTTGCATATTAGGGATAACATTTTTTTGCAGATGTTTAGTGAATGGAGAATATGAACAGGAACCACTTGATCTTCACTGCACAGGAGTAACTTCTTTGTGACATCAAAATATGTTCCCATTCTTTGTAAAAAACAGCTTTGAAGACAAAACAGAAGAAATGGAAAATTTATTTTTTCAGAAAAAAACTAGTTAAATGTCTTGACCAGTTCTCCCACTTCTTGACTTCTACAGTTCTTGTAATCTGACAAGGATACCAGTTCATTGTAACCTATAAGTGTTGAAAGCAGGTGGTTTTGGGAGACATGATATTTTGTTGGCAAACCAACATCTCACAGACGCGCAATGAGGGCCATATACCTCTAGCCCAGTCATCATTTAATATTTTTTTTTCCCTGTGATGCATGTAAATCTCTGACAAGTAGTGTGACAGAGCTATTGTGCCCATGAGAGAGAGCAGAAAAGCAAGTTGGGCAGACCAAGAAGGATGAAGGTGCTTTTCAAATTTAGCTGAATTTATCCATTTTCCATTCCCTTTTTAAAGACAGAATGTCAGATTCTATGAGAAGAAAAATAACAGAATTTAGCATAGAGGTGGTGGCAAGGAGACAGCAAAACAGATGTTTATCAACGTGTTTCTGTGCACAATTTCAAGTGATCTGTGAGCCAAATAAGGAAAGCTGTGTTTCCTGAATTGTAACTAAGGCTTCTGCAGAAATCCTGGAGGTACTTCAAGCTGAGAGACTCCTGGTAGGGACATATAGCTGTTGGGCTGTATCAGTCCCGAAGCCATGCCCCTGAGGAACAGTATAGCTCCATTGTGTAATGCATATGAAACCTATGGATGTTTGTATCTGAGACAGGAACATTAAACATGATGCAAGACTTGCAACAGTAGTTCTAGCCTTCCACAGCAACAAAATAGACAGACATATATATTAATCTAATTTTCTCTTTCTTCATCTGAGAGACTGAAACAGGAACACAAAATAACTTCTCTTTCCTCGTGGAAGAACATCCTAAAGGAGAGAGGCTGGATTAAACCAAACCCACTGAGAGGCGGGGATTTCTTACATTTCTCTTGCTTTTAACTCAAGCTTAAACCAAAGAAAGTAAATTAAAGGTTATGTTTCATTCTGCTGTAGTGGCATTTCTTAACGTAGGAGAACATGGTAAAGGTGGTCTGTTGAGATTTGACATGGCAACCATTGCCATCTCGCTGAGATACAGCTTATGGAACAGATGTCCATTTACAGCACAGTGCAAATCTTTAATGCCTTTTAAAAGCAGAGCTTTTTAAAAGTGTATTTCTCGAGGGATCCTTTTTTTTTTTTTTTTGAGAGACAAAAAGCTTCCATACTTTAAGTCTGCAGCTACTGCTGCACAATGTTCTCTTTCCCACTCCTGGTGTGATTTTTCTCTGAGGAGTCACAAATGAATAATAATATAATTTTCTTTCGAGCTAATGGAACAACAAACAAATCCCAGACCTCTTGGTTTTTAATAAAGATTGTGGGTTTCACAAAAGGTAATAATTAGCTTCAAGAAGGACTAAAGGTTTCTTGCAAGACCACCAAGTCGCCCCTTCACAATCTCAATGCTTTCATTATTTTTAAAGCAGTAATATATAATTTAATTAAATAAATATTAAATTGAGTAAAACAGTTTAACTTACACTTAGCACCAGAATAGTCTTAAATGCCACTTATAGATAATTCCAAAGTTTTCATTTCTTCTATTCAGTGTATTATAAAATAGTACAAATACGTACCGATTTCATCATTACTCATTGTGAATAATTCTCTTTTTTTATCAGGTTTACCTAAGATGACCAGTTCAAAATTTCCAGGCATTCCAAGGACTAAATAGTCCTGAAGTCTGGCACATTTCTCTTTCTTTCTTTCTTTCTTTCTTTCTTTCTTTCTTTCTTTCTTTCTTTCTTTCTTTCTTTCTTTCTTCCTTCCTTCCTTCCTTCCTTCCTTCCTTCCTTCCTTCCTTCCTTCCTTCCTTCCTTTCTTTTCTTCCTTTCTTCCTTTCTTCCTTCCCTTCCTCCTTTCTTCCTTCCTTTCTTCCTTTCTTTCTTCCTTCCTTCCTTCCTTCCTTCCTTCCTTCCTTCCTTCCTTCCTTCCTTCCTTCCTTCCTTTCTTTTCTTCCTTTCTTCCTTTCTTCCTTCCCTTCCTCCTTTCTTCCTTCCTTTCTTCCTTCCTTTCTTCTTTCTTCCTTTCTTACTTTCTTCCTTCTGTTTTTGAAAGACTAATTGAAAAAGTAAAGTCTCATATGTTAACCTCTCCAATTTTATTTAAGGATTTACTTATGCCTCATTGACTTTAATATGATAGAAATTGCATAAAACCTATATGTGCTTATACACCCTTCTGAATGAGGGCCAAGATGGCAGAAAAACCAAAGGTAACATCTATTATTTCATATACATAGTCCTATATTCTTATATTGCAAGGACAATATGTCCTTTCCTCCATACAGTTGGGGTCTACCACATCCTTTCTGGTTAATAGATCATCATGGGATTAAACAGAAAAGAGTGTGAGTTAATAATGCCAAACATATACAGTAGCAGAAGATTTTAAAGGACTAAATGAAAGGCTTTGAATTCCAATTGACTCTAAATGGGATGTAATTGGTTTTTTTATGCCTTAGAAAATATCCTCGATTATAGTATTCCAGCTTGCTAGCTAGAAGTGACAGTGGTTTCAGGTGATTAGGAAAGCTGAAGCTTGTATTTTTGTAAGTGGAAAGGTATGGATGGTACCTACTCTGTTAAGTAATAATAGATCTATCTCCCATTAAACTGTGGGAAATAGAAGCAACCAGGGCAAAACAATCAGATACAACTGGAATAGATATTACTGTTTGTATAAAACATTAGAGAGCAAATCTTAGTTTCAAAAGCACATAATGAAATGTGAAACTACCTGTTATAAATCCCTTTAAAATGGGACACTCCCATTACATTAGACATCTAAATATGTCAATAGAGAACTTCGGGTTATCGTTAGCTGTTTGCTGCTGCAGTGTTCACGTATTTCTAAAAATACCTGTTTGTTAAAGATTACATACTACATCTTCAGAAATATTTTTGGTTCCACTGCTTTCCAGAAAGAGTGCAAATTACATCATAGATTTGGTTTAGCTAATATCATTCCTAAAACTCATAGGATGACAAACATACTGTCTAGAAATGGATCCTCTTACTAACATTAATTAATGGAACATGTTATTTATTAAAATGCATATATATACTCAATGGTGTCATGATCTCGTGTTATATAGCAAGGCCTACATCACTAGGGTGCAAAAACCTCTGCAAACCTGAAAATCTAAGGAAAAAGACCTTGACAGTATCACTAATCTCATTTTACAAATGGAGAAATTAGAGAATAAAAGAAGATATTAAGTACCCACAGTCCATCTTTGCAGTCAAGAAGGGTGTCCCCATCCTCCTAAATGGAAGCAAATAACACTAAAAATGGGGGGTAACTGGTACAGCCCAGCAACAGCTCATACTGGAGCCATCTCTATACTCTTAACAACTTCTCACTTTGACTGTATACTAGGAATTCCTTTTCTTAGGTTTTTCAATGCAGGTAAAATCTTTCTTAATTTTTTTCTTTATTTAGGAAGATGCTTTCCAGTTTACAGGTGATGCAATCATCAGGAGCAGCAGCGGTTGCCAAACAAACTTTTTTTTCATGAACAACAGAGTAAACAGCCTCATAAAATCCGCATGAGCTGTCAGTGCACGAGTTTATGGTTACCTTGGGGCTGCAGCAATTAAAATATGGTATTTACTTAAAAAGAAAAATGTCAGGCTCTTTCTGTCCTCAGATCTATGAGGTGGTTTTGTGTTTCAGCTACTCCTTTTTGCTATGGGACCATCTGGGATCTGAATATTATTAAATTGAATATAATAAAAAAAATTGTGTTACTCAATTTATTGTGTGGGTTTTCTAAAGACTCCAGCAGGTTGATGAGGATGTCTTTAGAGAACCTGGGTACACAAGAATAATATGGTCAACATGTCTTATTCAAAGCTGAGACCTTTTTAAAGACTTGCCTTTTCCTCCGTATTAACTAGTTACAGAATCCTCATCTGTTGAAAAATCTGGACTTGCAGTGTGGAGGAGAATGCTCTGTGCTTGCATCTTCTTGTTATTTTACTCTCTTCTCTTCCCAAGAATGAAAGCTCTGAATGAAGACTTGAAAATGTTTAATTACCCATCAAGTAGAAAAATTAAGAGACCTTTGTTAATATTTAGCTAATCAATATTTAGCTCATCTTGCCCTGAATGCTTCTTGTTTGGATTTCATTTCAAAGACACATAAAAATGATGGAAGTACTGCTTGTCTCCTTCTTCCCTAAGTCTACTATTTAGTGCTGTGACATTTATTCAGGAAACAGACTTGAGCTTCAGTCTCTCTCAGACCAGTATTTAAAGACATTAAGTGTGAAGACTGAAAACCAAGTCTACACACAATAGTTTCCCAAGTTTTCTAGCTTAGGAAGTTGTTAGATATCTAAAGATACTATCTATTTTGCAAAAGAAGTTAGCAAGCTCATGAAAAAAGAAGGCAGCAAATTGAGATAGTGACTTAATCCAGGCATGATTACAGTAGTTAAGAATTTCTGACTCTTCTGCAATTTATCTCTGCACGTTTACACACGTTCAAGTTCCTCATGAGGATAGCTTCAAGTCTTTGGAACTCGTCTGGGATTATTGTAGATCTAGGAGAATCCAGCATATATAGAAAACAAATCCATATCTTATGTGAAGAGGAAGAAAATATATCAGATGAGCATCTCAGGAAAGGATCCCAGCACATAATTTTTTTGTAGGTGTCCGTTTTACACAGTATTTCTGTCTAAGTAATTTGGGATAATTCAGCCCTCAGTGTACACTGTAGTATATAGTAGCTGTGACACAAAACTGTATTTTTAAACATCCTCACAAGACTTTTGAAGCAATTTATGTTAAGATTGTTATTTTTCTTTATTTCCTGTTTATTTTCCTTTTTGCAATATCAGAAGTAAGTGCTCTCTGCTTCTCACATTTTTTCATTAATTAGCTAGCTGATGGGCTATGGCCAGTTCCACAGCTCAGTGAGCAGCCTAATATTAATATCATGTAGCTTTGTCACTTTACCCAAATGCTATATAGCTCCTACTGTATAAATAAACGGCAGCTCAGTAATGAGAAAGCCTCTAGGTCTTTTTGCTGGTGGGTTTTTTGGGGGAGGGAGGGCATTAGGGATGTTTTCTGTGCGCTGAAGACAGAGGAATAAAAACATGGCTGGATTAGAAACATTTGAGCTTACATGACCAGAAAAGTAGTGGTGAAAATGTGAAGATTTTTTATTATGGGACAGATTTCTGGGGAAAATGTGAACAAAGCTGTAGTTAATGCTCAGTTTTGAGCCACTCTTTGCAAGACAGATACTCACAAACTGGAGCAAGTATAATGAAAAGAGCATTTCCATTATACTTTGGGGGGCGGGCGGGATCTAATTGCAGTCTTCAAGTATTTAACGGGAGGTTACAGAAAAAAATGGAGCCAGACTCTTTGAAGGTACTCAGTGAAGGGATTAGAGACAAAGCTATATCAGGTTGGTCAGCTTGCTAGTTGTAGCTAGCCTTACTTTGAATGGAAGGTCACCTAGTGTCTAGATGATTTCCAGATGTTTCTTCTAGCATAAATTATTCTACAATTTATAAAATAACAGAGATGTAGGTCTTTAGATTTGGGTGGTTGGGGTTTTTTTGTCTTGGGTTTTGGTTTTGTTTTTTTTTTTTTTCTCCTTAAGAATAGCAAATCAGACACAGTCTGAGACAATTCTCATTTTAAGTTTGAGAAAGAATGAAAAAAAAAGTAGGTTCCATTTCCCCTGGGATGACCAATTTGGTGGAAAAGTGTTTGTATGAGGTCGTCACTTGCATTTGAGCTTGGTTATGGTTTTGAACTTCCTGAACTTGTGGGGAAAGTGCACCTGGTGAGCAGCCTGTGTCTGAGTAGCTATGACTGAGCCCACAGGGACCATATATATTTCCTGACTGAAGTTTAATGAAATAATACTTTGCCACTAACAGGACCATTGAGTTTGAACGGCTTTGTTCAGGATCTGGGGTTGGTGGAGCTGTAGTACGGAAATTCCCATGTGGAAAAGTGGAAGTGGGAAGAGACTGCATTATGTGCTGGGAAAGTTCAAAAGACCATGACAGTCAGTGGAGACACCTAGAAGAGTTGTTTGGACTACAGTACAAAGCACAAAGAGCTGAGACCAGTGTTCTTACAGGTGATGAGAACACTGAGACTGTAATCATCAAAGTTTTCCCTGGCCTGTAACTTCTTTCAGAAATAAAATAGTAATTTTGTGTTTCTTTATTTCACAGTCAATTTCTTCAGAATGGTCCTGTCTGAAGGGAACATGCTAAACCACTGGAACTTTGGAAATGCAGGTCTTGACAGTCCACTGCTCTAAAGGGTGTAGACACATTACACACACACAGAGACATGCACAGACATACATTTACACACACATATATGTAGTATATATATAGTGTGTGCATATATTTATTTATTAAGTGTATGTATACGTGGATATATACATGTATATAGTGGACTATGTGGAAAAGATTGAGGTGTAAGAGCAGTCCTCAGCACATTCCTATCCATAGATATCATATAATCACTCTGTCCCATCCTTTGACAGACTAATTGCACGATAATTTTTGTTCAGAAAGCATGGCTAGACTGAGATATGCTTCCCAGACAACTAACAGAGCTTTCACCTGCTGTAATTTGTCATTAATAGGAGAGAAAAAGTCCATTGCAAATAACAAGGCAGTGAAACTACTTTCCCAGTGATAAACCAATACACTAATCAGCTAGTTGTACGATTTTTTCATTTGTGACTGGGGAGATCACACTGATCAAGTTTTCTTCAGTTCACCCACTATTTTGTGTATTTCTTTTCTTATTTCTGAAGTTTGATTCTCAAATCGGGAGTTTGCAGATCACAACCACATACATATGTAAACCCCATGGAGAGGACCTCGAGACCCAGAACTTTTGTTGCGTCTATAGAGAAGACAAGGGATGTTCTTAATCACTCAGAAGGATATACACACAGAAATGTCAAGATTTCAGTAAAAAAGGAAGTTTCCATGAACCAAGGACAACAGTGAATATTAGAATTACTGAAGACTTAATCCCTGTGGATCAAGAAAATATTGAAAAGCACAATTCCAGTCACATGAAGAGAATTCAGAAACTACTTGAAGGGACAGTGTTAATTATATAAAGAAATTTTATCTTCAAATAGCTCCAGAGTGCACAGTATCCTACAAAGTTCGTTTCACTAATAGTTCAGAGTTTGTCAGGGTCTTGTGTAAACAGTTATTTTCTTAAAAGATACTGTGAAGGTCAGTGTAAGCTCTGTGACACAAATCTGGTGAATATGCATATATTAGCAAATGTGGGACAGTGAGACAATCCTTGGTGATCTGAGATTTTTCTGGCCAAAATGGACATCTGACTATTTTCTACCAGATGTTTCTAGCCCCAGTCATCATGTTGCAGCAATGGACTTGATTAAAAGTTTGTTTCATGATACTAAATGTAACTTTCTAATTATATATTGAATGCCCCTTACTCCTACCCTATTCAGCAAAAGAACAGTCTGAAAACTCTCACTGCCACTCGGAATACTCTAACAGTGGATAAGCAGAATGGGGAGAAACTCTTTCCTCATTGCTCAAGACCCGTCTGGCCATGAACTACTATGCCATCTTTTTCAATTGATCTCTGATGTGTGTATCATAAACTTCTTGGTCATACACCAACACAAAGTGGAACAGCTCTCCATATCTATAGCAAATCTGATGATGCCGTCAGTTAATTTGTTGAGATAGACTCTACACTGATGGCTCTGAAGTGACCACATGGCAAAGTGCGAATATTGCCTTTAAAATGGTCTTTCAGTATCTCTGAACTCATGTAACTCATGTTATCTTTCTTGTGACCTCTTTTCCTCACTCCCAGCATGTGGTGTATTTTGCTCCATCACCCTTATATCGTTTTTTTTTCCTTACTCATAATTCCATTTACTGAGTGTTGCATAGATTTTCTTTTGGTTTTGGTGGTATAAGTAATAACATTATTATTCTTCCCACGTGCATGAAATGGCAAAGGAGTTACGAACTATAGCTGTAGCTGACTTGATAAAGAAAAGCCAAGCCATGTGGGGAAAGGACAGGAAGGTTACGCTGGAACTCTCCAACTCTAATGTTTCATTCCAAATTCCTTCATCTGGAGAGTTTATGCAATGACTCTGCAGGAGTGGACCTGATTGGATTAGTGATACAGCAAAGTAAGCAGTGAAACTTAACAAGGGAAGTGCTATCACAAAGGTGACTTTTGACACCCTATTAGGCAGAGCAAGATGGTGTGGAACTCATATCACAGTTTCTTAACCCAGCATATGATGTCATTAACTCAGATGGAAAAGCTGTTCTACTTTTAAAGTTTTGATTGCACGAAACTATAGCTATAAAGTCTTGAGAATAAAGAAACAAACAAATTATTATTGGGGATCTCTGCTACATGTGAGAAATAGTAGAGAAAGTAGTAAAAAATGCCCTTCTCACTCTTTCTCCCTTTTGCTTTTAAGCTCAGTCAGAAAGCTGACTTCCTGATTTTAGAGGTTATAATACCATTTAGCAAAAAATGTGTTAAGTATTGATGCCTGTTGGAATCCCACTTCACCACAACACCACCACTTTTGCAAGTGTCTTGAGATGTCTACTCTCAGAATCAAGACATCCAGAAACAACATAGATAAAATGCAGCTATCTCAAATTATTATCAGGAGAGCATTTTCAACTAGACAGATTTTATAGGAATGAGTTTGTTCCTGTGTCATCCATTTTCTGGGTAGACACCGTTTCTTCCATATATCTTCTTGTCTAATACCCCGGCAGAGCAAACATAGAGTGCTTAGCAATGCAATGTTACAATTAACTTGCAATTATTAAAACAACTCATTCGTCTCTGATGTGAATGTTCCTAGGGAAGAAATTGTAATCAAGCAGCACCATATGGATAACAGAGATTTGGATCAAACAGAAAAGAGAGAGTGACTAATAAGAAGTGATGAGTGTAAGTTATTGTTATGCTCAAAAGTGGATACAAATTTCCTCTTGTGTCTAAAGATGTTGAAGCTGGGGAACCTGCAGTACAAAAAAATTAATTATTAACACAGAAAGAATAACAGCAATCACATGTCTCTAAACTTTTGCAAACACAAGCCAAAAGCAGTACCATTTCTACCTTTTATATCCCAGGGAAGTTCTAATTTTTGTTTTATAAAGGGTCAGGACCATTTTAGAAATTATTACAAAACACTAGACATTGAAAATGTAGTGGTGAAATCAACAGCAAAAAAAAAAAGTAGCTTGCTGCTTAGCATTAATAAACAAAAATGCATTTTGGCTATGCTAAAGGAGTTGGTGCAGCATTAGGGCAGCTGCCAATCAAGTTGTGGTTTATGTCTCTTAGTTCCTTGCTATTAAAAACAATCAAGGTTACCATGGAAACTGGAATTTTATCACATGGTACTTTTGCAGTCTTTCAGCTACAGAACATGCTATTAAAGAAATATTTCTGAGTGCTGTGTATTTCTGTATTTCTTAATATTTTGAATGAAAATATTTTTAACTCACATTCAAACTGTGCTTTAAGAATATTCAATAAAGACTGTATTAATGAACATATAATACCTTATTCACTCCCAAAACTTTCCACTGTAGAAAATAAAGTGGAAAGAAACCCTCACCCTTTATAGTCATCATAAAACGTAACTATTTTAGTTCACACCATGTAAAATCATTGCAGTTTAAATATGTTTCTACTTTTTCTTCCATTCCAATCTCCTCCAACTAGATGGATAATAGTTTACATTATTATGATTTTTATGATTATATTTTTTAAAGGAATGTTAAATGTTTTATTCAAATTCATTATTACTATACATTTAAATTGTTTTCATGGTTACTCTCTTTTCAGATATATAAAAGCAAAAAGGGTTTTGCTCTTTGGATTCGTGTTTGGGAAAATCATTGCCATTCTTGATAATAAAAATGTATATTTATGAATATATGAAGTGTAGCTACAGCTTGATTCTTTCAGGTATATAAAATGTACAGAAAGGTATACAAACCTCATTAGTGTCAGGGTTTTACAGTTGTTTGGCAGAATGGGTAACCCAGCCAACATCTGAAGTGCTACTCCAGCTTGGATGGAACATTCTTGAAAAGATGTGCAGCACAAGGAATTAATAACCTGTCCCACAAAAGCAACAGCAGGATTTCTCCTGGTCAGCCGACTCAGATTTTCTCATGAGGTTCTATCAGACTCAGTTGAAACACTGATGAAAGAAGTTAAGTTTATGAGCACAGGTTTATAAATCTGGGTGTGGTATTTGTTTTGGAACAGATTGCTCATCTGGATGTATATTTATGAAAGTAAAAGAACATAAAGAAATTTTTACATTAGAACGAGTGAGCTTACTAATTTGTTGAAGGAGCGAGGAGGAGCTTTCATGAACTTAATTCTCAGGTTCCTCCAACCACAAGAAACAAAAGAAACAAAAATAGAATGATTAAGCAACTGAGCTGAGCATATAGAGCTAATCTATGAAAGAAAAGAACATGTAAAGAGGCACTAGCACAATAAATATATTAATAGCTGTTTCTGGCCAAATTTTGCAATTCCATACTTCAAATTTGCAAGCATCCTGCCACTTTTCCTCCCATGGAGCTTACACTCTTATTCTCCAGCCTACTGTATATAATAATTTGTCCCATAGGACAGCATAGTCTTTTCATAAACACATCATTTATATTTCAGTGGGAATGACATTTACTTCAATTACAGTTCTACTTTTATTATTAGCAATAGTTATTTATTGGATGCCAGTATTAAATATAGGGCAGTAAAAAATGCATAGTGTTAGTGATTCTATTTGAGCTGATGTTTTAACTGCTTGCCTTTATTCGTACACATTGCAGTTGTGGTGACTGAATGGTGATAAATAGCAATAAACTATAAAACCAAATTAAAACCTACGGTCTCATGGAGTGAATGATCCTTTTACGTAGCTGAGACATGCTGAGATGGACTAAATGGTCTGCCTTGTTCATTTCAGAGATGTCAGACACTTTAATATGCACAGGAAACCACACTGGATCACATCCTTCTTTCCTCTTAGAGTCAGAATTGCTGGATAATGATCAGATGAGGCAGGTTCAGAGCAAGTCCCCATTTCTAAATTGTTAATTACAAGGCAGGGAGGGCCTATATAAGTTAGGGAAAATAGGGTTTTTTTGTACAGATATGGTGAAGTTTGTTCACTGCATCATTCTCTATGAGACTGCAAGTTCGTGGATCTGAATTTGAGTAGCCTCTGCTATCAGGCCTAAAGAAAACAGAAACCCCTGCAGACATATAGAATATATACACACATAGAAAATATGTACAGGTTAGTCCATATGTTCTTTATGCAGAGCCCAGGGCCAGTGCTGACTTTTCCCAGGCTTGCTTGGGAGCCCCATAGAAATGTTCATGGTACTCCAAGTACTGATTATTTTAATAAGCGAGGCTGTTCAGCTTTTGACAGCTTCTCATTTGGTGTGTAGAGTATAATCTGGTCCCTAACAACGGACGGGGACCCCCCAAAGTCTGTTTCTCACTGGCTCACAGTGTGTGCTGAGTAACACCTGGCACCAATGGCACTGCCCGAGCTGCAGTTACGGGCAATCCAAAACATTAGAGGAAATGTTTTCTTTTCCAAAGCACTGTCTTAGTCTCTTTCTCTCATGCCTTACCTCCAAGCTTGTTTAATATACTCCTCTCCCATCTTTACGCCGTGCAGCTTTTTTACTAACATTGCACGGATATTGTTTAAATGGGTTCAGCAAGTAGCTATTATCACGGGGCTACCTTTGTTCCCTTTGCTGACACCTTTTTCTACAAGAGCAGCAGACTGCATTGCTGCTGCCACGGCTTGAATCCGAGAAACAATTTCACAGGGAGGATTTGCTTCTTTTCCTCTCCGGGCTGCTTGACAGTGATGCATGAGGAGGCTACCGTGAGCCGGTGTTGGCCTTCTCCCTCTCCCTGCTGTCACAGCTATTACTTCTAGCTTTGTCACTGCTTGTAGAAGATCACACCAGGGCTGAGGATTTTGCTTTGGTGACCATTGTTTCTCTCTGATCCTCTGCTCTAAGTGAAATCATTGAACCCTACTTTTCTATGGTAGCATTGTGTCTTTCTTTCAATTTTCTCGTAAATAACCATTCCACCTCCTGCTTGGATGGTTACGTACATGAGGTCTAAATAAGGAGAAATGGAAGAAAGGCAGAAACACAAGCATCTTACCCTGACAACCAGAGAACAGCCTGTTCTTCAGTTGTTTTGCCAATCTTATGACAAGTAACAGTCTGCTTTAACTTGTAGCTAAGCAGAAAATTAGGTTTTTAGTCTATTGAAAATAGCAATCGCAAAGTCTTTGTGGGAGTGTGGGCAGAGATATCTGAGGTTACAATTCTTCTTCATTTAAAGGTAACACTGAGCAGGGAGAGGATTGCCAATAAGAATTCAGTCAATAAAATTAGGGAGAAGAATGTAAACTTACCCAACTTGGGAATAGGAAAATGCCTTCTCTTTCTAGCTCTGCCTCATGTTTCCTGTCTGACACTGGGCAAGTCACTCATTGAGAAATCAGCTACAATAGTGACAGTTGTATTTTACCATATGGGAATAAACTTGGAGCAGAAAGTAGAGGATACAACGTAACTATGATTTGGTACTGCTAGAAAAAATTGTACAAAAATTCTTTGCAATGTAGAAGTTGGTTTCAACTGAAAGTCCTTTTAGATATAAGGTTATGCATCCCAGAGAAAATTATCTCTATTTTTTAATAAAAAGGAAACTCTATAAAGCCCTCTTTTTATAAAAAAAAAAAAAAAAAAAAAAAAAAAACAAAATGAAAAAAAAAAACAACAAACCACCCAAACAAACAAAACAAAACAAAACAACCAGCCTTTTTTCTCAATAAAAAAATGTAAAAGTAAATAATTTTGCAGAAATAAACTCTTTTTTTTTTTTTGGATCATATGATTCTCCTTCCTCTTCCCTCTTTTTTATCTTTTCTCCCTCCTTTCCTATATTTTATCTATAGGCTCAAGGTCTCCTGACCACCCCTGGACCGGGAAGAAGTCTTCCTGTCATTCACATGGCAGTAAGAAAAAGAATGGATAATGAATATAAAAGTGACATTTTTATAGAGAAAGACATGAGAGAGAGCATTTACCATCTCTAGCACATGGGAATTTTATTTCAATTTGTAGTTTCCCATAAGCCTCTGTACACCATGGCATATCAACTGAGACTTCAGACAGAAAAACTACATTATAGTTATGGAGATTCTGTACTAAAAAGGTGGTGGAAAATGGCATATGAATAACAAGCAAGTTGAGGTATCTAACTCCCTTAAGCTCCTTTAAATTTTGGCTATGAGTTAAATACACATTTAGAGGTTAGGCAGACATATAAACACTGCTATTTTGCCGTTACTGCCTATTTAGCCTTTGACCTTTGATAATGGACATGACTGAGAAAATGGAGTACATCAGACAAAAAGAGTGATCCTATACGTGAGTACATCCAGGATCAAGATAAAATATATTGAATAGCACCATATAGACCAGCCAGTATTTTCATTGTCAGAGTAATAACATTTTATTTCTCTCCAAGCATCTGCTGCATCAACAAACAAAACTGTAGCAGATCTACTGTTTAGCTGAGAGTAAATCCTGATGAATTTCTTTATACTGGGGAAATGAATATGAATATCACTATATAAACCAAAAAAGCCCAACAAGCAAGAAGCCGAATCCAGAGTAGAGCCCAATCTTTGACAGGCCTTGAGCAGTGATACTTAGTCCAGTGGACTCAGTCACGTGTCTGAGTTTTAACTCTTTTATTCCTCTCTCAAGGTGAATCACACCATGGTGTCTCAAAGAGATTGGGAGTTTTTATTATAAAAAAGAGAGAGAGCTGACCTGAAGCAAACAGCTTCGGCAAACACAGAATGGATCAGAGGCTTTAAGGGCTTAGCAATCCACAGACAAGACATTTCTCAAAATATTTGAAACATTGACTGAGGAACAGTGCAAGGAATCATCTGGAAATATTTCCTGTTGGAAAAGAAAAAAGTCACACGTGGAAATATTTCCTTACACAAGCACAAGCTGTATTTGCAGCACAGAAGCCTGAGGCAATCTTTACTCAGACCTCTGTGCCCAGAATGCCCCACACCATGCAGGATAAAATATCAGAAAATCTCTTCTCCTTTCTCCCTCTCTTTAAAACAAACAAGCAAACAGGCCCATCTGCTGCCTTTTGTTGATGGTGAAGAACCCTTAAGGCATCTGAGAGTAGAATATTTGCCTTCGTCATTAGGTAGGATTCTATTCACATATTTACAGTGCAGTCAAAATTAAATACAAGAATGCAAAAGGAGTCCTAGCCAGCTTGAATTTCATCTGCATAAGAGGGTGTAAAAGTGGTGCTTGAAAGAGCAGTGCTCTAGGGAGGCTGAAACAGGAAAGTTATCCATGAATATAAGTGAATAGGTTTACTGTACCAATCAAGCATGCTGGCAACGAGGACCACCTGCCAGAATAATCTCTCTCTGAGACTCACTTAAGGAACTAAATCACCTCCTTAAAGTTTTATTTAAGTGAAATGGCCCAGCAAAGCAAACATA
Source organism: Numenius arquata (assembly GCF_964106895.1). NCBI lineage: Eukaryota > Metazoa > Chordata > Aves > Charadriiformes > Scolopacidae > Numenius > Numenius arquata. Next base: position 60,246,147 of record NC_133582.1, read on the forward strand.
GTGTAGCTTGTCAGCAGGTCCTCAAGGGAGGGGCCATTTGTTGCTTGCCCAACTCACCAGACAACAAGCACTATATTTTCACTTAGTCTGGACAATTGAATTTTCTGTTGAGTAGTAATCCTCCCCTCCTGCACATATACACACGGAGTGACTTATAAGGCACAACAAAAGAATTATGATTTTGGTCACAGTTATATTTAGTACAGGAAAACAGGCACTGTTCTGATAATCATCCATGCGCTTAGAGGTACCTCTAGCCCATGGAAATAGGTGAAACAGAAATATTCTGATGTTTCTGTGTTTTAGTTTTGTGCTCTGAGGAATGACGTCTTCACAGACCAATGTTTTAAGATTATCAGACTTGTTACAGTAGTGTTTACATATTTCAGGTAGGAGTTTCACTCACTCAGGTCCACGTTCATAATATGGAGTAATTCCTGTTCTTGAAAAGTCAGGCAGGGAATGAGGTATTATAAAAAAGTATGATTAGTTTCATTTTACAGGTAGAAAACTGAAGATGGAAACTTCAATGTCTCACTTAAATCAACGTAACAAGCTGTAGCCCAGGTAGGTCATAGTCATTTTTACATCCACACTCATACCTTACAGAAAGATTGCTCTTTCTTGACATTGTGGCTGTTGTAGGAAAATAGCTGATTTAGGCATTAACCTGAGACCACGTAAAAAAGTTAGCAGTCACTTCAAAATTATTAAAAGAATGTGACTGATTTCTTTTTTTTTTTTCTGGTGTATGCATTCACATCGTAAGATGTTTGGGGTGCAAAATCCCTGTACTGTGACGTGCCCTAACATTTCACAGTCCTCATTCCAGCTTCTATCACTGAAATTTTTTTGTATTGCTTGGCACCTGTACCCTCACTGAAGAAAGGCTTCAAGCACTGCATTGTATTTTGCCCAGCCCTATTCACTTCTTTCCGAGAGCCAGATTTTGTCATTCTCACTCACAGTGAATTTTCACTTTACTCCATGAATTGCTCCATTGGTTTCAGTGTGGGTTTCCATGCTTCAAGGTAAAAACTGAAAGTAGCAGAATTAATCTCAATATCTTTTCAACTGCGCTAATTCTGGGAATGATGAAGGTACCATTTTTGTCTTCTTCCTCCATCACTCTCTGTCTGGGTCAAAGCAGACAGCCATAAGAGAAAAAACATTCTTTTTTTCCAGAACGTATTTATCAATAGAGTGGTATTTAAGGTCTTGATTGAATTTTTCTCTATATCTGAGCCCCGTGTTTGGGACCATTGATTGGTCAGGAAAATAAGGACTTGAAGTCAGGTTAAGTTTTTCACTTAAAATATCTTGTCTTCTATGTTACAGAGGTAGGTAGAACAGAAGATACTTATTTTTTAATGAGATCTTTAAAAAGCCATCACTGTTTTCTTTGCTTTTTTTCCACTTAATTTTCCCTCAAAATGAAATAAAATAAATAAGCAGCCTCCATTAAAATTGCATTTACTGACTGAAATGAGAACAACATTGTGATGTAACATGTTATTTACAAAGATCTCTGGGTGGCCACAGCAGAATTGCAATGTAACAACCAATTAAAATTAAATCCTGTATACCATGTAAAAAAAAAAAAAAAAAAAAAAAAAAAGGAGGTCAGACAATTAGATTTAACAAGGCTTTCAGCATTGTAAAGCTAACCAGTTTATATAAAAATAATGGTACAGTGTCAACCACATTTAAACCCTCTGAATGAACACAGAAGGCTATTCTGACATTTCCAAGTTCCCATTTTTAAAGTGTAACTTCCATCATTTGTTGCTAACTTGAAGTTCATAGCTCATGACAGATAGACAGACCTTTCCCTAAGAGAAAGAAAACTACATGCAGGATACATAAGTATGTGAGTGGACAAATAGATATTACACAAAAGACAAAAATCAAAAACAATTCCTCTGGCCTTGACTAAAACTGAGAGACCTGTACAGCTCTTTAATGTGTAGGGAAATTATTCCTGGAGCAACTCAGTGATGCAATGATCTTCAGAAAACAAGTGACAATATTACTTGTTTTCCAGAAGAGTCCAGGATCTTCTCCAAAAAAGTTTGGTATTAATGTGAAAAGTGTAAAATGATAACCAAGCCTTTTTTTTTTTTTTTTAACTGTGTAAAAACATGGGTGATGCTATTCACACAAGTCATAATTTTACTTTGTATGCAAGTTGCAAAGAAAGATAAGACTCTAGATAAATGTTCCAGTTTCTTCTTTTTATTTATTATCCAGGATTAGCTTTACAATTGTAAGGCTTCTGCCTCAGACATCTGCTGGAACAATGACCATTAAGATGACAGAAAAGGAAAACTTCCTGTCTATATTCCCTACACACAAAGTAATGCAGCTGATGGCACAAAAGATATGCACTATAAAATTCTCAGGGCCCCTAGATGGCAGTCAATAGAGGGATTAGAAATGACTTGTCCCTTCAGCTTCAGAAAATGGGTAGCAGGCATACCTCTGTGGATCTCTCTTGGGACACTATGCTAGTGATTCCTTAATTCCATGTCTTCAGAGTAGCTTGTTTCCCTCACTTTGTTGTGTATTTTTGTGAATACCTGCCTGGCTGCAACCACTATTATCATTTCTGTAAGTCTGCGTGATAACATACGTGTTTACTCTTATACTGGAATGTACATGTGTAAATGAAGTTATTGTGAAAAATATTGTGGGAATATTGGGGGATTGGAAGGAATTGTTGTTGTACAGAACTGTTTGTGTTTTCTGTGTTCTACAAAATGCAGCTCGCACAGAAGCTGTGCACCGAAGCACAGCCAGTGGATATACATTAATGTACTGGCGAGATCTTTCCAAGAAGGAAGGGTCCTTGGACCTGCTGAGATGCCCAAGGTGGAGGAACTCCGACAGAATGACACTAACTACAGTCTTATCAGTCAGAAATGTGAATTCCGCCTTAAATATGTATAACCAAAAATCATGTTTATAGCGCTGATATGGAATTTTAGGGCCACTGTAGAAAGAAATGCAGAGTTCAATGATCTTTACTCACTCCTATTCATATGCGTAAAGAAATTTCTTTGTCCCATAAAACATAATCTTTAGCTAAAGCACTGAATCTGAATTATTTAAATTATAATGTGTTATAAAGCATTTTAGAGTATAGGAGCTAGTGACTCCTTCTCATGTCTTTTATATTAAATGAGCTGTTGTGGTCAAGTTCTAGCTTCTGCTAAGCATAAAATGTGATTTGATATTTAAACTGAGTAATAGCAATTTAATTTTCAGAGACTGGGAAAGCAGAGATTCCGACGATTTCAGTGTGTTCTGTGAGTTATCAGAAAAGTAGGCTTTTTAAATTAGTATCTTTACTCGAGATCTGAAAAGAATCCCTTTCATTTGTTAGTTTGCATGAAAATTAGTTTGACTCTTTTGTTTAACTTCTGGCCTGTTGGGCTGAATGCCTCGCATTAAGCTTGAATATCCTTGAGCCAGATTCCAAGGTCCTTATCAAAGATCCAGCGCAAAATGTTTTAATCAATTGGGTGCTTCTAAATTGCAACAGTGGAAATTTTGTGAAAGTTAAGATCAAGTGAAAATGGGAGGAATTTAAGCAACTGGGTTCAGTCCTTCTCCCATGCTGAAATAATTGATTCAACCGGGAACCAGACTGAATAACTGTTAAAAGCTAACAGTGCAACAAGGCTGCTATGGTTAAAAGAAGAAATAATGGATTCTCTTTGGCAAGTGAAAGAAATTAACAAAATTTAGTTCTTTTACTTAATCAACTATATTTGGATTATTTGCTGTGAGGAAAATGTTATAGTTTGGTGTATTTAATACTTGCCTAGGTAGGTTTTCTTTTGAGCCCGTCTTTTGCGCACTGCTCTTAATATCTTATACACAAGTACAGCCCATTATTAGGGTTAATTCAAATGGATGTCACTGCGGTCCATGCTTAGGAAAAGAATCCAGACACATTGACCTTCATGTACACACTCTGAAATGCAATGCTGTGTTCAGATGGTTTTCAGAGAATCATAGAATCACCGAGGTTGGAAGGGGCCTTTCAGATGCCTTTCAGATCATCTAGTCCAACTGTCAACCCAACACTGACAAAAACCGTCACTAAACCATATCTCTAAGCTCTATGTCTACCTGTCTTTTAAATACCTCCAGGGATGGTGGCTCCACCTCTTCCCTGGGCAGCCTGTTTTTTTCTGGAGAATGGTCTAGCTTTTGATACAGTCTTTCAAAAGATCTCTTTCCTAATGAGGTGAAAAAATAATTGCTACACTATAACTCTTTTTCCCCGTATAGATCTGTACTACCTCTATTACAAAGTCTACAGAGAAGCTGGTGCGGCTGTTAGATTGCCAGTTTTGGTCTGAAGAGTTCCATTTTAATTTCCCAAACCACCCTTATATTTTCGCTGCTGTTGTAGGCAGGGCTCTGCAGTCCAGAAACTATGGTAGGTTCTTTTATCCTATTGTCATCTATTGATTTTACTGGGAATTACACACCTTACAAACTCTTGGCTTTGGTTTTTCTGGGAGAGTTTCATCTGTCAGCAATCAGCTAATCTGAATTGACTAATTTAGATCTGGGCTTCTTCTAGTCTACTGAGTAATAGAGGAAAGCACTTCCAGAAGCTCATTATCCCCTAACAGGTATTTAGAATAGTGAAAATAAACTGCTCTCTGGAAGGAATATCTTTCTATCTTGATTTGCTACAGAGGGACCCTAAATTATTAGCTTAGTCTCAGTGGTTAACTATTCAGCAATTAGCTACGTGTGGTGAATCGAACCCACTGTATCCCAATACCCATTTATCAAATAGGAACAGTACCTGAAAACCTCCCTAACCATTTTAGATTCATCTCTCACCAGTGAAGAAATTTCTCGCAAAGACCTCATGAAACAGATTAAATTTTTGAGACATACCAGCAGAAGGAAAAGCATTTTTTAAGGGTCAAAGCCTGATCCCCTGGTCACTTTATAGAATACTTCATTCTTCTTTCCTGGCAGGCATAATCACATTGAAATAACATAAAGATATTGACATTTAGTGACCTATTTGGCTGTCTGGGTTTTTTTGGCTTAATAAAAAAGCTTTCTTTTTTTTTATGTTTTTAATCTGAAAGACTTTTTACCCCATGCTAAAATGCATAATGGTTTTCTATGTCATGGTGAAAGCTACATATTAATAAAATGTCATTAGTAGCTAAAGTAACAAAATGAGTTAGAAAAGATTCTAATGGCAGAATTATTATCCATCCACTTCTTTTCTTAAACCTTAAGGCCCATAGCAAAAATAAAATCTATCTCCAATACTTCAGAATTATTTTTCAGATCCAGTTGAATGAAGTCCTCACTCTAAACCAGATAGGATTAACTATGGGTGAGAAGGTACATTTGCTACTGCACATTCCAGTGTTGTAAATGGTAATACAGCTTTTAAGCACTGAGCAGAGTCCTAATACTGATAATGAAAGCAAGATGGACACTCTTAAAACAGTCTGCTGAAGACTTATGTAGCGACTGTTATTCTTAATGATCAGGGAATTTTTTTCACAAATTTTTACCATTTTTTAGGGGGTAGGTTAAGGCCAGATTCTTCTGCTCTCACATGTATTGCTTCACACTGCAGTACATTTGATTTATTGGATTTTTTTCTGAAAACAAAACAGAAGAAAAACTATTCCACTTCCATAAGGTTGTCAGCCATCATAAAAAAAAAAAAAACAACCCCAAAAATATTGAATGTTTTAAAATTCAGATGTTGAGAGATTATTTAATTAAATGTAATAAAAGTTCAAATTTAATAAAAAGATGTAGCTTCAACAAAGTATTCTGGTTTTGACTAATTATAAAATTTGCTTATAAACTAAACAAGAGGAAATTAAATGTAAAGTTTTCTTTCATATGCCAATGAAGATAGCTTCTCTTTTAACAAATCATTAAAAAAAAGGGCTAGAAGACTTGGGTATCTAGTCCCTTTTATGGTGATCATATCATAATTAGTTTTTTTCATGAAATTACCCAGGACCTTCTTAAAATCAGTTAAGTAACCTGCACTTCCTTCTCAGCAATCCTGTTTTATCTGCATTCTTCCTTCCTAACTCTAAGCTGCCTACAACAACATTAATGGTGACATCCAATTTTCTTACTAGATTAAATAAAATCCTTTCAAAAATTATACTGTCTACCTTTACTATTGTTCTTATCAATATAAGTATCTTCTAGCTGCTGTTTTTATTCCTTGATGGTACTGCTTTATTTACTTCTATATTCACATTTATCTGAGGTTTTTTTTCTTGCTAAAACTCTAAGTAGCTAGTACACTAACTTTTCACAACTCCTCTCTCTCCATTCCTTCATTAAAAGTTCTTTTAGTCTCCATTTCCCAAATGTTAGTTCAGAAACCTCGACTTCACAAATGCTCAGAGGGGCAGCAGTAGGAGTCCTCGTTCCGTGAATGGGAGGAAAGGAAATATATATTCTCCCTCAAAAATGTGTTAGTAGCATGAGCTATGGCTTCTGTATGTTGAAAGCAGGTCTGAGATCGGATTCCTCTGTGAAACCATCTCCAATCTAGGGTAGGGAAAATAGCAACTCTGTGTTAAAGATGCTGCAGGAGTTTAGGTTGCTCCAGAAGTGGAGGATGGAAGCCCACAGGGGGTCACTGTAAGAATCCTTATCAACATATATAAATATAGAGAGCAGCTATCAGGGTGTGAAAATTAAAGCATATGATAGTTTGAACTGACATTTGTGCTTCTCCAAATCTCTCTCCTGTGTTGGAGGTAAACTAGATTTGCTGAGCTGATGAGGGTCTTTGAGTTCTCACTGGTCCACCTGAATTTGTAGTTTTGTCTCTCTAAGTCAGTACAAGGCTTCTTTTCATGTCTGAGCTGAATCAAGCCCACAGAAAGCATATAATTTATCAATCCATAAGCAGTTATAAAGACCTGAAATAGATTCAACAATCCAGTGGAACACAGAGCAGAAAGTCATGCAGATGAAAAAAAAAGGAAGTCATGACTGCAGGAGCAGATTGTGATGGCAAGAAAATCACTGATACAAAACCAAAGGGCAGTCAGCAGAGAAGAGTTTGGATTGAATATCAGCTTGGCAATTTTGAGTTGATACTTAGATTTTGAGATAGATAGCAATATGCTGAAGGTGGCTCAAAACTGTACTGCTCTCCTCCTGCCTTCTAGAGCAGACAGCAATCTGAATTAATTAATACCAATCTACTTTTAATAGAGTGTTTCTGAGCCACATTTCAGTAACAAATGTTAGACACCAGAAGATAAAACATAGCCCGATCTGATATATGTGGAGCCTCAGCTGTACATATTTGACCCCTATTTTACACAGTTGCGGCTCATTGATTCTCCCTTTTAAACTCCTGGACTGAGCACTCAGCAATCATTGGACCACCCATACATCTTCCGAGCTGATTTAGTCTATGAACTGTAACCCTGCTACAGGGCTGTAATGTTTCTGGCACCTACGATGCTGGCTGCTTGTCATTATGACATATAACCTAGAAGATGTACTTAAGAACAAATAACCTCAGAAGTGTTAACATGCCATCAGTCTTTTCAGCTAAAGCAAAGACAGGACTCAGGACTATCCAAAAATGAATAAATGAGCAAATTCAAGTACTATCCCAGTAGCCACCAAAGTTCAGGTTTGGAACCAAAAGTGTCAGAGAAAGAAAGAAACCTAGACAAGGTCTAAATGGCTCAAAAATGCTATTCATTTTACCTCATGAAAGGCTGTAAAGTTACGTAAGCCATTTTTCCTCCTTTTGCTTGAAAGATATATATTCTTTTCCATAAAATGTTTGCAGTTGCTGCCTGAATCTGGTGATGGACAAGCTTAAATTATAAATATTTTCCTTTTCCAAGGTTTATTAGAAATGCCAATATGAACATAGCCCAATTGAAATAAAGCATCCTAGTTTAATGTAATAGAGCTTTCCAAAAGGTCAGTCAGAACATTTTACACTGAAAATTAAAATATAGATAGCACTAGAACTGGAGTTACTGTTTATCCCACTTCAGTCCTGTTTTTAATGAAATTGTATTGAATTTTTTATAATACATCAAAGAGTCAACACGAAACAGTTCACAGAGTATTAAATATATCAACGATATAAAGCTGGGTCAGGTAATGGCAGAATTAAACAAAGACGAAAGGTAACAATACTGGCTTCAATTAATGTAGTGAATTAATGAATGATCTCTATTACTCTACTCATGTTCATTAAACAAGTATAATGGGCTTCTGAATTGTCCATGTGAACCTAGAGAGTCTATTCAATCAAAATTACCTATGCTTACTGTCAATCCCTTGCTGATTATTCATTGTCAGAGGCGCACATAACTAGCCCTTTGGCATTTGCAGTCGCTGGGGGCTCAAGCACGCGGTATTACTAGGGCTGTGCCTAAGAACACAGACTTCTCAAAGTGAATAAATCCTTATTTTATGCAGTGGGGGTGTGTGTGTGTGTATTTACATATATAAATAATACACTGGTCCTTATTAGTTGCCGCTAGGGCTAACCAAATTTTCCAGCTATGTGCCCACCCTGTCTTTCAGAAGAAGGCTGAGGGAGTTGGGGTTGCTCAGTCTGGAGAAGAGAAGGCTCCAAGGAGACCCTATAGCTCCTTCCAGTACCTAAAGGGGGCCTACAGGAAAGCCGGGGAGGGACTGTTTGCAAGGGCATGTAGCAATATGACGAGGGGCAATAGTTTTGAACCAGAGCAGGGTAGGTTTAGATTAGACACTAGGAGGATGTTCTTTGCTGTGAGGGTGGTGAGGCACTGGAACAGGTTGCCCAGAGAAGCTGTAGCTGCCCCATCCCTGGAGGGGTTCAAGGCCAGGCTGGATGGGACTTTAGGCAACCTGGTCTTGTGGGAGGTGTCCCTGCCCATGGCAGGGGGTTGGAACTGGATGATCTTTAAGGTCCCTTCCAACCCAAACCATTCTATGATTCTATGATTCTATAACAGTTGGGGGCAGAAAGAGCAAGTGGCTTCTTTCAATCAAAGTAGACTCTTCCTAGGGAAAGCAAGAAGGTAGAAGAAGGATGTGGACAAAACTGTGCCTTTATGAGTAGGTGGCATCAAAAAAAGGAAAGGACTGTGGTGACAATTCTTTTCCTCCTGGTTTGTGGTATCTACTGTTACTGTTTGTTGTTTGTTGTGTCTTAGAGTCAGTGTAGGACTTTACTTTTCCCCACCTCCTACATCAATTCATGTAGCTTAGGCGACATATCCCTCTGCTCATCATGGTGAATCTCTCAAGCTGGACAATAAAAAACCTACAGGACTTCATGTGTGCATTTTCAGCCAGCGAACTTTAAGAACAAGATATTACAACCTCGTCCTTTGTTTCTACCAAGGCCAATGACTGCTGCTTATTTGAAATACATTATTTTAATGGAATCATCACTGCCTTGCTCATGTTTAGCCAAGCAATTTCTTACAAGCTGTAGAAGCAGGATCATTTTGCCTGCTTTGCTTTCATTTGCCTGAGTTAGGTGATCACAGTTCAGCCCTTAACCTTCTTATGTTTTTCTTGATGTTTTCAAGCTGAAAACAATAAGTCTTTCTCAATAGTCTGTACAAGATGGCCCTGTGGTTTTCTGTTAAGATGCTACATTATTTTTGTGCTATTTTATGACAGCAGTATTACAATGAGGTAAAAGCACTAAACTCATGTTAAATGTTTCTGTAGGAAAGATGGTTGCATTTATCAGGATTAATAGACTACTTATACTGGAAACTAAAATCCTCGTTTTATTCACATGCAACATAGTGTGCAGGTAACCAAAATCCAATCTTCTTAACCCTCATTGAAGCAGCTTTTTCCCTGACTTCAGCGACAGTTCAATTTCTGTTATGCTAACCATATGCTTCTGATTGATTATCAGTTATATTTAATTATTCAGAGTTACAGATGGCAGTTTTGTGCGGCAAACTGCTGATCTCGGGAGGCCCTGTGTGCTGATGCCACTGCCTCTGCAGTTACAACTCTTGAGTCCCCAAGCTTGAGAAAAATAGGTAATTTAACCACTTTTGTAAGCTATATTGGCCTATCCAGTCAAAAGCAAATGCAAAGATTCTGAGACTAAGGTAGCAGACTAAATCCATAGAGAGAGAAGAGAGGATATTAAGTTGAATGCCCTGAAACACCCTGTGTTGCCAATGATTAATGCCACTCTTTCTCCTTATCCATTAAAAGAAACCTTTGAGTTGTGTTATATTTTTTTCCTCCGCCAAGTTTTTCCCAATTCCTTGTTTCCCTACCCCTGTAGGATATTTAGGTGTAGACTCTCTGAGGCCCTGCTGTCACTCCTGGGAACCCCGGTGTGCGGTACAGAGCTATACTTGGGGAGCAGAGCAGGATGGGCCAGGTGCATGGGCACCAGAGTGCAAAGTACATAAACAGCAGAAAATCAAAGGGAACAAAATATTCCATTTCTCCTTCTCCAGATGTTAGTAGTTAAAAAACAAAACAAAACAAAACCAAACACAAACAAACAAATAAAAAAAAAAACATAAAGAAATAAAAAGAAGTTTTTCAGCATTCCCCCCCCCTGCATATTTTTTTTTGTGATTACCACAGGGACAGTGGGAGAGAATCCACTGCTTTGGGTTTTTTCACGCTGCTTTCTTGAGAGAGGTTTTTTTGTTTTCAATTCACCTGATAGCGCAGTCCCAGCAGAATGCACCTAACAAATCATACTGAGTGTCTGCACCTTGCTATGTATCAAAGTCCCTTAATGTGCCAACAAAGTTCTCCAAGGTCAGAAAAGCAGTTTATCAACCTTTTATATCTCTTACAGCAGACAATAAATTTATTCTACTGTTGGAATCTATGAATATTTCAGATGCTCTGTGAGATAAACACAATTGCTTAGGATGCTCTGCATGTCATTGTCAACTAGTACCAAACACTGTCATTGCCCCATGCACTCTGTACTTTTAGCTTCCTCTGAGCACAGGAAAATGCAATGCTGTATGGCTTGTATTTTTCTATGTCCTTTAGCTCTTTAAAGTTTTTTTTTTTTTTTCCTAATGCAACTTTCCATTAATGGATAGATTGAGACAATTAACGGTTTGAATAATTGCTCATTCCCCTCTGTCTTGATTTCTAAGCGGTCTAAAAATTGACTTTAGAAATAGGAAAAAATTGCCTTTTTTAGAGCCCTGAGTTCCTTATTCCTATTAACAAAGCAAACAAAATATCTTCCTTGATTATTTTTGTGGTGATCAGTGAAATCCAGGATACTTCTTATTTCTCTTTAGCTTAAGCAAATGTATATGACTTAATATATACATAAGTCTAGCTAATCTTAGAATAGTTTTATGGAACCCTTTAAAATATCTAATGAAATATTTAATTCACTTATTACAAAACCATTCTGAGTTTTATCACATTTTAGAGCAAGTACTGCCCTAGTGAGCCAAATTAAAGTTCGTTTGTATGATTTATGAGACAAGGACTGAGAAAAAAAGTAGGATTTTTTCAACTATCAGCTTTCTGGAGGGACGTACAAAGCCAAATATGGCTATGGACTCCTTCTTGTACTTTCTCCTTGATCGTAATCTTCATAGAGAAGTGAAAGTAATATAACAGTAGTTAACTTTGCGACCCATGCTGAAATTTTAGATTCTTCTGGGAGGTCTCAGTGTGTATATCTATGATTAGCCAAGAGATCTTAAACATCATTTTGGAAATTTGATAGAGACATTCGACTTATAAACGTTAGAAAGTGATGCATTTATATACCTAAGTCCATATTTACAAAGGATAACAACTACAGAAATTCAATGTATGACCTACTATATGTATTCTACTAAACTTAGTCCCATTTCACCTGAAAGGACTTTTTTCCACAGTAATTTAGCATAGTGCTAACAGCTGCTTCAAAAGCTTAAGACTCATAATTTTGAAAGTGAGTTTTTGTATTAGAAAATATGAATATGCCGAGTTTTACAAGATGTAAAGTAAATATGGTTAACCTGGTGAAGAGCTCCTAAAAAAGCTCAGTTTTAAAATAAAACAAACAAATAAATATGTGTAAGGAGTTCTACAAACAGAAATAAGATTATATCTCCCGATTATTATTTTTTTAAATAACAATTGTAATAATGGCAGCTTTCCAGTAAAAGTAAGTAACTCAATCCCCTTCCCCCCAAAATTTAAAGAATAATAGTAATGATTTGGTCTCAAAGAGGAAAGTTAAAAGGAAAGACAATTCTCTTATCTTTTCCTAAATGTCTTCACCAATGATATGCTGCTTTGTGCTCCAGTCCTCAATAGATCATTGCCATTTTAGTAGATTTTTCTTTTTCAACAGTGACAAAGCTATAAAAGGCAGAGGAATTGTTTTAAGATGGTAGATTTTCCAGTCATTCTGATGTTGATGTAACGTAAAGGCGTCTTTAAAGGAGTTTATTTGCTTCTTCACTTGCTTAGCATCACCTGATTCATAAAAAAATAACAGGTCCCTATTGTACAGCTAAATTGAATCAAGTCTTTTAAGAGGTTGTTTCCCTAGACTGAACATATGGATGTAAGATAAACATTTTCTCAAGCCTGTAGTATTGATTTCAAATGCTGTTTATAAACAGCTGTAAGAAAAAAATCATATATATATTCTATATTTTTTATGGTCATTTACAGTATGTTGACTGCATTAAGCATTAGATAACAACCGAAAGGTAGTTATCTAGAAAACTATATTTCCTTCTTTTCTTCTAAAGCAAAATTTAAAATCCTAATTAACTCAGTAACTTTCAACCAATGTGAATAATAGGTTGTCTTATTTTAGCTTAAATCTCTTTTCTACCTCAAAGTTCCCTTAAAAACTAATTCTGGGAAGGGGGGCTGGGGGGAGGGGTTGAGTTGACTGAAAATAATTTCTTTTCTTTCTAACCAAAAGGGTTCAAATTAGATAAAAGTTTTTGTTTAATCTGAAGTAAATCATTTCACCTTCAGTGTTTGTTTAGTGTTTTTTTAAATACACACAGAGCATATCCAGATTTTTTTTATGAATATTTTTCTGTGTGCATTTGAAGGATTTGTGTCTCAAAATGAAAAAACCTGAATGTTAGTTTAAATATTCTACTACAAAATATTAAGACTTTTCCTTAAAATAAAACCCAAGTGGCTTTCATTATATTTTTTTCATATATAGAATGTGTACTGTACTAGTCTTCTGAAAAATCGTCACTAAGCTTCACAAATTCAGATTAATTTCTGAATAATATTGATTTAAACAAGTAGCTTGTTTTCATAAATATTCCACTGGAATGAAAAAAAAAAAAATTGCAAAAAATGTTCCATGAAAGAGCCTGAGGAGATGGAATCTAACCTCAGATTTCTTGGGCAGTGACTGCAAGCCTTGTGAACTCACTTATAATTTATAGGTTTAACAGCCCAGCCACCGATCACTGGGTGCTGAGACATTGCAATTCATGTAAAATCAAGGCTGCTGCCTTTCACCATCCCCTCTTAGTGTCTCCATGAGTTACGAAGGCCAAAAGACAGATCATATTCAGAGGTAGGAGAGAAACCCTTGGAGCAGTAGCTCCCAGTTAGCCCATGTAGAGTCCAGCACATGCACCCAAAGTGAGGTGGGACATACCTCAAGAACTAGAGTAAAACCCTTTGCTGGTTCTTACTCTATTAGAAAAGATGTTTCTTTTTTTTGCTTCTTTTTTTTTTTCCTCCCCACTAAAAATGTCTTTTAATTACTGTACTGAGAGAATAATTATGCACGCTCTGGACCAAACACGTCTGAAAGAGTCTCAGGCAACTTTTGACAGAATCACAGAATTGTAGGGGATGGAAGGGACCTTCAGAGGTCATCTAGGCCAACCACCCTGGCCTCCCTATGTTTCTGAATGGATTTTTTGCCTTCCTTAGACTGGTATAAACCCCGAGCTACAGTAAATCCAGGGACAATATCTTGTTGCCTGTAGTTTGGTGATGGACCTGGGACGGATTTCACACTTGCTGTAATTTGGCTCCATTTTGTTCAGGTCAGTCTAGTAGAACACAATTAAATACATTGTACACTGTTAAATGAGTGTATGCAGTATTTATTGACTGCTGCAAGAAGTGATAATAAAATGAGAAAAAACATTGGAAGTCTATATAGAAAGATTTTTTTTTATGTAATTAGGCCTCTTGCAGAATTATTTGGCAAAATAATGTGACAAAAAAACAGTGACTATTTACAGAATGGATTTCCTACAGCATGAAGGGTTTTCCTGTAAACCTTTACCTGCCTCAATTGTGCAATGTAAACAATATCTACATATTTTCATCTTTAGTACAGTTATAAAGTAATGTTTCTTTTATATGAGCCTTATCTTCCAGCTGTAAATTTAATAGTTACTGCAGACTATACCACTGACATTAGTTTTAATGATGTGAGACTCCAATAACTCCTAAAGAGTTTAAGATTAATGCAAAAGAACTTAACTTTGTGAGTCATGACTTATTTTTATTAGTAACTCTGCAGTTTGATTTAGATTGAGAACGGGAGAGAGTATTATTTGCCCATGGAAATGAGGGGCTGCTCATTTTATTATATCATTCATAAGTAATATCAGTTTGATTCTAATTTCTGTATGCAATGGCGATTCAAATATTTGGGGGCAGGGAGGTCAAAATTCTCACAGGCTGCATAGCACCAGTATGGGGTTCAAACCTTGCAAAATGGGTTTTGTTGGAGGGCCCGGTAGCCAGCGCCAGACTCAGCCCTCTGCTTCGAAAAGCAAAAGCAAGTCTCGAGTATCAAAGACAGAAACCTTACAAAAAAATTATTTGCTTTGTTGGTCCAACAGCAGAGAATGGAGCGCGCTGTTACATCAGATAAGGGCATTGTCAAGTTGAAGCCTGATAATTTCTCTGTACGCGTCTAACCAGACCATTGGAAAAGTACCTTCCTACTTCATCTTTTCAGGTATTAAGAATGAGGCTGTCAGGGATTGAAGTAAGAAGAGAAAAGAATAAATAGTTTTCTTATTGGACCTGTCTGACAATGAAGTGGCTGAGATACTGACAAAAGTACGTAATTTAATGTGAATAAACTGTTATACTGCATGGCAGCAGATATATTAACTATCTTTAAAAGACGTGTTCATCATGATGCCAGGGATTTCAGGAAAGGGAAATTGACCTCAGCAGCAGGACAATCTGTACAGCCTTAAAAGCAAAATTGTAACCATTATGATTTTATAGACAGAGGAAAAGCAAAACAAAACAAAACAAGAGTATCCTTTCCTGTAAAAAAAACCAAACAAGCAAAACCAAACCCATGCTTATCGGATCTATTTGATGATGAATAGTGGCAAACAATTCTGCAAAAGGGCAAATTATATAAAAAATATCTTTCTGTATAGACTTCCAACGTTTTTACGTGTTTTATTATCACTTCTTGCAGCAGTTAATAAATACTTTGATGATGTCAAAACAGTGGCCCATACCACTGCCGATTTATCAGCCATTCTCACTATCGGGATTTAGAGAAGAGTGATCAAAATATCAAAACTGTTCCATGTAAATGAATGGGATTAATAATCTAAGACTGTAAAATGTGAAAAAGAAACATATAAACAAAAGCAACATTAGAACCAATCCAAATGACCGGCACAGAGAAGTTAAATCCTTGTTCTTGTTTCTTGGTTCTCAGGAAACGGAGATGAGAGGCTTCGGGATAATATTAAAATGGAAAAACAAAAACAAAACAAAACAAAACAAAACAAAACAAAAAAAAAAAAAAAAAAAGGAAACCCCAAATATGCTACAATGGATACTACTTCCAATGCCATTTTAATTTTCTGTTTGGGGTTTTCAAGCTGAATCGAATATTCCAGCTCTTTCAGTTCCTGTTGTCTCATGAACACCAGCCTTGACTTTTGGTTTATGCCAAGGGAATCTCATCCAGTGAGAAAACAAAGCACAACGTTAACTCTCTGACCTGAATTAGAAAACCTAAGAGCTGCATAACATCAGGATAGGGATTATTGTGACCTGACTATAATAGAAAGATGTAGTTTTATCAGGCATCATCAAAAGCGCATCCTAAATTGTTCACACTTTTTCTTAAGATATTAAATAAGGAATTTATTTATTATGAACTGAGACCTGTGTTATGAAATGAGCAACATTACCTGCAAAAATGACAGTTCTCTCAGATCTGGGTTCATTAGAAATACAAACCAAGACCCCAAGCATTTTAAATCCCTTGCAGTCTCAGAAAAAAAGCAAATTCTATAGCACACACAAAAGGTTTCAGAGAAAGGCAGGCATTTTTTAGTGGATTATGTGCATGGAGACAGCAAGTGGAACCACTCACTGGATAAAACAATGACTGAAGAATGAGGAGAGCATCACTTTTAGGGCATGCCCAGAGAAGTATTTGCATTCCCATTTCACAGCTGGGAACCTGAGGCATGGAGAAACCACTGGTCCGAAGGTACTAATGTTTCAGAGATTAAAGTCATGTAAAACCTCTCATAGATTTCAGCCTTGCTGCTGTCTGAACCTAAAAATTGGAGTCACCTACATCTCTCATTCTTTTTGCTCTTCTCTGTTTCTTGCAGCTGCAGTCAGGTCTCCTTTATGTTTTGTTATGTTTTCAAAGGCAAAGAAGTTCACTGGTGGCTTACACCTTGTCAGGATAACCTCTCCTTTTGCTAAAGATTTTCCTCGTGACTCGGGAATTGGATTGGGAGATGAACAATTATATTTTCGGAATTTATCTGAGATTAACCACTGCCAAGAAGATAAAGTTTTGCCTTTAGCTTAGTTTAGTATGACTTTCAGCTCCAAGAGGGAACAATAAAAATGAAAGAGTGACCTGTGTACAATATCCATAATTGCCAATTTACTACTAGGTTAGAAATATATTTTTCTTGTTTATCTGATATTCTGTTTTGTTTCTTTTCTCTTCATTTGTTAGCTGTGTTTATATACTTGTGCTCATAAATCTTGTTTGTTTATGTCACCCAGTCACAGCACTGCTTGTAAATAAGAGTTATTAAAGGAAATAAGGATCTCAATTTGCTG
This sequence comes from Numenius arquata, assembly GCF_964106895.1. Lineage (NCBI taxonomy): Eukaryota > Metazoa > Chordata > Aves > Charadriiformes > Scolopacidae > Numenius > Numenius arquata. The sequence goes on from NC_133582.1 coordinate 60,263,232, forward strand.
CATTGGAATCACACTTCATTAAAACCAGAGAAATCAAGGCATAGCTGTGAATTCTACTTTTTTATTGACAGTTTCTAATATAACATGAATTCTGGCTGGTTTAAAAGACTTTGGATTGCACATAACTTAAAAGAACTCAAAAGAGTTCTTTTAAGAGTCCTTCCTAGTGAGTTTTTTTTACAATCTGAATGTCATTAAAAGTTGAACAGAGGGTTTGGTTTTTTAAAATCATTGTTATGACCAGAAAAGTTTAACTCTTCTATTTGTTTATGAAATAGATTAGAGATCATCCTCTAATGCACTGTCAGGTTTTTCATTTATTGAAGATCCCTGTTAACTTTGATAATTGACTTATCAATTCCTATTTTCTTTCCTGTCAACTATATGTCATACACATATATTTGCACGGGCGCATTGTTATAACTGCTTTATAATAAATTTCATGTGCTCTTCCCATTCTACGTATTGAGTCTTTATAGCTGGTATAAAGTTCACATCCAATAGCTGGAAGAAAGCTTCTAGCAGCTTCTCACAGAATCCATCCCTGTAGCCCTCTGCTACCAAAACCTTGCCAGTCAAATACAATACACCGTTTAAAATCTGGTTTAAAAACGTTGCAAATTAGAAAATTCCTAGAACACACAGTAAAAAGTTTGTTATTCTTGTTTGTTAATATGAATTTTTTGTTCACTTCATGCAAGAGGCACAAAAAACCACTATTAAAAAATAGGTCAGCTTTAAAAGCCATAACATTTGGCAGGCATTGTAGAAAATTTTACTATATTTACATTTAAAATTTATTTTTGTAACATACATCAGGATTCCTTAGCAGACTCTGAAGCAGAACCTAGCCCTCCTTGATGAAGAAGGTGAGAATGCCTCCCGCTATAGTAGCTACATTTTATCGCAGACTTCTATGGAGAGCAAGCCATATGAGAGTTCAGTGAAAGACTCCTGCTTTTTAAAAGTTATCATATAAACATCTATCTTATCTAAATAATACAGAAGAGAACTGAAAGTTCGATGACCGGCATGGCACCAAAGAAAGATGCATTGGGGGTCAAATCCTGTGAAAAAAGTCAGAGCAAATTTCGCTTGGGAAATTCACTACATGGAATATTTACAGGTCTACATAATATAATGGATGAATAAACAGCTCAAATATTTTACACTGTTCATCTAACACAGGCACAGTTTGCCAACTTTCCCATGCTGGCAAATAGTTATTTCACATTGTTAATGCAGGTAAAGTTCGTAAGAGCAACTGATGGGAAATGCTGGCCTCTTAATGACAAGTACGATGTTTGATGTTATGAATCAAAGAAACAAAAATCCTTCTGTTCACTAACTCACTTCAATTCCTTTTCTCTTTACTTCAATTTCTGCATTACAGGTATCCAAGAGTCTGAAAATTGTTGCTTTTCTTTAAGAAGTGAAAGGGCATAGTTCTGCAGGTACGTATGAGAGAGACAGGACTTGGCTTAGGACACAATTGTATAAGTTCTCTTTCAAAGGTTAGCATCTAAAACGCACGAGAAATACAGCACAGAAACTCAGTAAAGTGAATTTTTGCAAGAGGACAAAAGGAGAAGTCGAAGCTGTTCTTTCCTAAATCAGACAGAAGTTATTAGTGAGATGCTGGTATTGCAAGCGCTAGTGCTGTGTCCTCTACTATTTTTATTCATATAAATGAATTGGATAATGCTTCTGAAAGCAAGATTTCCATGTGATTCTAAATTAGGAAGAACAGTAAATAATGAGGAACAATGCAGACAGTAACAGGACTAATAGATGACAAATGTAGTTCAATGCAGCTTAATGCAGAATAATGAACCTGATAGTGAAGAAAAAAAAAAAGAAAAGGAGAGAAAACACTTACCACCTGCGAACTCAAACACACATGCACAAAAGAACAGAACAAAATGAAACAACCAAAAAAGAAAGAAAAATTAAATGGCAGGCATGTCCTTTCCTAAAAAGCATCCTTTGCAATGTTCCGGCCTCACCACCTGAGCATAAGAAAAGAGGTTAAAATTTGGATGAAGTATAGCAAAGATATGGAAGAAGAGATGACGATTATCACCCTTAAAGAGAAAATGCTGAGGTTTTGCAAGACTGTTCTTGACTTCTCAGTTCACTTTTGTCCACCATGGTGTAAGTGCATGCACCAATAGTTAAGGTGATGCACAGGCAGTGACCGTTGCAGAAGTTTGCACTTTATTTTGCAGTTAGAAAGACTGATATTTTCAAACAATTTCAATCCACCTTTTGTTGTTTGTCTTCAGTTAGCCCGGTAGTCATGGTTTCCAAAGGTTCCCTGTCAATACTGTACTACTGGAAGTTATTTTCGTGAGTATGCACAGTGTTTATACACCCCAGTGCACGTCTGCTCTCCAGAAGGCAACTCACAAAAGAGAAACAGTTTTGCTTTTCAATGTATAAGTTTATTCATATGCCTTTTAAAAAAAAAAAAGTTTATATGAGTAGCTTTTTATAATTAATCTTTTCAAGTTACTGCAGTCATGTTAATGAGACCAGTATTCTGCAGTACTGGAAAATTGCTGTTAATGCTGGTTATTTAATCTTGCCAGTTTTCAGATGTAAGTGGCTGAGAGCGTTTAATCTGGAAGCTGCCTGGTGTGTTGATATAACAGTGAGATTCACGGTTTTCCTCTGAATCATAAAGCAATTTGGAAAGCACCACTGCATTGTAAAGCACGATCTTTATCATAAGCAACTGTGATGTAGCTTCTCTGCGTTACAATATTGTTATGGTATGGACATTCAAAGCTCTAATGCAGCGCGTCGGTCTGGTACGTGCTTAACATTAAGCATGTGAGTATTTCTTTTGATGTGGATATCATCCTGCAGTTTCTTAAAGAATTAGTCTTCCTCAACTGATTTTCATTCTTTTGATGTGTCCTTTCAGAGAGTTACCCATTTTACTAGGTAAATGCTTTCTTTCCTCAAACTTCTTCTTCATTGTTGTTCCTTCATGATAGGAGATTATGGCTAGGATTGTCTTTCTTAGTCCTCTTTCCTTAAAATTACAGGTTTAGTTTTTGCCCCAGGGTTTCCGTTTTGTACACTAATATTATTAATTGCATTGCATTATATGTTTTTTTCAAAAACAAAGTAAATTTAGTCACTGCTCTGAAAGATTAAAATTTCGCTTTTCTGAAAACCTAAGATATTTATTATTCAAATATTTACGTATATTTTTTTCTTCTTAAGAAAACAGTTTTGCTTATTATAAAATTGATTTTTCGGTCTCAATTCCCTGTTTCACTTTTTTTTTTTTTTTTTGTGAATTTAAGATCAACTGGCTCTAGTAGCAATTTTCATGTACCTTGCAAGGTTCTTCTGTTTAGCTGTTTGACTGACGATATTCTTCTTTCAAACACTGAATCCTGAAGATCAAGGCTGACGAATGCTGTTTTGGTCAGATGGGAAGGGAAATTGCCTTGATTTTGTTCCAAGCAGGCAATTAAGAAATGATGAATTGGTATCCCTGTAAAGCTGGAAACCATAACTCTCAGATGTGTCATGCACTCTGAAGTGTAATACACCTGAAAATAATAATAAATACTATTACTAATTATAAAACAATGCAAATGAACATAAGCATATAGGAATGAGGTGATTTAAAAGCTGACATTTGTTTGGAAATTTCCACTTAAACTTGTGAAGTTAATAATTTTCCCACCTTTTCTATGTAATGTTTGAGTCATCTGTTCCTTGTAATGTAAAAGTGATCTTTTAATGCCTTAACATATGTCATTTCTATAATTTCCATGTGTAGTGTTTCAACGGAAATCCAGGACCTCTGCCACACTTGTCACAAGCAGTGACACTACAGAGGTTACAGGAAGCACCGAATCAGCCACCTGGCATAGCAGAAAGTCATGATACTTTCTACTTTCTCTCAGTTGTATAGGCTACATCTTGAAATTAAAATCCAAACCTATACTACTGAAGTCTTATAAAACATGTTGAATGAACAGCAGGTTTTTTCTGATTGAATTTGTAGGTTTTAAGGCATTGCAAAAGGAAATGAAGGCTATCTTTAGGATCATGAAGAGCTCAGATTTGGGAAATCCGTTTTCAGGTCTTGGCTTGTTTTACATTTACAGACTGCTTTATTTTACTCTTTTCATGTGGAATAAATTGGGAATCTTTGTATGTTCCAGTATGTAAGTAAGTGCATTGCTAGTGCCACGGAGGGTCTTTGTCTTTGTCAAACAGTAGGGACAAAATGATTGCTCGTGAAAATTGTATTTTCCTGATAAGCTCTTCTTCCAGGTTATTTTGGATTCAAACCGACACAGAGAGCAGAATGGCACAGTTCAGGAAAGCACTGTAACTGTGTGCAGGGAGCACAGCTTGGAGGCTGCTACCTTTCACGCATATGAAATTTCATTCAAGGGAATCTACCTGTTGTACTCATTTCTGGGCCATTTCTGCTGCTAAAGTGAATATCCATCACCTTGTGGGTATGAAAATTTTCACAGCCATTGCAATTTGTAACCAATGGATAGGATATCTTTTTTTGATTAAAAAAAAAAAAAAAAAAGATACTTCGGGAGATGTACTCAGTGATATTCATGCAGATAATATGGCCTAAGTGAATACTGTTGAACATGGTCTAGTATGGAGACTTCTGGGGAGGTAATTTAATTATTCTGATTACCTACTTAAGTGACCTTCTTCAATAGCTGAATAATGAAAATTACTTGTCCACAAAATTATCTGAAATTTAACATTAACTTTGACATTTTTCTGCTCAGAGTTTGAAAAAGACACAAGCGTTATGTTTGAAAAGCCTGGGATTTCCTTGCAACCAAGAGTATTTCATGTTTTTATGTTTTGGTTTTTTTTATTATTTTCCTCTTGATTGCACTGTAGATTAATACTTTGGTACGTGGTAACTAACAAGTTCATTAAAAGTAGAGGTAAATATTAAAAATGAAGGTGTTGGTCCTTTCATTATCAACTAATATGTGGTGGAGGATTAATTCCCACAGTTTTTGAGATGTTTCACTACTTACTTTTGAGTATAGCTTTGTGCATCAATTAGAATTGAGTAATTTTAAGATTTCTGTTCCGATTATTTGACATCCTAAAGAGACAGGAAACACGTTCAGAGACTATTGTCATATTTTTTGTGAGGTACAATTTCATTCATTTCATCTGAAGTTCATCTTCATTAACTGTTTCTGAATGAAAAATGGGCAGTGTTTTAATTGGATTCACTTGAAACGGAGAACAAGAAAAAGCAACTGCAGAGAAACACGAACAGCAGCTATCTGTTTGTTAATTACAATTAGAAAGAACAAAAGATTTAGCTTAAAGGTCATTCAAAGAACAAGTACTAATGACTTGTTTTATTTTCTCAGCCGAGGATCAGAGTGAATGTGCTGTATCAGAGGGAAAGCTCTTCAGATGAGTCTGAGCTGCACTTTAACTCTTTGTTTTAAATTCTTGCATGAGAATGGCTTAAAAATGGTTTATTTCATCTAAACCTGAAATCTAGGTTTTTCTCACCTGTTCAAGGAGAGACATCGGTCTCTTGAGTGGGGAAACCCTTCCTTTCTGTGGGGAGGTGTCTGAGATCAAAAGAGATATTGGGGGGGTGTCTATCTTCCTGCAATAACAGCTGGAATCCCATGACTAGCTTAAGCTTTGCTCCTGATTTTTAAGCAGCTGCAGTTACATGAAACAAAAACCTTGTCTGTAATTTGACCGACAGTGCCATCAACAAATAATATAATATTGGAGAAGTTTAATGATACAGTAGTTGAAGTCCAAGACTGAATTACCTGTTGGATCCACTGAAATGCTTCTGTGGTTAAACGCGCTTAAAAGCTGAAATACTGCAAGCTGGGAAAAGCCTCTATGCCAGTGTTTGTCCACCTGTGTGATAAAACTCAAGAGTCATTATTCTGTCTAGAAGTGAAAGATTGCCTACTTGATAGAAGATACGGCTTTTTTTTGAAGAAATCTTAAAAACAGAATTAATCTGCATTCAATTAAGTATGCATGTACATTTTTGAGGGCTGAGGTCTTATATGGTGAAATTTAGCAAAGAATTAACATTCACTCATTTGAGCTCTTTTCCCTAGTCTGTACTGGGGTTAGTTTACAAATGTAGTGATGTGCCCTCTACATCAGCTCAAATTATCTATCAAGTTATGCAGAAATTTTTAGGGGAAAAAGTGTTATCGTTTCAAGCTGGGCAATATTCCAGTTACTTTGTATATGTTGCTTTTTAGATTTCCTCAGTATGAGCATTCTAGGTTAGAAAGAGGATTTTCACCTCAATGCCAGACTGTTCTAGACAGTAGACAGGCCCTTCTGCAGTAATTAAAACTAAAGCAATTAATGAGTGTGATTTATTAATTTTCATAATTGGGAAAATATTTATCTGCATTTCCATCCTTTAAAGACTCATTTGAAGGACTGTGAATTAAACCTTGTATTCTGGAAATGTAGAAATTTTTGAAGCGTATAAACACTGGTTTTATCAGATTTCTTATGATATATTTATACTTTTATTATGGTTTACTGATACATCTCCTAAGCAATACTTACTGCATTTAAACCCAACCCCACAAAAAAAAAAAAATAATTCCCTTGGCCTGTGTTGTTTTTTTATTGTACTTAAAATAAAAATATTAGCTTTATATTAACTTCCTGTAAGAAAGGTTATTAGGAAGGGGTAAGATTCACAGTTCAAATTCTGCGATCCCAGAAACTTGGAGGTTTTAAACCCAGACTAATATTCATCTGTAGCATTTGAAGCCCTACTTTTACACTGATCACTAGAAACCAGTATTCCTAAAAGAGCAGAGTCGAAATAGCTGTCTCAGAATTAGTGAACGTATGGCAATGCACTGGGAGACCAGTAGAATTTGCAATGCCTGTTTCTTGTCAAAATAAGATATAGAACACAAATTGTAAGCTAATCTATTGTGGCAATCCTATGACTTTTCCCCAGGGCATGCCCCATAAGACCAAAGCCATTTTAGTAAGTCTGTAATTGGACAATTACCTTTTTGCAGCCCGTAAATGCTGACTCGAGGACTTGTCTCCCATTAATCTTTCATCTACCAAATGGCACGTGCATATTTATTTCATAACTGCCACTATACATACAGAAAAAAAAATATCTGTCAATGATTTCTTATGGTTAAAAATGTGTAACAGCCTTAATTTGTTTCATTCTCTCAATGACCCAATGGATTAGTGCACTTAAAGTCTTTTACTTCTGAAGACGTGGGTTCAAACTGTTTGTTTGAGTTGACAAGGAAAATGTATCAGCCTCAACGTATTTCTAACCAGATGTTTGTAGACAAAAATCACCCACATAATTCAGCATGATTGATAACCTCTGCACAGAAAAAGATTTTTACGTCTAAAGCAACAAGATATAATTCTAATTCCAGTTAAAGCACAGTAGATACTCACAGGGAGAAAGGTGGAAGAAAAATAGAATAAAAAGGCATTTTTTAATGCATGTATACTTTGCTTCAATTAGATTTTATTAGAAGGCCTCAGCTTTGCATTCATTTTTCTGGTAAAATTCCTACAGAGAAAAGAATTTTACCTGGAGATGATTTGCTTGGGTTGCTCTGTAGTTTTTTGTAACTTGTGGTCAAAGTAAAGAAAGCGCTATCATCATAATTGTTTCACCATTAAAATCTCAGTAACTAAATGTCCATGAGGTACAACTATGAAAAAGCCACATCAGATAGGCACTTTGTGAGAAAAGCCAAAAAAAACTAAAAAAAAAAAATAAAGAATAGATACGGAGGCGTAAATTCTAAACATAAAAAGTAATGTTCTATTTATTTTAAATAGCACCTTGATTTTCTAGGTCAAACATGCAAAGGGGACTTCACTCATTTTGTGGTCACAATCAATAGTGTTTAGAGTTTAACTGCATGATTTAACTGCAATCAAGTATTTGGACATCTAAATACTCCTATTACTTGCACCTGTAATTGATTGCCAGTGCAAAATTAGAGGTTGCCTTTAAAATGTGGCCCACAATGAAAAACAGAAGGATGCCAAATAAAGAAATATGTTCTCTGCTAAAGTGCCAAAGTAGTCTAAAATGATTATTGTTTGAGTATGACACCAGGCAAACAACATCTGCCAATCTCATAGTATAAGCAGATACAATCCATTAAGTGGAAATGGTAACTAAAGAACATGGAAAGAATGAGATTCACCAAAATAATATTTTGTAAATAATAGTCAAAACAGTCTATTTTCATTCTTTGCATACTTTACAGTCTACTGCTTTATGGATGTGAAATAGTCGGGAGAGTTATGCTCTGCTGGGCACTATGCAAGTAAAAAAATTAAAATATTGGGAGAGTTTAAAAAATTTAGATATCTAAAAATGTAGAAAAGCAATTTCTGGGACCTCATAAATCTATTATGTAACTTTCTCCCATTTGGAATTTAAAACACGGCCTATAATTCCCCCTTTACAGGAATTTATAACCTTATATTCATTTTATTAAATTTTATTGTCAAGTATGCAGGGATTGGATATTTTTTTCATGTTTTGACATTGGATTAGAGGTATTTTGAGAACAACATCAGCAAAACAGAAGTATTTTAACGTAAAGAAAAAAAAGCCTCAATTTTCAGTATCAGTATTTAATCAATATCTGGTTTGTATTCCTTTTTTCATACTTACTTACTTTTCCCTGCCCACATTCAAATTTTTATAGTGAAAAAAATTGTATTGCTGTATTGCTCTGTATGTATTGCAAACTGTATTGCTCTGCCAGTTGGCTTTTAGCAAATATCTTATTTATCTTATTTTTTTTTAAATACATGCATAGTTTACAAAAAATACATATATTAAGCTGTACAAGCCCTGTAAACAGTCTGTACAGACATATCAAATAAGGATATTTATGGACAAGGCCAAATAAAAAAAAAACACCAGCTATGTATGTGAAATTTCATTGGGGTGGATGTAATCAAAGAACCATGAGAAAACAGAAAAATTAAGAAACTCCTTTCTATGTAATGGGGCTTTTTTTATAACAAGTTAAGATTGTTATGAAGTATTTAATTATGAAAAATTATGTAATGTTTTTGTCTTTTTATATTCCAAGCCCTTCTTGTCATAGGGTAAATATGGTAAGAATTGGACAGCTAGACTAACTGAAGATGACAACAGGGGAAAGGACAAAGAAAAAAGTCTGTTGTAATTTAATTCTAAAAGGTACCGTCATTTATTTTCAGTTGGCATTCAATTTTCAATACACTCATTTTAAAATGCATTACTGTTTAGTTTTGAATGTTATGGTAATTTGGGAATTGACTTAGCTTTTCTCAGAGTTACAGATATGAGGCATATTAATGAACATGAGTTTCAGATGACAAATGGTGCTTGAAGTTTCCATGTCTTTTAATTCATTTTTGATTAGAACATGGATGTTTTCTGAAATATAGATGGCATTTGCCAGCCAAAATGGTCATCTGATTTCAACATACGATGTGATGCTTCAGTGAAGTTTGAACTTTGGAGTGATTTAAAATTCATTGGTAATAGTGCTATAAAGACCGTGTTCCCTGGCTCAGAATGCAATAAACTGCAGGATAGTATCTCCTTTGCAGCCACGCTGAACCTTCACTCTATTTCATTTATGGCTGCGAATTCCAGCCGTGCTTCATCTTGCTTGCATTGTCAGAAGCAGGTGCTGGCACAGAAGGATTTTACTAAGGGAAGGAAAGTGAGTGGCATAAACTGAATTGTGTTTGTTTAGAACACAATGGAAATATATTTATGCCTACCCATTAAAAAACTAACGCATGCAGATTAAAATGAATTCTGGAAAAGATAAATTCATTGTGTTATATATTTGCAAACTCGAGATTATGTTTGTAATAACCAATCTGGATCAGTTAATGTGACATGATTGAAAACAAAACATTAAAAAATTGATTTTTCACATTCAATTTTTCTTCCTACTCAGCTCAGAAAAGATGACAATTAAAAATATCTTCAAGATTCCTAATGCTTCCAGAATGCATAAATAAACCAGATGGTAGAGGACCTTAATTGAACCCCCTCTATTTTCTTTTTTTTTTTCCCAAAAGTACAAAAAACAAGTTCCAGTCATACGCAAAAAGTGAAATTCATTGATTATGTTACTTTTACATATTTTTTAAAAAATACTGTTGTTCATCAGTTGTCATTAAATATAGCTGCTCCATTTTTCTGCTCTGGATATACAAATTACCTTTTTACTTGGAGTGCCACATGATGCTCTGTGACTTCTCTGTGCTCAAATCTTCACATGAATCCTGTGTTTGCCTGTACATAATAGTAAAAATACTCATCACTCTGCACTAGAGCTCTAACCCTACCAGGAAGATGAAACTTCAAATGTGTGCATCAGCGAGTAGCAAGAGCAGGGCTGCTCCTCGAGAGTGAACAAGCCAGGAACCGAGGGTGACTCCACCCAGGGCTGTGTCCTCACCAACAGGACCCTGTCCCACATGGCCTGAGCACAGCAGACAGAGCCAGGTGCTAGTAATGGGGTCCATCATCTGCTCTGGGGAGACCCCACCTGGAGTAAAGTGTCCAGCTCTGGAGTCCTCAGCACAGGAAGGACATGGACCTGTTAGAACAGGTCCAGAGGAGGACCATGAAGATGATCAGAGGGCTGGAGCACCTCTGCTGTGAGCACAGGCTGAGAGAGTTGGGGTTGTTCAGCCTGGAGAAGAGAAAGCTCTGGGGAGACCTTATAGCAGCCTTCCAGTACCTAAAGAGGCTACAGGAGAGATGGGGAGGGATTTTTTTATCAGGGAGTGGAGTGATAGGACAAATGGTAATGGTTTTAAACTGAAAGACAGGGGATTTAGATTAGATATTAGGAAGAAATTCTTTCCTGTGAGGGTGGTGAGGCACTGGAACAGGTTGCCCAGAGAAGCTGTGGCTGCCCCACCCCTGGAGGGGTTCAAGGCCAGGCTGGATGGGACTTTGAGCAACCTGGTCTAGTGGGAGGTGTCCTTGCCCATGGTAGGGGGCTGAAACTGGATGATCTTTAAGGTCCCTTCCAACCCAAACCATTCTATGATTCTATGATATAGCATATATCCAAGGTGTCCAGGAGACAACCAACTTCAAACACAAGGCCAAGTTTTATCCACGATGCAGGGCCAGAGACAGGGCTGGACCCAAAGCAAAAGTCAGGCAGCGACTCACCTTACTCCTCCCTGCACTCTTACAATAGTGTATTCAGCTGATGGACCCCCAGATTATCATATCTCACTTAGTATGGCAAATTTGCTCCACTTATTTTTAACACTTTAAGTCTCTGTTACATCTATATTAATATTTGAAGATATCTTTATTTTCACATCTTTCTATGAAATTGTTTAACAGATATTACCACTTGGGAACATTCTCCTTGAAGGCATAAATGCAAGATGGCTCATAAACTCAAATCATTCACTGACAACTGGATAGGAAATTATAGAATCTTCTGGTATTTCCTCATCAGTTATTTTACCCAATGACATCTGTGTACCATTTGGAAATTATTATGCCTCTTTTATTCCTTAAGAAAATATTTTAGAACATGGATTCTTTCTGAAGACTTGTTGATGGACAGGAATTAATGGCAGCCTGAGATAAAAAAGACAGGAAGTATAGACATGCTAATTCCCAAGAAGAGTGTGGATTCCAGCAGTGGTATTCTATTACCTTTGCTGTATATTTCATGTTTTCACTTGATTCAGCAGTGGTATCACATGAATATTTAATAATGTCTACAGCTGAGGGTTTTTTAACTTTTTAATCCTACTGATAGCTGTGCAATGAAACCTGAAAACAGTCTGGCAGTAGTTCAGTTTGTACTGAATCATTGAATAGTTGCCCAAAGACCACTGAAAACCATAAAAGTCTTTCTCGGGTGTTGGATGGTGCCTTTTAATATTCAAGCCTGTTAGTTGATAGCAGATGCAAGATGGCAAAATCACTTGCAGGAAAGAAAACATTTCCACCCATCAATGTTTATGGAAAATTTCTCATTAACTGAAGTTGATAGTTTCATATGCACACTGAGCAGGAATAGGAAACTATATATTGTCTGTCCAAATAAAGTCTTTAGTATTATTGATTTGCTGCGAAACAGACTCAGGTGAGTATGAAATTTGTTTAGGACTGCAGCATACACTGAAATTTAATTCACCTTAATCACTTGTAAATGCTCTGTTGACTCTGATTATTTTGAAGGAACTATTTATGTGAGTTTCCTATATTTGGTACCACAAGAAGCAAATAAGCAAACGGAAAGTTCTTCACAATATGATGTACTGCACAGAGAGTGAGAAAAAGATGTTGAATAATTACAATGAACATGTTCTAGTAGATGTCATTAGTTTTACTTTGCTTCCACTGAAGTCAACGTATAGAATGTTTTATAGCAAGGCACACTGTAAAATTTTATATGATTGAAATCTTTCTTTATGTCAAAGCACCAAAGAACTACAGATTCCTGTGGTAAGGACTAGTGCATGTGGTAAGGTGCCAGCAAAACCTCTACTCAGCTGAGGTTACGGTTCTGGAATACTAAATTCAAGACCCTAAAGTTAAATGGCTGATATTGCAGAAAGCATGAACATAATCCAAGTCTAAGACGGGCTCAGTCTGCTAGATGTCATCATTTATGCATGGCACAGAGGATCCTCACTACTCTGAGCACAGACCACAGCAGCTATAGAACATAGAATGGTTCAGGTTGGAAGGGACCTTAAAGACCATCCAGTGCCACCCCCTGCCCTGGGCAGTGACACCTCCCACCAGACCAGGTTGCTCAAAGCCCCATCCAGCCTGGCCTTGAACCCCTCCAGGGGTGGAGCAGCCACAGCTTCTCTAGGCAACCTGTTCCAGTGTCTCACCACCCCCACAGGAAAGAACATCTTCCTAGAATCTAATCTAAATCTCCTCTCTTTCAGTTTAAAACCGTTACCCCTTGTCCTATCTCTCCACTCCCTCATAAAGAGTCCTTATCCATAATACTTCACAACCACAGGTTGTGATGACAACTTTACCCACATGAATCTAACTTCTGCCAATTCTTTCCTGGATCTGGGACACCAAAAACTGTCTCTCTCAGACTGTCTCCCTTCTCTTCATAGAAGATTGACTCAGCCATCAAGATACAGGCTATACATACTGTGGACAAATAGAGGCGAGAGGCTGTTCTCCAGCTTTCAAACTATTGCTGAGCAGAAACAAGGTTCACTATATAAAGAGAAAAGCAAGCTAGCAGAGTAAAACTTTTCAGTCTTTCAACCAAGAGACAAACATTCTTACATGCAAAATGAATAAAAATTGAATGAAGCTAGATTGCTGTTCTCAGATATCTATGTATTTTGTAACTGCCCTCTAGCAAGATTCTCAAAACTTAGTGCTTAAAATCAATGTACAAGTGAATTCAGGAGCCTTGGTTTATAGGAGGGATTGCATGCGCTTGAAAGCAGTGAGTGTTGCAGCACACATTTCAGTCGTGAAACTAAAATTTCACAATTGCTCTTGAAAATGCCATTATATGAATTCAAATAGTTTCGAAGCCCTTACATATCTGCCTCATGCTAACAAACTCAGTAGACACTATTTTTCCCTTAGAATAGTATGGCACGAATGCAAAAAAAACATTATCTGAAAATAACCTGTGCTGCTTTGCAGTTAGAACACTCTTGAATTACCAATGGTATGATTCAAGACGAGAGGGTTTTTGTCATAGATATTTATTACAAACACTTACATGGAATGGTCATACGATAATGTCCTTGTAAGAACAGCCCTACTGGGTGAAACCTAATATTAGTTTGATCTCATTCTTCAGAGGTGGTCAGAGTAGTTTTACAGAGAATATGAGACAAATGTAGGGATATTTATTCTTCCTGTCATATCATAATTTCATTTGATGCCCCTTTTTTCTTTTATTGTGAATAATTACTCCCTGTGCCACCCACAATTACCAACTACTATTATATTCCCCCCGATCTGTCTGTTTTCCAGGTTAAATAGCCTCAGACTGTTCCACAGTTAAAGCAAATTCTGTGATAACCGTTATTCCTATCTGTATCTTTTCTAATTGTACCGCATCATTTCTGGCTTTGAACAACCAGAATTTTACTGTATTAAAATGAAAGTGTACCATGGAATCTTAAATTGCAAATATTTATGTCTTATTCCTTTCCTACCAATCCGTAGGATTCAGATTGTTGGTTGTTGGGTATTTTTATCGCTATTGAGATTTTATGTTTCCGTAAAATTATCTCTTATAACTCCAGATGCTATCTCCTGAATCGTAATAGCTTTTTTCTGAATAAGCTTCTAAATAAAGACCCACAATATTTTCAGGTACAACTATTCGGATATGTAAATCTTGCATGTTCAATTATCTATTTGTTATACTTGCAAATTACCTAATTTTGTTACAATGTGGGTTTGTGAATATACAAATAGATGTGATTAACTATATTGTGATCACATTTTTAAGGGATCTGATACTCATTGGCCTCTAAACCCTTTTTGACCACTGGTACCCACTCTAAAACTATCGCCAGCATGATTATAGTGGTTTTTTAATTTCAGTTAAATTATATTCACATTCAGATTGAAACTCCTGCTAGAACAATCTAAAGGGCTTTCATTTGCACAGGGCAGATGTAACTAGAATATGGAGAAAAAGACGTGTAAAAATGTACTCACTCATATGCCAAGTGATCCACACCCAGGTTTGCATGAGTAGGTTATGGTCTCGTGTTGGCTGGGGACTCCTTAATACTTGCTGCATACTTGCCCTTCTATCCTGTATTTACTTCCTCTTTACAATTAACAGGAGTTATAATTTAGAATCAAATTAAAATGAGTTGTAATTTAGGATTAAATTGGTGGGAGCGTCATGCCGATGAGAAACTACATCATAAAAGTCTAGACAGTGACTAACTATATATCACAAAACCTCCACGTAATAAAAAAAAAGGATTAATTAAATACTTTTTTGTTGCTTCAGGTAAGCAAAATGCTTCTAGAAGATTATGTCCCTGCAGGATGCTAAAGACTGTTGATACAGGGGAAACAAAATGTTACTATGAATTTTATTTACGTGTCCACACTCCACAGAAAAACCTGTACAGCAGTGTAGCTGTAATGCAGTAAGAAACCCAAATCTTAACCCTCCAACCTGATACATTTCCCCATTCTCTCTAAATATTTGTTAAGAGAAGAAGAGAACCATGTCACAGCTCATTTTTTTTCTTGATCTTGTAATGCCTTACTCATAAACAGGCTTTTTTCAATGTCTTAATTTCTGAAAATCAGATTGTATCATTGTCCAGTGCAACTATAGGTCATAATATCTATATAAATGTGTTTTTCATTATTTTTCCATAGTAAGTGCAGACATCCCTCTACAATATACGCAAGTTTCAAAATCTTTTTCCTTTTCCTTCCCCTTTCCCCTTTCCTTCCTCTGTTCTCTTCCCTTCTCCTTCTATAGCTGTCCCAAAACCTATCTCCTGAGCTACCAGCAGAACTCCAGTGCAACAGCAAAGCATTGCATTCAATGTTCACAGCTGATGGAGAAAAAGATCTTATGAAAGAATATAAAACATCACTGGTATCAAAGCAAATACTTTCTTAATACGATAGCTCTGTAGTATAGAAAGAAGGAGCTAGGAAAGGAAGATGTGATCAGTTTAACCTTTTCATAATATTTAATAATAAAAGGTATATTTTAATTTATTCCAACTCAAAAGTCAGGCACATTACATATGGAATTGCTGTGAAAAGCATGTTTAAGTTGTACGGTGAATGAAATTCAGCCTCACAGTTTTATAGGAGTACAGATTGGCTTTGGATTTGCCCCAAGGCACTTCTGTTCTATCTCCCATGTAAAATCAGTGGCTGCTAATTCCTTGTTTTCTACTACAGAGCCAACACTTAGGATGATTAAAAATCTTTTATGTTGGAGTACTTACTACTTTTCATTAGGCAGTGTGTTAAAGGAAATAGGAGGCTGTCTTTGTTGGGGATAGAAGTCCTGGGGGGAGTGTTCTGAATTTCTGAGAAACCTTTAGATCTTTAGGGATGGCAGGAAGGGGAAGTTTTCATTTCTTTTGTTGTTGTGATGTGAAATTCTCTGAAGCTTTTCTTCCTGAAAACATTTTCTAATGAAGCTTTTTTGAATTTGTCAAATCCAGTTCTTTAATCAAACAGATGCAATAACAAAGCAAGCTTATACAAAATTCAGCAAGAATGATCAGTCACAGGTTTGCAAAGCAGAAGAAAGAAGTTAAGGTTCTGAGGGATGCCCAAGAATTGAGGTTCAGCAATTAGAGATGACATTCTGTACAGGACCTCTTAGAGCAAGTTGTGTTTTGTGGTCAGTCCAGCTCAGGACTACTGCTGTTCATCCACAGGATTTTATGGCACCTTGACTGCTCCTCAGACATCACATAGAACAGGCAGTGCAGACATGGGGAGAAGATGCTATAACCAGTACTGTTTCCAGTTCTGGACCCCACAGTTCAAGAAGGAAAGGGAACTACTAGATAGAGTCCAGTGGAGGGCTACGAAGATAATCAAGGGACTGGAGCATCTCTCTTATGAGGAAAGGCTGAGACACCTGCATCTGTTCAGCCTGTAGAAGAGAAGACTCAGATGGGACCTCATCAACGCTTATCAATATATGAAGGGTGGGTGTCAGGAGGATGGGGTCAGGCTCTTCTGAGTGGTGTCTGGTGACAGGAAAAGGGGCAACAGACACAAACTGGAACACAGGAAGTTCCGTCTGAACACGAGGAAAAACTTCTTTCCTGTGAGGGTGGCAGAGCCCTGGAACAGGCTGCCCAGAGAGGGTGTAGAATCTCCTTCTCTGGAGATATTTCAAACCTGCCTGGATGTGCTCCTGTCCAGCCTGCTCTGGGTGACCCTGCAGGTCCCCTAATGACAATGTTCATCCACAGAACAGAGGAACAACTGAGATAATTTCTGTGCAATAATATATAAGGAAAACTGAACCCAGTGTTGAACTTCTTACAACTATCTCCACTGGCATAAATTCAAATACCTTCTAGTGTCACTCCTGTCTAAGAACAAGCAGCTTTCCAGCACAATGGTGGTGAACAGGGTAGTGCAGTATATTTGGCTGACAACAGCAGTAGTTTAATTTTGTTTCAGAATATGGATCCTTTACATTTTTTTCCATGTAAAACAAACTTAAACTTTCTGTCAATGATCATACATTTTTAGTTACTAGACCTGTGCCCAGTGTTCTTGCCACAAAGTTGGAGAGGCTAACAAGAACCACTCAGCAAAAGATGTTTGTGAGAATCCAGAGATTTCGGTATCCTGTATTCTTTAGACCGGACTTTCTATCCTCAGGCTGCCTGCTGAGACCTGCTTGCAATCTTATCTGTTCCGTACCCTACAACAGAGCCATATAAAAAACATGCCCTTTGGAAAGGGGAAAGCCTTCCTGAGTATAAATCATCAGAAAAAATATAGTTATGAACACTGTGGGAGTTGCCCCCTGCACACACCCGACATGTGCTTCATGGGCTTCTTAAGTTCTGCTTATCATTGATATAGTGCCTCATTCACCCGCTCTGCTGGAATACAAATAGGATATCTAGGGTTGAAAGAAAAGGTTAATATGCAATGCATAAACAATACCAGAATCTCAGCTTACAGAAAATAACCAGTTATGCTAGTTGAGTGGAACATAAATTGAATTTCTGAGAAAATGCCTGTTGTTTGCAGAGAATATGATTTGTCAAGAACAGAAAGGGTTAAATCACAGTGCAAGGACTGAAAGCACTGCTCATGACAACAAATATTATGAGCAAAAGATGCCAAGATACAGTACCTAAAAGGAAGATGAAAGTGAAAGAAACTACTTAAAAGATAAATAATTAAATACATTTAAGATTTTCTTTTAATGTTGTATTATACTAATTTACTTTGAGCATGTAAAGAAAACTTTAGTGAGATTTAAAGAAAAAAGCTTCTCCCAACTGCTTTTTCTTAATTCAAATACTGGTCAGACTGAGGTTCTAAACTTTTGTTGTTTTTACTGCTATAAATGGGATAACTTTAGAATTCTTTTGGCTGTTTCACATTTTTGGGAATGGAAGCTGAAGTTTCAAGATTAAAGCTATAACGATAGGCTGCTATAAACACTGTGAGTGAAACACAGGAAGAGAAGAGGTTGTGCAAGTAATGAAGTAGAACTCTGGTTGAAATAACATCTTGTTTTCTCTAAAACGAACACTGGTTCCTTCATTGTAGTTCCTGAAATCAAAGCTCTAGAAGAATCCCAGGAGACCTTCAGACTCTAGCAGTCTGGTAAAACCCTTTATTGAGTCTTGACCAGCTGTTAGACTTACAGACACTCAGCTTTCTTATGGCACTTCATGTTCTTCCACTCATATCCCCAGACATTCGGCGAGTAAAGTACTTTATGAAGAAAAAGTCACTTGTTTCCTACTGCACACCAGAAAAAAAAAACCCAACTGGTCCAATCTAAAAGTTGGACTGAATAAAATACTTGAGCATCTAGATATTCATTACTTCATCATTTTTGGTGCCTTCATTTTGACCTGATAACCCCAAGAGAAGAATTCAAAACACAGAGCTGAGCATGAAGGATCACTGTGTCATATGGAAAGAGTTACAGACTTCAGAATTATCTAGAAGAACAGACTAGAGCTGTGTGGTCAGAAGAACCCCAATATAACTGAAGTCACTCCAATTTCTGAAGGTCATGCACCCAGAGCAGACTTGAGAAAAGCCTTTTCACAAACTAAAACCTGAATCTTTTACAGATGATCTATGTACCGACAGGCATTGGCTGTAAGACCTCAGGAGACCTGAGGAGGATCTCTTGAAGGAGATCCTGGTTTCAACTCATGTACTAATAGAATGATTAGACTTTTTTTTTTAAGATGTAGGAGGTACTGACTTTTGGTGTTTGCTTGATGCTTTAGAGAATATGAGTTATAGAGTGAAAGGGATAACAAGGAAGCGTGATCATACCAATGTTGACTGGTAATCACAGTCAGGACTCTAGCTTTTGCACTGGCTCTTGAGGGTAAGTAAATGAGTAAGTGGACTTTTATGAATAATTAAATTAGAATTCAGTGGATGACTGAATGTAGAGACCAAAGCTGCCAAAGAACATGTTAGTAAGGTATAAAAACCATGACATTTCTTATTTTTCCTCTTCTCTGCAGAATGAGCCTTACACTGTTCATTGAACAGTGACACAGTTTATAAAAACACACTGGAGAGGTACCTCATGGGGAAGGGCATTATAGCCCAGCAGTTCCTGGAGCAGAAGATTTCTTGATGATTTTTTTTTTATAGTTTTATTTTATTTATGCATCTGCACTTCATGTGAAGAACCATTTCGGATGCTTCTTTGGATTTATTCCCTGGCCGCTCCATTTCCATCCATCACTGCAACCTCTGAGCACCAAAATTCCTACGGCTGTTGGTGTGTTGCTAGGGTTGTCTCCAACACCAACCACAGCTGAAGTTACCTCAGACCAAGAACAGGATTGGCAACAGGAGGGAAGCTAGACCAGATGTTTTGGTTCAGCAGTTGTACCAAACTATCTTTTGATTATGGGAGTAAGGCTCCAAACCTTGTAATAGTATGAGCTTTCATTCACAGGCAAAATCCCCAGAGCTGTGATTCTAAAGTCACAGGCGTGTTACTGTGAGAGTGCACTCAAAATTATGTTTCTAATACACTTTGATAGCTATTTTGTGAGGACTCTGAAATCAGGCTAATAGAGGAGTAAGAGATACATTGTCCAGATGAATGCTGAGAGTGATCCTGCTGTAATTATGAATTTCTCTGTTAATAGTTGGTCATATTCAGAATCTGTCTGACTGTGGGTAACAGAAGATATTAACATTTGCCAACCAGTGACCTTGTGTTTTATATGGCTTTCTACAATTTACCAGCTTCAGAACAATCAATAGCAGTACTAAATAAGCAAAAAAAAAAAAAAAAAAAAAAAGATAACTGGAAGAGCATTCCCAGAGGTGCAAGCTATATCCACTAGATTTTAATTAATTGAAGAGCTGTGTTTAAAGATAGAGGGTTTTTGTCTCCTTCTTTGCACAGGTGACTTAAAAATGGGCAATTTATTTTCCATTTTTGAAAAGATTCCTGATTTCCTGACAAAGTTTTACTGAGTTCATTAAACAACGTTGTTGACCTGATTGGCATGGCACATAGTCTGAGACAAGTTAACAGAAGAATTGAAGTAAATTATTTTATTTTTTTTTTCCTTACACTGAAGCTTATTTCAGCTTTGATTGGTAGTGAAATTTTGCTTCTAAAAGAGAAATAAAAAAGTCAAGATGATATTCCTTTTGTTTTTATTCAGAAAAAAATAGTTTTTTTTTTTCTTTATTAACAATATAGCTATTTTTTAAGGTACATGAGATCACAGTTTACAACCTTAAAAAGTAAATGTGGTTAATAGGTGATAGGGAACAGAGCACTATTAAAAGGATTAAAGATCAAGCTTGGTGAAAGGAAATAAGAAGAGGTAAAAAGACTATTTGAAGGATGATAAGACTTGGGGGAAAGGTTGCTTTTTTGTGGTTACCCTGAACTAAGTAGATAGGAGAAATTGCTTTAATTGACTTTTCATTCATTGCTAAAAAATAGGTTGAAATTTTGTGCAGATGGACAGGAAAGCTAGTGGCTGCTATGTAATACCTTGGCCATCTTTAGATGTTTTCCAGTACACACAATTATTACAGCAGTTTCTATATATTATTTGATCAAAGGAGAATTCTTAGGGGAGGAAAGAGTCCTCTTAAGGGAAGCCCACTTTAGGTAGAAATTAAAAAGGAAAAGAGACCAATTCAAATTTTTAATTGATATTTTAGTTAACTATCCGGTTTACACTCACAAATAACTTACTTGAATCTTAGGTTCTTCACTCCAGTGCAAACTCAGCTCATTGCATGGCTTCAGATGGCTTATATAACTTGCAGGATGACCAACTGGCCTTTATGGAAAAGTCTACAGCCTAAATATAAATGTGATGGCAAAAGAGAAGCCTCACACTTGCTGGCTTCAGTCAAACCCCAGTGATTCTATTTTGGAGACTGAATATACATTGATCCTGTCTTAGAAACAAGAAGTTCTCTAACACTAGAAATATGCCAGCAGTCTGGCACATGTAATCCTCTTTATCTACATGAAAATTCTTTCTTATACGCTTTAGCAGATGAAATGTTTAGTAGCATTGACCCAAAGAAAATTATAGTTGTTACTAACATGCAGGCAAGACATACTCACTCAAACTTCATTGAAGTTTCCAATTCTATCCTGAAGGAAAATAATAAACGTGGCTTAAGTCAATTAAATAGATCACTGGTATGACATGATTTTAATATTTAACAGTATCTCAAATGTCTCAAGAAGAAAGAGACTCAATGCATGTGTAGAAAAGTTTCAGGATCAACTCTCAGATTTATTAGTCATCCTTCAATACCTTGAGACCAATTCAATTTGTCAGAGCTGGATATCATTGCCATTTTCTACAGAATCCTGGGTTTTAAATCAAGGCCAACGTAGCATCTAACCTTGGAGTGAAAAAGAATTTATAGTATTGCTGGAAGGGCCATGTCTCAAAGGGATTTAAATCTTTTGAATAATCCATTCTGATTTTTTTTTCCCCTAGAGGTGTGAAAGAGGACAGCTGCTACTATTTTTAACAGAGTAAGTAATAAAATCACGTGCGCAGCGAGAGTGATCCACGCAGCAGAAATAATATGTGTATCTTCAGAATTTATCTAAAATTAGGATTTTACACTAGGAGAATTCTGCATGGTCTTCTAATCTGTCTTATGTGACTTTGAGAGATTTGTTCTCTGTCATGTTTTAGCTTGTTTTTCTTGTGGATGGATGCTTTAGGAAGAATACTATTAATTTTATATGAAACACGTTAGCGCAGAAATTACACCACGTCACATTATGCCATACCAGATGTTTATGGAGTACATATATATGTGTGGATGTGCACATGTGTGCATACACTTCATGCACACATGCATCTTTCAGGATTGTACAAATTCCCACTATAAGGGTTGTGTTTCAGCAGCTTATAGTTCTGCCAAAATGTAACCAACGAAGCTGAAATTTGTCATGCCAAGTGCATGCCTTAGGCTGATACGTTTAATTTTAGTAAAAATGGTTAAACCCTATCTGACAACTAAGGAAAATAACTAGTATATAGTTTTCCTTACATTGCAAAAGCTAAAAAAGAGTAGCTGTAAGCTTTGTGGTCTGTGTTTCTCTGTTTTCACAAGCAAAACATTACATTGCTACATGTACTTAGGGTGTGGGAATTTCCTTAACATTCTACACGCAAAATAACAATCCTGCCCCTTTAAGAGTAGCTGATATTAAGCACAAAAATTAGTTCATTAAACTTTTCTTACAACCTTTGATAAAAGAATTCCAGAATGAAAGTACTATCCTCTGAGTTGAACTATAAAGCAAAACACTGAAGACGATACTTTACATGGAGAATATACATGCTAACCAGGCTGATTTCAGAGAAGAAGTGGTTAGGATTTAACCTGTAATATTGACATTTTTTATTCACTTCACTATTTGTTCATTCAATGAAGTCATCCAAAGAGTTCCATTCTGTGATATCAATAACTCTTATATTAAACCTTGCCATGACATTTGTGGAATATTAGCAATAAAACAAAGGACTACATAATAAGAAAAAAGTAATTTAAAACAAAAATTGTTTCATTGTTGAGTTGGGTTCTTTTGCTGCTCATACTGGCAGTTGAACAGTTGGAATAGATGTATGTACTTAATTAATCTCTTCTTTCTTTTTTGCAATAATTAAAGTTTCTGAAGTCTAGACAGAACAAAATACCATTTAAGCAAATTTTGTTAGTGATGTTAGTGATCTAAAATAAGCAATTAATATTTAAAAGTATACCTACTTTGAGCTTAAGTAAATACAGTACTGCTAGTTATATCTTACAGACTTATTTTTTCACATGATTATAGGGTTCCTCCAAATCAGACAATTAGATTTCTAATAAAAATGAAATATTATTTTGCAGGCAAAAGCAAAAATCAGTGATTGAAAAAAATCAGAAAAATCTAATAGAAGCACTAGAGTTTTTTATGAATGTACTCAAAAAAAAAAAGAGAAACAGAAATGCTATGAATGTCAGAAGAGAGAGATGCTTAGAAATTTGTCTTTGCAGAACTTATTGTTCTCCACAACTACAAAGAAGGTTGTAGCCAGGTGGGGGTCAGTCTCTTCTCCCAAGTAACAGGTGATAGGACAAGAGGAAACATCCTCAAGGAGGTTTAGATTGGATATTGGGAAAAAAATTTACACTGAAAAAGTTATCAAGCATTGGAACAGGCTGCCCAGGGAAGAGGTGGAGCCACCATCCCTGGAGGTATTTAAAAGACTGGTAGACATAGTGCTTAGACATATGGTTTAGTGACGGGTTTTGTCAGTGTTATGTTCATGGTTGGGCTCAATGACCTGAAAGGTCCCTTCCAACCCAGGTAATTCCGTGGTTCTATGATAATTCTATGATTAAATTTATCTTGGATCACACAAAACAATGTAAACAAAAACTGTCCAGATCCTCCAAGGATCAAAAAATGGAAGGCAGGAGTCATTCTGAAGGCTGCAGAATTCATTCCTGCTGTTCCCATGCTTACTTTGGTATGCAAAAAGCAGGCCCAGCTTCCCAGGCAGCACAGTGATGATGCTATTGAAATATAAATAGACTTTAAACTATCCTGGAGTCCATCATTTCCTTGCAGTCAAACAGACACTAAGTAGAGTTCCCACATTTCAAATTGTATTCATTTCATAATTTATTTCTCTATAATGGGTGGTGGAATCTACATCTATTGAATCAAAAAGCACTACTGCATGGATAGCAACAGCTGAAATGCCGTACCAAATTGAACAGAACAGTGGTGAAGTCTCAGACATTAAACACTGAACAGAGGCAGGCACCAAAGGCAGTCAATGTTCTCAATTTCCAAATGTGTTAAGAGCAGCATGAGATAACACTTAGAGCAAAACAAGAGTGCTTCACAGCATCGGGGGTGCTGATTGGCTGGTGATTTGTAAGGTTGAATTGCACAGCAATCTAAATGCATTTTGATTATAACACAACTTCAAAATTGCTAAGATTTTAAACACTACTGATTATTCTAAATTATTAAATGAGATGGAAGCAAATTACCTATGAAGCCAAAATAAGCCTTGATAATTTATATTAGTGGTAACAAAAACATGTTGATATTAGTAAGATTGAGGAATGAATAAGTACTTTGCTTCTGGGACTGAAATTCATGAGAATGTGCAGTAGACGTAGAAGCAGTATTCATGGCTCTTGGAATATATATACATATATATTATATATACATATATGTATGTATACATAGATACGTATTATATATACATGTATGTATATGTTACTATTAATATATTTTTTTCCTCCCATCCTGAAGTTTTCTAACCTTGAGTAGCTTTTCTGTTAGAATATATAATTAAATGTAAAATAATATAACATAATACAGTAAAAGTAGATGGAGACTAAAAACAATGTTTCTTCTTCTGGAAAAACACCTTTCCTCAAAAAAATTTCTGGGCAGGGATAGGAGGTATTTTATAGAGGTTAAATTGCTTAGCTGCTATCTAAGTATCTGAAGTACCATTTAGAAGTTCTCATATTTTTCCAACAAAGATTGCAGAAGGTGTTTATCACAGACAAATTAAAGAACAATTCAAGTTGCATTTTCTGAGATATTGGAAAAATTATAATAGCTCTATTACTGAAGTGGCAAAGTATATTAAGAACTTTCATTAGCCATAAAGTTACTAAAGAAAATCTTGGGTTTTGCAATACAGAACGTGCCATTCAAATTTTATTTCAAGTCATTCAAAATTTCCCATGATATAAACTGGTTACAGAACAAGAAGTTTTGTTGATATAAAGTGTTTTTAGCAAAGCACTTTAATTACATGTTTAAATCTCTTTGAAGTTCCATTACCTCAAAACTAAAGTTTTAAAATTAAATACATGCTATTGTTATGTACGGTGACTTAATTCAGGGCTGAGTCACAGATTCTGGCTTCAGCAGGCCCACCTGCCTGTCCTCTGTCCTTTTCCTTGAAAAGTCTATTTTTGAGAAAACACGCTCTCAGTCTTTGTCTCATATGCCAGACAATAGTTTACGTCTCCAAAAATATGACAGATAAGCCTGGTGTGGATGGAGCCAGTATGGATGAGTGTCTTAACAGGAATGGGATGAAACTGAGGTGCCCAAATGTCATAAGGTGCCCAAACTCACAAGAAGCCGTCTGGGACAGCCTTGCCTAGACAATCCCTATTTGGTTTTAAGGCTGTCTCAATGCTAACAGTTTTGTTTCTTTCTGTGTCCGGAATTGCTGTGACTGAGCCGTCCAGTGGTCTTCACTGCTATTCCTTCCCCCTGGTCACAAGTCAGAAACCAGACATTAATTGGTGCCCCCATAAGCACCAAACCTGGTAGCTCGCTTGGAACTTGGAAGCAGAACACATCCAGATAACCATCAATTATAACATGCACCAGGGGCTATTTTAGTTTTACAAGCAGGCCTCTTTTCTGTAGCAGCCTCAGGCTTTTGTGGCATTTCAATTTTTCCTGCTTTCCTAGAGGGCGTACCAGAGTATGAGCCTTGTCGCGTGTGGAAAGCTTTCTGCCGGAGATGTGAAAGGGAGAGTGCAAGGTTATGTCGGAAAAACAAAGAGGAAATGCCATGCCCATGGACTGTGGATCTGGATTCTTACCAAGAATGAGGGAGACCTCATCCTTTATTTTATTCCAGGACCCTTGAGCAGACTTAGAATAAAATGCAGGTTGTTACTCAGAAGACAGTTGATGGTGTTAGTAGAGGGACCTACTACCTCCTCTGCAAACTACTGACAAGTTTTCAGCTGCTCCCTTCTTGGCTCCAAGTTGCTTTGAACTGCAGCTTTAAGTTGTCCACTGTCCCCCTTCACCCAAAGGAAAAGCCCAGTCAAATTTTATTCCAAGTATTCTATGTAGGTAATATGGTGCTTAGCCTTAAAACTTTTATATTTCTTGATTTAACCCTGAAAGAATAATGTCTGTCATAAGTGTTCCGGATCATTAGAAAAATAAAAGGTTTTATAGACTCTGAGTGGTCACTCTAGAGTCAGTAGTACTTGTATATGTAAGCATATGAATTATTTTGTAAAACAGAAATTCTTTTCTATGCCATTTCATTGACAGAAACACAATGGGTAACATTATTCACTTTAATATTGTTTACCATAGTTTCTGTTGAATCAACATTAGACAACTTTGTAGATGGAAATATTTTCCTTTGTTTTCTTCAGGAAGAGAAGATGATAGTATCTTGGACAATATCAAAGGAAAAAACAGGTATACATATATACCTATGTATAAAATACTTTCTTTTCCAAGCTAAATGTAGGATAAATGATGCAAAACTAAAAAAAATGCATGACTATGCATATGTGTTTGTACCATGTAGCACTTCAAAATGAATTCATGGTAGGCAGAACTCTTCACATTCAGCTACTTAATACTTGAATGATGACATTTAAATCTGGGAAGCTTTCCAACTTTAGTGAACATTTTTTCAAGCAGACTTTTTTTGGTTTTGCTTTAAAATGATGGGAACCTTTCCATTCTTCACTAAGCTGTGCTATCAGATATATTTTATTAAGGAGAGTATGGAACAAACTCATTTCAAAGTATCTGGAACACAATCTTCCTAATAACATGAAGTAACACATATACAATAATTTGTATGGTGCTTTTAACTGCATAACAAAGATGTTAATAGCAGTTCCTCTTATTATCAAATGTGGGGACTTAACTTTGTGAATTGGGGGTTTTTTTTGTATGTTAAAAACCTACAGATTGAATCTTCATGTCAAAATTATACAACACTTGGATTTTTGTGTTGCAGGATGCAATTTATTGATTTTGCAACTGAATTACTCGAGTCATTCATTGGTAGTGGAATTATGCATCCTCAAAGAAGCAATACGAAATTCTGAAAGAAAAGTGTCAGGTATTCAAAGTGGAGTTGTTTAGTGAAATGATAATCTTGCATGCATGTAGAAAAATCACTAGTGTCTCAAATGTGAAATAACAAATTATTGATAAACATAACACACGATTTACGGCTTCGAACAAAGCTTACTTTTAATCAATAGCAGCATTTTATTTTCAAAACTTCCACAAATTTGTAAATCCAAAAGAGCTTATGAAACATGGAAAATGATACCTAAAGATAATGTAATCCATATAATCTATATTAAAAAAAAAGAAAAAAAGATGGCTTATATGCTCTTGAAATACCTAGGTTGATGCTCCTTTCAAATATTGAGGATGCAGTTGTATTCTGATGCTCAAGAATTTTCATGCATATGATAACTTTATTGACAATATTCAAAGACACCTAAGTCCCAGTCCACTGAGATGAGAATTTAGCCTTTGGCTTAAAGCACTCAGTTTCCATCATGAATCTTTTGATCTACCCATATCAAATTGAACAGTGCTGTAGTTGAAAGTCTTATACAGTGTGAAATAGGGAATTTGCAGACATGGATGGTCTGAGTTTGAAACTACTTCAACTATTTAGTAATAAAAAAGTGTCCAGGACATATCTCCCAGTAACTAGACATTTGAGGAAACTGAATTTTATATTGAAACTTCATGATTTAATCTAATGTCTCATTGTTTTGATCTGTAGTACAAGTTATCACTAAAGGAGACTGCCACCAAAGTATAGATAAACAGAATCTCAGCGTCCCACAGTTTTGAGCAGACTTTCCTTGTTTTGCTCTGATCAGCTATTTGCTACAACTACTTTGTTTTTCCCCAAGTACCACTTGCTTTATTTCACTGCCTTTTCCATTGCACTGTTTTTCCTTCCGTGTCCTTCCTCTCCCATTTGTTTGCAAACTGCTCGTCCTTTCCCATTAACATAACACCAAAACATAATGAACAGCTCTCATACAGTCTATTCCTTCAACATTATTCTCAAAGTTTCAGTTCATGTGTGATTGAATTCACTTTATTATTATTAGCTTAAAAGTAATGATCTCTATCATGTTTGGATGGAAGAAACAAAAATAAAAAAGATTTCAGAATTCTGTTGCAGCCTTTTCTCATGGGTCAAACACTGGAACAGGCTTCCTAGAGAGGTGTCTGATGCCCTGACAATGTTTAAAAGGCAGTTGGACAAAGCCTTTAATAACATGCTTTAGCTTTAGGTCAGCCCTGACGTGGTCAGGCAGTTGGACTAGATGATCATTGTAGGTCCCTTCCAACTGAAAAGATTCTGTTCTGTTCTGTTCCAATTCATGAGTTCAGTGGATGCTGAGAGATCTCAAGAATCAGGCAGGCAAGATCTTATCTCCTAGATCAAGTGTAATTTCTGGTTTATAGACTCACAGCTGACCAGAGGCTGAAAGAGCTGTTAGAACGGCAAAATTCTGTAGGGATTGCTTTGATCCAGCAATGACCACTTCTCTCAGCTGCTGGGTAAAGTCTTGCTACAGAACAGGACTCTGAAATCTCTTGTAGGTAGAGAACTGCCATTCATGGATCCTACTGAATGCCTGGAAAGAGTTATGACATTCTGCTGCTGAGAGAAAAGGTCTTGAATGACCATTGCAGATTTTTAAGGTTTGGAAGACCTGTAACAGTAGCTGTATCTCTGTAGAGCAGTAGTTACTCAAAAAGGCGAGGTGTTGCTTGCCAGACTGGTAAGATCAAACACCTCCCC
Source organism: Numenius arquata (assembly GCF_964106895.1). Classification (NCBI taxonomy): domain Eukaryota; kingdom Metazoa; phylum Chordata; class Aves; order Charadriiformes; family Scolopacidae; genus Numenius; species Numenius arquata. The sequence continues at coordinate 60,292,143 of NC_133582.1, forward strand.
TCTTCTCTGCCTTCAGCAGATCCCTTGCTTCTCCTAGAGACAGCATAACCCACTTGGAATACTTGCTCCCTCTCACTACAAACAGGCCTCCAGAATAATGCCTAAAACTATGATATTTTTTTCTCCTGAACCACCTGAAGAAACAGCATTGCTTTCTTTGTGCCACAAAATTTTAGGTAAAATTAAAGAAAATATAATTATTCAGAGAAAGAAAAGGATTTCTAAATGTCCACATTATTTATTAGACAGAATTTTTTATGATAGAAAAAATGTTTTGTGAGTGGCATTTCATTTCAAGGACTATCTATCTCTTTAAACAGATCTGTTTGCCTCTGAGGGGAGAAAAAGAACCCACAATTTGCCATACAAGATAAGAAAGCATCTTGCTGTTGGCAGTAACTAATAGTTGATGTTTAAGAGAAAGGCAGAAGTCCCAGTGAATGCTTCCAGCCAAGCATTAAATGCTGCAGACTGGGCTAAAAGGTGGAAGGAAATGTGTCTCCTGACCTTTGCAGAAATCAGCACACAAGTGAACACAGAGCAACATGAGAAATGCAGTATCAGTCACTACTATTAATAATGTGAACGTTTGATTTTTCAATCTGACAGTTAAAATGAAACTTAAAAAAATAATTTTTTTTTGCTCAAATATTTTTTTCCCAGTATTGTTACACTTTCTTTGAAAAAGAAAAGTTTTCTAAAGGAAATGTCATTGGAGCAATATATATATATATATTCTGATAATAGCTGAAATGATGAACTCCATCTTTTATGAAAATATCAAAGTCCTTTTTCACTATTAGAAATCATAAGTGTGTGTGACTTCTTGGATGGTACAGCAATTTTGACATTTCTCCAAATGAATTTGTCTAGTGTACTTTATGAAATAGAGACTTATATAAATACCTTGTTGTTTATTGAAAAATTAATTCAAGGTAGTGTTACATGTTTAAAAAGAGAGAACTAGATAAAATAAGAGATTTCCTAGAGCTTGGCATCATTCATTGAAAGAAACTCTTCTTTCCTTTAAAGTGCTTCATGTTTCTCCCATAGTCTCTCTCCAGTCAGGGAAATAAAGTTATTGTAACTTTCAGGAGCGAAAAGTCTATTCCACTTTATTCCTTTAGAATCCAACTCAAAGTGAACATATGATGTTTCTGTTGAAGTCTCCTATTCCTTACAATAGCATCAAAGACTCGCAAAATATTTTTAAGAAATGTAGGTGTATTCCCAAAGAAAAACTAAAGGAATTGGTCACGGGGAAAAAAAAAAAAAAAAAAGAAAAAAAAAAAGAAAGAAAAAGAAAAAGAAAGATTGAAAGGTTTATCAGTTAGTAGAAAGAGACTTATAAAGATGACCTTGAAAATTAAACTGATAGAATCTCTAAATGTGTGTATGTGTGCCCAGATATATGCTGCTATGATCTATTTTTTTCCCTTTTCCAGAGATTTTGAGAAAATGGTTTAATATTGTGCAAATTAAAACTTAAAGCCACTTAAAAATGGCTTTACTGCAGAAGTCTTAAAAAGCTTTCATAACTCTTTTCAACACTATGATTGAAAAATCATTCTCATTCAGCACATCAAACAGATTCCTTGGGATACCTTGAAAATCAGGTTGTTCACAGTATGCAAATACCTATTTGCTTTATATTTCAGTACTTAACTTCTTTTCCTCTCCAAATTTGCAGGCCAGAGGGAGAGAAGACACACATACCAAAAAAAAAAAAAAAAGTTTGATGATATTTAGATATTTAGAACCAAATTCTCATTAATTGCCAATGAACTACAAGGAATACAAGCACATCTAAAAAAAATGTAACCTTTAAGAATGATAGGGTGCAATAATGCATCATCAGCAACTGTAAGGAAAACAACCTCATTAGAATTTCTGTTAAGATAGAAATGTAAATCATATTCTAGGACAAATTGTGATATTCCTCACAAAAAAAAAAAAAAAAGATAAAAAAATCCTCATACTCAGAAACATTAAAACAATTTAAGGAATATAGCTGGTAGTCAGAACTGTTGCCTTGACACAGTCTTGATGTGAACTACCATAATCTGCCCATACAGATTCTATCTAAAATTTATAAGCTCTTTTTCTGTAAAACTGTGTTTCTCAGAAGAAACTCTTTCCGAACTCCCATAATGCTTTTTGGTACCTTCCTTTGACATCTCTACTAAATCTTTTTCTTTCTGTGAAATCAATGAAACACTCAAGAGTAGATGATTCTTGATACTCTACTATGTGTGCTAATTTTTCAGTTTAGATAGTGGCATTGTATTCTTGTAAATTTTTGTGTATCTCTGTTGTCTCAATTTAAACTTAGAATTTAAGTGTTATGGATCAGGGACTCATTTGGTGGTAGTACTGCTGATAACACAGTTAAGTTTCATGACCACCATTCCTATGTAGGATGTAGAATAATAATAAAGCCATTTGCTGTGTGCACAGTGTATAGACTTTGTCTTTTAACTAAAGGCTTTTGTCAGAAAAGAAAGTTATTAATTCTGAAAATAAGACTCCTTCTGCACACAACTTTAGTTTTTTTAAAACTTTTTCTTTCAGATTCTTCACTTTGTGAATTTAAATTTTTTCACAAAAACCTGTGTTTTGCTTAGATTTAGTTAAATAATTTAAAATCAGGTTTCCACAAAGCTGTGAGACAATTCTACAAATAAACTTACTAAATTACATTTATGAACAAAACTCTTTAAAATTTCTTCAATTAATTTCTTTTGTCCTTGAGATAGGAGCCTAAATTTTGCAGAAACATACAAGATATGTAGCGAAAATGAAAAATAATGAATTACCTGAAAATTGTTTTCCAGATAGCATAATGAAGAAGTTATCTATCTCAGATTTAATTGGGTTGTTATGCTAGCACAGGAAGATATGGAAATATTTCTTCTTCGGTATTCAGACTGTGGGATTTAGGACACTTAAAAAATTCTTGTGACAGTTTATGTCCCTACAGCAGCCATCCACAATTTTAGCACTTCCACAGAATTAGCCAAAGAGAACGTGTGCCCATAGTGCAATGTGCCTCCATGCAGGGTCTGGCGTCTTAATGCAAACCCAGTTTAACCGTATTTTTAAGCCAAGGCCCTAAATTCAAGCCAAGACACCTACTGATGTGTAGGCGGGTGTTCCCTTCTGACAGCTTTGCTGTGGAAATAGAAACCTCAAGGAGAGAAACAAGGCAAGCAGCTGGGACGATACTGGTTTTACTTCAACAGGACCCACCAGAGTTCATCTGTCAGTGTTGTTAGTTCCCCTAGTAGAGATCAAAAGAAGCAATTAGAATTATTTCCAGCAGATTTCTCTTTTCAGATACTATTTCTAATGGGAATTCTGAAGCGACACTTTAAATACCTTTCATCTTCTTTTCACATTTAAAAGATTAAGTGTTGTGCAACTTATCTGAAAATCAGGATCTTTTGTGTCTTCAGAGAAATTCCCGGAGCCAAATTAAGACATATATTGTAAGAAGCATGCCTGCTAAATAGGAAAAGATACATTGTGAGTATGTCTCTGTAGGTGTCCCTATGGGGGCACCGAAAAGCAAATATTTTCACAGCATATTTATCTTATTTTTTTCATTCACCAGAATAAATCCAGTCCCATATATTTGTTTTTTAATCTGACCTAACTCTTAGTGAAGTGAAGAAACATTTTCTTTTTCCTGTACTGTACTGGTTTTTTTTCTTCAGTGAATCACATGCTTTTTGCTAACAATATTATCAAAGATTTCTTGGATGACACACAGTACAGTATATTTTGATGTTCCACACATCAGGCTGCTTCAGCCTACAGCATCTGATGTTACAAGAGATATGAAACATGACATGACCAATGAAACTTGATAAAATGTCACAATCCAAAGCACTGCTCTGAAACCTGGAAACACCTTTTCTTCATTATTTTGCAATATTTTGTCGTTTGTACATTCTCACTGTAACACAGGTTTTTTTTAATTTGAAAGGGTGGCATTAAAGCACTGTGAAAAAGTTGACATTGAGGGAAACACTGGTGCATTTTAAGGGAGAAAAGTCCCAAATGCTGCTAACAATGACACTAAGAAAACAGGACTATGTGTGTAAAATGTGGGAAAGAAACAGAGATGGGACAATGAAGTAATGTGTAAACATCATCCACCATGGTTTTGAAATAATTAATAGAGAAAAGTCCTACTTGAGCAGCTGTAACTCTGACTGGAAAACCAAGTCATAAATGTTAATGGCCTCTGTGAAAACTGGACAGCACCCATATGTGTGTGTGTGCATGCATATTTATAAATATACGCTACAAGCAAAAATTCTAAATGCTTAGATCTATATGGTTAAACAAAAAAAAATTAAATCAAACCAGGAGAAAAGGAAGAATGGGAGTGGAACAAGCAAGAGTATCAGCATTCAGCAGAGACATACATTATTATGACCCATGAAACATGAGACTTGCTTCTGTTTGGAGATAATTAGTAGGGATTGTGCATGTAACCATGGCTGACAGAATTGACTGATTATTGTACCTCAAAACACTTAGAAAGGAACCTAAAAATGTGTATAATGCAGATCATAGTGAGTTTTCTGGTATTCAAAATATGGCTAGTGTTTATTTTCCGTCAGTACAAAACTATAGGGATGAACTGAACCACAAAAAATACAGCAGTAATGACAATGAATGCAAGATATCATTCTGAAGAGTAGTCTTTATGGTATGGAAGTGCATATGAACAATTCCATGCATAATTTAAAAAATAGTCTTGGTGAGCCTATGAGTTTATAAATATTTCCTTTTGTCCAGTAGAATCCACCCAATCTTAGCAGATGAGAACCTGGCTTAAAATATCATTATCTGCAGCAATATTGCATAGTCTCTCTCCTATTTACAACACATTTGTTGCTTCCATTGAAACACAACAGAAAAAAAAAAAAAAACCCAAACCCATGAAACTCAAAAAAAAGCTATGACAATAATTTCAGCTGCTCTAAGCTGCTTCTTCAAGAGACACAATGAGGGAAATTGTAGATTTAAGTCATTCAGTGAAAAGTTCAAGTAGAGTCAGATAACACACTAACGGGTGTGTCATTCTGAGCAGAAAAAGAAAGAATAGAATAAAATAAAAATACTCAGATGTCAGGAACACATAGCTTTCTATTCATTTGTATTTATGTAAATACTAAGTTGGCTGACAGTTACAACCATTATTATGTTGTGGGTGAAAAATTGAACTTAAATAAATCATTCTAAAATCAACTATGCTGAACTTGTAATATAGTTTCTCTGTAATTTCTTACCCAGAGTTACATTAAATATTTTATGCTTCATCATCAATCTACTTTTCAACATCTACAAAATTCCAATACATTTAATTATATTAATTTTATTGGAAAACTGTTCAAATGAAAGAAGCATTTTAATAATGCTTTGCATATTGTTTTCAGAACTGTAATCATGAAAGTAAAAATAATTTGAAATTCAATATTACTCATTCATACTTTGTTGTTTTGCTGTTGTTTTTAAATCATTTAAAGTATTGAAATTTTACTTAGGAATTTAATTACAACGTAATTTTATGCTCATGGTAATAGCACACTGTGTGTAACCTGATTTCCTTAACACTTCAAAAATAGGATGGTTCATGTTTCTATTAGCCATAATGTTTTTGTTACAGAATCTCTGCATATTTATTTTGTAAGGTTTTTTTGATGTTGCTCAGACATTGCTTTTTAAATTACGTCTGTTGACACTAGCAGGAATTATATTAAGAGAGAATTAGATCTTTATTGTATTAATGCCTGATCTTGCTACCTCTGAGTCTTGGTACTGAATTAATTGGAACTTTAATGAGACCTTTACAATAAATTCTGAAAAGCACCTTTTGATCTCCAGTAGCAAAACTTTATTCTGCTTAACAAAAACTGTGAAGATCTCATGTGATAACAAACTGATGTAATGCTCTTGATGATCGACATGTATCTAGGTTGGATTCATGTTCAGTAATCAAACTCTTTGCATTCCTATTCTAACAAGAAACAATTATATGGTAGAGAAGCCCTTTGTAGGGAAGAAAATTTAGCTTGTGAAAAGTGTGAAAAGGCAGAAAGCTGTGCTACTTGAGTTTTCTACCAGATATTCATACTGGATTGTAGATAAGATAATAGTATTTGCTTCAAATGGAAAATAGTATGCACTTTATTGTGTTTTTCAGACTCAGAGTACTTAGGTGAAGGGTATCCTTGAACAGCTAAATAAAAGAGGGAAAGAAACAAACCTCAACCCCAAGGTCAAGTGATAACACATTGATTAGGACAAGTTCACTCTAAAACAGACTGGCCTTATTTGCACTACAGTATTCTTGGTTCTAAGTCTCCTTTTGGCCCTGGGACAGAAGATACCACTACTAATTTTTGTCAGTTTAAAGTGCATAAGACAACATTGTATGTTATCAAAATGGTGACTTTGTTCCTGTGAGGTGGAAATATTATGTTATGTCCAGGGAAATTGCATATGTTTTTATATCAGTGTTAGGTGTGAAAAGTCTGCTGGGATGGTGCTGATAAACAGTAGGCTTGAGATAAAGGAGTAAACCTTCTGTAGTCCCACTCCTGTTGCCTTTTGGTGGGAGAATCCAGAGTAAACTGTTCCCATGATTCTGTCCTGGCTTTGCCTTGGAAGGAGCTCATTGTAAGTGTCCAAACCAGATTAGTGTGGGCTAATAATTGAGATGTGTGCTGAGGGCACAGTATTCCTTCCTAAGCCCTCACAGGCTGTTGGAGATCTTCCTGCTCTCACTCTTCCTCATGTGGCTAGAATGTATAACTTTTCCAGGAGCGTAGGGAACATCCTTGGAGAGACCACATGCGACTGTTTTTTCATGCATTAGGACATTTCCACAATGTAACTTACCTGCTGGCCAGTTGTGTGCAGATCATTGCATAAATCAGTTTTACACTCCTCACTGCTCTGGTTCCAGTGACAGGAGTTGAAAGCTATTATTACCTGCCAGAAGGCACTTTCATTTTCTGTGATTTCCGAGATGTTTAATTTTATGTTGTGTTCCGTTTCAGAAAATGTTTCTCAAATCCCACTTTTTCATTTGTTGTTATTATGAAGCTAGTTTAAAAAAAATAGTAATAAAAGGTACGCCCATTTGTTTCTGTGAAGGCTGATCATGACACTTGCTACCTGCTATAAATAAGCTTCTGTGAGAACCCCAGAAGTACTGTCACAAGGATGCTGTCATGGTTTATTGGCTAATCAGCAAAGAATTGAAGTCTTGATTGGCTTTATTTGATGGTTGATTGAAACAGCGAGATAGGAAGTACTGGACAGATTAATTAATTTGTGCTGGAGAGTCCAAACTTAATCTAATGGATGCTGTCACTTTGATTGATGCTGTGTAAAAGAAGAGGTGCTTTGAAAGAAACCTGGTGAATTGTCACTTTTATAGCATATTAATACTAAGTTCTTGTTGTTTCACTGCTTCCATGATGATTCATAATATAAATATCAATGTCAGCATCAAGCAACAACTACCTGAATGTTTATGAAGCAAGGGTTAATTAGCTCAGAAGTGTTTTTAGAATAAGCAACTGAGCAAGATGTATATATTTATATATGTAATTTAAAATGCTTCAGGTGAATGATAAAGGCTTTTTTATCCTTGTGATTGAGACTATGTTTTGAAATTATAAGAGCCCCTAAATTGTAACCATTTACAAGATATAGAAGACAAAGTAAAGAGAAGTTCCAGTCAGTCATAGCTACTATTTGTTGCAAAGTGTGACATCAAAAGCAGTGGAGGAATGAAGACTATTTACACATTCTCATCAAGTTTGGAAAGTCAGGGTTACAGCTCAACTACGTTCAAAGCCCACTATTAATTTAACTTTATTGTTACTACTATGCTATGATTTTATATTTTAAACTACATGCGGGTTCTTTCATATAACAAGCTCCAACTAGGAGCCTTTCCGAAAGATTAACATATTAAGCTCTTTAATTGCCCCAGCATATAAATATTTCTTCTGTAGTTGAGAGAGGACAAAAAATAAAACAGGAATGGTAAAAGAGATTTCTTGAATTATTGTTCTATAAATAATCAAACATTTTTCCTTATGTGACAAGAAATAAAATGAAGAGTTGTAAATTCATAAATTTGAGGAAGCAACTGTTACACTCTTTTCTCAGAGGCACTGATTTAAAAAAAAAAAAAAAAAGAAAGTCTATTGTAAAGCACTACAAAATAATTTCTTTATCCAAAAGCTCTGAAGCAGTTATTAAACCAGCTGTTTTCAAAAGTACACAAATCTGCTAAGTTGCAGTTGGGTAACTGTTAAATGTTAAAGCAGTGAATGATCAGCGTGCAGCAGATGGCCTGGGAATGGGTTAGAAAATGGCAATGTTAATACCACCAGACTGAGATGTTCATTTGTGCTGTGGTATGTGCAGGCTGGGTGAATAATGAAGGCTCTGTAATAATTGTGTAAATCCCAACATTATTAAATCGATTCAGCTGGGGTTTCTTAATGTATGTGAAGCACTTGATGTACTTTGAGAAACACCTCCTCTTTTTGCTAAAGCTGTTCTCATTAACTCATACTGCTTTATTTGCTGTGACCTCAGTGTTCCTGTTTAGTAATGAGTGGAATAAAAATTAGAAATTGGCTTTAACTCTCAATATGAGAGCTGGGAAAATATTCCAGAAACTGAGCACCTATCACACTAGTTTTGCAGGTTGGCCATTGTTTGGACTGTACACCTTCTATTTTAGGATTTTAAAATTAAAATTTCTCATGAGAGGAACGGGGGGAAGGAAAATCACAACATAGGCGACTGCTAAAAGTTGTTTTAAGCCGGTCAAATAAAAGAGTACACAAAATCAATAATCCCCATAGGTATATTGCTCAAACAGCTTATCAAAGCTTGCTGCTCCCCATGTAATGCTAAAAGACAGAATAATTTTATAGAGTTGGGGCGCAGGGGGGGGACACATAGATCAGGAGTAATGCACATATATGCTTCAAAGAAGTGCCCAAAAAATCTCCCGTCTGACAGCTTCCAGAGGATGATCACCTGCGATATTGAGGTAAAACAGGAACCAAAACAAAGCAGAAAGTCAACACACCATGAACGTACTTTCAGCAGACGCACAGCTTGCAGATTGTCCCCAGAGCACCGTACCTGGAGATGTACAGCTGGTAGAACATTTAAAAACTTTTACCCACCTACAGGTGTTTGCACCTGTGAAGTGGAAATTCTCCTTACCCCTCAGCTTTTACCACGGATTAGGTGGAAGCTGAAGGCTATTAATATGATATTACTTTTCACCACCATGGGCAATATGCTGTTTGAGCTACACCTGATGAGACTTCTGTGCCCGGGCTGATAGCAGAAACATGGCCCTCTGGATCAATACTAGGCGTCATACGTGATTAACAGCCATGGCAGCTGGAAACTTCAAATCTGCCAATTCCTGTCACTGGCTACTGCAGATACATTAGGAAAAAACAATAAGGGAAACTACAAATTTATTAGTATTGTTTCCTTTTTGTAATAGCCCACACTAAAGTTCTCAGATAGTAAAGCTTTTAAGTAAATTCTATTAATAGTTCTGTTTGAGAACATTGGATAGAGGAAAACACAGATCTAGAGAAGATATATGTTCTACTTCCCTGCTAATCAGCAGTAGGAACCAAAAGTATCTTGCTATACATAGAAGATGCAATATCCAAGCCGACAGTAAATTCCAATGCTATTTTACTGCTAAAATTCCAAATGTCTGCAAGAAAGAGGTAAACTAATATATCCCCTTCCTTAGCTGGGGATCATTTTGCAGAAGTGAAAGCTGCCACTGAAGTCAAGGGAAGACTTTCTACTGATTTCATACAAAGCTACCCCAGTCCCTGCATTTGTGTGAAACAGAGTTTTCCGTCATATGCTGGTGAAAAAATTGAGGATGGGTAGAACTAATATTAAAAAAAAAAAAAAAAAAAAAACATAAAAATTTTGCTTTCAGTCACATCTCTACAACCCTGCAAAGGCTGTAAATGTCACTTGAAGTGTCACATGCTTGGCAAAGGACAGAATTTGCCACTCAGCTTGCAGTATAAAGAGGGACTACAGAGCTCTTTAGGATGTCTGCATTTTGCTTAGTTCTACAATATAGTACAGCCTGTAGGAAGCATAATCTGTTTCCAAAGATGGTTTAGCCAGCCATGGTTAACTAGATCTAAGGATGAGCCTAATTTCACAGGGGTAATAAAGCGACTCTTTCAACAGTCCTCTTCCCAACTCCTGCTGCTACAGTGGCAAAAAGAGAGTGAATTTGATAAAAAAGAGAATTCTGCCAGAACATCATTATTCTATGACAATCTTCAAGTGTGTTTTCAGTTTCCTGTAAAAAGCGAGGGTCAGCACAAGGCTGAGTACCTCTCAGACTCTCTTATCAGAGTGTAGAGAACTGGTCCTGCCTAAAGCAGCAGCAAGAAGTGCAAAGATTAATTTTAAGGTCCTCAGTTTTTGTCTGTAGAGGGTGTAAGCTATCCTCTCTGTCATGCCTGTCATGGGAGAGACAGGCTAAATGACAACCCACAGCAGGTTTGAACACTGAAGTTTATTTAAGACTAATACTTCCATCTTATTTGATTATTTCACACGATCAGTTCCCCCACAATGTTACTGATTCTTACCTTCCTTTCCCATCAAGGAGATCGCTGTTTGTCCAGGAAAGCTGGAGTGAAAATCCTGTTGGTTTCCTGTGCTCCAGCTGTTTGCAGCTCCAGCTGTCTTCCTAGACCTCCTCCAGCAATGGCTGGTACATTCCAGAGCACATCTCCCACAGGACATGACTTCCCCAATCTCAACAGTCTATATGCAAAAGCACGAAGCATCATCAGCTTCCCAGCTGGTTCTTTCAACAAATGTATAATGCGTTATCTCTACACTTGAGAGTCCCATGTGTGTAACTTGTGTTCAGTCAGGCTGTTATCACAGTTTACAACCAGCTCATACTGGTTATAGCTCACTACAGTGGGCTTGTGCTTGAGAATCCAAAGGCTTCGTTTGAGACAATCATACACAAACACATTCACACAGTCGTCTGTGCCTCACAAGCATTCACAATCTGAGACACTCCTCTTCTATGAAGATGCCAGAACTTCTTAAAGAAAACTCAGGATTTGCACCATAATGGAAGTCTGAGAGTGAATTAATGTGCATCTGTACAACATGTACACACGTAGGGGGTGTGCAACTGGGAAGGAAGGGTCCTGGTGCAAAACAGGCAACAAGACAACCTGACAGTATGTGCCTCAGGGGTCAACACATAATGACTCACTAAGTAGTTTCAGTTCTTCTAAACCAATTTTTACTTTCAGGATGTGTATAAAAACCTGCTTATGAGGAGGAAAAATAGAATTGGACCTGCTATGAAGCACAGTTATTCAGATGTGTACCTTTTACGATCTTCTCTTGAAACTAAAACACACAAAAAATGGTTAACGTATTGATTGAACTTACAAAAAACCAGAGAATATTACTGGTTGTAAAAGCAGCCAGCATTTAGTTTTGTTTGCTTCATTCATTTTCCCTATTCATCCTGTTTCCAGATCATTAATGAAGACTAAAAACAGTCCTAAATTGCGCCATTTAGCAAACTCTGTATTTTTATATTTCCATGTTTAGAAAACACCATTTATTTTGTCGGTATCCAATCCATAACAGTAGTTTGCCTCTTATCCCAAAATATCTGTATTTCCACATAGCTTTTTATGAGGAGTTGATTGCAGAATTTCTGAATAAAAATAAATTTTAACTGTCAGTTCCTGTTTACCTACTGTTTTGCTGACCAGCTTGACAATATATTTCTAATAGGTTGGAGCCATATTTTTTCCCTTTCCAGAACCAATCTAGGTTCAGTTACATCAGATCTTATCATGTTCCAGTATTTCAAAGAAAGTTCACAAGGGAATACAAAGTCTTCATACGAAGCTCATATTTTACTCAAATATGTTAAATAATAGGGTTCACATAACGGTAAAAGCTCAACTACCTGTGTTAGGCAGGCAATTGAGTTGAATAATGGTGCTTTGAACTTCTAAAGTGAAAGAAAGTTTCAGGATTCATAATTTGTTTCAAACAATTTTTTGAATGCTGTCATAATGCTCACAGTTAGGTAGCGTAGGTAGCATTTTGAGAGTAAGGTAAAAAGTTACCTTCCAGAACTTCTGCATGCCATGCACTATAAAAAAAGTAACATATTTTTCTAAGTGGCACACACATGTAGTTCTTCAGTTCCTTCAGAGATTTGGGTGGACCAAGTTTTTGTGAAGTTTTCCTAGAAAAACTGAAAAAAATTCTCAAACGTCTGAAACAGCTTCATAATCAAAATAGTTTTTGCGAAGATAAGGCAGTGGAGCACTGGAGAATGAAGCACAGGTGTTGAAAAGGGAAGAAAAAAAGGAATTGAGGCCAGTCAACTTCAAATCTGAAAAAGTCTGGAAAAGATAATCGAAGGAATTATTTGCAAGTGCATAGATGATAGTAAAGAGACGAACAGCAGTCAAGAACAAATTGAGTCAAACAAACCTGCCTGATAAAGGAAGACGTGTTATGGATAGGGGAGAAGTAATAGAAATTCTGTGACTTTAATCTATTAACTCAAATCTCATGAAACATTCCCATAAGCAAGCTGTGGGAAAAGATTCTTGATGAAAGTTCTGTTGCAGCAAAACTGGTTGGACAGCTCAATCCAGAAAATAAGTTTTCAACGACTCACTTTCACATAGAAAGATGTGTCAAGTAACATTCTGAAGATGATGACACCCTTTGGTATTTTCATTAGCAATCTTTCTGAGGGAACGTAAAATGGCCTTATTACATTTACAAATGACATTGAGATGAATGAGGTTATGTTGGGGACAGGGTTAGAGTCAAAACAGCATGAACAAATTTGAGAGACGATCTGGAAAGAGTAAAATTAATTTTAATGAAGGTAAATGTGAGATGATCATCTGCACAATTGCAGGCTGGCAGCTTTTCTTCGGAAAAGGAGCTAGGCTTTTGTGGATCACAAACTGAACACAAGACAGCGATACCACACCATTGCAGAGAAGGCAAACTGTGCAGTGGAATGAATAAATATGAGGATAGTCTACCTGTCTTGGTTTGAGGCAGAACAGAACCAATTTTCCTTTCAGCAATTTTACTTTTCAGTTAAGTCTCTTCTAACTCTCTGAAATTACCGGCACATTCTTCAGACGGTGTCTGCTTCTAGAGTGATAAGGCCTAATGTTTATAATTCATACCAAGGAATGGCGTGCAGAGAGGCTCCTGCTTACACTCATTGCTGTAACAACCAACGCCAGCTCACTTTGTTATGTACCAAGTTGGAGAGACTGAAGTGGAAAAGTGTAGAGGGGTCACATCTGTGGGGAGGAGGGGACAGGACAGGTGACCCCAAACTGACCAACAGGGTATTCAATCCCATCTGCCCCATGCTCAGTATAAAAGCTGAGGGATCAAAGGGGTCAGCCTCTTTCTTCAATGGCCAGTGTCTGAGGAAGCCTCTGTCTGTTTATCTGCCTTTGATACTAATCCATGTATTCCTGAATCCAGACCTGGAATCCTGTTCCCATCCATTGCTGAGTCCAGTCTGGGACTTTCCCAGTGCCTGCAGGTGACATGATCATCATTCTGGGAGCTTGGTACTGTTTTGTATATATTGTATATATTTCATTATTTTGTTATTAATATTTCAATAAAGTAGTTTAATTTCTTTTTCAACCTAAGTTTTCTCTGTCTCATTCTCTGTCTCTTCTCTGAAGGGAGAAAGGTTAAAAGAGCATCTGTGGTTCATTTGGTGACCAGCCCAGCCCAAACAATGACATCTACCAAATCAGAGAAGAAACCTTTCCACTCCGCTGAGCTCAGCTGAACTCAGTACATAGTTCTCTTCCCAGATCTGTGTTTCAAGGAAGATATGTATCATTCTATGCAATCTATGCCTGCGACACAGGAAAGAGAATGATCAAGTTCTACAAAACATGACTTACCTACTGAAAAAAATGAAGGTATTAAACTTAAATAAAAGAAGGTTGAGAGGGGATACAATACCATATTCAAAGTTACATAAAATCAGAATGGAAAAGAATAAATCATCTCAAAGGTCCACCTTGCCTGTTATCATGTTTCTAGTAATGACCAGAAACAGAAGCTCAAAGAAAGTAAGTACAAGAAAAGATGATACATCCAAAACCTTCTCAACCTTTAATTATTTTCAACCAACGGACTTCCCGAACTGGAGGTAGTTTTCGTGTGCTTAATATGCCTCAGCAGACAATGTGCCTAGCAGGATTTTGAAAGATTGGTACAGTGATAAAGAAAAAAATCTGTTCTCCGTGCATGGGTGGATAGGACTGTGAATAATGGAGTTAAATTACAGAAAAACAATTTAGGGTAGAATTTAAAAATATAAATATCTAGTGGTAAAGGATAATGAAGTACAAGGGCCATCCCTGGAGGTGTTCAAGGCCAGGTTGGACGAGGCTTTGAGTAACCTGGTCTAGTGGGACATGTCCCTGCCTATGGCAGGGGAACTGGAACTAGATGATCTTTAAGGCCCCTTCCAACCCAAACCATTCTATGATTCTATTCTATGGTTCTATTAATTTCATTGTTTCCTATGGTTTCATTACAGGAAATTCTGGTACAAATAGGGGAGTTGGACTAGATGATCTTTATGGTCCCTTCCAACTCTAAAAATTCAGTGAAATTCAGTGAAATTCAGTGAAATACTTTGATCATTCATATTTTTAGATTTTCTTATTTTTCCAGATTACTGTTCATTTTTTTTCTCTCTCATAGGTTTTCATCTATCTGTTTTCCCTTATATCTGAAACAGGAAATCTGTGCATATGCCATTTGCTATCTGCATTTTAGAGTAAGCATCAGAAAAAGACTCTTCTAATTAATGTGTTTCTATACACAATGAAAATACCACACCGAAAGCAAATGCAGCCCTCTTATTGGCTGGTAAGTAATTCTAGGAGAAAATAATTTCTCTGCAGAGAGCAGTACTAAGCCTATGCACTACTTAGTGATATGGTCCCATGCTATCACTTTTTTTTGATTGAATTCTATATTCAGTCATCTATAACTGCCTCTCATTTAAATCTTCTGTCCAAACGATCAGAGAGAAGTGTGTGAACAATTTATGACCCGTGAAAGGTGACAGAAGAGTGGTTGATAACATTTTAAAAAAACTTGTCCCGTCTCAGTGTTTTGTACTCACAGTAAAAACAATCACTGAGTGTGTCTGCAAATGTAGATCTGTGTCATTGATTCATTTCAGACAAACAAGCATTTTTTCACTTACTAGCAACCCAGATAAAAATTAAAGCTCTTAATTTACAGGTGAAAGTGTATTGAACAAATGCTAATAAAAAGATCTTTCTCTGCTTTTCATGACAAAAGGCAAATTTGATTAAAATGCCATAAAACGGATATATGTGTGTGTGTGTATATAAAGATAAAAAATCCTGAAAACCATTAAAGGAAATAATAACTAAACTAATACCGTGTATCGCTAAGAAGGGTTGTCCATGAATAAATCAATGCCATGTCTACAAGCTTACTCTTGTTATCAGTATATCCAATACACTTTCAAAATGAAAAAAAATATCTACTTTTGAGTAGTCTAGGCTGTGACACTACTCTTGAAGGTTTGAGCTACAAACAACGGTAAGTTAATAAAGCTGCATTTAATTACAAGTCTTTTCACCCCACATTAAAATTAATCAGCACTTCCTTTGTGTTTCTCCTCTTCTGCATAACATGTGGGTCCAGATGGTTCTCAAAGACTGTAATTTCTAGGGATTTTGAACATCACATTTGTATTCTGTAATAGAAGGCATTTGATCCTTTATTTGATGTTGGTTCTTGGAAAATCCCTACCTTTAAAAATTCATGAGAGGATTGGAGTGGTAATCTAAGCAGCTGGTCATTTTCCTGTTCAGTTCTTTTAAATCTAGCAAAAAAAAAAAAAAAAGAAAAAAAAAGAGAGAAAAGATTTTAAATGATGTTCATGGTTTCCAGATCCTAATAAAGATAATAGACTGTAGAACTTAAAATGTCAAGAATCTTAGCTAATGAAAACAACTGACTACAGGGATAGTTATATTATCTGATCTGTTGACAGCAAAAATACGCAATTTAGTGGAGGTTTTTTCGTCCACTAGTTAAAAACACATTGTTTATGTGTAAATGGATGAGTCGAAGAGTTGTTAGAAAGATGTGTGACCTTTTCTCTTTAGCTAAGGGGTCTTAATATGACCCAAGTCAGTATAGAGTTACAGCCAGTCCCATTTGATGTGTATTCTCTGGCATATACAAAATTAACTCAATGTCTAATTCTAGTTCACCAAGATCAATTGTACATTTTACAGGAATGATCAATTGTTCAACTGCTAGCAGATCAGATTGAAAAATACAATCCAAGCTGATCAAAAGAATGAATAACCTTTTATACTTAGGCATACCTTAGCCCAGAAGGGAAGTATTTCGACCGTATATTTGCATTTCCATCACTTATGTCATGTGTGGAAGCGGAAGTGAAAATAGTTGTTGTATCATAAGGATAAGTGCAAGTGCAAACATTAAATCTTGGAGAAGTTTTTATTTTGTGGCACTGATGCACTATAAAATATATGATGTGCAAGTATACTTGTATTTGTGTGTCTTAATTTTACACATTATATATGATATCTATTACTATACCTAATGAAATTAAAACGTGATAGATACCCATATAAAATACATGGAAAATGTGGAAACTCTTAATCCAATTCAATATCATGTGGTATTTTAAATCTCTTTGAGATAAAATTTTCATTAAGTGAATGTGAGGTTTTCCTGAAGGAGAACTTAAGTTGGGAGTAAGATCATCAATATATATAGATATAAGAGTGAGTGAGGGAGGAGAAACATGCATTATCATTCATGGTAAAATATTATGAAGTCTGTTTGGAAAAGATCTAAATATAGTAATTTGTTTTACATTTATGCCATGCGAATGTGAAAAGAGTTTAAGTTGATTTTCTGCAGATTCAGTCCCAAGGCTATGCTATACGTTAATAGCTTTTCTGTCACTAATGAAAACAAAGATGGAAAGCACTTATAAAAGACTACCTATACTTTTTATTTACATGCTACTATCTCACAATCTGTACATTTCTTTACTAAAAAGTTCATTTCATTATATTTTATGGGTTAACATCTTGTTTTTATTTTTTCAGCTTTTAAAAACTTAGCTTTTGTTGCAAAATTTTCCATGAAAATTTTATTTGTATGCTTTTCCCTCTTGTTTTATCTTTAGTTCATTGTTTTCTCTCCTTCCTTTTCTTCTCCAAATTTCAACAATGATTTCTTCTTGTATTTGCAATCAGGAAAGTACAGGGGATTTTGGTCTGTTACGTGGCAGACTTGGGTGGTTTGGGTTATGTATTTATTTATCGGGAGATGCTGTGGCAGCATGCAGCAAATTCTTTCTCAGAGAGAGTGGAGGGAGAAAGGAAAAAGATCACCATTTGGGTTAATCGTGATTACCATAAACATGCATGTGCTACTGCTCCCTCCAAATCTAATTACTGAAATGAATAGCCGGAGTAGAATTCTGTGATAGGTTAGATCAAATGCATCCAGGGAAATTGTATGAAAAGACAGCATTTGTCAAATCATCATCTGTGTCCCTTGTTCCAGAGTGCTCTGTGGGAAATATCAAAAGTGTAAACAGGAGTGGATTATCAGCTTTCATGGTATCAATGCGTTGCACCTTTCCTCCAGCAAAGAGAATGAGTGATTGTCTGTCTTTATAATGATCCTCCAGTGAAAGATAGTAGTGCTTATGGATTAGATGGAATTTAACACATCAGAGAGAATATTTCCTTAGTAAAAAATAAAAACTGACTTTCAAGGGGCATGTGCATAAGTTACCATATATCAATTTTAGTGAATTAAAATGATTAAGATATTGTATAAGAAAATCTATTTAAAAAATTGTAAATCAGAATTCGGGAACTGGGATGCTAAGGGTTAAAATTCAGGGAAATTTAAACTGCGGTTTCAGCTCCTTTTTCAAATTGCTGTTCTGGTCTCTGACTAGAGGATGCTCAAATAGGTCGGAGTCCAAGAAGACTAACACAAATCTAATTCAGATTGTCATAACTGGAAAAAAAAAAGTGGAAAATCAAATCCATTTGTTTGTGTTATTCAGGAGGCAGGAAAAGGAAGAAGAATTTAAGCTGGGCTATAAAGAGTCAAATACAAAATTATTATTAGCAATAATAAAAATACCCATGGAAATTTGCTGACCTGACTGTGAGTTTTGCTGTTTTGTCTGTTGTGCTCAGGATGATATGAACAGGTGAAGCGTGTGAGCCTTCAGTGCCCTCTGAAAATCAGAGCCCTCCAATAAAGCATTCAGGAACTATTACATTTCTTTAAAAAAAAACAAAACCCAACAGCCTCCCATTAATTCACATTACAGTGCCATTTAGTGACCAACAGAGCAGGGGTCAACACAATCAATCACAGGGTCAATGATTTGAAATGATGCACAAGATGGATTGTATGAGCCCAAGAGCTGCAACACCTTGAGGGAGACATCTAGGAGAGAGAGAAGGCAGATCCCAGCTTCTCCATCTGGAGAAGCCCCTTGCAGGGGGAGAAGACATCACTGCTAGCATTATTGGGAACACTGACTTTTGAAAAAAACAACACCTTCTTGTTTCTGTTGATATTCCAATGCACACTTAACCTCTAATTTGAGCAAGAAAAATGCAGCCTGGCACACCTCTTGCTGCCCTTGGTTTAGAGGATTTCTAGCACAACACTGAATATTTCCCTAAAGACAGAGAGACCTGCATGAGGGGAAGGACATGCCTCTCTGTTTTCTTTCTTGTAAATTCACTAAATAATCTTCACATTCTTTAATGATGTCACCAATGTGAAAGGAGCTGGCAGAGAAAGATGAAGAGAGGAATAAAGGAAAAGGTGAAAAGCGAAGGGAAGGGAAAGGAAGGGAAGGGAAGGGAAGGGAAGGGAAGGGAAGGGAAGGGAAGGGAAGGGAAGGGAAGGGAAGGGAAGGGAAGGGAAGGGAAGGGAAGGGAAGGGAAGGGAAGGGAAGGGAAGGGAAGGGAAGGGAAGGGAAGGGAAGGGAAGGGAAGGGAAGGGAAGGGAAGGGAAGGGAAGGGACCTATGACTGAACTTGGACAATAGACATTTTTGAAAACAAATATTGTGTTTTGCTGTAAGTGATAGTGATAAAAAAGCAATTCAGTTGTAACAGGTATTTTTTGTTGCTTTTGTTTTCAGGGATTGTGAAATTTATAGATTGAATTTGAATATATAAGCTGTATTTGTTTCTTGAATAAAAAGAGCATAAAATCCCCTTTCCTTTTATAGATAAAAATGTAAACAGAATTTGTTTATCACGCCTCTTTCAAAACAGACTCTTCTTAAATTTCCTTGGCTGAAGTATCATGGTGTGACATAGCACATCTGGCTGTGTCACCCTGCCTTCCGTAACACAACAGTGCATGGCTGATGTGACAGGAAATTCAACAGGACAACACAGAGTTTCAGAACAGGAATTTTATCAGGAGAACATTGTCTTTGCTGAATATCACTTAAGAAAACACAGTTCAAATCCCTTGTGCAATTTGCTCCACCTTCATTTCCAAATGCAAAATGGCTCTACTTAGCTGCAGCCATCTGAAGGTGTTTAATAGACTGTGCTTTTCTTTGTAAATAATTGTGTTCTGGCAAAAATTAACTAGGTTTATAGCAACTGAATTAGCCAGGAAGTTTTCTGTAACAAGTTTGTTTTAGGCCAAATACATTTCACACTAAAAGCTCACTAACACCGAGACCGCTTCAGAAGCCAATCTCTCCACACTATTCTGTTTTAATAGTTTAGTTTATCCAGCTTCATAAAAGTTATTTCTCATCCTTATGCTCAGGAAAGTGTGATACCTATAAAGAACCGGATTTATGCACAAGTGAAAATAAGTAGCAGAGTGTTGAGTAGTGGAGAGACATCTTCAGATACAGGGGGATTTAGATTTTAACAGTAACTCTTCACAATATACGATATTTTTGTCATCACCTCTTATTTCATCCACACAGCTCATGTGGACACACAGAGATTGAGCCTGTCTTTAAACTGAAATTAAACAAAGAAGATTTTTCCTGCTTTATGGACAGATGGTGGCTTATTACAGGTATTCTCAAATGGTTCCTCTGTGCTTATGTGGACATATGTCAATGAAAAGTGAGTTGCTGTCAGGCTGGACTCTTGATTTCTTGCTGAGGAGCAGTTATATCCCACTCTCTTTACTGACACATGAAAAGATTAATA
This sequence comes from Numenius arquata, assembly GCF_964106895.1. Lineage (NCBI taxonomy): Eukaryota > Metazoa > Chordata > Aves > Charadriiformes > Scolopacidae > Numenius > Numenius arquata. The sequence goes on from NC_133582.1 coordinate 60,312,568, forward strand.
AATGACTTTTCTTATAGTAAAGAGAGCTTTCAGTTGTCATGAACTACTAGATTAAATTAAGTAATTATACACCGTTATGCTAAATATTATGAGATCGATTCAATAATCACTCATCTTTGACACATTTATAATAAAACTCTTTGGAACTACCCTCTAGCTCTTAGGATCCCAGTACAAAGACCTGGGAACAGAGGAAAATAATCCAAACCTAAATCCATGCTTAGGTAAAATAGTGGTATCCTCATCTGAATCGCAAACAATTTGAAAAACTCTTGGTAACAAAGCACAGGCTGGTGTAAATTGAATTGCAAATACCCCAGTCGAGTGTTTCTGTTCTCCACAGAGATGGTGATTGCAAGGTTTGAGGAAATGCATTGCTCAGTTGCTCAGCCACAACTTGGTATTTTAAAGAGAAGCTCAAGTAAATCTCCTCAGCTCTCCTCTGAGAGAGAACAGGGAAATGGAGCAGTAGAAAATAAACACTTAGACTCCAGAAACTAATCTGACCAGATTTCACTGATGAATTAATTTCTCTGGAATTACCCATTAGAGCTTCAGTCCTACAAGCTACTGAGCAGCCTTCCTCTTCTCCAGCACAGCACTTAAGTATGTGCTTAAACTTAAACATAAGCATTCTTTGGGGTTTGCTTGACTGGGTCAGACTACTCACTGCTTCACAGAATCAAGCACTAAACTGATGTCCATCAATTTAGCTCCTTGCCATTTTCCCATAAAACCCTTAAAATTAACTGTTCATTAAGTTTACACTCTGTGAAGCTAAAGTGCAAATAATTCTTCGACAAAGTAATCTCTTTGCTGCTTGCTGAAGAGCACCAATAAAATGATACAATTACTTCTAAATTATATAACATCTGACCTAATACAATTATATTCTATGCTTAAAAAAACAAACACAAACCACCACCCCAAATCTCTCAGTGCCCTCTGTCAACTTTTGCATCAATATTTTATAGTTCTTACCCCAAAAAGGAGATGTTGAACACCTGTGACTGGTCATATGAAATTATTTTTCTCCTAGACAAGACAAATAGAAGTATAAGGAACACAGTTTGCAGAAAACGCGCAACCATGAATCTCTTGGAGTGAATATTATTAGAATTAAGAATTCCTAATTGTATCGAGAATATTAAGAATATTTCTAATCAGTGCAATCTGTTCATGTTAGAACTGCAAAGTTTTTATAAGCCACAATTACTAGAAAAATTAAGTTAAAATGTGGTCTGCAGATGGACACGATTCAAAACAGTCTCTCTTTTGCTGAGTAATAATTTGCTATCTCCTAGAATCATGCAAAAAATCTTAAAATTAACAATGCAGAAGGACATTAAAGTGAATATTTTGTTTACAAGATTTAAATACACTTTTTCATGTATTTACTCTAATGAATACAATATTACCTGATGGCCCATGAGGTAATTTGATCCAATGTAAGGTGCAAAATATTTATGGAAAGTTTGTAATACAGACCAAAGGAAATATTCCCTCCTTATAACAATCAACCATTTACTCTCAATCAACATCTCTCCTAAAACTCATCGAAGTTGCAAGCTACAAAAATTATACCAAATGCTGACTTGATAGAGTCTCAGCAACGTAGGAATGCCCAGTATCTGAAAGGTATCTTCACAATTGCTGCTGTCATGATACATCCACATACCCATTCCACAGACACTTAAGGTATCTTTAAATAAATCAAAAGCAACTCTTGGGAGGTTGTCAGTAGAGTTTCTTTCCAGTTCTATCTCAGATTGCAAATTTAGAGTTTGGTAATGTCAACTTGCTTAACTTTCTCAACCTGGTCTAGTGGGAGGTGTCCCTCCCCATGGCAGGGGGTTGGAACTAGATGATCTTTAAGGTCCCTTCCAACCTAAACCATTCTATGATTTTGTGATTCTATATTAACAGAAGAAAAATAACAAAAATAAAATTTAATACAGTCAAGAAATAAAACAATGAAAATATAACCAATTGATTTGGAAACAAAATGAGAGGAGACACTTGCAAAGGGAGGGGCAAGAATCAAACTAATTACACTTTTGAAAGCTTTGGATTTTGATTGATTCTGATTCCTTCTTTAGAAAATTATGGTGTAGAGTTATCACTGAAGCAAACGATCAAGCACAAATAATTTGTTGTCAAAATAATTTCTAAGCTTAAAAGCAAGGTATTCTTATATAAAGCCAAATCCTAAGGGTTTTTTTAATTCTGTGATCAAACCAGAATTGGATGTCTTCCCTCCTTCATGATGATTAAGCACTTCTTTCTTGCCCACCAAAAATCAGAAAGCTGTTGTATGCCAAATTCAACCTGAGAAAATATGTCATTAAATGCAGGAGTGACATGAAGTTCTTCTCATGTTTGCTAAAGAAAATGGTTGAAACATTCATGCGGTCTCTTTTTCAAGCAGGTAAATATCCATGGTGTTAGTTTTAATGTAGATTTTGCCTCTTATGAAGACTAGACATCTTTATTCTGATATAGAAATGATTACTCAAGACTTAACATTTCTGATGCTATGTTAAGTATATTAAATAAGTGAGAAAGAACACATACATACCTGGACATTTCAGGCCAGGATAAACACTGTACTTACCTATTTTGAAGATAGCTGCACATGTAAGGAAACTCTCGTTTTTATTTTCCAAATAATTCTAGAGGACTGCTAATCCCCAGAAAAGAAATGAGGTTTGCAGTGGAAGTTTATTATTATTCAAATTGTCTTACTGATAAGAACACATTAATCTTTTTTAATTACAGCCAAATATCTGTGCTTCATTTAATACAGCACAAGATGCTATCCAGTATTAGCTGGGTGTGGAAAAAACAATGGTTTCTGTTTTCTCCAGTGTTTATATATCAGCACTTCCAACTATCCTTTCCTTGTGTGTTTTTTTTTTTTCTCATTTTACTTATAGCTCTCTTTCCAAGTAGAAGAGCACACTAGCAAATTGCATTACCTTTGGAGTTCAGTAGAGATTTCCTGAACTTTATCATCTGGTGATATTCACTGAGCAGAATGTATTATCTTGAGGTCTCTCTTTTCTTCTCAATTTGTCTTGGAAATACTAAACTTTGTTGTGGGCAGAGGAATACGCTGCACTCCAAAGATCTTTTGGACCCCAGTCACTTGCTTAAAATTTTAAAATGTTTTACCTGGAGTTCAAATGTTCATTGGGATTTTGACAAAAGTTTTTGTGAAGCTAAAACATTAAAGTCTTTATTACACACTATTTGTTTCTTTGCGCTATAAGACCATAGTTATAGCAGGACTTATTAAAAAGACAATGACGGTGTATCACAGAGGGCAGTCGATTTTCATCATTTTGGTTTTTATACACAGAGACAGGTAGAATCTGTTGTTCTTAGGGAAAGCTTCTTCCCTAGAGCTACTGACCATACACACCTGGCTACAATGTCATGGAGCGCCATAGTAAAAATAGTAGAGAGTAGGACAGAGATGTAGGAACTGAGGAATATGTGGCAAGAGTAGGGGCCGAGTCTCTTATGAGGCTAGGGACTAGATATGTAGCCACATCTCACACCTAAGACGATTCTGCCAGGGTTTAGAAGGCATTGTGCAGAGCTTGGCCCAACGTAGAAAACCTACGAAGATTGATGGACTGGAAAAGCAAAGTCCTGTTAAGGTATTTATTGGCAAATCCACAGTGAGGTGACCACCTCCTGGAAGAAACAATGGAACGAAGACAGGCAGAACTCTTTAGAAAAGACATATGCCAATATTTAGGTTATTATCATTACCAACCAAAGTTTTTCAAGCACATTTCCCAGGTTGGTTGCATAAACTTTTGGCAAGTCAAAATTAAGCTCCAAACTCAACCCATCTCTTCCCAAATTCACTTCCATTTTCTTAAAGTGATAGCTACTCTTCCTTCACTGACAAGGTTTCTTAAACTTTATCCTTATTTTCCATTTTCACTCTCCAGCACTCTATGCATGAGATGCGCTTGCATTACCTACTTTTGAGAGTCCACAAATTCTTCTCCTCCCTGAAATCTCTGGAAACTGGTGTGAAAAGTTAATCTGTCTGCTTCTGGTATAAGAAGAGAACACAGAATCCACCTGATTTGATTTTAATTTGAAAATACAGTGTTGAAAAGCAGTATACTTCTACAGATACTACCACAAAACCTGTAAACAGTAATTTAATTGAAAGTTCTTAAAAGGTCAGTGCTAAATGGGCAGCAAAGTCTCATTGTTAGGATGTTTTAACAAAAAGCATCTTGAGTATTACATGATCTGTATATATCAGCACACACCGCAGACATGGACACATTACACAAATTTTGTTTAAAAAAGATAGAGTGTAGTAGGTGATGTATCATTGGAATTTTAATACTGAGGTTGGTAAATGAATGTAAACTTCTCTTTGCACTATCTGGCATTTTTGTGCAATATATTTATCAAGAACCTGCCTCAGCAAAGAGCAGATAAAAGCAAAGCAGGGCTCTATGAATGTCCTTTACTTGCATTTCTGAGAAGTCCAAGAACAGAACACAATAGCTGCTTCCCCAACCAAAAAGAAAAAACACAGTAAATTCCAATGAGTTATTCAACCTTTACACTGCAAGTAAAGTTTACAGCAAAAATACAAACTGCTGCTTTCAGAAAGCCTGTTTTGGTCTCAATGGCTGAATAGTGTCTACAGCAGTGATCAGTAAAAAGGGTCTGACTATTGCTTTGGCATACTTGGGCAGTAAGCTTTTAGATAAAATGACCTCTATTTTATAGGACAAACACTACAGCATTCTGAGTTGTCTGAGTCTCTGACACCAGCAGTGACAGGAGAATAGGAAAATAAGCCATATAAATATTCAAGGAGAGAGAATTTGCCTTAATACTTAATTTATCTTTTTTCCCTACTAAGTCTACTTACAGACCTGCTATCAGAGAAGCAATTTACTTGAAAGCTATGCTTCCTAATGTTCTCATTTTGATTTTGTGTTTGCAGATCAAAGAGGAAATCTACCCTTACGAAACTTTCTCAATTTATCACCTTGGTGGATTTCACATTTATTAGATTCTTATCCATATGAGCCTATGTAAAACTCAATGTATAATTACCACCATTATGTGTCATGCAGAAGCCATGGCTTGATTTTTTTTTTGATGTATCGGTGCAACAGGTACAACAGGTCCCAGGAACAACTCATCTCTTCTCATCTTAATGTTCTTCTTATCTTATTGTTCTCACTATAAATTTTGTACATAGAGCACCTATGTGTGCCCTGCTTAATTTCATCTTATCATTCAGCTGTCAAAGAAAATGAATATATATATATAAAGTGGAATTGATTATTGCAACTGGTTTGTAACTTCTTCCATGAAATATTGTCAGCTGGATCACGATGACCTTTTCCTAATGGGAAAAAATAAAAATAGACATGAAGGAAAATGGAAAGGCAGAGGGAATCACAAAAGAAAAAAGGGCAAGGCTTTAAAAGTGACTGGTTTTGGTTGTCTCCATTTCTAGATAGCTAACTTTTTGGTTTCCAGGAGGAGCAAACACTTACTTCTAGAAGCTTTTAAAATGTCTGATCTTAGTCACTCAAAACCATGACTCATCCGCTTCTTCATGTCCTTAGCCTTTTGAATCTCTGTAAGGTTTTCCTTCCATACTTTTTTTTTTTTTTTCTAGATTCCTCCAGAAGGTAGCAGGGCTTTTTTTTCCTTACTGAAAAGAATCAGAAGTTTTAAAACCTGGGCTACAGGAAAGGGGTTTGGGGGAAGATGGTAAGTAGCAGCCTTAAATCATTTCCCTCACAGGAGAGGAATATGCTTTTCTGCATTTTTGAAGATACATTATTAACTAGATTGGCCTGACCTACTAGGATGTTTCCTAGTTTATTTAAATTGTTTATTTTATTTGACAGTGAGAAAAAGGAACAGCATTTTCTTGATAGTTTGGATTATTAAGTACTCATTTGTTTCATTAGTGTATTTTTCGCAATAGATAGACTACTGGACAGAACAAATGCTACAGTGAACGTGGGCACACCCTAAATGGCCAGGAATTACAAGTTTTTACCTTGATAGGAACCCTTAAGGAAAATACATTGATAATTTTAATTAATCAGATTGACTAGGCCATGTACAATATTTATTTTGGAAATGTAACATACACTCAGTAAAAAAAGCAGAAAGAAGAAGGACTTTTAGAAGTGGTCTGACTTTGTCTTTTAATGAATAGCCTCAAACTGATGATGGCATATCTTATTTCATAAAACTTTTTAGATTCATCTGCACTCAACAGAGAAATCATCGTAACTTGAATGATAAAATTTCCAGTAAAAAACTTACTGTCTTACCCGCTTCCCTGTCCTACATTGCATTGACCGCATCGACCACGCTGTCTCTGCTGATGGTGATTGCTCTCACCCTAATATCTGCAGTAACTAGGCACCCCTTTAAGACATGAAGAACATTATAGGGACCAAGGTAGTGGTATTTCTAGTGAAGTGCAATGCAATGGAAATCTCAAAATATATTAATATTTTAAAATATCCAAATTACCATTCCACTGATATTGAACTTCTAACTAGTGCAAAGACATTCTATGAGTAAAAACAAAAAGTCCCATGGTCATTTCTACTCTCACTGAAACTAAGAAAGGTTTTCAGAAAGTTCATTACTGGAGTTCTAATGAAGGGGAATTTTCCACTGGCCAAACTAAAGAAAGGGACGTGTATCTTTAGCCTTTGTTATTCTCACTGTTCACTTGCACTCTATCTGATAAAAGAAAGACAGCCATGAAAAATAACAGTGAAATATTTGGAGTTACTGTATTAGTAATGCATGCAACTTCCAGAATACTATAGATAAGGGCTAGAAATATCAAACAAGAATAAAGATAAGGAGGAAAGAAAAACAAGTGTGACTCAAGAAATAAATGATGACTATTCCTTATCACCTCAGCACATTTCTACGCAAAATGCATACAATGAGGGTCCTCTGGATAAATACTACATTTAAAATACAACTTTTCAAATGGATATACCTGAATTACAATGCATAATAATATGAGTAATAATAATAATAATAATAATAGGTAAGATTCAAGCAGAATATAATAACTGAATCTGAACTCATATGCTTACAAACAAAATGCACAAGTATGTAGGAATAAAACCAGAAAGGCTGACACACAAACTGAGTTTCAATTAGTAAAGAAAACAAAAGGCAACAAGAAAAGGCTCTACAAATACACTATTCCTCTTATAAATAAGAGGAAAACAAAGGGAGAATAATTCTATTAACAAACAGGAAAAGAATTAATATTGATTTGACAAGAGCAAATGATGTTAAATCTGTCCAAGTTCTTTCTTTGATAGAATATAGGGAGTGTGGGAGAAATTGTTGTTTGGATATTTGGATTTTGCAACATTTTTGGGATTTTTCCAATGGCTTGGCTCGGCTCCTAAGCAAGCTAAAGAAATACTGGTCTAGACATAACTTACTTCAATGTCATTTTTACAACAAATTGACTGGTTAATGTACAACAAATTTGAACAGTAGCTCTCAAAAAGAACTATCAATATGTCTCTGTCAAAATGGGAAGGGATCTTCTTCAGACAGGGTTTATCATAGGCCAAGTTCCACTGAATAGCTTCAACAATTTGGATGACAGAGTGACATTTTTACAGGAAACTGCAAAGAACAATGTTTGCAAGCTCTTTGGAGAATACAATCATAAATCAAAATGATCCTGGCTAATTGGAGAGAAAACAACAAATTGACAAGAGCAAATGAAATGAAAGCATGAGCAAAGATCTACAGTTCAAAGAGAGTGTTTTAAATGCACTCATACAAAATAAGACCTGTACAGGAGTACAGAAAAGAATCTAAGGGTTATAATGTCTTTGAAATTAAATATGAGTCAGCTACATGTTTCTATTACAAAAACATTACACTAGGCAATGCAGATCAGAGCTTCAGCAATAGAAGTATCCTGTGTAGGGCACAGAAAATAATTATTCCATTCTCTCTGTTCTGATGAAACTAGAGATAAGTTGGTATAGTTTCATTTTGAGGAAAAAATAAATCCCTCTTTTTTAATTGTTTAAATCATAAAACACCAGAACAACCTAACTTAGACTTCTATAAAATCTCCCTCATTTTTGCTATTTATTGTATTTGAAATGAAGAAAGAAGAAAATAATAGGTTTACTCTACTGTCTGGTTGATCCAGCACATGTTGGATCTCTTCCTTTCAAACAATTAATTTCTTATTGAACTTGAGGCATAAGCTTTCAATGGATACCAAAATACATGGATATCATAATCTATTATTATCCACTATGAGCTTACCTGAAATGCTTTTCAGTCGTGTCTTTTTCTTTAGGCAACTCAGGCCTTCTAGATAAGCATAAAGCCTTCATTTACCACAAAGCTTTCTTACCGTCCCTATGCCACTTGACAGTTTTGATTGTTTTAGAGTTGCACTTGCTTAAGACACACATATAAATATACATATATGTATCTCCTTATATAAAGCTACATAACATTATCTGTGCAGTTCTTTGTGTTTTCATGGCTTCACAAAAGTGAAAATTTTATTAGTATTTGTAAAGAAATTTATTCATTAAATGAAGAAACTTAAGCGTAACAAATACTTGTTTTGTCAGCTTAATACAGTAGCTGCATAAAACTTTGGATGGCTCATCTAGGAGCTTTGTAATCCTCCTGGATGTCCACCTTAGATCCAATTCATCAGGTTATGTATAATCAGGTTCTGCTAGAAAGGGTCGTCAACTAGCACTTAATTGTAGTGCAAATTACGGAATAAGCAATCAGTACTCAAACATCATATTGCTAAATATATTAGTGTGAGCTCACAGGCACAGTAACGTTCATACCTCTGCAGTTATAGTCTGGATTTATAGTGGTGTAGAACTCTGAAGACAGAGAAGTGTTAATTCCACTCTGAAATATGTAATGTGACTCGTACATTTTATTTGTTCTTTAACAATTCCAATGGTATATTTGATGGTATTAAAAATTACTCTTTTTTTCATATAATTTTTTAAATAAAAGGTAAAATCTCCATTTGGAATTTCATCTTGAAATACAAAGTTTTACTTCATAGTCAAGTAAGGGTTTTCATTATTTTAAATTAAAAGAGAAGCTAAAGAAAAGCACTAAGTGAACAGGCTTTTTTAATACAAATTTACACTTTTCATTCAAAATTGTGACAATAAAACACTTTGACTTTTAAATTAAGACTAGTTTGTTTATTCTCATCCTACAGTTTCACACACCAGAGACCAATGTGCCAGGGGTATTACATCCTGAATGTCGTGGGTAAATAAGAGATTGAGGTAACTCATCTTCAGGTGATAAAAAGTGATATCCAGATGATGAAATCCAGGCGTTAACATAGATTTTGCTCTACACTCCAAAAGCAATCTCTACTGTAATCTGCATTTGGTGGCAAAGGAACAATCCCTGCCACATTACTTCTCTATGTGGTTGATAGTGTGCTATTAGGAAAGATGTTATTCATAAAAGTTATATGTTATTAATTAATCATTGAAATATATTCAGACTTTCAACTACAATATCCCAAGTTATTTAATTATTAGCTAGTTGTGAGATCTCGATGCATCCATTTAAATTTGAACTGTTATTTATCTAGCATGCAATCATAGCTGTACCCAGTCTAAATTAAAAATGCATTGAAATGCAGTGAAGACACTTTATTTAAAGTGTTACCAAATATGTTACAGGACGTAAAGCTGTGTAATTACTTAAGGGATCATATTTATAGCATTGGAGTATCCCAAGCATTAAATGGCTTTTGTAGTTGATTAAACGTTGAAGTGATGCTGAGGTAGAACTGCCAACGCTGCCAATGTGCAAGCCATACATTTTCTCCCAGTCTCTGAAGTGCTGTGCTGGCTTCCTTTAGGGCTGTCCAATACTACCACTTGAAGCCGCGATGAATGATGGAGATTAGGGTTTACTTGTAATGTAAGGAGGATTCAGAGCAGAGTTTGAAAGATTAAGGAGCAGATAATGGAAGGTTAGAAATCAGGAAGAAATAGCATCATGGAGGCAGAGGACTGATGTGCAACGTTAGGACGAGACAGCCAAGGATGAAAGAAGGTAGAAATGAAAAGGACAGGGAGCAGAAAAATGAAGTGGACTTTATTTTATCTTGAAAATATTGTCTAGGTACCTGACAAGAGGGTAGGTAAGTGCAACACCTGGAACACTTAAAAGAATATTTTTTAAAAAAAACTTTACGAGGCCTGTAAAGACTGCAGATCAGCAGAGATGGTTATGTGTGTGTGTAGCCATGAGCCAAATAATTTTTTTTTGCATGAACTCAATGCAGTCTGGGGAGCATCCTCAGTGGGAACATGATCCTGCATCCCACACACAAGACAGCTGAGAAAAATGTTAGCCCTATGTGCAGGCTCAACAATAGGGGTATGTATGGTCCAGGGAAACAGAAGGACTCATCAGAGAGCATATGAAATCTCAGAAAAAATTATCAGTGGTCACTAGTGACCACTTACTGGATGACCCGACCAGGACGGCTGTAGTATGTTCCTCTCCATCTACCCCGAAGTTGTGAGTGAATGGGGTTTTCCTTATTTCCATTCATTAGTTCAATTAGTCCATAACCAGCCTGTTTATTCCAGTTTTGCAGGCAGGAAAAAAAAAGAGAGCAAAGGACAGAACTTCAGACAAAATAAAGAACCCTGTTTTTTCAATGTCTGCTCCATATTAAGATCTCCCTTCTGAGCCTTCTAATAGTGCATTTGGAAACAATTTGATCTACGTATAGGATTATAATACTTTCAAATATCCTTTGGAGGCAAAGTCATTTTATTTGGTAAACAGAATGCATGAATAATGAATAATACAAGAATACTATAAAATAATTAGGAAGTGGTTCAAAGGTGCTCATTTACAATGGAGGAAATTAAATATGCAAATAAATTATTATCACTGAGGTAGTTAACAAACAAATGAGTAGGAAAAAAGATTGTGCCTTCTAATTCATCATTGTTTAAAAGACACCTGTGAGTTCTAGCTGAAAAATGACAACACTGAGAAATGCAGATGGTCACATACTACCTTCTATCAGTAATTTCTTTTACACGTTACTTAAATGGCAGGAGAAAGCAAGAGCGTTTCCTGTAAGAAGACAGTATGGTTTAAATATATATAATATAATTTAAATATAATTCATATATTTAAGTAAAATGGCTAAAAAAAGGAGTGAAAAGCATCTTTCCGTCTTGCATGTCTCCTGCTTTGTCTGTTTTCTCAAAGCAATAGGAACTGCTAGAAACCCCATCTAGATTTGTCATGGAAAAATTGACCAGTTAAACAGCTTCCTACACTTTTTCTGTGCTGCTTCTTTAGCACTTCATAACGTGATGGCACCTAAGAATCAAGCTATGTACACAGAAAAATGTCATTACATCTACGGTGTTCAGAAGAACACTATTTGCTTTTATTTTTTAAGCTCACTGTTGTTAACATCATATTGACAGACCAGACATCAGGTGAGCAGACATCCTTTCATGCCTCTGGAGAGCCTATAGATCTTTCAGAATCACATATTATTAAATGGGTTTGGCCAGATGTGACAAAACAGGAAGCAAGCGGTGAGATGAGATTGGCCCAGAATAGTTCAGACAAATTTAAAGAAGTGTATATTTCAGCACTGTAATTTCCATGAGTATGGAGGAGATGCAGAAAAGCAAGAGGGGAGGTTTAGCAGCTTCTGGAAATTTAAACTTCCAATAAAATCTCACCAAGTAAAATTGGTTTGATAGTCTATCCTATTTCTTGCTTTCTACTTCAACAAAATATCACAGACCTTGCCTGGGTAGGCAGGATGGAGAGGGCTATCTGCTGAGAACCATGGGTACTAAACTCATCTCAGTGTGATATTTGTAATTTGTTTCCACAAGTATTCAATATATCCACAGTTTTTTGGGTTTGTGTTGTTTTGTTGTTTTTTTGGTATTTTTAAAGAGAAGAAAGGAAAGAAAGAAAAACATTTGCAAGAAAAACAGTCCCCTATTTCAGAAATAATGTTTGCTGGCAAACAAGTACAGCATGTGCTCTAAAACAGTTTGCTCTAATACAATATATACTGAATTACTTCTTGAATTGCCACCTTCCAAAAGAAACAAGTAATAGTTCAGAGGATGAAAATTACTGACTGATCCTGCTGATTATATATATTTATTGTAGGTTGTGCTATAAATGTACCAGACATGGAATAAACCAGCTCTTTCACTCTATAAGAAAAAAAAAAAACAAACCACAAACAAAAAACCAAACAAAAACCCAACACACAACACATCAATTTTTCCTAGTACACTGGAAACATATTTTTCTCAGAAATAAACACATTTTGCAACCTTTTCTTTTTCTCCTTTACTTTGATAAAATAAAAGGTACATAGCAGGGTGTCTTGTAACAAACTGTCTCTTGAAATTGCAACAGGACATTCTATATGCCTAGTGGCCATTTAATTTAATGGGATTTTTATTAGTTTACGCCAACTGGGTTATTTAAACCACAGGGGTCTTTGCAAGTAAAAGCACAATTTGAACATGGAAGAAAACCAATCCCAGCTATTTTATTTTAAAAATTAAACATATTGCATTTTGATTCATCTTTTAAAATGGTATTTTTCCTGACAATTTCATGAAATTTCACTTCTGATGAAGTATAAAGAACAATTCAGTTCTTTAATTGTCATTGCATAACAGTCCAATTGCTTTGAGAATCTCAACAGACTTTTCTGCAAAAGAGCATTATATTTGCACCTGAAGCATGGAAATGAGGTTTACATCCAAAAAGTTCTCTTTGTTATCCTACTTGAAGGAACATTTTTATTTACTTCATATTTTCACATCCTACTTTTTACACATATGGGGGCAGGAAAGTGGATGTACATGGGTGTCCACAATAATCTGAAATGTCTATCAATCATGGCACCCTTTAGACTTCTGCATCTATTTATGTGACTGCTTTTAGCTTAATTTGTGATAGATATATTTTTAAATGGCTCTATATTATTATTATTATTATTATTATTATTAACACCAACAAGATTGACTTACATTCTAATTATCAGTTTTACATTGAAGTTCATTAATAATTTAATCGTCTTTCTTAAACAACTTCATTAAGGTTTTCTTAAATGAAACAGCAAAAACTATAACATAAAATTTCAGTTTTGCACTATGGAGATTACAGAGGGAAAAACCTCTGACAAGAAAAGGAATGTTTTATTGAGAAATGCTTCTTTTAGGTAAGGGTCATTTGAAGTTCAAAAAATCTTTTTGTACCTCTCTGAACTGAAAGTACTAAGCATTGTCCATACTGTAAAGCACAGGTTTTGTTTCAAAGAGTTTATAATTTAAACAAACTCCGCCATTTGTAAGAAATAGCCAATGAGAATTAAGAAAAAAATATCTACCAACATCTGTAGGATGGATAAAAAGGTTACAGCCAAGAATGTGGAACAAATGGGTGTCAACAGGATGCTACTTAGCAGTACAGTGATTTTTTTAGCTCACTTAAGAGAAAACTGGCTAAGAAGCTACACAGCAACAATCCACATTAAAAGAACATTATCAGGGTTACAAAGTCAAGCACTCGGATTGCTAGAATTTCACAGTGCCACAAATGAAATGTTACTGTATTTTGGAAAAGTGGTATTAAATACCTTGCCTGCATTAGCAAATGAGGGAAGCTTTCATTGCTAATCATTACTTGACCTAGGGCAGATGTATTACTTCCACAAACCAAAGGAATGAAGAACAACAATTCCCTTAGTAATGGACTGTGAATACATCAAATCCTACTGTTGACCAAATATGAAAGACAATTATTATTGAGTCACATAGAAAGGATGACCATTCTTTTGTGGACTGTCTGCATCTATGAATCTCTATACGGTGTTTCTAACAAGCATATATATAGTATATTCTATTGTATATGATTCTATTCTGTACAATTAGGAGGGAGACTTACTCTTCATACTGAATATGTAAATTCAAACACTTACAAAGGTATTTATACATGAGCTTTGTCATTTTCCTGTTTCAAAAATAGAAGTAATCTAGCAAAACAGGGCCCAGTTGGATCTCTCAGAGGCAGGTTACCACTCCTCCCTGCACACAATGACTAATCAGCTAGAAATATTCAAAATGAATGATTTACTAATAACACATTAATTTCAAATTGTCGGCTGACATTGCAAGAACTCACAAATAGCGACTACTAATTGTATTAAGGATTGAACTAGAAATCTTTATTTGTGAAAAGATCTATGATGAGAAAAAGGGCTAAATTGACAATGAGTAGTGGGCAAGCCGCTGAGCTCACTTTTACAGGATTAATTCTGACTTTGATTAAGGCAGTAGGCTTGTTTGTTGGTTGAGTCTAATTCACCCCAGTCTAAGCAAGTAAAGCAGCAGCATAATTTTTATAAGCAAGAAAGTAATTTATAGTAGAAAATGTCAAGAAGAATCTGCGTGTAAGGGCCAGATGTCACACAAGAAAGCAAAGTAATGCAAATGGGCAAAAGAAGTGATGAACAGCGTGATTTGATTTTAGAAGGTGTGACACTAGAGACTGAATATAATGTTGTTACTAAATGATAACAGGGGAAAATGGTGTCCTGCTTCACACTGTTTTACCTTTCCATATTGCTTAAAAACACAGAAGACATATGATTTATTCTGTATGTTTATTCCAAACAATTTATTCTGTATTGTAATGACAAAGCAAACATCATTTGGGATCATTCTGGATTAGTTGGATGATTGGATCTTGAAAAATGATTCCTACAGCATAGTTTTCTTTTGAAGACAGCGATGTATAAAACTATGTGACTATTTTCTGTTTCTATTTGAGAAAAAGCCAAGTCTCTTGCTCATTCTGGAATTTGAAATTTAACAAGGTCACTCAGAGCCACGTTGTCCCTTCTTACTGATCTATGCTTCATTCAAGGCAAATGTAATCGAGTATTTTGTCACGATGTTCAAATTTAAATCTTTCAAACTAATGTAAAGAATAGGAAATCATTAGTAAGAAATAAAAAACTGCAGAGCAGATTGAAAAAGGAATTTACAACAGTAATTGAACTTCCAATGACAAGTCACTGGGAGAAAAGAGAACACATTACTGTCAGTAAATTTGAGAGGCTTATAACTCAGGTTAATAATTGGGCACTGTAAAGCACATAACTAGGAAAAAAATGTTATTATACATCATACAGACTACAGGTATCAGACTATTGGGTATTACAGGTACAGATACTAGATACTACAGATTACATTACTTCTTTTCCACAAGTTAGGACATTGAACGCGTCAAAAGCCAGCTCTCTAATGCTGTCAATCTTACCCAATCACAAATCATGACTTATTTTTCCCTCAAAATCAGAAGTTTGACATTAAAATCTGAAGATTTTATTTTGACATACGGTCTCTTCCCTGGTGAGATTTTAACACTTGAAAATAAATGAAGAAATACTGTCCACTCCCCGAAGAACCACAGTAATTTACCTCTGTGAAAGACTTTTATACACCAGAACAGGAGTTGAAAGGAAATTTGGTATCAGTAGAAATAGAATTGCCAAAGCAGAAAATCTGCTTTTAGCCAGCAATATTCTTGTTTTATCCAAGGGCTACATCTTACAAACTGTAAAATGCTCAGTTGCTTCATTTTTATCTTCTGATAAAAACAAAGACAACCTTCAGTCTTCCATTATTCCTCCTCAAAAGGCTTATGTCAGGCAGGGTAATGTCAGTTCCGAGATATCTAGAAATGTATTTTCCTCACACATTCATAGGAAAGGAATGTTATTAAAGAAATAATCATACTGTAAGAAATCCAGCATGCTAGCAGGTAAAGGGTATATGAAGCATAGTCTGATCATCTCTTCAGAACAGAAAATCCTGATTGGGACTATTGCATCCAACCATACTTAATTCAGTGTAAAAAAATCAGTGAGACTTAAAAGCTTCATACAGAGGCTCTAATTGAATTTAGGTGAAGCAAAACTAATGCACTGATTGGCATATCTGAATCATCTCTGCCTAAAAGAAGCATTTGCTTCTTCCTACGGTTTATGAGCAAGGATGCTGGTCACAGACCATATCCCACACTGACCAAGTGCGCTAATGGGTACACATGTGAGCTAGGGAAGCACTGTCCCACTGAAAAATAGCTGCTTATTCACCACTGGAACACGCCCATGGCCAGACCTCGAGATATAGAGCTGCAACAACAATTTTAAAGTGACGCTGTAGAGAGGGCCACATATTCTGAGCCCTGTACTGATCATATCTGATCCTTCACTCTCCCCACCTAGCCATGAACAATCACATTGTCCTTAAGCTCCAGAGTACAAACATGAAGAATTTGAAGTGGAAGGGACCATGTGTACAGCCTCCTGTATTCTGTGGAGTACGAAAACTAAGATTCGGGTTTTTAAAAGATACTTATATGCAGTACTGAGAAAACACTCCCTTTCTCAGAATATAACTCAATGCAAGCTCAAAGGGTGCAACATAATTGTTATTTAAAGTCTATGTACTCAATTTTAGGGCAAAAGAAGTACTTATCAATCATATTCAATTAAAAGAATTCATTTTCTTTATTTTGTCAGTAATATAGGTAGTACATCAGTACACCAAATAGACGGACAGATAGACAGACAGATAGACAGCAAGGATACAAACACTTCCTAAGGAACCCACTTTTGAACATGAAGCTGATGGGTGCTGCTTTCAGTCTTCACTGCAAGTGTAGATCACTGCCAGACAGTTGGATAATATTGTTTTTAGTTTTTCTTGTTCTGTTGCTTGAGTCTCTACAAAAGGTCGCTTGTCTGTGCAAGTGCTATTAGTTGCCATGACAGTAGTTGTGATATAAATAAAACAGCAGTAAGTTTGAAATGTCCTGCTCCTGCAAGGTGCTTGGTCCCGACTGCAAAACATGCATAGACAGAGCCTGTCTTTCATGCTTCAGAGCTCCAGAAAAAAATTAGATAAAGAGCTACAAATTATTCTTAACAAGCCTGGTTACTGTGTTCTATCCTGTAAGTCGAAGCCTTTCTGGAGGAGTAGGTAGTTTATCAGAACCGGCTGTTAAGATTTTCTGGCTATGCAAATCAGCTGTTCATGTTTTCATTTCTTAAGCTTCCTCCACTGTCTTTTCCATTTCTGGGAAGCCACCCGCCTATGCCTCGTTCTGTAGCTCAAAACATAAGAAACTCACCTTCCACATGAAGAAAACTAATCTCTGCCTTTCTGTTTTCTATCTGATTCATGGTTTCATCAGTTGTTATGTGATGACCATGCAAAACAGGCTTTCAGACACATGATGCTCTGAGGAAGGAGCATGAGAGAAGAGTCAAACGAGCGAGTCCCACTTGCAGTGTGTGACACTTAGGTCCACCTTCCCCATTTACTCTTGCAAACCCTACTTTCCAAAAATGATATTAAATCTCATGGCTGTTGGCCCCTTCACAACCAACTACATACAGCCTTCCAAAACCAATACTACATAAATCTCCAAGCTACCCAACCCTGCCTCCCTATTCAGTTCTCTACTCCGTTCACAAGGTCAGGCTTTTGCACAGGATTTACTACTGTGCAGAGCAGAGAGCAGAGTAAGTTCTGGATGTTGGGATGAGGCTTCAAATGCTGCTAGCTCCAAAGAAGGCTGCATCTCAGAGGAACTATACAGCATAACTTACATTAGAGCAGTGTAAGATAGTGAGAGCTTGCTCACTGTCCCCACTCCGAAATAGAAGGAAGCTACTGTGCATACGCAGTGATGAGAAACATGACTTCTTGATGGGGAAAGAAGAGAGAGAAAGGCAGGAAGATCAAACAGATGGAGCAGTTTGCCTCACCATCTCAGGAACTCAATGGCTCTAGTTTTAAAGTCAACCCTGCTTTGAGCAAGAGGTCAGCACAGACAACCTCCAGGTGTCTCCTCCAACTTAACATATTCTGTGGTTC
Source organism: Numenius arquata (assembly GCF_964106895.1). Taxonomy (NCBI): domain Eukaryota; kingdom Metazoa; phylum Chordata; class Aves; order Charadriiformes; family Scolopacidae; genus Numenius; species Numenius arquata. Next base: position 60,330,621 of record NC_133582.1, read on the forward strand.
AAGAGTTCAGTGGATGCTTTTCCTCAAAATTACTTGGGGTCTCCTTCTTCTGGCTTGATTTAGAGGGTCTTTTTAGAGGGTAGGCATGTTGGCCTGCTCAGTAGGACCAAATTCAGAGGGTAATCTCTGCCCCCATGTATATGCCAGCTTAAAACAATAATGAAGGGAAAAATACAGACCAAAATTCCATCTAGAAGAGTGGAGTTTCTTATTGTCACTATTATTCAAAACCAATCAGAGCAGGCTACTGCAGAACTATCTCATGGAAAGTCTTCCCATGGAAATGAACACAGGTGGGAAAAAGCTTTGTTCTTAAGAATGCAAAAAGCAAGGACAGGCAAAATCATCACCTGACTATAGAGGTCATGGTTTAGTTCATAAAAATGATTTCTCCTTAAAGCAGACATGATAAACCTTTAAGAATCTGAAACACTCAAAATACTTTTAGTGCTTAACTCTATCAGCAGGAATTATTGTACAAATACAAAGAGCATATTTAGACAAGGCTGAAAAAAACAACACAAGATCAAGCAGATACTTCAATTTTCCTAAATCAATTATAAATCTTATGCTATGGAAGGAGGTAGCTAACCACTAAAATAAACCAGAAGATAAATAAGTAGTATATGAACTATGAGGCTATTATAACTGAAATAGTTCAGTATCTGTATGTTGTGGGCTTTTCTGTTGTTTTTTAATATGGGGAAAAAACTTACAGAATAAATGACCAAACTAGCAAAGAAATGAGTAACTTCCATTTCTATAAAAAATATATATAATTTCGAACATAACTAATTTTGACAACAAAATGCATTTACAGGTTTCTTTTTAAATATATGTTTTGTGCTTCTTTGTATAAGCCATGGGAGATGCAGACTTCAAGATAATTAAAGCTATAAATAGAAAGAACTGCTTCTTAAAACTACTGAAGATTTGAAATCAAGGGCTTAGACTTTTTAGATGTTATTTTCTTCAATTTTCACTCATTTGTTGGACTAGGCAGTGATTAAAGAACCTTTAACATTTAACTTGCTTTTAGATCTTATAACATTTATTGTAAAAATGCCTGTGGAAATAAAGGACCAGGAACTGGTATGACTAATCCCCAAAGGATCTGTTAGTGAGCATCAGTTCTCCCAGTTTTTTGGCCTTTTTGCCTGTTGACATTTTCTGTTCCCTTTTAAAGCCATTAGGAAACTGCAAAACATAACTTCTGATACAGTGAAAGTCTCCAGTGGCAGAAGATCAAGATAAATCTGAAAAGGCGTAAATTAGGAGATCTTGGAATCCACAGACTGTTAAAATATGGGCAGTGATAAGTGGGGCATTTCCGGATCAGCAGCTTCCCACTTATGTCAGAAGAATAGCACATTAACATCCTAAAGATGTGTTTATTTATACAAATGAGACAAGATGGAGAAAACTGAATTCTCATATAATGAAAATTAATGTGAATGAAATGAAAAACAAAAGTAACTTTTATCTGTCTAACGCTTACTAAAATTAATTGGAAATAGATGTGTAAAAACTACTGTGGCCTGAATTTAACTACACGGAACCAAACTCCCTGTATTTCCAGGTGACCAGGAGCTGAGAACTGCAGTTCTAAGAAATCAGAGACCAGTAGAGACTCTATCCCAGAGTTAGTCTTTATGTCAAACAGTAAAGTTATCCTTACTCTAGATCTGAAGCTTGGTCCTAGCTCTGCTTCCCTTTCTGCTCCACAAAAGGTGTCTGAAGAATAAACAATAGAATCTTTCGGAATGAAGAATAGTTTTGTGATTAAGGAAGTATGCTGGCACTAGTTCCCAGACCTGCCACTGCCTCCCTGTCTGACCTTAATCTCTGTATTATTCAGTTCCTTATCTGTAAAATAAGATAGTAATACTTCTCCCATTCTTTGTCTGACTTGGTTCTCTGAACTTTCTGATCTTCAGAATAGCAACTGATTTCATTTCAGTATATTTTCTGGTCTTTCCACAACTACATTCTAATCCTAGCTAAGGTCACACAGGTTCTTTTAATATAAGCAATTAAAAAAAAAAAAATCACTGAGTGGTTTTGGGGAATAGAAGCGCATTTGAAACCTGACAAAGTAATTCTGAAAAGCTTTTGTGTTAAAAACACTGGAGAAAATTTCTACACTGGGACAAGTCAGGGGGAGAGGGTAAGTGATGGATAAAATGATGGTAAAATTTGTTGCTGAAGGGCCAACAACCAAATTACCAGAAATCATTTATACCAAAGTACCACATTTTACTGTGTATATGGACATGCGAGGACCTGTATGCATACTTTTGCTGTGTAGCAAGTTAGGCAGACGGCCCCACTTCCACTGACAAATAAACTGTCTTAAACTAATTCACAGTAACCACAACACTAACATGTATGTCAATATAGATAAACTAACACACAGAATCACAGTATCACAGAATGATATGGGGTTGGAAGGGACCTCTGCAGATCATCTAGTCCAACCCCCCTGCCAAAGCACGTCCAACCCGAGCAGGTCCCACAGGAACATGTCCAGGTGGATTTGAATGTCTCCAGAGATGGATACTCCACCACCTCCCTGGGCAGCCTGTTCCAGGGTTTTGTCACCCTCACAGGAAAGAAGTTCCTCCTCTTGTTTAGATGGAACTTCTTATGTTCAAAGCACAAAAAATGTTATTTAATATATATAAAAAGTTAGTGAAGTAGTTCAATCAAGAGTATGAGAAAAGGTGCATGAGGTGAACTTTACTGAACATCCACAAGACTGCATCAAGACTGGATGAAACAGAAAAAGATGCCCGGACCATCTCCTGGGATGTGCAAAACCATACCTGTCATGGGGGACATTACGTAGCAAGGCAGCTGTTAGATAAAAACACAACTAATTAAGCATGCCTCATCACAGAGGGCAATTTTGTCATCCAGAAACGAGAGGATTTAACCAGCCTGCTCAAGAAGGATCAGTAGAAACTGTGAGAAATAGTGACATCCAATACCTTTTAACCACAAGCTGCTTCAGTTCAACAAAGTTAGAAAAATTCTCCCTGAATGAAGCAATATAAAAATACTGTGTTTTGTGAGAGTAAAATGAAGTAATTGGGATGGTAAGTTGTAAGTCTTTCCAATGTTCAAAGGCCATAGCAGTAGCAGATTGAGCAGGACACTACTTCAGAAGCTTAAATCCAAAATATGTTTGTCAAAATATATATTTTTGGTAGTGAGTCATATAAGATGTGAGGCAATTATTACAAAAAAATCAAAAAACATGGTCAGAATGTAAGGAAAAAAGTAAATCATTGATAGGCTAATCACAAAGATCTCTTCTTTGTTAGAAGTGAAAGGTGCATATCCTACACCTGGAAACAATTAGGTAATAAAACCAACAGAATAGATTCTAGAAAAATAGGGTCAAGGGATTAAGGAAGATATCTGCTGATCTAACAAATGGACAAAGAAAAACAAGTGAGATTTAGCTCATTAATAAATACGGAGTGGGATAAATAGATAATATGAACTTGTTCACCTAAGGCTCGACTTTAAAAAAGGAGAAAGCGTTAGTGCTATACAAACCAAGCAAAACAGCTTCTGACAATTAGGAGGTAATAATGACTTTGAACATGCATTCTAGGGTATTCAGGGGCTTAGCTAATGAACTTACTGAACAACTTAAAATTGTTTAAGGCAGCAGATCTGGAAACAAATTACAAAAGATAGTCACAGTTTATCTCTTGAGAAGATAACATAATGTCCCTCCTCTTTTCTTAGGGAACTGCACTGTGCCCTCTGCCACATTCCCTGGCCACAGAGCAGGGAAGAAGGGACCTAGGGATAGGTCTTCCCAAACCTTTCAACCTAACTGTTTGCTGTCAGAATAGAACGTCAGCTGGATAGACTAATAATGTAAATATCATTTTATGAGCCCGTCATATGCTTGTTCCTCTGTGGAACTAACACATCTGTGACAATTTACCCATAAGCCAATATTTAGGAGATTCCAGTCATGAGACCTGCTTAATGGGAAGGTCATATCCAGTGAATGAAGAGATGATTTTATCATTTTGCTCATAAAATGAGTGGATGAAAGAAACACAACACAAGTCCCATACATACATGTGTTGTTTTTATGTAACATCATGCAAAATTAATGGCAATGCTCTGGGCTCTAAGCAAATGGGAGATGAAAATGTAGTGAAAGAACAGAAAGGATGCTGATGAACAGAATCCAGTGTACAGAAGTGTACAATGGTGTGTTATCGCGATCACTGTTACACGTGCTCTTATTTAAACATTCTACTGACTGATTTAAGGCTGGGCTAAACCACCAAAGTAATTAAATTTGAAGATGATACTAAATTAGTAGATTCTGAGAGCTCCAGAGATTCAGAACTACAAAAAGCAGACAAAATATGGACAGAAAATAGCAGGATGGAGATGCAGCTAGTTTTCTCATGTGAACTATTTATCTGGGAAAAAATAACATGAAATAAAGACAATCTATGAGAGAGTAATCTAGAAATGAACAGTGATGAAAGGACTTGCAAGCGATAATGGACAGTAAATTAGATATGTGTTTATAAAGCAAATTTGCAACAAGAAAAGGTCAATATGATTTAGGAACTGTTTGAAGGGAGGGATTATGACAAAGGAGTACAAAGTCACTCTTGAGGATATGAATACCAAATTGCACCTAAAATACTGTAGGCAGACCTTGGTCCTCCATTCTTAGGAGTGTATAGATAACTTGAAAGGAATTCAGAAAGGACCAGAAAAATGTTGCTGCTGTAGCAATTCTTATGTTATTAAAGAGGTAAAATGCCTGGATATAAAAGAAACAGCTTTTAAATAATGAAAGAGTATAACAGACACTGTCAGGACGAAAGGCTTTATAGATGGGTCAGCAAGATGAACTTAAGAGATTGACTTCTGAACAGGAGACCTATTTGGTTATGCCAAGAAAAGTGACAGAAGTCCACCTAAACAGACAACTTGAACTATACCAGGAAAAAAACAAAACACAATTAAACAAAAAAAAAATTGCTTTGAAGCACTTTATGATTTGGCAAAAGGAAAAGCAAGGTGGAGTAACAAGTATTTTTTGTGTCAGTGTTCATTTTTCTTTGTAGGAAGAGTAATACTAAGGACAATATAAAACACATGCAACAGTATGCAATTTCGTAATAAAGTATAATAATGAATCCAAGAGAACTTTCCCTTGTTTCTGTAATACAAATTTCTTCATTTTCACTAGCGAAAAACAAAACCTCTTTTTTGTTTTACCAAAGATCATGAGGACAGAAATTCCATTCCATTGTCTTTAACAAATACATGTATTAAATTTTAAGGCAATCATTTTGCTGTTTTTTATAATCTATAATGAAGGCAGCAGTTACAAACTTACAGCAAGGACTAGTAACAGCAAGAGCCATTGTGTACTTTTGTAAACATATTAAGAAGAGGGAAGAGAAAAAAAATAGAATAAATAAGGAGAGGAGATAGTAAATTTCCTTAAGATTTTTTGGAATAAGTGGGGGAAAATGGAAACAAATCTCTAAAGTTTCAAATGATCTGTGAAAAATTTACAAAACAAATATTCACAAAATGAAAAAAATTAGTGTAAGGAAGGCAGTCATAGAAATATCAGCAGACAAAGGTGGAAGGAGGGTGAGAAACAAGCGAAGTAGAATGTAATAAAAAAGGAAGAATGCATTAAGGAGACACAGCAAAAGATAATGTCAAAAGAGAGTCAGAGAACAGAGAAAAGGCAGAGATAACTGCCCAGACAGGGTGTAGCTGCACTGCTTTTGTGCCATCTGAGACTGTGCACTGTACAAAGGAAACCAATTTTGAAAAGATGGCATACAAAAATGCCCATTTGAAACTTGAGCAAAGTTATTGAGGATCCATTGAGAATTGTCGTCTTGGTCAGTAATTTTTGCTCTGAGAAAAGCTAAAATTTGTACTTCAGTTATAAGCCATATTAGGTAGATGTTTTGCTGAAATTAAAAAAAAAAAAAAAAAAAAAAAAGACATTTTGAGAGAAAAAATGGAAGGTAACTATAACAAATGCTCCCAGAATGTAGGATAAAAGGAGGTTCTTATTAAATAAAGTTTTGGTTGTTTTTTTTTTCCTGAAATACTAGGTTTTGTCCAATAGCTAATGCAATTACATCTTATAAATGGAGAGCCCTGTTGAAACAATGCTTTTGTTCCTTCTCATAAACCTAGTGGATTTTGATTCATTTGGTTTCAGGTCAAACTGGACATGTGCCATTGATAAATTAGTGCTAATGAATTCCTGGGTTGAATACACCACCTCCGAATTTTTAGCATATTTTAAGAAAAGATCAACGGGCATTAATCAGGCAACAAAGCAGTAATTCATTCCTCCAATGATTTCTTCCTCGAAGGACCAAAAAATTCAAATAAAAACTGGAAGACTCAGAAATACCTCACGTATTAGCAATCCCTGCTTGCTGATATCTGAAGATAAAAGTGAATGTTCGGCTCTCTTCTCATTGATATTACATGTGTTCACAAGGTGATCTGACTTCAAGCTTCTAACACGTGACTTGTTATATGCCCTTCACAGAGGCATATATTTCACCAAAGCACTTCTAGTTCTGTAATTAATGTCCTATTTTGTACAAGCGTCCACTAAGTTTTATCAGCATCACTGCATGCTGCAGATACTTGTTGCAGATACTTTTGCAGTAGGATCAGCAGAATTTGGAAATATGGATTAAGGTTCAGTTCCTTCTCACCAAGGATGGGTAATTCAAATTTACCTTTGGACAAAAGAGACAAAAGCAATACTGGATGTTCGTGGCCAGAGAACAACCTCCTTATGAAGTAGGAATGTACCTGTCACAGGAGGCAGCAGTCAAGAAATAAAGCATTTTCCCACTGTCTCCCCTTCTCCCATCTTTCTTGCAGCAACTATTTACCAAAGTCCCCATTCTGAGAGGTAGCAGTGATTCTGAGAGGCAACTGGACAAGGCAGAGTTGCCCGATTTCATGTTGCACCAGCACCATCCTTGCTAAAGGTGTAGGTGACAGGAGCTCTTTTTCTCCTGGACCATTAGGCCTTTTTCAGTACGGGTGGGTAGGAAATGCTTTCCAACTGCACAGGATTTCATTTTCCTTTTTCCCAAATCAAGAGGAAAAATAAAATTATCCAAACTTTCACGAATTGTTCATGAAGAATATATTTCTACTATATAGACTGTTAAGCTTCATTTTGATCCATTGTGATCCCCTACATTGTTTAAGTAACATCCAGTTTTCAAACCGAAAAAGGTCTTTTTGAACTAAGAACTGATTTTATGATAAACTTATTGCAACTTCTTTTCAATGATCCATATGTCCCACAAGTTGTTTTATTTGATGAGATATTTCCCCTACAGAAGAATAAGAATATTTTCTGGCTACTTGTTTCTTAGACCACTGCCTATTTACTTTTTTCTGCACTGGAGTAAATACTGTCTTAGTGTCAGTCTGTAAAATAATTTCTGAAAGATTTGTTGAGTTTAGTGTGGTTCATTACTGTTAAATTTAGCGTGGTTAGTGTCTGCAAAGATTATGTGCAAATGAGAGCATCTGTAATTCTAATGTTCATAATTTAACTCTGTTTTATGCTGTTAACCAGACTTATTAGCATTTTTAACTTAGAAAATTATTTGTTGAACAGAAAGCACTGCAACTGATGATCATTGTTTGGTATAATAAAAAATTCCCAAACTGATGGAATTAGTTGAATAACGATGTTCAATTTCCTTGTAGTATAGAAATTACCAGAGGTAAGAAATTACCAGAAAATGGAGAAACACTCTGCTCCATCAGTACACATCCAGTGAATGTTATGAAGTTTCTGAGTATATGTCTCCATATCACAGAGACTTCCAAAACTTAGGAAGACTTCCAAAATAATTTAGGTAAAAATTTAAGTGCTTGGCTACATAATCCCTGGCACTGTTACAGAGTGTCTGTGTCTAAATACTGACCTGAGAAGATAAACAGTATGTTTTTGATGTACTTGAAGTCCTAGAATTCATTGTGGGACAAGGGAAAAAAGAGAGAACAGAAATATTTGGCTTTATAATACCTTTTCTTAAAAGTCAGCAAGGTATTTTGTCCTTTTTTAAATTTTTTTTATTTTTATGGTTGTTGAGTTGAAGAAACAGGACAGAGAGGATTGATAAGTCTGAAATGCAGATTTTTTTAAGAAATGTTACTGTCAGACCAATGCATTTATGGTTATTTACAGAAATAACTCAGCAGTACCTGTATGTAAATTTAAGACTGAGAATTTAAGACTAGAGAATTTTTTAAACTATCAAAACAGGGGAGGAATTCCCATGATGCTGATATCCCTCTGGGCTTGTTAAGGTTTCATCCTGAAATACTGGTTATAGATATTCTTTTTCACATGTGGACTAAAACCCAATAATTGAGTCCTTGTGTGTATAGAAGTTAGCAAACCAATGCTGATTTTGAGCATAATCCAGACCTAATTCTCCTTGTTGTATTATATGAAATGGAAAAGTTTCAATTTTCCATTTTAATGTTTAAAGTCAAGTCACCACAATAGACAGCTACAGAACATACAAATGTAAATTGCAAGCTAATCCTGAATTTGCAATGCAGGCAAAGGAACAGGCAAGAACATTTCACTTTAGTTCACTTTGACCTAAAGCTATGTCTTCTTGAACTACAATTGTTCCAGTATTACTTCCTTCCTGCATTAATTCTTCTGTATAGATCTGACTGATCTGTATTTCCCCTAATGCAACACAACCGTTCTTCCAAAGAAGTACCCAGATACTCTCCCAGCTGAGACGGATGCTGAGATATTTTCCGTAGACATAGTTCAGAACTGTTCCCATCATCCCTGGAGTGTGGGACAATGCAAAAGTTCCTGGGGGAATTTTCATTCATTAAAAATGTTATTTCCATGTTAAAAGAAAAATCTGAAAATTCAAAATTGTCATTAAAAGGTCATTCTAGAGGGAATAAGAAAGTTTCAGAACATTTTTCTTTAAAAAACCCATTGTTTAGTCTTCTTTATCTTATCCTAAATATTTTTAGTATTTTTATACAAAAATTTGTATTTCAAAGTGGAAAATCAATTTAGAACAAAAATGCAAACATTGATTTATAAAAATTAAATTTTTAAATATTTCAACATTTTCATTTCCTTCTTTCAAAATAAAATTTTATTAAAAAAGAAATATTTTTATGAAAGGCATTTTGATTAAACATCAAGTGCATCTTTTACACGCTGTGGTTTCATACGTAAACTGCTGTTTTATCAGAATTTAAATAGATATCTAATAGTTTAGTTTGTTATATTAAATACATTGTTCAAAGAAAAAACTCAAAGATTTATGCAATTCTGGCCTACTCAGCATAGAGGCTGTAGGAAACAATATAGTATATTGAGAGCATGAATTCCATTCTGATAAGATCAGTGGATTTGTGTAAGTTTTCATTCTGGATAGAAATAATTTTTTTTAGGGATTATATAAATAATACCTCAGAATTGGAACTGGAATAACTTTCTCATTATAAGAGAAATAGTATTTTGCAAGGTAAATATATCTGTTCTGCTTTTCTTTTGAGTAAGGAAGGATTATGTGTATTTGAGTTGATTTATTCTTTAATATGCATTGAAATCTGCTAATGCTTTTTCAAAAATGCAAAATACTTCTATTTCTTCTTCACCTGTTGTAACTTCCCAGTCATGCAGGTAAATGGGGATACAGTTTTGAGACTGCAGACACAATGCAACACTTGCTCAGGAACTACATGGACACTATTGAGATCCCAAAGAGGAAAAGAAAGGTCCTCACTATATACTTTGTGGAATTTGCATATTGTCTCCTGAAATTAGATTATTTAAGCTTATTTCATTTAAGATTCACTTGATCCCTTGAGCTGAAAAGGACTGATTGGTATCCTGACTCTGGGTTCATTCACCAACCCTCAGCTCTGTTGAGATGATGTGTCTGACTCAGGTGAGCACCTACCAAGTCTGAAGCGTGTCACATTCTCATCTACTACATTTCATCAAGATTTTTTTTTTTTTCTTCAGGCTTTAATTTATTCTCTCTCTTTCTCATTTTATCTTTCAGGCTTTTTTTTTAAGCGGTCTGTAACGTTTACATCAGTGTTAATAAAGAGTTTATTGCAAAACAGAATTAATCAACTTTTCTCCTCCTCTATACTCCCTCTTATACCAAGCTATTCTTCTTCCCGGTTTGATTTAATGCAACACCATTTCATTGTAATAGAGTCAAAAAAAACCCCAAATCTTTTTCCTGTAAAGAAGCAAACTTTCTGACACCACTGATAGTTGACAGAGCTGCAGACACAGTAGAACACATGCACTGCTAATGTGTGTTTTTCTGGTGCCAACAGGGAAGGTGGACTTAGTAGGACTTAGCCAAATTCAGAGGAAGCTGAGTACTCAAGACATATAAGTTAATTAATTGAATATGCCCTAAATGGCATTTGGAAAACGTTCATTTCTATGGAAACCAACTTCACATCATACAACTCGTTGTGTCATCTCTTCTCCACAGTTGAGCTAAAACAATGAAAAATTATCTTTAGTGTGTAGCTTCACGTACTCTCACTGTACACAGAACTGAATGAGATACAGCCTCTCTTCTTCCCTACACAGCCCTTATTTGATTTTTTAGCTATAAACACAGTGCGTTCAGTCATTCTCCTAGCCCAGGAATGATTTTGCAGACTTATAGTTTCCAGATCAAGAGCCAAGATTTCAAAGTCAAGCTTCTTTTTTCATTTGTTTCTGTTTAAAATATCAACTCTAAGGGGAAAGACTCTTGAGTGAGAATTAATCTGGAAATTCTGATGATGATGGACGAGATAAAACAGAACACAGCTTGCCCATCTGTAACTATATTGGCTGGGCAGTACTGACAGGAAGATAGATGTGTTTCTGTCACTGAGCTAGACGTGGTATTCAGAAGACACATAAGAAATAGATTTCTGCAGGACATAAATACGAGTGTATAAAGTTGATTTTTCTGACTTCAGGAAAGTCTTTCTCATCAATAGTTATCATTGGCAGGCGAGTGCATGCTATTCCTAAAGTAGACCTATGAGAGCATTTGATATTCAGACTTTGGTAGATACTCTGTCGATTCACCTGAGCACAACAAGGAAACCACAGTCCTGCTAAATATAAGGAAAACTTCATCACAAACTACATTTGTTTTCAGTAAAAGTAAAATGAAAAGAAAAGCCACCAAAATATCAGGGATAAAAAGTGAGTAAATTGAGTATATTGAGACATACACGGTTTTAGGAGTTCAGTGATGACTAAGGTACAAAAGGGTGCGTTTAAGAGGTGTTTTTTCTGATGATTTGTTCTGAGTGTTTGGTCTTTTTCCTCAGGTGAAACATACACATTTGTCAGGTCATCTTCTCTCTGAGGAGGTTGTGGGTATAAATAACGTTGGCAGGCTCTGCTTTTAAGAGACCTTACATTGATTTTAGAGTGCTAACTTATGTCTTGCATGGTTTATGCAGTGCAAATGTGCAACTTTGCTGTAAAGTCTTGAGCGTGATCTTTCAGAGGTTTGAACTCACACAGACTAGATGTCTGATTGTCCCTAATTTTGCCTAAGACAGAGGAATACAGGCATATTCAGATTCAGCAACGTGTTACACACTATTGATACGCACGTCACCAGAAATAAATACATGGAAATTAGTACTATAAAACTGAATGTGAGATCTTATGGAAGAGGAAGATGATACTTATCTACAAAACCCTTATGCATCTTATTATGCATTCATATTCTCACAAGCAACAAGTTGTGTGTATGCATCTGGCCTGGCTGGGATCCCTTCTGTGCTACACAGGAGAAGAGACCTGGCAGTCAAGTCTTCACGGTAGCTCTGAGTCCTCTTGACCGGCAATGACAAAGCAGCCTTTGGGCAGATCTTCTGATCTGAAGACTGAGGGGGGGGTCTGGTCAAGGCCTAGAAATACTTAAAGGGTGGGTGTCAGGAGGACGGGGCCAGTCTTTTTTCAGTGGTCCCCAGTGACAGGACAAGAGGTAACGGGCACAAACTTGAATGTAAGAAGTTCCATTTCAACGTGAAAAGGAACTTCTTTCCTGTGAGGGTGGCAGAGCCCTGGAACAGGCTGCCCAGAGAGGTGGTGGAGTCTTCTTCTCTGGAGACATTCAAACCCACCTGGACACGTTCCTGTGCAACCTGCTCTGGGTGGACCTGCTCTGGCAGGGGATTGGAGTAGATGATCTCCAGAGGTCCCTCCCAATCCTATATCATTCTGTGATTCTGTGATACTATAACCTTTTGTAATTATAAGCCATTAGGGTCATACTTTGGCTAAGAATCTTGCTTATTTCAGTCTCCATAGACCTTAGGCCACACTGCTTGCCTGCAAACAATTTTATTTTCCTTTTTGGGGCATATATGCTTGAAACATATGTTTGCAGTTTGTTTTTCTGAGTAGCTAACAGGAAAAGAACTGGAATATGTAATAAACTGCAATCTTGCTGCTGTCTTCATGGTATTAAGATGTAGGGTTTTCCCTCGCAGTCATCTGTGCTTTGATATTTCCAAGTACAAGCCTTTTAGTCTTGACATAATACACTTAATTTTACTGCTGGGAATGGTATCCCGGAAACAATGTCCCATGTTGTCAATACAGGGGTTTTAACCCTGTAACTCTTTTAAAAACCCTGGTTTGTATTTCAGTTTTAGTGCTTACACACACATTTCCAGCCATAACAATTCCAACCTCAGAAATTTTGTAACAAATTTCTTCGCACTCAAGTGTGTTGATGATATGACAATTCCCTCTCTTGCTGCTGCTGAAGTACATAATTAAATGCAGCAGATGACATTAAACCTTAGCCAGCTTCGGCAGCTCTCCAGACTGTTGGCATGGCATATTGGTGTTACCAGGTCCTGTGCCTCTTTCCTGTAGTGCCTCATGAAACGGAAAAAGATGGGTCAAATGAAGGGAAATAACAGTTCGTGTTCCTGCAATCTTCTGCCATCACTTTTACAGCAGGGCTCACCCCATTAATTTCAACCTTACTCATCCTACTTTAACATGATGTAGAAAAATCAGGTCTGTAGGGGTTCTTTTGGAGGGTGTTAATTATTTATAAGGCTAATGCTCACTAGCTATAGACCAGATCATCAACAAGTGTATTTGATACAAATTTAGTGGCCTGAACCAAGTTTCTCTGAAACTGTTGAGGAACTAGCTCAGACAAGTAGCATCTCTTGGCTTTTAAATCCTATTTAATCAGCAGGTTAAGTGTGAGATGTCTAAAAGATGTGAGGGCCATAGAATAAAGTAGATCAGTGTTTATGTGCTTTAGGAATGAGGCAGCTGGGATTGGGAGGAAGCAAGGACCACTATGGAGCTTTTTGCTCTATTTTAAATAAAAAGAGTGTGATGCAACAAAATACACACTGTAAGATAAACTTCCATGAGGCTGAAATTTCCAAATAAACACATACTACAAAATATCAAGGCTAGCACCACTTTCCAGTAAATATAACTGAAACACATGAAAAAACTTAAATAATATACTTAGCTACTTATTTTTGAGATTTAAATTGCTCTAGGAAAGGCAACATTTTCCTGCCTTCTCTGAACTAACTGGGTCTTTTTCTAAGAATCTCTCAACCCGATTTCCTGGTATAGCCTGACTGCACTGTGAAGTTGTGGCAGCGCAATACATTCTGTACTGAAGTATCCAAGTAAACCAGAGTTACAAACTGTTTGGCTCTGTTGGAAGAAGATTAGGCAGCCAGTGTATGCCAGGGAGCATCAACATATCTAGGAATCAGCTTATGATCTTTTCCCTTGGATCATAGTTGGAAGTAAAATTGTAAGGGTGGCTGCCTGAAGTGGGAAGGATCAAATGTTGGGATCAAGACCCTGCCTACAGTTAAGATAATCCAAAGAATGCCTTTCTATAAAAAGGATGGTCTTCTCAGTCAGAACATCCTTTGTCCATTAGAAAGAAATATAGTCATGTCTAAGTGAAAGGATGCTGTTCTCTTTCTAGATCTTTCCTCCTAATAAAATACTATATTTTCACTTTCATTTTTATTTTCTCCACATGTACACCTACTCTCAGAACAAATTCCTATTGAATTTAATGTGGGAGTAGGGTAGCTATTTATCTAGTTATTTCTTTTGAAACAGCAGAATTATTTCTGTAATCTTCTGTTCTGACTGAACAAAGGAAGAAAACATGTCTTCGTACTTTAACAAATACAGGAGTTGAAATTATGGAGTGCTCATCCAAGTACTTAGGTTTCCTTAGGACTTATCACTGAAACAGATCACTTGCCTAATTTTAAACCACACACTAATAACAGTCTATTTTTATTAATGTCCATTGCTTAATCAATCTAATCTTCCCACTGAAATTAAATTGCCAAGCTCCTGCTGATATCAATGGTATCAGGATCAGACCTACATGTAGCACACTCAATAGTTTCATCATTCTGAAAAGGTTTTGTTTGGTTTAGAAGTGAAAAGTTATTTTGTCTGTGGATGTCCAAGAGAAGTACAAGGAGAAAAGATGTAAATTTAAGACCACGTTTCAGTGTGCCAATCTACACCAGAAGGATCCACCTGTGAACCTGATCTTAGTGTTTAAAGGGAAGTTGCCTCAGCGTTATTTCATGGTTACTTCAGCCCCGAGGATGAGGCGATTGCTCCAGAGCCAGTCTGAAATGCCTCATAACGGACGGAAAGAGAGCAGCTTGATTGCTTCCTAACTGCTCCTTGCTTAATAACCATCTTTCTCTCTGACTCCTCAGGGTGCTTGGCTTCATCATGACTTAATTTGCTGTTTCCACAGATGTGATTCCATTAAATGAAATAAAATAAATCAGTAATCTCATACACATCATAGATTTATATCTCAAAGTGACCCCTTCAAAGTAGATTTTTCTGTTAACAACAACTAAAAAACTACACGTTTTCTTGTCAAATTTTCTGTGACCTAAAAAAAGGGAATGATTGAAACTGTCTCATCATCATTGCAAGGTTATATAAATTACAAAAGGCATTATAACATATTGAAAATCAACATTGAAAAAGAATTGAAATGACTGAAATGATCTTAATCAGTGTTGTTTGCATGTTATTTACTGAAGCACATACAGCATCTGCAGCACTTCAGATCATACCAGAATCACTTCAGATTGATCCCACACTTCACATAAATGAAGCTTTTCTTCAGAAATGGCAGCTCTAGAACCAACTTTTTTGATAGCATCTTAGTTTTAGGAAATTGTTATGGAAACATTTCTTGTTGAATTGTGTCCTGAATCCAATTTTCTTTCCAATAAAAAGAGAGAAAGATTTAAAATATTAAATGTAAGGGTTGAGCCTTTTAAATATTTATGTATGCAGTTGAAAGAAGCTAACACAAATAGTGTTTAATTCTTCAAAGGAGTAATCGTTTCTCCACCTTCTTGTTTTCAAACTTAATTTTGTCATTAAGTTTGGGTTAGGCTGAACTGAAAGAGTTTATTGCACTAGTTAATTCATATATTTATATATAGATATATATATAGCTGTGCCTTTAAAAAACATCTACTTCGTATCTTGTAGAGCAGTATCATGCTTTACAAATTCAAGTTGAAAGTGTGGAATTCAGAAATATATGACATGGACCTTCTCATGCTGTCAGGCAAACAGAACTAATTCTATTTCATGTAGTTAGTCACGAATAGCAGGTTACAGCTGAAAACAGCCACATTTCTTTGCCAGAAGTGATGTACTATCTTTACTTTTTGCTGAGATTTTCTGCCAAAAACAAATGAAAAGAACCCCCATAGTATGGGACTTGTATTGGGCAGCATGCGGGTCTCAACCTGGAGGTGAGAGTTGCTCTATAAACCTTTTCCTTTAATGATAAAATAACGTATACCTACTGATTTAAATCATTACCTATTGACTTCTACATTTCATCTAAATGTAGAATAAAGAATAAGAGAGACAAGATGTTGACAGGTTTTTTTCTGTTAGTAACATTTAAGCAAATTAACAACAACAAACAAACAAACAAAAAAAAAAAACACTTGAAAATAATCTTTCAAACCAGTCCATTGCACAAGAGCAGACTTTTTCTAAGGTCTTTCTAGGTTCAGCCTGGAGACGAGAAGGCTTGGGGAGACCTTATTGTGGCTTTTTAATTCTCAAAAGGGGGCTTATAAGAAAGATGGAAAAAGACTTTACAACAGAGCCTGTAGTGACAGGACAAGGGGTAACAGTTTTAAACTGAAAGAGGGGAGATTTAGGTTGGATATAAAGAAAAAGTTCTTGAAGATGAGGGTGGTGAGACACTGGAACAGGTTTCCCAGATAAGTTGTGGCTGATGGGGCTCTGAGCAACCTGGTCTGGTGGGAGGTGTCCCTGCCCAGCGCAGGGGGTTGGAACTGGATGATCTTTAAGGTCCCTTCCACCCCAAAATCATTCTTACCATTGGGTGTATATAGAATTGGTTTTATTTTTTTTTGTTATAAAGAAACAGACAATTTTCATAAAATTATGCCTATTTAAGGTTATGCTACATTTATTCTTCTGATATTTTAGTACAAAATAGTGAAGTCTTAAAGAAAGAAATAAGAGCATCTTGAATTCATATCCCCTGTTACCAAAAATTAAAATCATGCATCTTTTCCTTCATGTGGTTGTCTAGCAGCCCCTTTGCATTTTGAAAGAAAAAGAATTTCAGTTACTAAATGCCCTGAAATATTTGGGTTGTTTGTCTTAATCAGTATTGAGGGAAACTGCACTGTCCTGATCTCCTTTATAGTTAGTAATTATTTCCTTGCCATTTTCCCATCAACCTGGTGTAAATTCTATATTAGATTATTACAGAAGCTGAGGTCTGAACCTGCTGAGGTATCAATCTGAGAAAGATCTGTAGTATAGGAGGTAGTATAACATAATGGAACCTAGAAGTGGCTGTATTGCAGCAAGGGTTAAAGAGACTGCTATATTTTCACTGTGTGAATGATTTAGCGTACTTGGGTAGAAAAGGCTATGTGGCCTATCAGTTACTCAGTAATAATATTATTTAAAATCAGCCATTTCCTTCTTTTTCACTCAATTTCCAAATAAGTGTCCAGTTCAAATTTCTGATCTGCAGGTAAGGGTTTAAATACAGTGCTGGCGTTATGTGATGCTTTGGACAATACATTTTGATACTTGAGAACCAACTACACATGCGAACGTTGACAGGTAAGAACGTTGATGTAGTCAGGAATCTTTTCTTATTATTTGTCTTGTAATTAAAAAGATACTGCTTGTAATACAAATGAGGAGTAACTAGCAAATCAAAGTGAATTCCTTTTGGTCATTAATGATCATACCATATATTACTAACATCATAATCTCCACTTTTTTTTAGGATCAGTAGCATTTATAACCCTGATTTCCTCTGCTCACCATTTAATTTCTAGGGAAAAACAAAGCTGCAATTTTGTATTTTTGTAAGATGACCCCCTTCTAGCTTCCAAGTATTTTAGGAAGGGTTTCATTGAAATTCAGTTCAAAAATGAATGTAATTTACTGCTAGTTGATAATAAGAGATCATCTGGCTTCAGCAAGGCTCGCGTGACTGAGTTTAATAAAACATTTGATGAAATCTTGATTAGATCACACAAAGCTTGGTATTTGGGAAACATCAAGTGTGATTTGTGCTTTTGTGTCATTCTAACCCTAATGTCCCTTGTGCTGAATGAAATAATCAGCTTAAATGTATGTACACTAATGATGTGTTTGTCATGAAAACACAGCACACAATTCCTTCATCAGTGTCACAGGAAAGTACAATGGATTTAATTCAGTGCTAGTTGCAAAATATTTTTGTGGTGGGATGTTCTTAAAAGGCAGGATAAATTTGAAAAGCTTTCTTGTGTGTAATTTATACAGACAATAGAGTGATAAGCAGGGTCTTATCCTAGGTGTCCTTATTGTTCTCTGTTTTACATTTTAGAGTTTGAAAAAATAACATGTAATTGGTTGTGTTAGGATAGGGTCTGAACTAGGAGTAAATTCACCATCACTCTGCTATGACACTGCTCAATTCAAGTTTCTTGGTGCAGGAGTCGTGTATGTACTTGTGAAATGTCTGGTTACTTACTCTCCCCACCTCCTTTCCTTCTACGGAAGGAAAGTTGGGCCGATAGGAAACATTTTTATGTCTCCCATTTTGAGTTGTTAACGTCAAATGCACGTTCCATAGATCTGTGCCCAAGTAGCACCACAGCCAGGAGAATATGATAGCTCAGCCTGGGACACTGAACTGACAGTTAATTTTCTTACTCTTTTGAAAGATAATATAATTGACTTTCTATTTATTGCCCCTAGCTTTTAAACACTCTACAACAGTATTGTAAAGAACTCCACTTTTTATTTATCTCAGAAGGAAATACTGAGTGATTCCTCAGTCTGAATTTTCCTCTGACTTTTTAATCTCACTCTCTCTTAATTATGAGATTAATTTGGTTCATCTATAACTTGAATGTAAAGCTACTCTTTTTTTAAAGATTCCATTTAAAAATTAAGAAATTTAACTTATTTTTTCTTAGGCTATACAGAAACAGATGCAAACATAATTACGAGCTGCATAGTGTACACAATAAAAATAAATATCTTGCTACATTCAGACACTAAGTTTGTCTGAAATATATTTCAAGATTTTTTCTTTTTGTCCTAGTTGTGTCTTTCTGTTTGAGCTTCTTCAGATCTATTGTTGATTTTTTACCCACACAACTGATTAGAAGGAAAGATAAAAAAACCCAAACATATGTGAATTACATCTCTGGAAAATATCAAATACTGCAAGACAACCTCTAGCCCTGTACATGCACCTGAAAACATGAACAGGAGCTGAAAGCTAAGAGCTTTCTCAAACAGCAGATATCTCACTGGAGGCGGAGTATTCCTGAGTCAAAAGGGAGTCTGGAGACAAACTGAAATTTTATTATCTGGACAGCAGTAATCATTTAGGAAATAGCAGCATTTGATTTCTAAAATAACTCAGGATTCAGAGACATTTTCTATACGCCTGGCACTGTTCAAGTACATTTTCCTAACCTTACTCTTTCCATTATTTTAAACTTCCCTCCTTTGTGGGCAGAAAAAGACACAGAAACGAAATACAGAACATAATAGCATGGCAAGGTGTAGAGTTAGATGTATCAGTCTACAGTGAAGGATTGCAAGTACTGGGAAAAAAAAAAAAAAAAAAGAGGATTTCCTCTAACAGATATGCTTATTCTTGGTTAGAGGAAGCAAAAAAAACTAAGAATGTAAAGAAGAATAACATATTCTACTTCATTTCTATATCTCTGTATCTCTTGTACTGATTTTATTAGTCTTTCTTGGTAACCACAGAGCAATAACCGTAAAGGCGGAGGTGAGCTAAGGCTGAGCTCCCCAGCACCAGGGGTGGCCCAGGTGAGAAAGGTTGGTGCAGTACCATGCTCCCCTTGGCATGCCTTTTCCAGCCCCAGTGGCTCTGGAGCTGTAAGTTTTGTGGCTCTCTGAACCTTATATCCTATTAATATTAATGGTTATCATTGCCTACCTTTCCATTGAGTATTTCCAAAGTAACAGAACGAGTAATTTAGTTTTGACATCACATCTGCTTTCTTTTTGGTGGTCATTGGTTTTTCCATTATTATTTTTTTTAATTACTATTTATCTGTAAAAAATGAGGAAATAAACATTGAACAAAATTATTTCAGACTCTTAATCCACATAACTCTTAGAATAAGAAGAGATCCAAAAACAAGTAGAGTAGGCACTGATATTGGGCAACTGTATCTACTGTAAATCAAGGTGAAAGGTTTTTCCATCTTTTGCTATCTTCTGTCACATGCTGTTTGGGAATTTTGAGGGATTTTGACAGAGTTTCAAATCTTATTTGACGTGGAGAAGAAACAGGAGTACATAGAGGTAAGAAAAGTAAATCTCAGGACTGTGCAACAGATTGGGGGAAGTAATAAAGGCAAATTTTAAAAAAAACCAACAAAACAATGAAAAAAAAAGCTAATCATTCTGCTGTCAAGGGAGATACTTGTTTTTCCTCAAGTCTAGATATCTTTGTTTTTTTCAGCCTTAGCATTCGAGATTGCAAGGTGAGTTTTTACAGGAAAATATAGCAATATTCTTTTGGCAATTGCTTAAAGATTTGATGTTATACCCCACCCTAATGAAGACTAATGGACGCAAGTGCCAAGGGGCAGTTAAAAGTGCAAGAAGAATATAATTTTTTCTATCAATCATCTGTTTACCTGAGTAAATATGTGTGACATATGGTGTAGATCTATAAATTTGTCACATGCTTTACTGTTGCTCATTCTTTTGACTCATCAGTAGTTGTATTTCACTTACTCCTTGTTGATGCCAGGAACTACTTCTAAAAATGATTTCCAAGTAGTGGTAACTGAGCTTCATGTACTGAAGTTCCTTTAAACTACACGGGCTTGATTCAGATGCTTTATGTTAGTGACTTCACCTTTCAGGTGCTCTTGCAAATATCTCTTGAATATCCTGGTTCCATATGCCCTAAAAGTGAGAAACTGTCAGGAATCGACTTTATAAAAGAATTTAAAAGTAGTAATGATTATTTTTATAGACTCAAAAGTATGAGCTTTAGGAAGAAACATAGAAAGTCATTCTTTCATTTCATGCATCTTTTCTGTTACCATTTTAAATGTCAGATTTGAATGAACCCAGGGTACAGCACTGATATGTTGTCAGCAGTCTATCTGTCACCACAGTGATCAGGTCAGGGAAAGTGGACGATAAAGGCTGTTAAAAGAACTGGCTTTACAAGCAATCCGGAAAAGCAGGGAGACAGCCTTTTCTTAATATGAGTCTAGATATCCTCTTAGGATTCACATTCAAATATCTGGGGATTCACTGGATGGTATTATTCATTGTATTATTTCAGCGTTAACATAGTTGTTTGATTCTAAGTATAAACTCCGCGTTTGTGCAAAATGTAAAAGTGACCACAAGGAGGTTAAAAAGCTCTTTTTCTCTAATTGTGTGAATTGTTCTTTGGCTATTAAATGAGAATGCTGGTATTTGAATTCCAATATTTAGTTTCTAGGATCTACTATATTTTCCTTGGTTTTATTTTTTCTCTTTGATGTAGAGTCAAATCATAACTTAGGATGTGGATCCTAAGGTTGTCAACACAGTGATGAGCTGCTTCTACATGGTGGGTGGGAAAGCTCCTGCTTTTGGTAAAACTGCAGCTGACTAAAGCGGTCACAGAAAATCCTGGGGTACTTTGCCTGGCGGCTGTTGTGCTTGATTTAGACCATCCACAGGGGATGACTGTAAAGCAAATCAGTTTTAAATTCTTACTTTTATTCCTTTGTGTGCTCTTTGCTACATTCATAGCATATTAATTGAACTTGGAATTCAGCGCCTTTTGACCAATCCCTTTAAAAAGCTGCAAATTGTCAAGTCGTTTAGAAATATTTATTGATATCAGCATAGCAACAGTACAATAAAACTGTAAGAGAATACTATTGAAATGAATGACTGTGCAGATTTGGACTGTCTAAATGTCTTGGATGAAAGTTACAGCCTGGCTGAGAGGGGTTCAGAGCCAATATAATAGTCTCCTCCAATCACTGCAACACTGGAGCAATAAAGCCTCCTCTCCAGTTTGATCTGATAACTGTAAACATTATGAATTCATCAAGTTAACAAAAAAAAAAAAGTAAGTTCCAATTAAAAAAAAAAAAACAATATTCCTTCTTTTCCCCCCCTCCAGAATATTCTAAAAACCCATTCCTTCGGTGCACTGCTTTTCACATGATTATTTGAGTTATTATTTCAAAGAAGCTGGAGGAGTTTGATATCTCCCTCTTGCAGACATGAGTTAAGGCTGTATCAGGTTTTGAGCGATCATTCACTTGTTACTCTCTTTGCATCTGTTTGTGTAAGGCCAACGATGTACCTGGATATGGCAAGGATATCGTTTCCTATTTTGTTTTCTCAACTGTGGAAGAAACAGTGAGGATTTATAGGAAGAAGTGTAAATATACGAGCTTTCAGCTAATAACTTCACCTCTGTCCTTATTAAGAGAGAAAGCACAGCTCAGTGTTTGACCGTATCCCAAAATGTACTAGTAAACTTTGATTTCAAGTACAATTAGTTGCATATTTGAGGAAAGATCCTTCCAGTGTGAGAGGCCAAGCATGGACAAAGGCTGTGATTCAGATGCCCTCAGGATAAAGGCTACTTTTAAAGCAAGATACGTCCTACCACTAAGTTGTCTCGAGTTTTCTTCTCCTTTCCTTTTCACATGTCTGTTATCTCCTGGGTATGTCATGTCCTTGCACATGCCAGGCAAGTCACTCTTTTATTCCAACTCTAACTTGACAGATCATCTGGCCATGTTTTGAAAAAAAAAGAGTTCCCCACCCCTGCTTTTTCTGAATTTATCTTCTAGTCCTTCCACACCCCTCTCGCACACACAAATCGGAACTGTAGGTGTGGTTTGGTTTAGAGTATTGGGAATGTTTTTAGGCTTGTAATGCATAAACATATGCAATGAACATTTTCGTGGACCATTCAACCCATAGCATCACTACAAGTTACATCCCTGTGAGTGTGGGCATAAATATAGCTGAAAAAAATTGATTGGAATTACTGTGAGCTGAATTCAGTGGCTCAGGTTGCTGTCTTCATTCTCCCATCCTTGTAGTTCTTCATGAGTAATACAACCTCTTTGCTGCTACTGGTAGTGCCAACATTAAAATTGTCTCTCTAATGCCAGAAGTAGGACAAAAATGATGCCTATCAGTCTGCACCGACCTTTTAATTTTCCATCCTACATGATCTGTGAGATGGCCTATGCTTGCATGAACACGTGCATGTGGGGAGAGGAAAGAGGAAGAACTGTTTCTGTCCAGGATGGTCATATGCAAGACAACTCTAATCCGGGAAATTTTTAACCTTAATACTTTAATATAGTTCTGATCTGAGCTGTTCTGTCTAGTTTTGAAGAACAGATCTAGGAGTTGAGGAGAAGAATACTGCATGATCCATGACTGACTTAGGACGTTGGGCATCCAAGGTATTGAGAGGGTCTTCAGATGCAGAACTGTATTCAAAACCCCTCTGAGAGCACCCATTAACAGATCAGTTGTCATTGATGAGACACTACTGTGTGCTCAGATTTCTGCTTTAACATACTCAGACGCTCATATATTGACTCACTACATTTCCAAGGATCCTTTTGATCTTTTTAGCACAAATCACTTGCGCAAGTTCAGTTGTGTTTCTATTGTAAAAGCTATTTCTGTGTCGATTTCATTGCTCAAATGTTAACTCAATAAACAAACTTTTTTTCCTTAAAAAAAAAAAAAAAGTATTTTAAAATGACTTGTGGGAAGTTTTAATGGAGAAAGCAGAAATGCATTTGAAATTTATGATTAGCTCATAGCTAGAAATTCACAGCTCATTTCCATCTTTCTGTGATTTATTTTTTTTTGTGGTAGATAGAACAGACAATTAGTGTGCTTTTATTTTTCCTTCCATTTATTTGAAGTTTGTTAGGAGTGTAGATGTGTTATGAAAAATACTTAATACTTACAAAAAATAGTTTTAATGTGTATTTGAGTTTTGGGAGCCTACAGGCCATTCACAGCAGCCAAAAATACAAATCTTCAGCTTTCTACCATACAGAAAATTTCCGTATTTAAGAAGAAAAGGTATAATTCACTTGCATCACATTTTTGTATCCTAAATAGGTTTCTAATCTAAATATTTCCTATCCTCATCTGTCTTCCATCTTCTTCTAAATGTCTATCTATAAACCTAAGCCTGAAATGTTCAAAGCCTGTCCTTTTCACTTTTTCACTGTCAGAGTTAACCACAGAATGACCTTTCAAAATCACACATATCTTATCTTGTGCTAATATTCAGCTTTTCCACTTCATCACATATTTTTGCTCTAAAATTTATTTAATCACATATTTTTGCTCTAAAATTTATTTATTTTTTTTTAAATTTTCATTTTTAGTAACTCCTGTCACTAAAACTGTGGTCTCTTTATTGATCCCATTACACGCATTACCCATTAGTCAAGCTTCCTACTCTCCAGCTTTGACTTTGCTAGTAAATTTAATAGCACCGGGACACATTCCTAGGCAGGAGGACATTTCTGAGCACTGAAACTGTCTTTTGTTTATACATACATTTTTAGTATATTTCTTGACCAGGCTCCATCCAGCCCAAATAGGACTGTATTAGGAAATTTCAGGGCACTGCTCTCATGTTAAGCTGAGCCATGAACGTAACATTAAGTCCACTGATTATTTTGGATGAGGCCACCCTGTTGTAGAAGGTAAGAAAATTTAATGGTATGGACACAGTCTGTTGGTCTCATTGCAATAGCTCAGCCCCAGACACATTTAATTTACCAGTGTATGTAGTCTCACATCTTTCCTCACTGCAGTTCATTCTGAAAACTGCCTATCTACTTCCTACCCATATAGTTAATTCTACCAAACCTGCTAATTCTTCTATGTAGTTGTTCCCCTCCAGCATTTATGTGAGCACGCACTTAGTTTTTCTTCTTCAGCCACATAATTCTCTCACATATATAAATTTCCCTTTCTTCTTTATACCACTTCACACATTGATGGGCTCCCCAGATTCTTTTTCCAACTGCTATATTTTACCCTATTATAGAAGTGTACACTATCTGCTGATGTGAATAACCACTTCCCTTTGAGTGAAGCTGGGAAGGCACTGTTTTGCCAAAATGCTTTCATCACTTCACACGTTGCTGCCTTATGGCCCATAATACCACCAATTTGAATTTTACTGTCCTATTTGGCTTTTTCTTTTCTTGCGATGAAGCTGTCAGATCTTTGTAATAATTCAGGTGATATAGAAAATCTCTACAGAGGCAACTGTAGGCTATAGGGATACTTCTGGTGTTTGCAGAGTGTCTACACTTGAAGTGACACAGCACAGATTTGAGTGTAATGCAGGTTATGCCTGAAGTGTGGCTTTTTTCCTGGTGGAATAAATGTGGTATAAACCAGGGCACCCTCTAGAGCACCTTTCTTACAATGTAAATGTGAGATCATCATGTGCCTTGTGCATACATGTGCCTTGGATGGGCATCTTTAACCAGCCAAGTTCATCACTGGTAAAGACATCGTAAGTATGGGTCTGGAACCATAAGCAGTCACAGCAAGTCAAACCTTGGTAGCTCCTCCTATGCATTGCGCCTGTTTGCAATGTAGTCAACTCACAGGTATCAGCTTGGTAGCATGAATCAGCTCAGAAGGTTTTGCGTTCCAAGTAGAAAATGTAATTATAATACCAATTAAGAATTAATTAAAATTTATATGAGCCTATGCACACACAGTTTTGCTTCATTATACATGACATAACACGAGGACTAAAGAACTGTATTTCAGGATTAAATAAAGGTCCGTTCTTACCTTGTTTACAGCAGTGGGCGGAGGCAAGAATATGTGAATGTCATAAAGCGAGATCTCCCAGTTTCCAAAGTTTTGTGTCTTCCTGAATCAGAGACGGTTTCTTGTATATAGCAGCCTGTGATAGATTTTTTTCTCATAAATGCTTTCAACCTCTTCTCAATTCATGGTTCCACAGCTTTCTGTGGACAACGCCTTTGCTAACTACCCAAAGATGACCAGGGACTATTCTTTAGACCTACAGCCAAAGACAGACAAGTTATTGTGACTTTGAAAGAAATTCTTATGAAATAACAAGACTTAGAACCTGTAGTTTGTTTTTATTCAGCAGACCCAAAACCCATCTTCTGGGGCAGATATACTTCAGAAGAAACACACATCACAGGCTGAAGTCTAAAGGAAAAGCAGTTTGTCCTCACAGCCAAAAAGATTTCAGGGGGAGCGAGGGCCCAAAGGTGGAGAAATAATGTGTTGACATAAGGTAGAGAGAAGGGGAGGAAAATGAAAAGGACGAGTGTGCAAGCCTAGATGCTGATGCTGATTATTATTATTATTATATATTTATAGATGTCTTACTGTGTCAGTGAGGCATTTCTGATTTAAACAGAAGTAAGATATATCATTAAATGGAGAAACATTTCTGATTTTACTAGTGCATAGAGGTCTAGAGCAGGTAATTACACCTAAAGGTATAGCACATAACATCATAGCATTGACTTGAAAACTGTACAGACTGGAAAGGAAAACAAAAGTAGGAAATACTGTTTAAAAGTCTCCTGTTAGCTGTAAAGTGACACCAGCAAGTTAAGAGTCACCTGTGTGACGTATCCAGGCCCAGCAACCAGCAGTCCTAGCAATAGGAGACACTTGTAGTTACACTAAAGAAATTAATGTAATAGGGAAAACACTCTATCATTCTATACCTTTGTTTTTCTTTTTCTTTTGATCATTTAATAAAATATTTTTGTTAAACATACTGATGAATCTTTGTAGGTAGGAAGAACTGGCGTCTGAAACTCCACCTAAATGTTGGCAAATGTTTGGATAATAGCTCAAACCACTGGTTTATCAACCTAGCTCTTATTGCAACCAGTGATTGCTTCACAGAAGAGTTACAGCAGATCTACAAGTGCCATAGTTATCTTTCTGGGGTGGAATACCTCCAAGTCCCTTCATTGTAATTGCACCATAGAAGCCTTCCTTTTGAAAATTGTTTCTGTAACACTAACTGTAATGAGCTTGGAGCATTTACCATCATCTCCCCATAAGAAATAACCAAATGTTGAAGCATTCACAGAATCACAGAATGGTAAAGGTTGGAAGGGACCTCTGGAGATCATCTAGTCCAACCATCTGCTAGAACAGGGTGACCCAGAGCAGGTTGCACAGGAATGTATCCAGGCAGGTTTTGAATGCTTCCAGAGAAGGAGACTCCACACCCTGTCTGGGCAGCCTGTTCCAGGGCTCTGCCACCCTCACAGGAAAGTTTTTCCACATGTTCAGATGGAACTTTCAGTTTGTTCCCATTGCCCCTTGTCCTGTTGCTGGGCACCACTGAAAAGAGTCTGGCCCCATCCTCTTGACACCCGCACTTTTGATATTCATAAGCATTGATGAGATCCCCTTTCAGTCTTCTCTTCTCCAGGCTAAGCACACTGGGTCTCTCAGCTTTTCCTCATCAGAGAGGTGCTCCAGTCCCCTGATCATCTTCATAGCCTCCACTGGACTGTCTCCAGTAGTTCCCTGTCCTTCTTGAAGGGGGGGGGAGGGGGAAGGGGCAGAACTGGACACAGAGCTCCAGATGGGGCCTCACCAGGGCAGAGCAGAGGGGAAGGATGACCTCCCTCGACCTGCTGGTGACATTCACGCACATAGTGGATCATTACCCAGTGATAAAAAGACTCTCTGTTGACACCCAGGACTCGAGCGTCTTACAAATTGAATTATTTCTAAGGGTTAAACAGAACAAAGCAATAAAGCTCTGACCTGTGGATCGATAAGGAACTTACATCTCTAGAAATGTGTGGCTCTTAATCAAAACTGTGGCTGCTCATTTATACGAAAATAAAAGGTCATTGATGTGCTTTCAGAGAAAAGATTGACAACTTTCCAAAACACCTACATTCCCTGATCCTTAAAATCTTTTAATGAGCAAGAAATGTACAAGAGGAAGTTCTTCAGACTGAAAAATACAATAATAACTTAAATAAAAGAGAGCAGATATGAAACTGGAAATAAAACTTTCAGTCCTTTGACTGACAAAGCTGACTCTAACAGAAACTTTTGTATCCAAGTTGCCTTTAAGAACAGTGATGGAATGAATTCATCTTTTGAATCTACTAGGAGAAAATTTTTAATACAACAGACACATCTCATCCATCTTTAAGTAAAAACAATTAAAAACCACTTAACGTTTAAAGTAATACTCCTCTGAACAAATATTGTTGCTATAGACAGTTTAATCTGGTTCTGTATGAAACTATTTTATTTATCATGTTATCAGTAAATGTCTGAATAATAACCATGATATTTGTATGCTCTTGACATAATGGCAATATCTGTAAGATAAGTTTTTATGCAACAGTTGTGCCAGCAATGTCAGTAATGAGTTTCAGATTTGTGGTGTTAGGAAATTAGTAAAATATAAGCTCCCTTCATATAAACAGAGGAACCCACCACAAAAATCTTGTTCTTGTAGTTACTCAGTTTTACTCAAAAACTTTGTCAAACTTAGAGTTAAATGAAATTTCATTATTTGTGCTGTAGAATTTAAAGATCGATACTAGGTCATTCAGTCTCCCGAAGAACTAAATATGCAAAATATCACCATTAAAGGTAATATGTCATATTTTGGTGATACTCTACTGTATATTAGTCAGTATCAACAGGATAGTTTAATTTGTGGAAAGTTCTGGCCATTAATTGGACTTGCAGACTAATAAAAAAGAAAGAAAGAAAAAAAGAATTAAAGGTGTTCGGATACAAGACTGTTAGTTTCTGCTGTATGCATACCACTTTTTTGTCTTTTGAGAAATAAGAGTGTAGATTCTAAACAAGCACAGAAAAAGAAAAGGAAAAGCAAAAGGAAAAGGAAAAGGAAAAGGAAAAGGAAAAGGAAAAGGAAAAGGAAGAGAGGAAGAAAAAGAAAGAGAAGAAGAAAAAATTTTCCTTTCCCTGATTTGATTTGTCTACACAGGATCCATTTTCATCACAAACTAATCTTTACAGTGTTACACTCTCATTTTCTTATTGTTGTAAGGGTCACTAACCCCGCTGAACTGCTTTGGGTCTTTGCCTCCAAAGGCTGCAATACTTCATTGATGACAACTTAGAGTAGGTGTTAATAACGAGACATAAGAGAACATAAATCCATTCCCAGGTTGACCCTGACCAAAGTCCAAATCTTGACCCGAACAAGGCCCACTCAAGAGGAGAAGTAGTCCTTGTTCCTTTTCTTCAGTCACAGTAGAAAAGATTGTTGTTGCCATGTTTTAAAAATTCTTTTTAACACTATTGACATCAGTTCTTTTAGGCTAAAAGACCATGTTCCATTTATAATTTTGCCCTTTCACAGAGACACTTTGTGGCCTGTGTCCTGGGGCAGGACACTACAGGATTCTGTCTTAGGAATGCTTCTGGAGCTTTCACCTGTTGTGAAGTTGGCTGAATTTCTCCTCTAACTCCAAAAAGCTCACCCAGAATGGAACCTGTTTGAGGAGAGAAGTAGCAGAGAAGTTCAATTCCTGTGATGTTGATATGGCAACACTCTCAGTTCAGTCTTTCAAACATACATATCTACATTCACATTATTCATACTTAGTAAGAGAGGATATTGGTAATACCAGCTTTCCATGAAAGTTCCCTTTCTGTTAAGCTTTCTGCTTAGTAAGATGCAATTATTTGTTTCTAAATGGAAAATTTACATCTTCAAGGAGGTATCCCAACTATTGAATTTTGGCCTGATAAGCCATACTTTGTCCAGACAGAATGCACCTCAAATAAACATTTTAGCTATTAAAAAACCCATGAGTGAATTTCAGTGAAAGCTGAATCTAGCAACTTCCAGGAAACCTGGAATGTAGCAGCATGAGTTCACAATGTGTGTTCTTAAGGAGGAAGTGTAGTTCATTCTCTTGTTATTTTGTTTTTCTACTTTCATACTTACCTCATGACTTTTAAAACTGGTGTCAAATCCATCTCATAGGGCCACTGCAATTTAACAAGTTATGTAAATTCCAGATAGCTTAGATGCTAATAAATAAGCAAGTTATCAGATGCTAATTTCATACCATTTCTTCAAAATACATGTAACACTCAGTTTGGTTCCCTGCATGCAGTTCAGTTATTGCTGTGTAATATTCCATATTCCTTTGGTGCTCATATAAAATGAGAATATAAACTCAAAGGAAGCCTTGATGCACAATTAATTAGTAAAGTTTTT
Organism: Numenius arquata; assembly: GCF_964106895.1. Lineage (NCBI taxonomy): Eukaryota > Metazoa > Chordata > Aves > Charadriiformes > Scolopacidae > Numenius > Numenius arquata. The sequence goes on from NC_133582.1 coordinate 60,360,590, forward strand.
TTGCTTTCAATTTATCCTTGTTAGTAAATTGTGATATGACACCTATTTTTCATTTACCTTACCAAAACTCGGCACAGCTGGCTTTTCTGAAAAGAACATTTTCTCACAAATTAATTTTAGGAGTGGCATTAGTGCAGGGAAAAAAAAAAAATCCTGCAATAAAGATGAAGGGCTTAAAATTTGTGTTCATATTCAAGTAATGTGTTCTGAGAGGTATGTTCAGTTTAATTTTGTGTTCTGTGGCTTCCTCACTGAAGAAAATAGAGACTGCATAAAAGGCTGTACTCTCATAACCTGTATTTAAACCTGCAGAGGGAATTGGCCTCTCACTGTTTCCTCTCGTCCACTTCTCAGGGTGAAAACAGAGACTTTTGATGTAGTCAGTAAGGCTCAGTTCTGTGACCCCAACAATTCATGTGAGATTGAAGTCTGAGGTGCTGTATATAAGGAGTTGGTGTTAGGGCTCGGTCTGTTTTGGAAAGGAGCAGCCTGTAGATATTTCATCTGCTATAGACAAGCTTCTCACACCTCTCCTACCTGATAGCCCTTTATGGTAGATGCTAAGATAGTAGCTTGATACAGACTACCATTAAGCTCTAATTCTACCATAAATCTGAGTTCAATATATTACGGCCAAACCCTCACAGTGCAGAAAAAAAATGAAGTTCCTTTAAAATTGTCTTACCCTCTTGTATCAGATCACCTTCTAGTTCTCTATCATGGACTGTTTTAGCCTTAGTAAGCCAGACTTTATGTGACAGTAAACAACCTGACAGTGTCTTAAGTGACAATGTGCATACAATCTCTGCTCACTGCTGACATTCTGAGCGTGTCTGTCATCCTCCAAGAAATCCAGGTCTGTCAGCCTTATTTCATGTACTAATTTTCTGTAATACTTCAATATGTGGTACAATTCTCTGTGGCAAAGCAGCAGTAACTATCCACAGTAATCCCTTTCGATTATTCTCTGGGTATGTATTTACGATTGCTTCTTTCAGCTGACAGAAAAGGATGGGCTTTCATTTAACACAGTTTAAATTAACTTATAGATCAATCACATCATCAAAACCTACCAACAAACAAATCCTTTACATTGTGATATTTTTTTCTGTATAACAAAGTTTGCTAAGGGCAGTTAATCAAGACCAAAAAAAAATGAAATATTAACAGAACAGGGAAGGCTACAATCCTTTATTTGTTCTTAAACATGTATGAAGAGGTCATAAAACAAAACAAGGCTATTAATGTCCCATACAATCATTTGGCAGGAAATTCTGTGAGCTCCTTAAAATACTGTCCTTGTGAATTATTTGTGGCATTTTTCAAAATGATCCTTTTCTATTCTCATTTTCTACACCTAACAATTGACCGCTACAAGGAAAGGCATTTTTTATTACTATACTCATCCAAGAAAAACGGAAAAAAATTAGTGACAGACCTTCAGAGAAATAGAAAGCAACAATAGTTTGTGTCAGTCTGTTTGAGAAATGATGAATCAAAAGACAGTAAAATCAAGTCGGCAATACTGCCCAACTAATACATTATGCCAACTACAACTTTGTTCAGGGTTAGTTAATGTAGCTTTCACATAGCTTCTGGGAGTTTTAATGTACCCATTTTCCTTTCTGCTGTAGAAGATGAATCAGCAAAATCTCTCTTAAGCTCCCATCACCGGTATGGTAAATTTTGGTGCAGTTTCTGCCTTTAACAGTGAATCTAAACTCTAAACTAACAACATTTTAATCTCTTGGGAAAAAAAAAAAAGGATTTTTGCAACATATTATGCAAAAAAAATATTTTTGTATAATAGTGTGGGTGCAATATGTCCAGATAATTGTGGCTTCTGTTTTCCCCACTTTTTTTCAATACTGCTTTAAAATATTGGCACATGATTTCCCAGGGGTGCCACCAGGACAGCCCCTGGCCTTTTCTCACAGAGGCCACCCCTGCAGCACCCCTTCTACCAGCCCCTTGCCACCTACACCCAATACATCAGTATATGAAGAAAATTCAGCTAAGCATTCTGGCTGTGAGATCCGGACTCTTAACAAAAGGTTACTTTCATGTGGGATATTTAAAATAATGTTAAATGGTTAATAATTTTTAATGGTTAATTTAAAATAATGTTAATGGTTAAAATTAAAACCACCCTTACAATAAAAAGGTGAAAAAGACAATGAATCAAAGGAAAAGAAAATGAATCCTATTGCCCCAAAGCACGTAATTTCTTAGTTAAAATATTTTCAAACACATTGTAGCCCAGAGGAAGTCAGGCCTGGTCACTTCTTAAAAGTTAGGAAAGTGCTGATTCTTTTGCTGACAGGGAGCAAGTCTGACTCTCCACACTCGATGGACTTGTACAGAGGACTTCTCTAGATCTGGCACCTTGGATTTAGTAGTCATTTACAGATCAGCAAGGAGGTACATGAGAAGGAGGTCTGACATCCTCGAGTCATGCACTGACAGCTTGTGGCCAGATTGTAAATCAAGTTAAATAAAACTAAACTAATCCAGCATCAAGGAAAACATTGATTAACTTGGTAAGTAGTGTAGTCCTTCTGTTCTCTTTTGCTTACTGAGTTTGGATAAAACCCGAGTCAGAACCTGGATACCTTCATCTAGAAGATATGCCATAAATCTTTAAAGAATTTAATATAAGCCTTTCATAGGATTGTGCAGCAAGGATGGAAGTGCACAGAAAAAGCTATTGATTAATGGCTGTGACAACGAGACCTATAATGGCTATTGACAACTCTCTGGAAGTACTTAATGTTGCACACAATGACAAAGTAAAAGTGTGTTGATAAAGTAGTTGTTCTCAACAAAACAAGGGGAGGACAGACAGAAAGATAAGGTATTAATTACCTCTAAGCCAAAGACAAGTGTGGAAAAAATCTCTCTAAAAATTCTAGTTATTATTTAACAAGGTGAATTCATTTTTTGTGGCTTTTTAAACAATGGCCTGAGTGTTCTGGTTCTATAAAAACCATATCATCCCTCAAAAGTTGTAGAATATTGTTTTCCACTGGGAACTAAACATGATGATTTTTTGTCAAATGTGGTCATGGATAAACTTAATTCATCATAGCATCATATCATCAGTGAGTTTACATCTGAAAAATAATTAAGATTATTAAGACCAAAGTTCTTCAAGAAGGTCTTCTGTCTTTTTTATACATACATTACAGTGCTAAACAATACTAAGAACAGGAATTGTAAGTGAAACATATTACTTCCTCCTGAAAATAAATATTTCTTCTTAAAATTGAAATCTAATATCTTTCTTCCTTACTGTGGAAACATTGTACTGAACAGAAAAGCAGAGCAGAATACAAGACCTTATTTTATTCCCTTATACCTATGCAAATTCCCATTAGTGTCAATGGAAGAATTGCAAGTATAATGAATAGAGAATAAATCCTATCATGAACAATTTAAAAGTTATATTATGTTGAGCCAATATACTCCGAAAAGAGAAAATCTTTCTGGCAGCCTTTCAAAAGTCCAAGAAACTGTAGTTCTACCACTCCTGCTATGTTTCAGTTGCTTGACATGCCTTTTTACCATGCTTAACCAACTGTAATGTTCATAAGGAAAGCGGCAGGAATTCCACGAGATTGAAATTCACATCTCCAGGGCAGAAAGAACATCAATGCTGTCAATTCAAGTGCTGTTTTCTTTGTCAGTTTGATGTCAAATCGAGGTAGAGCACGTCTTCTCAGGAGGCAGAAGGTAACGTTGACAATGTGAACAGTGCCAGGAGGCAGATGAGAACCACTGTAATTTCATTTACAGTCAGAAGAGACACCACATACCACCAATGAACGTGGTCAGGACATGGGTCTGCTCTGCCTGGTCAGCGCACAGATGGAGGCCAGGGCTACTTGGAAACAAGGATGTGAACAACGGTTGGTACCATGACTACAGGACATAAGGAGTAAGAGGTGTCCCGTCCCCAGCCCAGCATCCTCAGGGGCCATTTGCCCAGCAGCCACTCCCCTCTTCTCATGACATGGCCTGTGGTGATTGGCTGGCAGGACCAGACACCCGCCACCACCAGTTTAGCAGGAAGGACCTCCATTTTGGTTTGGCCATCATTTTAGGTCAAGGGGTCACCGTTTTATGGCAGGCAGGTGTCACTTTTGTTGAACATCGCACTGCTCTGTGATTGGCTGATGACGATTTCTTGGCGCCGTCGTACCCATATGTTCTCAGGCAGCCCTGTGACAGGCCGACTGCTTCCTTTGGACCAGGAAGGACTCGGGTATAAAAATTTATACATCTATATAAAATACATAAAATATATCCATATATAGTATACATTAAGGAGTGTACAAATAGGTATAAATGCATCTTGTATTTAATTATAGATAGATACACTATTTACATATATATACACATCTATATATATACAAATATATGGTTTAGATATATGTACACACATTTATGAAACTATAGAAATTAAATATATATAGCTAAAAAACATAAGTAAAAAATGGTTAAACCAGTCTTAATAAAAGCTAACAGAATGAATAATTTCACTGAATTTCACTGAATTTTTAGAGTTGGAAGAGACCATATAGATCATCTAGTCCAACTCCCCTGCTGAGGCAGGATTGCCCAGAGCATGTCAGAGCATGTTACTCAGGACTGCATCCAGGCAGGTCTTGAAAATCTCCAAAGAAGGGGACTCCACACCCTCCCTGGGCAGCCTGTTCCAGGGCTCTGTCACCCTCACCGTGAAGAAGTTTTTTCTCATATTTGAGTGGAACCTCCTATGTTCCAAATTGTGCCCGTTGCCCCTCGTCCTCTCACTGGCAACTACTGAAAAGGGTCTGGCTCCCTCCTCCTTCAACCCACCCTTTAGATACTTATAAGCATTGATAAGGTCTCCCCTCAGCCTTCTCTTCTCCAGACTAAAGAGTCCCAGCTCTCTCAGCCTTTCTTCATAAGGGATTATTAAAATTTAAATATGAATAAAAATTAATTGAACAAGTGTAAAAGGCCAGTTCAGGGTCGCAGAACAAGCCATGGCATGTCTGAGGTGGGGGATCTTCAAGAGGGCAGACAAGGGCCAAAGGAGGATGGGGACAGGGCATGGACAAGTTGGAACATGCCTAAGGACTGAAGACCCCTTCTAAGAGTCCACCAAGGGGGACCCTGGTGCAAACTTGCAAAGAAGAGCCCAGTCCAGTGAGCTGGAGTGAGAGGCTCCTGCATTCTGCTCCAGCCCACCAGTATGACCATCCAATGTTACTGGGGCAGACCTGGGGCTTCGCATGGTGCTGCAAGACACGGGTAACACTCTCTGGGAACATGGAAGACCAGAACAAAATGCTAACTTCAGGAAAACATGTACATGGGGGCAATAAGTAAAGATCACAAAGGGAATCCTAATAAAGACCACTTTCTTTTGCTTTCTTTTGGTGTTTGCACTGATGTGTACTTCAGGCCTAAAAATCTCACGTAGATGGACTGGGTGAGACAGTGAAGAGCTTCATCATCAAGTTGGTTTCCAGTACCACAATAATAAATAAATTGAACAATCTGTGGTTACAATTCACTGCATAATATTTTGTTTTCAAAAATTCTGGCTATACAAGTAGAAATCAAATGTGCATTGTTTACACTTGGATCAAAACTCTCTGAATAAAAGTTAGCTTTTCTGTTTTGGTGTTTTTTTATGTTGGCAATAAAATTTATCCAGAATGACTAGATTTACAAGCTGTTGAAAGGCTCTAAAGTAGCTAATATATGTCTTGTTCAAAGAACAGAACAACAAGATGATCTGAAGCAAATTTAGGGAGCCATTCAAGAGTCCCTGTGTCAAGTTGTCAGCATAGTTATACAAATACAATACCAATAAGTTCTTCAATTTCACATCATAACGTCCTAGAACTGAGTGGGATCTCTCTTGGTTAAATTTATACTACCTAGAGTCCACCAGTGAAGATTCTTCCTTTTCATGATTGGAGAAGTCTTTTGTAAACTGAGACTCCTACTCTTACTTGATTTGCAATGGAGAGCATCTGGCTTATATCTGAAATAATAATTATCTTCTTCTGACACATTTATGAGGTTTCCCTTCATTAATTTTTATCTAGGAAATATTCACTGCTATGGTAGGGTAGTTTTAGAACAAACACCTGGTTTTTACAACTCTTATCAGAAATTTGCAAGGTTTCAGGCAGGGAACAGCTTAAACTTAATGAAGTGAAAAGCTTAACCCTTTGGGTCTTTCTTTGAATTGTCTCAGCAATACCCTTTCCAGTAGCTTTGAAGGGTAATTTTTTCCTTTACTCTGTATATGTTGCTCTCCCCCAGTGACTCATAGGTCACAAGGTGCTGTTACTTTCTGCAAACCAGAAGTAGCAGAAAGCAAAGTATAGAACGGAAGTCATTGAAAGACCTGAAAGATCTGAAATCTTTGCCAGGATTAAAAATTTATTCCTGATTCATTGTCTTTCTGAGTGCAAACACGGAATGAATTTACAGCCTTTGCATCCCTCTGTGGCCAAACCTCTATACATTTCCCTGTATCCCTGTTAATAACTTCTTTCAAAGAAACCTTGAAATGTGCTGGTATTTATTTCTTTTTCAGATGGTTAACAACATCCAGCAGCAACCATTAAAGGTATCTAGGCTGCCTCCCTAAAGTCAGTAAAAAGTACTGTGTGAAAAATGCAAAGTAATTATTCTATGAGCAGAACAGAATTTGACAAAATTATTTATCAGCTCATAAAGTATAGAAAATAGAAGTCAAATTTCTCTTGAAAGTGTAGTAGGAACAATCTGAAGCTGATTAGAGAAAGTATTTTTTTTACTGAACGACCATGTGAAATATACTGAGACTGCTATCTCTTCTAAAGAGAGAATCCTTGACCAATAAAATGAGAGAACATATTAAATTGATACAAGGTCTAATGCATACAACGTCATAACACAGCCAAATCATGACAGTATTCAGAGTACTACTTACTTCCCATAGTTACACATAAATATACATTGTTTTATGACAGAAAAAAAGACTGTTGAGCTTTTTAAGTCAAGCACTAATTGTCAGAGTTAAAGTGTAAACCAGAAAAAAACCTTGGTATTTGAGGAAAGATTAAAACCTGAGTTTAACTGTCTTAGTGACAAAACTTAGGCTTTCATCATCTCTGAGTCGTGGTGCAGAAATCCCTCTGAGAGCCAGAAGAGATTTTGTGTATTCAGTTTTGATCAACTCAACCTATTTTTTGCTTCAAGTTATGTTTTGTTTATATTTCTAAATGTATGTAGCTGAAAGGCTTCATTTTGACACCTTCAAATTACAAGTTTCAACTTCTAGTTTCAAAATATTTCTTTGTAAAATTTAGCTGTGAAAGTCTCGTGAAAAAATAATGGTTGTCTTAGCACAGACTTCTAATGAATTTAGCTTGCATGAGGAACTGCAGCTCTGGCATTTGCTAACCTTTCTGTACTTAGTTTTTATATTACCTGAACATTTTAATTTTTAGAACACAATTTTCTATGCTTGCTATAAAAAAACAAAAACAAACAAAAAAACCGCACCAAACAGAAAAAACACAAAAAGAAAAAGAAAAAGATAAGAAGAACCTCCTTAATCTGTTGATACATCTCATGCACTACCAGCAGGATTAAAAAAAAAATAATAATTCTCTGTTCAGAAAGGATTCCTGTAGTCCCATCCAAAGGTGTTCTCTGTCTTCCATAAAAAAATTTCATTTGAGTCTTTAGATAATAAAGTTTGCCTCTTTCCCCTCCATGCGTATTTTGTTCTTTTGAGGCCCAAGGTCAGTAGAGATTTTCACAGTATTGCTAAATGAGAGAGAAATTTCACTCATGTGCAAAAAGTCTATATGTGGTTAAATTATTGAAAAATCTCTTAGCTTTAAAAAAAAAATCTTCTGTTCCCTACTGTGACCTACTTGACTTTGTTTGCAAAAGAAAAAAACACACCTATTATGCATGAAATGAACAATGCAAGCACACAAGTTTTAGGAATGAAAAAAATTAAAAATCCTAATGTTTTATTAGTTCTTTAAGGCACAGGGCATTTAAAATAATTATTTTTCAAAAACATACTACAATGAGAACAAAGATTAGGACAGGTTGATGTCATAAATGTAAGTTCCCAGCTTCAACTGTGAGCAGAAAAATTTCCTCTTAAGATATCAGATCTTTACACCAAGAATTGTAGAGCTGCATACTTTAAAAAATCCACTTTTTTATCTATCTCAGTTGCTGCCACTGGACTTGCTTTTAATTGCCATCTTGCTTCACCTTAGTACTCTAAACAGAAACATAAAATCCTGCACAGGGTAACATCAGATAGCCTTTTTTAAGTTGCTTTTCTTAGAAAAAAAAGGGCTTATATGATATTTAGTTTTTCCCTAGCTAATGATTTTCAAAGATGCCAATTTAACTAAATTTTGCAGAGATCTTGAATACTTCAGGAATTATATAGGATCTTACAGAAATTTCAGTGTGCCATTTTAGTTTATTTATGTATATTTTATTAAATCTTTAATCATTTGGCCACTTTGAATTGAAACACAAGTTGATGATTTCATGCTACAACTCCACCTACTTATTTTTTAATGCCAGGAATTTACAAAAAAACTCCCTTATGTTTGGACTCACTGTGAACTAGCTACTTTGTATACTTGTCCTTAATTTAAAATGATAAAATATATTTTTAAAGAACTTCCTCATGTGGACTTCATTATTTTGATCACATATGTTTATGTTTTGTAAGATCTCATGGATAATTGTGGAAATAACCTTAATCAAATTTAGTCAAAAATTCAATTTTTAGTGTCAGGTTGTATCATTTGTAGAAGAAAAAACAAAGATATTTTTGTGACAATCAAAAAATATAAACATCGGAAAACACTGATTTCTAACTGCAATAGCAGTGTTCACAGCTTAATTAATGAATGAGCTAGTATTACTTCATCATTTCATTGCTTTTCACAAGTCTTTGTTTATACATAAAACAATAACCTTCTCAAGTTGAGATGGTAAAGCTCCATAAAGTAGTTTTAATAAAAATGAAACCATAAAATGTTTGATTACTTCTCTTGCTCTCTTTTATCTTCCTCATTTCACGATAACAGGTTGGAGACAGTTGTGTGTATGTCTTCACCTACATAAGGTGAAAAGATTGGAGAAGATAATGCAATTATCAGTTAACTATGCCCTTAACACAATGCTGTTATAGAGGTTCAGACACTACACTTACTATCTGAGCTTATACAAAGTGTTACCAACAGTAATAAGTCAACACTGAGACAGGTTTCAAGCGAAGAACCTGATCCCAGGATACAGGTTGTTATTTACAAAGCCCTCACCAAAGCTCATCGCACTCAGGGCTATCAGTAGTTGACCTAATTAGGTTAAATCTAGCTCAGATAACTTCATGAACAAGCCAATGTTGCCCACAGCGCTGTAGTGCAGGGAGATTCAAACTTCTCTTAGAAAAGACAGCTTTGCAAGAGTTTCATTTCTTACAGATTAAGACACGTAACACAGTAGGTCACAACCAACCGCACAGACACCGGATCTCCATGTAATATTTGTTTAGGGAGGGATGAGAGGAGGGTGCAAACAGAGTAAATATGTTGGAACTACCAATCTGTACCAAGAAGGACTACAGAAGCAAATGCAAAGGGAGACAAAGGGGTGAGAAAATGCAGGGTGCAAGTTACAGGTTCAGAGAGTTTTCCTGGCCAGGTGTCTTAATAAGCTCTATTTATATTAAATTATTACAGTCTACCAAGAACATACAGACCACTAGAAACACATTTTTACACTTCTGTTGTTGTCATTATGTTATCACCAAGACAGAGGGAAGTATTACAAATCAAAATCTCTTTAAGATAATTAGGGATGGGGGGTGTCACAGCAGCTGCATTTTATTCGTCTTTGAAGTAGTATGCAATTTAGGATTTTTTGTGAATGTTAGCCATTGCTCTCCTGACAACACAGTAACCTTTTCCCATTGATATATTGAATCTACATCATCTTAGTCAGTCGGAACTGAACAGTAGGTCTCCATTTCCAGTTTAGTTACTGCATTTGAAAACTTCAGAGGTTTTCCTGCTGGAGTTTTATAGGAAGACCAGATAACAAAAGCCTGAAGTGTTTTCTATCAAATGCTTCCTTACCATCCTCTCAACGCAGGTCAGCACAGTGACACTCAGCTGCACATAACTGAAGCCGCATATCAACAGAAATAAAAAACATGTTCCAGAGCACAATTACTGAAATTATAAAACTTTGTTTTAAACAGATCCATTCAATTTTGTTCATAAAATGCCTTTTGTTTTTGATTAGACTGGTTTTGTTTCTTTTTTCTTTTCATTTTTGTTGTGATTCACTACTTAACAGTTTAGAAACAAAATTCTCCTTTGTTCACACACCATCTGAAAAGTGAGATTTTTCAAAAGCACTGAGTGGTGACCCAACTGCGTCTATTCACGTCAATATGAGCCTTACCTCTGACTCTGGCAGAGCTGAATTTTTTTTATGGATTGTTTGCTCTTCTTTCTAATTGAAGTTCTTTCAAAAAAAGGCAAAAAGTTTCTGTGTTGGAAATGAGGTTGGGAAGAATGAGTTCAACCATGTCTGGGTGTAGTCTACCCACTATTACACCGATTTCCTGACCTGGTTTATCTACCCTCTACTGCCAGAGGCTCCACAGGTGATTAGCAAGACTTCTGTGTCTACTTTCCTGACCATCTTTTGCCTTTGCCGTATAAAGAATAACTTTCCAAATCCAGTATTCCTTTTGTACAGCAGTAAAGTGTCCAACTCAATCCAAGTCCAGTTTCACTTTGAAACTTGTAGACACCATTGTAATACAAATATATAATTTTAGGTGGCAAAAAATATAGACATGTTCAAAGGTCAGCAGAGGAAGTAATGGAAAAAAAGAAGTTGAGAAATTATAACAATTCCATTGTTAATAATTTCCTTACTGATTTAAACGGAAAAGATACTTTAGTAGGTAATTTGTGTTAAAGTTACGAGGAAAATACCACATGAACAATCTTCTTAGAGAAAATGTATTTTTCTCAAAATTGAAATTTTCTTTAATATTTCATTCTTGGGAAAAAGCTACTTTCCATCTGAAAATGAATTTAAATATTACATTTTCAATAAGTTCAACCTATAAGTGGAATGTTTTTCATTGCTGAAATCACCCAAAGTGCTCAATCTGAAACAGTTCAAACCCTATAAATTATATTTCCCAACCACATTGCTTTACACATATTTGGTTTTGGCTACGTATACACTCCTCACCTTGAAGATTTACATGTCCCAGAGTACACTGGGATTTCTGAAATAACTATCACATGAAATCAAAGATTCAGTAACAAGGATTTAAAACGTCAGGTCAGCAACACTGTTCTATGACAATGGAATGACAATATAGTACCTGTGTTTAAGAAACAGATATAAGCCATCTGATTTCTACACCATACAAGATATTAGAATGTATTGTACAGCGAAGATTCACATAGAATCAGGATAAATAGAAAAAGAACAAAAAATGTGATGTTGATTTACTGGAGAGAGATCATGACAGACGACTTGGTAGCTCTCTCTGAGCAAGTTACTCACTTTCTACATAGAGAAAATATATGGTTGCCCCAGATAACTTGGGTCTATCATTCGATACTTGCCATGTGGGAAACAATTAGGAAGGCAAAAATGCTGATTAATACAAGAATAATAAGCTGAACAAGCAACCAGTTAAATGAAGAAGAGCTGTGGGGCTAAAAGGAGGTATTAATTAAACTATTAAACTTGTTAATGGTAAATAGTTTGGGTGTATTTTCAGTACAGAAGAATGAAATACAGGAAAACCTGAGTAACCTTGATGAACAAGTAATAGGAACAAGTTTTGAGTTTTTCTTCTATAAAATTCTGCTGCTCAGGATGCTTAAAGATTGATAGTGCCAAGTAAGAAAGTGCTGTATGTCATGTCTAGTCATGTATGTCATGTCAAATTCCATCAAGATTATCAGGATAACTATTGCCCTAAACGATTATCAGGATAACTATTGCCCATTTCCAAATACAGCAAAATTTTTTAGAACTGATGTACAGGATGAGGTCTTACACAATAATGGAGAGTTTACTTTTCCACTTTCACTGCATACCCGGTGGCTAAAACAATTAACAAACATATGAATAGCCAGATGTGTTGAAGGAGATTTGCACTCACATTCTTCATCTCCTATGCAAGCATCCTTCCTTCCCATTTCATGTTATTTTAGGACATCACTGTTGTTCTTTCTTACATGATTTCACCAGAGATACTGGACAAAAATCTTAGTTCACTCCACTGATATGGAGAAGACTTCGGTCCTGTTTCCTTCTCTAGTTTTATATTGAATATATAGTTTGTATTTAAATATTTTAATTTATACTGAAATTGGAGAGTAGTAATTAAACTCAGGATTGCTCTTTCCTAGCAAAATATCTTGAATAATGGACTATAGAATCATGTTTAGTCTTAGCATCGACGAAAATTTGGGTTGGAAAGGACCTGTGCACCTCATGTAGTCTACTCCTTCCACTGGAAGTGGGCTTCCATTCGTAAATGCAAAAATTTCCCCATGTGCTGTTATTGGAGCCAAAACATCACACTCAGATTCCCAGATCCCTTTCTGATGTCTTTTACTTATTACCGTACTGAATCTAGATGACAATTCTTTTGGGACTGGAGCCATACGAGTGACCAAGACTAATCCTGAACTGAGCAGAGGATAAGCAAGAAAACTGATATGAACTTTCTACCAGTGGACCCCAAGGCACGTGCCAGGCATATAGGGCTTTCAAAATAAATAAATAAAGCACCTCAATCCAGTCAAATGTCTTTTTTATATCTGTTGAAAGAATTATATGAATCTTAGCAAAACATATCAAACTTTAATGGTATTTTGTGCCTTTACAGTCATCCTAACAAATTACTACTGTCCCAATATAAATCCAATTAAATATTTGTGAAGGAGGATAGGAGACTGGCTTTCCTAGGGTAGGGACAATAATGTCTCTATACTTAGAGGGAAGGAGGGAAGAAAACTATAGCTGGGACATTTGTCTTTTAAATGACCTTCTTGTAGGCATATTATGATATCCAGATCCTTTGTGGAAGAAAACTAAACAAATAAGTCACAAAAAGAATCAGTGGGAGGGTGGGAAGGGATGGGCATGACTTATAATGTACTGTTGAGAATCCATTCAAATTCACAGCTTTATCTGATTTTGTTTTCCTTCTTTAACTACTTCTACTGTTATGTTCCTATTTAAATAGATAAATTGTTCTGAGGATAATTGGGGTAATTTGATATTTTTTTTTAGATTTTTCAGGGTGGACTATTATTAGGGTGATGGAAGTTATGTAATCAGCTGTAATAGAAACAAAGTTTTAGTTAACAATCTTGTTATTCTGTAGCATTATTAACTCACAGCTTTTGTTGATAGTAGACCAATACGTATTTGACAATAAAAACCAGTGGTGTATATACTTTTGAATTATTCTGTTTACATCAGTGTATTCAGTTTAACTTTGAACTTTTTCATTTTCATGCTTCTTCCTGATATTGTGGTGGTGAACTACAGAGAAACTTCAGTCCGAGGAAGAAATTCTTTTCCTCACCTTACTTTTGGCAAATTAGTTTGCTCCTCAGCCTTTGTTCTTAGAGAAATAAGGAAAGCACTGTGGTCTAATGGTATGCCATGTTCTTTTCCAGAAGAATCATAGATACTCACTTTTCTCCCAGCTGTGAACACAAAATATTTTGTGTATTACAATATAGTATGATGACCGTAGCCTCCTACTGGTTTACTGGAGAACTCCTGCATGGTACCTTGCTCACTCTCCTTTTCAGCTTTTAAATGGGTAAATATATTATTACATGGCTAAATAGGATGTGAAAGTCTTATTCATAATTAGCTTATTTTAATTTTACTGTTTGTCTTTTACTATATGAATTCAATCAGATTTTAATAAAGTAAATTACATTTACATTGTGCACCTGAACTTCAGTCTTATTTCTTCCTTACCTTTGTGACTACCAAGGAAATATTTTAATGAGTAATTCCAGATCAGAGCATCAGCCTTAATTGAACTGTAATGATTGTTTGTGTTTTCTAGCTTTTCCCATTGCTTTCTTTCATTCAAATCTGAACTTTCCATTTTACCCATTTGAAAGCCTATTTTGGAGAGAATTCTACGTTTCTTTAAAGAAACAAAGAACAATTTTAGAAGAGAACATTCTTAATAAGGAATGATATCTCAGCCTTCAAAATCATCGGCCCAGCCCAAACCCTGTTGCTTGTGTGCTAAAAGTTGAAGATATGCACACACATAACACTGAATTAGGATTTGACTCTAACGTTTCTTAAAGGTCTTTAAGAACCGTGTAGACATGGCACTTCAGGGCATGCTCTAGTGGCCGAGATTGTTGGTTTGTGTCTGTTTGTGGGTGGGTGTGGTGTGTGGTTGTGGGTGTTTGTTTTGTATGGCTTTTTTGTTTTGTTTTTGGTGTTTGGTTGGGGTTTTTTTGTTTGGGTTTTTTTGTTGGGTTTTTTTTTTGTGGCTGGACTTGATGATCTCAAAGGTCCCTTCCAACCAAGAAGCTTCTGTGATTCTGTGGTTCTGTCTTTGTAAGCTCCTGAACTGAATGGGAATAGTTTCCATCTGCAGTGAATTGTCTTGGAAAAAACTCTGCTATAAAATACTCCCGTTGGAATGAGAGAGTAAACATGTTAGCAAATTATGTTGAATAGGTTCATCTCCACATCCAGTATTCATCCATACTGAAGAGTAAGAATGGAGTACAGTTGGTAGATCTAGGGTTTGGATGACTTTAGTACTTCTAGTTAATAAAATACTGTATGGGTTTTAATTTTCTGTCAAAATGCTGTTAGAAACTTCCAGAAAGTCTCCATAAAGATAAATTTTGACATGTGACCTGTAAAACCCTATTCCTCTGAAATTGCTTGAACAGAGTTCATAAGTGTGATTCTCTACTACAATATACAGTAGCTGCTTCACTCGGAGTAGTTTTTGCAATGAATGTGTTTATTTTCCAAATGGACCCATGCATGCTGTGTTATGAAAGGCAAGTGGTGAAAGTCTCCTACTGAGGAATGCCCCTAAACCAGAAGGTCTCCAGGACATCTGATGAGCGATCTCCTGTTGCTTTATTTGGCTCTTGCTGGTACCCATTTCACTGCTGACTGGACAAATGCCATTCAACAATAAAATATCCTTGCCTGGAGGATTTGACACAGATGGGTCTGGTCAGATTGGTCTGTTAAGGGTAAGGAATCGAGCCCATGACCTTTTTTACTGATAATGATATTGTATGTTATATTTTTCACTGAACAGCTGCTCGCTGTTTGAGTTTACATTGTACTTCTATTTAATTTTTATTTCTTTGGGTTTTTTTTACCTGAGACTCCATATCATCATAGATAAATAGAAATATATTAGTGTACTCAAGCCAAAGATAACACATTATTCTGCTATGTATAGTTATAAAAATAAAATACTTCTTTCTCCTTTTTTTTTGGTCTAATGCCACTTCATTATGAAGATTATTATATCTAATCCTTAAAAATAATTTTTTGGTGATTAGATATAAAATAATCCTACCAGACTGTTACAAAATGTTCTACAGTTACAATTAATAAATTGCCACACAACAAGATAGTAAAAACGGATACACCAAGCCAATTCTCCTTTCACAGTGGTATAAACCAAGAAATACTCCACTGAAGTCAGTAATCTGATTCAAGTGAAAGAAGAATAAATTCATAGCTCTGCTACCATAGACCTTATCCATGTAGTAATGTGGTAAATAAATAAACTCAGAAAGTTTCAGAAGTTCTCAGAAAGTAGTTGTTATTGATCATATTTACCGTTTCATTTTTCGTTCCACCCATCATCTTTTTTTCTTTATTTGAATCATTTTTCAAAAACACTTTTTATCATCATATATATGTGAAATGAAATACATTCCTGTCTATGGTATCTAAGGAGATTTTTTTTAAATCAGGTAAATCAATAAATGTAACTTCTTAAGACCTCTTTCATAGTGCAAGTATCTCTTTGCAACAATTTCTTGAATCTTAACATTACAGAAAACCATAGTTCATTGCCTTGATTTTTATGTTACATCCCTCTGTTTAGGAACCAGAACTGGGTGAAACAAACCCAGGTTTATCAATTTAACTGAATGTATCAGGACAGACAAGCCCTGACTGTCGGATTGTAAAACTCTCCGTTCCCTCCCATCTTAGGACTCTGGTGGTCTGAATACCTGACTCCAGAAGGCAGTGATCCCACAGCAGTAATCGAGCCATCATGTTATTCCTTGGTCTGAGCCACAAGCCTGGACTGATCTCATCCTAGAATAGATTGGGAGAATCACTGGGAATTTTTGGTGAATGCCTCTATGAGTTGCTCCCAGAGAATCTGCAAGTGCCTGCAGTATGCAGTAAGGATCTTGTGTCTGTTGGCGAAACAGAATAATTTGGCTCTTGGGCATGAGGCGCGTAAGTCAGGAAAATAAGTCACCCCTGCAGTCAATTCTAAACATTTACCTCACAGAGCATCATACCAGAGCTTTGGTATGGCCGTGTAGATTTACTTTAAGTAAGGTAAAATTTAACATCTGGATATCAGGATCTATTTTAAGAAATTTCAAACACGTGTGTAGCTCACTAAAAAGGCAGAGTTTTTTCAAATTATTTGCTCATTATGAAATGTTTACCCAGCTCTGATGATTACTTATTGGTTGGCAGAATTTAATCTTCAGAAACACTAGAAATATTTTTATAAAGAAGCAGTACAAATAACTGGAATGTAAGTTGCCTCACTTTAATGTCTGTACATTCTCAGGTCTAAATTGTTACTATAAAGTTGTTTTGAATTAAAACTTGGAAGTTTAAATTGAAAACTGTCTTGTATGTTGTAATCAGTTTTTGAAAAATGTAATTGTAGCACCGGATTCCATTTAAATAGTTATTTCCCATGGTGTAATTACCAGTGAAGAAGAATAGAGTGGCTAAACTACAGTGAGATTGAATTTACAGCTGCTAATGCAGCTCTACTTCAGAGTACACTGTGGGCTGAAAGGCAGACGTGGGCTCTCCCAAGGTTACGGGCTTTAAGTCTCAAAACCTCCAGCAGATTACTTCCTGCGTAACCACACATTTCAAAAAGCTCAGAGGCTTGACTTTAAAACAGAAATAAGTACCCCTCAGAGAAGGCACCAGTACATCATATTCAAAAAATTTCAACATTAAAACTGTGAAATAAGAATTGACATCTATTAATAGAAAAATGTTCCTGACTTTTTTATACCCAAACAGTTCCCATGTGAAAGGTGTGTGAGTATCCTGGTTCTTATGACTTTTAATAAAATTCTAAACCCGGATATATAGAGAGAAGGATGGAGATACAGATCAGACATTTGTAGACATGATGAGAGTTATGTAGAGATGTCTCTGCATCTCTGATTATGTCTGTATCTTCAGACTTGTCTTATCCATTAATACTAGTATGTTTTAATGTTATTTCAACAGTTCATTATGACATAACAGCCTTATTGTTCCCTTTGTTTAAGATCACATAGGCAATTTCTACAGTGATTTGTAAGATGATGAAGGGAACACTGTCTGCGTTATGTTACAGTTCTCTGCTCTGTTGGCCAGATGTCCTTTTACCTATGGCTATACCTTTTGCTTATAAAGGAACATATACACACCTTCCTAAAAAAATGAGTTTCCATAAGCTTAAGAGAGAATGCCTGTTAGATAAAAGCACTGCAGCTGCTGAGTATGTTTTTATATATTAAAGCATTTTAAGATTGTGGGAGTATTGCAAGTAAATGATTTAACTACATTCAGCTGTCCTGTAAGTTGTTTGTAATTACTGATTTTGCTTTTCAGATGTGCATAATAAAGTTCTCAATGTAGCTCTTTCGAATGCAGCAGCAATGCTGACTCTTCAGTACTCGATAGTTCAATCACACAGAATATCTTCATATTCAAGTGAAGCACAAAATAAAAAAGAAAGATAGAGGCAGCACAAGGTAATTCCTGGTATTACACAGTGGCTCAAATCCGTTTGCTTTGCAATGATAGCTCCAGTCTTTGAAAAATCTCGATATTTTTAATCATGTCTCTGGCAGTAGTCACAGCTTCAATATTTCAGTATGTCCATAAAATGTTTCTTTCATATGCTGATAAACTTCCCCCCCTCATCTAGAATAAATGTTTCTTTCCAGTCAAAAACAATATCAAAATATCTTGCCCCAAACAAACAAGATGCTCACAGTTCATGAAAACAAAGCAAATTTTGAAAGTGTCAGAGACAGTTGACTTGGCACATACTCTTATCTCCAGTAATCAGACATTTGTACCATGGCCTGTCACAGGGATATTCAAGCACTTGTTTTTTTTCCCAGAGAACCAATGTGCACGTTTTCCCCAATAGGCAGGGTTGGGTTTTTTTTGGTTTCCTATAGAATCAAAGTATATGCATTCATGCCCTATAAACGTCTTGCTATTGACAGCATATAATAATCTGTGGATCCCTCTAATTGTAATTAGTAACTAACACTTCATTTCATAAGAAGTGTAAGCATATGATTGGCTAAAACCAAACAAATTGAGATTCTGCCACTATATTTGTCATGAAATACAGATGTGGAAAATGTGGTGTTCTGAAGTACCAAGAAATTTTATAGACCAAAAGACAGGAATTAGAGTGGGACTGAAGCCCATGTAAGAAATCACAACATTTCAGCTCAAGCTGAGAAGAGATCATCAGGAAGAGTTCATCCTGAATAGTATGTCTATCTTTGAGGAATTATTTGACTTTTTCTTTTTTGGAACTTGCATTTAAATAAAGTTTTTCTAGATGATTTGGCTTTCAAAACGTCTGTTTCCACTTCTTTTTTCTGAAGAGGAGGCTCTTCTGATGGAACAACCATATCACCATCTCTTTTCTCACTACCCTTTCACCTCCAGCTGTTCTACCCTTCAGATGTCAGTAGGAATGTTCCTCTTACATGGATTGGGAAACACAAACTTTCACACTGTTTGTAATGAAAATAAACTGCTTCAAAACTTGAATTAGAATTTTACTTTAATCACCTCAGGATTTGGGTAACACGTGAAGCCACTTTTCTATCTGCATTAGTTTGATGCCAGAATGTACACAAAATCTGAATTACTAAGTGTGTTTTGTGCTTATGAAAAGGGCCAGATACACAGACAAATGCCTTTCATTTACCTACAGACCATGCTGCACTTAATGAGTTTGAAGAGTTAATTTGATGAGGATAGGAACTAAAACGGAAAGTAAAGCTAATAAATGCTTCTAAAAGCATTTTATTTCCACAGACTGTTCAAATGCTCTGCAAATACTAAGTAGCAATTATGAAGACTGTTTTGTACATAAAAGGCAAAGCTTTGGTTATCTTCTCCCAGCAAGTTTTGTGATCGGGTGATAGCACAACATAAACTCTTCTTAAGAGAAAACTGTGTTTTTCAACTCTCTACAGTGTACAAAAATACAAACTTTAAACCCCGCTGTAGTGAAGTATGAACAGACGGATACAAGAGTATTTGAACAGGTATCTTCCCTTCAGTGTGCTGTACAATTTAATCCGTAGGTAAATATATTTTAGAGACATAACACACAATGCCAAACTAGGGCAGGGGGTCAATAAATTGAACTCCAGTCGTTCAAGTTCTTAGCTTGCAAGAGCGTACCCTTGAGACAGAGAGTATTGATGTTTATGTTCTGATTCAAAGTCTTTGTGTAATATCTGGCAAGCAGTGAGGGAGTTCCCTTTTTGTCTTAATCTTCTCTGGCCAGAGTTACTGCTGGAAAACTTGTTGTTAGGACAGATCACTGTGCTGTCTATGACTACTTTTCTTCAAGGGCTGGTTTATATACTACACAATAACTATTTATGTAGGGATAAAACCAGACTGTGCATCCTCAATAGGCAAACTATGGTCAATCATAAGCTACTGCTCATCAGAGAAGCAGAAGTCAGTTGAATCAAGCTATCCCTTGGAAACCGGCAGTAAGCCTAACCACCTAAAATGATTACTAATGCAGTAACTACTTTGAAGCTTCTGTTCAGTTCAGTACTGCCAGAACTTCATTCATATTCAGTGAACCAGTATAATCACAACATAGAAGATGAGTCTAATCTAAGATGTGGCCCCAGACAACACTAGTTGCTATAAGTACTCTTCTTTCTCACGGAAGACCTCCAAGTTCACACAATTGCATTAAAAGGCGGGGTTTGTCTCACTTAAATTCTCCTCCTCTAAAGTTAAGCATCCAGGTGTTCTCTGTAGTGATTGATGTCTCTGGAGAGCAATCATCCTGTTCTAAGGTAGGTATGTGAAATGGTTAGGATACATCATACTTCTGAGATTCTTTTGTGTTTTGTCTTGTTTCATTAATGTCCAGAGACTATTAAGAGAGCCAAAATGAGTAGCTTTGACTGTGTCTCAAACCTGTAGATGATTATGTTGACTCAAATGAAATTTTTCTAAATCTATTTGGTTTTCCCTTATTTTCTAGTGTATATCTCTAACCCTCTGGTCTTATATCAGTCTCATGATCTCATTGTGCTGTTCTTTTCATTCTTGTAGTGGTTCTAGGTTTGACAGCACTTGCCTACCACAAAAAATTCCTGGTAGTGTCCTAGTGGGACTGAACGAGTACTGGAGTTCTCATTTAATTGTTTTGTTCTGATAAATCATGAAATAATCTTTTCTTTGGGAAAGGAAAAAAAAAAAAAAAACCAAAAAAAACCTGCTTTTTCCGGCTTTTTATTCCTGCCCAAAATACATATTAATTGCCAACCTCACACACAATATTGCATTATATTCAAAATTATTCAACCCTTTTAAGGCCATTTTTATTTGTGGACAAAAATAACAACTTTCACTACAAAACAAAATATTAAACTGCTCAAATTTTCAAAAAAAAGTTGTTAAAGTCAACACAAAATACGTCAACATTTCTAAAAAGTGTGTCATATTGACAAGAAAGTAATTTAGGGATAGTTTCACTATTACTTCATTTACTATTCAAAGCTGTGGTTGAGGTAGCACATCCTGAAACATTACCATGGATCAGCTAAACTGTCATAACTCCACATAAGCATTTGATCTGTGGTGAACTACACCAAGGTAATTAGAATGAGCTTAAACTTAGTCAAATTAGCTCAAATGTGAATGGCCTGAACTTATTAGGGGTTAACACTGTAACTTGGTATGGAATAGTTACATGCTATTATAACTGAGTCCTCAGATTAGTTATTCCTGTGAATTGTAATGTTAATTTTTTTTTATAAGTTTGCTCCATTGCCTTTTCCTATTCAGTTTTATTTAGAGGAGAGAAAGAAACTCTCAGAATGAAAGCTAATGTACAAGAATCATTTCTAAAAAAAACAAGGAACAGAAGCTATTTAAAACAAATGAACATGTAACAAGCTTACAGCACTGTAACAGCAGGATACAGGAGAAAAAATGTAAAAATAGCCACTTCAAAAAATTGTTTATTAAAGCCCTCATCTCCACAGCAGGAAATAAAAAGAAAAATACTGAAACAGCCACCTTAAAAATGATTTATTAAAAAATGCATCACCAGAGATGTACAGAAAGAAAACACTTTACCAACCATCTTAAAATAAATTTATTCAACTATGCCCCAGCAGGAAATACTATAAAAAATAAAATTTCCACTGTGTGAAAATAAATAAATAAAAATGTTTTCAAACAAGCAAAAATAAAGACCTTTTAAAATAGTTTTATATAGCTTGTATTGCATTAGTGGAGTATAAAGGCAGCTCTATTCAACATTTGCTTCCTTCTGTCACATCCCCGGCCCCATTCAATGAGTGTGTCTGATATGGATTTAAATAGAAGCATGTGAGAGGCCCCTGCTACTTCAAGTATAAACATCAGTGACCTCACCATCTTTCATAGCTGATCCCTTTAAATTATATTTTAAATTATATTATTTCTTGCAAGCCTGTTTTCAAGAGGGCGATAGAGCTGTTCTAGAGTTTCTTTTCCAGCCATGCCATGTTTTTCACTGGGAATCCATCACCTTGTACAGGATGTTTCAGTTGTATTTGTGTTTGAGTGTGGTACCCAAAGTTGCATGGAAGCATACCAGGTAGGAGCACGCTGGGGCCTCATTCTACTATGACAATATTATATCATTCCACCAACCTCAGTGAGGTTCGTTCTGATACACAGTGGTGGAGGTGACAACAGTCAGTCCTTTTGTTATCAGCCTGGTTTTGCCGTTGACTGTGTAAGCATGGTTAGATTTGTGAGCCCCATAGCTCATGGTTTACTTATTTTTACAAGTAAACAACACGGAACTAAGCTGTTCACTTTGTCAAAAGAAGAAAATTTTGCAGTTGGGATATGCAAAATCAGACTTCAATATCTCCTTATGATTTAAAAAAAAAACCCATAGCACCAGAAATAAAATTCATCTGCAGTAAAGTTGGTGTTGCTGCTTCAGCAAATTACTTGTGTGAGTGGCAGTGATGATTACAGTCAAGGAAGTAATTTCTAGCAAATTATTTATTCAATATATTTCGCCGTTTCTTCTGTCCATGATTTGTCTGTGATCAGACGGCGATTCTCTTGGTGTTATTCTTCATTTAGAATTGTTAAGAGATGTCATCAGTGAGTACATCTTGATCCGAAAGACTTTCACAAACAGCTATTCGAAGTTCACACCTGGCCTGAAGCCTGTGTTTGTCTCCAAGAGTTTGTCAAGCGGCAGATGTCTCAATAGAGACTTTTCTCACTGGCTTCTCGCTCACCTTTGTAGAATAGAACATCTTGGAGGGCATGTATGTGGCCTCCTTTCAATAGAGGCTGCCTTGCTGTAAATACAGTCCTTTGTGCTAACTCTGGGAAACAGAGGCTTAAAACAAAGCACTTCTAACCAATTTCTACTTGAAATCCAGTCGCTTTGGGGCAGTGGAGAAAACAAGCAACAGAGCGGATACTCCTCAGAAATGCTATACAGTACTTTCCCCTGGTATTTCCTAGTTCACCTGAAGGGTGGCAAGGGAGGGAAGCTGGGATCTTGAGAGCATCATGTGGTCTCAATTACTATGGAATCACATGAGGAAAGAAACACTCTTTAAGGTGTAAATTGTCTTTAAAGTCCTTCTTCCCTCCTCCCCCTTTTTTTTCTTAGTCAACCTGCTGTGTACACAGGCTTCAATAAATAGCAATTCCAAGCTTGTCGACACCAGCTATGTCTGAAAACTATTCTCACATTTTCTGTTTTCTAATACTTTGCATCTATGTGAAAATGTTGTAGTGACACAGAACACTTTGACTTAAAATGTTAGCTATATATCTTTTTTTCCCTGTAGATTCATATTAATACCCATATTCAGTACAGCAATGTTTAGTAAGGATACCAAGGATAAGCAGTTTGAGCCAAGAAAAGGCACCCTCACTTTTTCAGCAACTTCCTACTCACTAATCTAATACATATCTGCCTTTGTACTATTGCAAGAGGTAGCTAGCCGGCTAGTAAAGGAAAATTCTTCTGGGATTTCATCTGTATAACGTAGTAGGATCTGAGGCCTCAACACAAGGAAAATTTCATAGTGTCAAGGTACTAAAACCTTCATTCAGAATACTTCATATCTCCCTGAGAATACTGGACATAGCCTTTAGTTGCATTGTGTATTTCCCCTACTGTGCACTACCAAATGCTCTTTTTCCCGTAGTGATTTGGGAAAAGGAAAATATAACGTTTCATAACAGGTTTCTTACTATTTTTGAGGTTTTTAATAACAACATTCAGGAGATATTATTGTTCTCCTTCTGTAGGAAAATTCCTTTTCAGTTGTATTAAAAATCATTTATCTAAGGAGTTTAATAAAATTCCTGTATAAAGAAGTTCTTATATTAATATGTGTATTTTATGCTACTTCAGCTGTAGTTCTATCTTTAATTTCGTATAAGCTATTTGGAGTTGATTAACTAGCATATAATCTCTGCCAGCCAAATACATGAAAAGTTAGTGGTGTATTTTTAATCATCTATATTCAGAGCTGGAAATTAATTTTACTTTTATTTTTTTTTAAACATCTCCTGATTAAAACTTAAGCAGTCAAACATCTCAGGCGTTTAACTTCAATGTTGTGTCCTCCTCTATCAGAACAAAATTGGGCATTTTCCTATACACAATAGAGGAAAAAAAGCAATTACTATCAATCAGTGACTAAGCAACAGATTGGAGTATTTAGAAAGACTCATTCATACACAGATTTGCAGCAGTGTTCAGCTCTTCTGATTAGATTCCATAGATTTTAAATTGTAGCTAATTAGGCTGTCATAGGTTCATTAATGGCTCTACTGATTCAGCACTCCCTCACCTGCATGCATATTAAAGCTCATTAGCTCCCTTGTCTAAAATACCACCTGCATTAATTGCTGCTGATGCACTAGGACTCTTCAGAAGGCTCTTCTGACAACTAGTCTACCTGCTTGTAATACCCATTGCCCCCAGAGCTCTTCGTGAGAGCTAGCACATAAAGTTCATCGTGTTTCACACATTGTAATGCTGCAGCTGTTGTGAGGGCAGTCAAGCCTGTTTTCTGCTTAACAGCAGGAAATAAATAATTAGCAATGCCTATACTGTAATGCTTACCACAGGACCAGTTTATTTGCTCTGGAGTCTCGCTACTGTAAGCTACCTAACAATATCATGTCCTAACAAAGTGCTAGGGGAGATCCAAAGATATAAATATTCTAGTACAACCAAGAAGAATAGATGACCTCAAGTTAGAGTAGGACTGATATTCTGTGACCTTTTTAGATTAAACATTTGGTGGGCTATCTAACGTAGGACAGCGGGCCAAGCCTGTGACACAGTTAGTTCTTACTAATCCTTTAGTCTTTTGTTTTATGTAGGTGTCCTCACAGATACCAGGGTGCTAGATTATGTACCACCGTGGCTACCATTTACAGCTTGAGTGATAAAGCAAAGCTGTAACGGGTTGGAAGTTACCGAGGCAGATCGCTCTAAGAAGCAGTTCCTCCCGACTCCTGATTTCCAGTCGGTTACAATCAAAAATGGACCAGTACATGGGACATAAACTCAATATTGTTATCCATCTGATAACATGGCTGACAGCAACTTGCTTTTTGAAAGGCTGTTAAACTGCAGACAATGTCTTGCTTTGTCATGGAGAGTTTTGGGGTAAGCAGTGGCAACCTTTTGAAGAAGGTTGCCCCAATTGTAATTTTATCTTCAAATTAATTGTGCTGAGGAAGTTTTACCATTTTCTCCCAGAAATTAAATATATCTCATTTCAAAGTAGTATTTCATATTTATATTCGTATTTTGTGCATACTTGCATTAACAGTTTCCCGATGTTTCTTTTTTCTCACTTCTTGATATCAAACTGAACTAATGACAATACTTTGAATGAAATAGTTTCATTTTTAAAAAATTGAAATGGTAATAATTGATTTTTTACATTTTCTTTCTTAGTTGGTTTGCACAGACACATATATATACATACACAAACGTCTACATCCCCCAAAAACTTGTGTGAATATTACAGCAAACGGAATTCTTAAAGTTTTGGTTGACCTTGGTTCCCTGTAACCACAGAGGATAATGAACCATTCCTGTGTCATTTTTCCCTCGGAAATATTCAAAATATCTCCTGAAATTTGCTATCTTTTACAAAATTTTGAATAAGATATTTGGAAGAAGGAGTACTGCAAGTGAAGAAAATTCTATTTCATACTCATAAATTTACCATACAAACTGACATTCTGGTTTTACTTTTTCAATACTGAAAATGTTTGACGGAATGGAGAATCTCTGTGCCGTAAAAGCTAAATCCTGTTTCCATAGAAATCACTGTCAAAAGATTGACTTAAGAGACGAGCGATGCCTCAAATAAGTAGAAAAATACAGAAAGATTAGAACTTTACAACTATGTTTGAAGCTCTTCCTCTGACACTGAGTTCTTACCTATCCTTTTAAAAACACCCAAAATTGAATTATCAGTGAAAAAAACCTATTTGAGTAAACCCTCAATTTGCACAACAGGCACTGCAGTGGTTGGAAGACACAGAACAATTAGAGCTTCCACAAGTCTATTCCTCTCCTCTCTTTACCGGAAACACTCAGGTGTCTGATGACACACATCACAATTCCTGTTATGAATGTGTTAACATCCTGCTATGATTTTTTTTTTTTTGTCTTTACTAGCATAAACGAAAGAAGGAACAAAGTGTTGTTTAGTTCAGCCTTGCTTAGTCCACCATGGTCTAAGTCCTGAGTGAGAGTTAGTGTACAGAAAAAAAAAAAAAAAGGATCTATATTATTAGTATAATTTTGTTATGATCAAAGGCAGCATCTGTAGCTATAATAGTGGTGTCACTATGGTGAAAAATGAATACATCAGAAAATGTTCCAGCCCATCAGGGGTTCGCATAATAGGAATCTAGATAGGCAAGTTAAGGTTTGTGGGTAATATTAAGCTTTCCACTGAATTCCGATCAATACTTTGATCTTGTAAGTCTGAATCCCCCTCTGGCAAAAAAAGAAACCACTGTATCAACAGCAGGTGGCTTTAAAATACCTTGCATGTGCACTGAGGCACAGACAGATGGAACCAGCAGAGCAAACCTACTGATGATGTTTTAGAGCCATTTTGGCAAGGTCCGAGATATATTCCCTTCCTCCCACCTGTGTAACTGCTGACAGATGTCAGCAGACCTGGGGTAAGGAAATGAGAGCTCTGTTCCCCACCTCTTCTCACGTTATTCGTCCTTTCTGGTTCTGCAGAGCTCTGGAGTATGACAGGAGGGGTTTAGACTAAAGGAGTTAACATGAAGCAGACTTTTCTTCTTGTCGAGGCAGCGGTGAGTGAAAAAATGACTCCTTATGTTGCAATTTCTTGTAAGTTTCACTCCTTTCTTTCCCTCTTCTTTTAATTAAATGCACTTGTGGACTGAAAACAAAAATATTTCAACTTTTCTTTAGTGCGTAGTTCTATTCCAGAAGTAATCAGATTTACCAATTTCTTTGGATGACATTCTTCACTTCAGCCTGGCACAGATACAGCTTTTATTCAAATGTGGTTATGATCATGAATCAGCTTCAAAGTATATGGACAAGTCACTGATTCCCATGTATTTTCTTCATTTAGACCTAGGTTATAACACATACCAAGTATCAGAGAATCATAGAATGGTTAGAGTTGGAAGAGACCTTAAAGATCATCAAGTTCCAACCCCCTGCCCTGGGCAGGGACACCTCCCACCAGACCAGGTTGCTCAAAGCCCCATCCAACCTGGTCTTGAACACTTCCACGGACGGGGCATCCACAGTTTCTCTGGGCAACCTGGGCCAGGGTCTCACCACCTTCACAGGAAAAAATGTCTTCCTAATACCTGATCTAAATCTACCCTTTTTCAGTATAAAACCATTACCGCTTGTCCCTACACACTCTGATAAAGAGTCCCTCCCCATCTTTCCTGTAGGCCCCCTTTAAGTACCGGAAGGCCCAGAGCCTTCTCTTGTCCCCAGCTCTCTCAGCCTGTATTCATAGCGGAGGTGCTCCAGCCCCCTGATCATCTTCATGGCCCTTCTCTGGAAGAACTCCAACAGGTCCATGTTCTTCTTATGTTGGAGGCTCCAGAGCTCGATGCAGTACTCCAGGTGGGGTCTCACAAGAGCAAAGGGGGAGAATCACCTCCCTCGCCCTTCTGGACACACTTCTATTGACGCAGCTCAGGATAACCATTGGCCTTCTGGGGCAAGCACACATTCCAGGGACATGCCGAGGTTCTCATCCACCAACACTACCAAGTCCTTCTCCCCAGGGCTGCTCTCAATCCATTCTCTGCCTAGCCTGTATTTGTGCTTGGGATTGCCCCGACATATGTGCAGTACCTTGGGCTTGTTGAACTTTGTGAGGTTTGCTTGCCCCCACCTCCCAAGCCTGTCCAGGTCCCTCTGAATGCTATCCTTTCCCTCTAGCGTGTCGACCGCACCACACAGCTTGGTGTTTTCAGCAACCTTGCTGAGGGTGCACTCAATCCCACTGTCCATGTCACCGACAAAGATGCTAGACAGCACTGGTCCCAGTACCGGCCCCTGAGGAATGCCACTCATCACTGGTCACCACTTGGACATCAAGCTATTGACAGCAACTCTTTGAGTGCAGCCATCCAGCCAATTCCTTATACACCAAGTGGTCCATCTGTCAAATCCATGTCGCTCCAATTTAGAGACAAGGATGTCAAGACATGTAATAACAACTGGCAACAATTTGCACCTTTGTTGGCAGCCTCAGCTGAGTTACTTCACCAGAGAGACCAATCCACTTTCTTATCTTTAGATGTGGGAGTTGGGACACAACAGTTAACAACGTGAGGATGGCACACTCTTGCTGCTGCTTTTTTACTAGTCAATAAAGGGAATTCTTTTGGCAATCTAGTGTTTTCACAGTATATTTCTCTAACAGTTTTTGAAGTGTAGAAACACTCAAACTCTATTTCTTTTAGCTTTAGTGCTGTGTAGAGTTTCTGGTATTTCCCAGAAGTGCTGTCTGAAAAGATCTGTTGCATCACAATAGACTTCCCTTAAGGGAAATGTGCAGGTACTTCCAGCATTGCACAGAGAATAATAAAACATATATTTTGTAAGCATACACAGGATCAAACTGTCTCCTAGTACTATCCCAGGAAGGTAGGTTGTTGGAAAGAACATATTTCTTAGCCCATAGATAGATTACCATGCACTGTCCCACGCAAATACTTTTATGTACAAATCACAGAACTATTTATCCATGCTAAGCACTAGGATTATTTTTCTCCTCTCACGTGCACATACACACAAACATCCTTGTGTTTTGGAGGAGAACAGAAGGACAGTTGAAAGGATCAAAATGTGTGTTTTCTCTCCAAACATCTGCCTTTGAGCTCTCCAAAATAAGCGCTGGGTGAAAGAAAAATCGGAGACACTCCTGGAAGGGAGGATGTAGCTCTTCCTGACACTTTTTCCCATGGAGTGCACGCTAAAACCTCTCCCTAAACCTGGGATTAGTTATTACAATCTTCTCACCAGAGCACAGAGAGGAGCCACTGGCTACCAGCCAGTGAGCAACGTGGCTTCCTGCCAGCTGTCCTGCCACTGCCGGAGAGCGACGCTGCAATGACGCTGAGTGGATACATGGGATCTGCACCAAGGGTTTTGACACGTCCCTGGTTGTGCAACTTTCTGTGGGCCCCACCTGTAGTCTCATTTGCATCAGGCAGTTCTGTCTAAAGTATTGACTTCAGGAAATATTGTCGTTGTTCATTAGTGTCCATGGGAACGGACTTTGAATTAGACCTGCAGATTTTGCACTCTATTGGAAATGTCCATTTTTCCCATTGTTTTTCTTGGCATAAGAAGAGAATATAAGGGCCCCTCATTTTTGTCTTTTTTTTTTGGTAATCCTTTTAGCCAGTATATCTAAAACAAAGCACAGTTTATACAGTCAGGTATGAAGCACAAACTAGTTTTGCTGCACATTATACTTCTATATTTACATTAAATAAACTAGAAATGCCCCTACTTTTTATTTTCTTAAAATGTTTTGTCTGTTTATCTTTGAAACTGCAATGTTAGCAGAAAAAGATCCTCTCAAGTTGTTGTTGCAGTGTATTTTATTATTCTTACACAAAAGGGACTGCACGGTGCCTTTGAGACCTTAAAGAAACCCAACCAAAAGGACAGGCCTTTGAAGTTTAAAAAACATGTATAATCTACTTTTACTTAGTCTAACAGAAGAACCTTATTTACCATGCTCATGTCATTATGGATTTTAGGTTTTTGTTCTGAGTACAAGGTGTATGATAGTCTGGAGATTATCAATTTAGGATACATTTGAAAGTTGACTTTGATCTCCTTAAAGCTATCAATCTCTGCTTGGGGAGGAACAAAGAGATAAGAGAAACTAGAAACCTAATTTGCATCTGATACCTCTGGAAAAAAGCAGAGAAAACAGGGAACTAAATAACTAGAAAGCCAAAAGTCTTACTCTATTCACTGCAGGGTCTTTGTAAAATTGCTTGTTTTATAGCTAGAGAGACATCCAACAGACTGTAGTGAGATAAAAACCAGTAACTCAATTATAGCCATGGGCAGCCCTATTCTTTATATGGCTCGTAAAACTAGGATTTGTTTTTAATGATGAACTAGAACCTGTATCTTCTGCAAGATATAAGCCAGAAGCCACACAATAGGGGCATTTATTTAGACTTCAGAAAGAAGTCTGATAAAAACTGGATGTTAATTATAAAAGGGAATACAGGAATAACACTCTGTTAAGAGCCCTGTTTGAAAGTGTTTTGATGATTTTTCTTTTGAATCAATTTCATCCACTCTCTTATCACATCACACCACATCTTCACCAATGATTCAAGTCTTACCATCACACAAATACTGCATGGCTTTCTTCCCATTATCAATATGAGTGAAGTGCCCTACCAGAACAGGTCAGAAAAGCCATTGCCCTTTCCTTGTGTAATTGTTTCCTGAAAAAAACACACTTCTCTTGTGTTGTCTGCAAGTAAATGACCAAGTCAACACGCACTTCTTCAACCTTGCCAGCTCTAACATAAAAAAATAACAGTGTGTACACTGGAAAACAATGCCAAATGCCTAGCACAGCTGAACGCTTTACTGCACACAATTCTCCCCTGAAGAGCAAGTACAAGGCATTTGAAGGAGATGCCAGTAGTGTCATTTAATACAAAAGGGCAAGCAACTTTCCCTGTGCGACATTCAAAGCCTTCAAATGGCTGAGTGACTACAAGACTCTTGCCCCACACAGTTGAGAGGATAGAGAGCTCTGGGGGTGTTTCGTAGGTGGATTCACTGCAGCAGTTCACCAGGCAGCTTAAAAACCTGCAGGGAGTGATGGCCGCAGTGGAGCTAAGCTCTGGGGTGACCTGGTGCAGCCATGTCTTACCATCTGCTCCAGCCACTTCCTTCTGCGTCTTGAGACCTGAACTTCCCCATAGTCTGTCCGCACCTTGAAAATACACTGTCAAGCCCTCCAGACAAGCAGTAAGAGTCTTCATTTCACCATATTTGAAAATACCTGTGGCCAGGAGCAATAGCTGGCTGTGTTTGTATTACTGCCAAGTGGCATTACGCTCTGATGATTTCAGCCTGAGAACCAATGAATAGAAAAAAATAGACTCTCATCGGCCTCATTTAATTATCTCATAAGGGAATTGCTCATGTGGATCAGAGGACATGAATTGGGGGGCATACAGACACCAACTGAAATCCTTCTTTTTCCACTTCCTACTAACTAGAAAATTCTCACTGGTAGAAATGGGGCAAGATTTCATTCACTTAAACGAAAAGTGGAAATTCCTGTAGGAAAATCAAAAAGGGTTACATAGGGTTGCAGGAAGGACATTTGATGGGCAACATAAGCCAAACAACTTGTAACGTATAGAACGATCCACTCACTTAAGCTGCGGCAATATAACTCACTTCATTCCTAAACAACTGCTGGGGGGGCCGGAGGAGGTCAGGGGTTTTGGGGGTTCTGGTGGGCTTGATTTGGGGGAGGGGGGTTATAATGATAGACGGTAGGTTATTTAAATCAGATAAGGGATTTCACATTTTTTGTGTAATATTCACATCCTGAAATCCTGATTGGAGCCTACTGTAACTTTAATGACAGATGATACAATTCACATGCCAGTCTTAGCTTTCATTCTTTTGTTTTTGTCTCGGCCATTCTTTATTTATTCTCCGTCTCCTGGAAGAAGACGTTCTCCTCTCTTTCTGCTCCATTCTGTGAAATATTCAGTGAATAAAGTTCTTGTTATTTCAAACCATTCTACAGGAGCAAGACCTAAATACTCACTGATGTATTTGAAAGCTCTGTAAGCTAATGTCTGAAACTGGGTTATCTAAAATGTATTGAAGTATGAGACCTCTCTGTGGATGTGGAATCCTGTTTCTTTATTGTTATATATGTCTTCTAAATTTAAAATTATCTCCATCTGACAGTCTTTCCTAAAACGTTTGTGTATTGCCTGAAGATCTCCATTTATGGAAATCATCACTAAGAATATTTTTCTTCTTTTCCAATAATATAAATCAGGAGCAATTCTGAAAAAGTCTGCAACAGCTTTGCACATCAGGAATTCAATTGCTTTTTAAGTCATCTTGTTACTTATGGTGCAATTCAAAGCTGAGTGCAAAATAACACCATATTTCCAAAATTTTGTTAGGCTGGTATGAATAACCACAAGATCAACTATGGGAAGTTTAGGCCTAGTGTGGTTCCAGCAATGTAAGAGACCGGAGAATAGAAATTATGGCCAGTTTCTTGGGGTCAGTTTATAACAGCTGAGGATCATGTTCTTACGTTTCTGAATAATACTGAGGATCATTTCAGCAATGTATTTCACTTGTTGACAAAAGCTCTGATGTTTTAGTTCTTTGCCACAAATTTCCTCATTTGTAGTGTGTAGAATTTCAACAGGTCCTTACCCTAGTTTCACCCCGGTAGAATTTCCTTGCTGAATTGTTTCTAATAAAACTAGTTCAGTAAAAATGTTGTGAACAAATCCACAGGTCTGTTCCACTGCAATGAAACATTTCTGGTGACTCTCTATTCTAATTCCAGTGTTGGATTTCAGTGGACTCCGATGAAATATAATGAGAAGATTATTTTAAAGAAAATAGGGACAGAAGATGGGAAAGAGTAGAGGAAAAGATCTGAGAAAATAATTTCTTAAGAAAGAAGTCATTCATCAGGGGCCTGATTCAAAGCCTGTAAAAGCCAATGGAAAGCCTTGCAGTAACACAGGTTGGCTTCAGATTAATATTTGGTTTTGTCTCAAAAATGAAAGAACTGGAGCCTGACAAACATCCCTCTATTTATGTTTCACAGACAAAATGTCTATTTCTTTACTTGGTATTGAAGATTTATCTGAAATCTACAGTATTATCGGTTATAAGATAATAAAACCTGATAATCGTTGACAGACAAAAACAGTGACTTACTGATCTCCTTTCTGAATAAAATAAATAAAGGGCTGCTTCCTTTGGTGACTAAAGTACTTGGTTCTGATTAGTTTATTCATCTTTGCTGACCTTTTTTTATCCTTATGTCTTGTTTTCCAGCACACTTCTCTCCTCAAGCTTCAGTACGCCAGAGCTGAACTAGCCCAGCAGGCAGCCTTTTAGTTTCAACAGACAGAGAAACAAGAAGGATGCACTGCAGCAGAAAATTAGGTGAGCTTTATTCACACCCCCTGTAATAAAATAGATTACCCACCACGGAGACTAAAATGTGTGGACCAGACCTCCCAGAATGAAAACACATACATCTCCAATAGGAACTAAATATTCTCTTCCAGGGAAACTCCCACTCTCACAGTTCTTGTGTCAAGGATGATAAAATATATCACACAGATTTATTGAGACTAGCTCTATGCTTGTGTGTAAGGAAGGGAAAAGGACACAAAAAGTCATGCCTCTCTTCACTTGCCTTGCAGCAGCATCACCATACTTACAGTTGTGAGATTGCAAAGACTGCTGGGAGCTAATGCTGGCATTAATTAGTCTCATCAAACTGGGTCAGGAAAAGAAGTGGGTTATGACCACTTAACCTGACATCTTCTGATAAGAGATTTAGGATCAAAAAAGCCTTTTGTAATCTTTGCAGTTGCCTGGAAGTCAGTGAAAATATTGTTTAGTTCTTACTGAAGATTTAACATGAGCCTGACATGGGGCGCTATTATGGTACTACTTGTCTAGAAATACTGTATAGATTCTATAAGAGAAAGCCCTGGAAACTTAGTAAGTGCAGCGAAGCTTCTGAAACAGTGTCAATGGTTTGGTTCAGTTTAATGTTCTGTTTCTATACAGCAGGCATTTCAAGAAGTTATGCATGTACAGGGAGCTATTTTGGAAACCTGAAACAGTATATCAAATAACATATGCTGAAAATGGATCCTAAAAAATGAGTTTCCATTGTGCTGTGGTATCTTACTCTTACAAAACTAATTCTCAGCATTCCCCAAAGCTAATTGAACTTAAATATTTACAGTTACATTTAATGAGCAAAATACCTTCATGCTTCAAAACTTTGTTGAAAATGTTGGCCAACAAATTTATCTCCCCAAACATAGGTTGGAGATGATATACTAGGAGGCCTTTTGTTATAAAGCAAGATAAGAAATATTTTTCTCATGGAACTGCAGGCTCAGAAACTATCTCTAGTTCCATACGGAAAGTACCATATAAAAGTAAGAGTAATGATGACGATGAAGAAGAGAAGGAAGAAAAATTGAAGTGCAATCTCAAAAGCTAGGTAGATTGCAGTGGAAGTTTAGCAATGCCATTTGAAATCATTTTTCCTCCTTTGAAGTCAGCGGTTTTGAGATGTTATCATCTGCTGATTGTGAAATCTTACATGATCATATTCTGATTAGTTCTTCCATTCCCCGTGAATCATTGCTCACATAACATTGTAACCTTTCCTGGGCTGATTCAGGAAACTATATATAGAATTAAATGGTAATGAAGAATGATTTGTGCTCTCTATTTTTCATGGTAATCCCTTGTGGGACTGATGAATCTTATGAAAAAAAGTTGGTTTTGTCTTAGGTGAAGCAGTTTTTTAGTTAAACAAACAGAGGAATTGACTCCATGGAGTACCTATACAGCAGCTTTCACCAGTGCTGAAGAGTGACACTATTTCTTTGAAAAGATAAGGAAAAAGGTGCAATATTGTATTATTTCATCTCTATATATTCTCCCTCTGTCCTGAGATGGCATGTCCATGTCTCCTCTACCTCTTGTGATCTGAGCACTGCAATGTTATCTTGTAAAAGAAGCCATATTAGGATATTAAGAGAAACATTCACTTTTGTATTCATAAAAAAATCACTATTATATTAATTATTAATTCTAAAGTCATAAAGTAACTAAAAGCTACAGTGATGATGAGTCCTTTATGCTGGATATTGCATGAACATCTAATAAAGTTCACAAAATTTCCACCATCTTCCACATTTCAGTGCAGTCAGCATAGGAGACAAAACCTCCATCACTAGACTTTTCAGACAACTTGTAAGAGACAAGCTGCATCACAAAGTTTGAGTGCTATGAGACTGTGGATCATGCAAAGTGGCAGCTGTTTCTTGTAAGGTTTTCAGCTCATTTTCAAAAGAAGCTGCAGGAATATATTGCTGATGAAGATGCAGCGTTTCAATGAGTATGCAAGCTAAACCACTACATCTTTGTGGTTCATCCGTCACCACATGGCATCTGACACCTTGATAAATCATCATTTATTTCTAACTTAGTTTATGCATGATTTTTCTGCAATGTAGCTGATTATACTTTGTTATGGACACTAATTTTCAAAAGTTTGCAAAAAAGTGGATCATTTTCTGGACACCAAGTCAGAGAAGACAGTAGTAATGTGACATTTGTAGCATTTCACCTGAAATCTAGCAATTCAACTTGGGTTCAAATTGGAAGCAACTGACGTTATGGCTATATGAAGTTTTTCAATTGTCTATGCAGAGTGAATTTATTGTTTCCATTCAGTTCCCAGTGTCTCATGCAACAAAGAAACATATGCGACTTTCTCACCCAGTTGCTGGCAGAAATTCAGGGAAAGGATATTCCTTTCATAGGCATAAAAGTTTCTGCAAGTCAGAACAAGTGTAATAGAGAAAAACTGGAGGAATTTTATTTTCCCCCAAATTCACAAACAACATATTCTGTACATTTAGTTTATATTGTAGTCCATGCTTTATTTATGCATATGTTCATAATCATGGTGTGTATGATTCCTGATCTCAAAGAACTGTAATATTTAGGATTTTTATGTGAGTGAAGTAACTAAAAACAAGACCTCAGTGATGGAAGGTCTACAAAAATAAAACTTACCACATGTGGGTGGGTTCAAAACATTGATATATTGCATAGAAATGAGTTCTCAGGTACCATAAAATCATACACGCTTCTTGATTCAGCCAATGGTATTTGGTTGATTTTCTGGTGGGAATCCGAGAAGAAATAAACCTGAAGATGAGAAAACAGGAGTGTCCTTTTGGTCAGGGAAGGCATGCCATGATTATCTGTGCAAAGGAAAATTTCACCAGCATAAAACTAGACAGACAAGAGTTATGCTGCATCTTGAGACTAAAAGTGGAGGAAATACATTACACGCTCAAGGCTACAGGGAAAAAGCTGATCTGAGCAGTTAGGTTTTGTGCATGGCAGTAAAATGTGTTTCAAAGAACTCAAAGAGGAGGATGCAATAACGAAAGCAGGAATGGATTAGTGAGAGATAGTTCTGGTGGGTTGGATGGATATTTTTCATGATGCCACAGAAGAAAATGTAACACAGAAGTACAAAAAGTATGGGTACTAAATAAAAATAACTGAGGGCCTGTCATTCTCTCACTCTTCAAGTATTTACACAAGCAAAAACTACTTATATACAAAGCATGCTATGCTGGAATTTCCAAGCATACGCTATATAATGTTTTCATAAGACTCTGGTCCTACAGAAAGAGCTTGTAATGCTCACAGAGAACAAGGTTTGTTTCACAATGGAGAGTACACCCAAGCAACAGTAAATAAGAATTTAGTCATTTGGATGCACTGTAAAATACACTGAAGAGTTACCACACATACTGTGGCTTGTTTTTAAACCTCACTATCATAAAAATCAATACATTTCAGGAATTGCCTGTAGGTTCACACCAGCTGAGTAACAGCGTATGTTTTCATTACACCAGTCTAGCATAATCACTGCTATAATACCTATTCCCAATATAATTCTCCTTCTCTGTCTCCCTTTTCCCCTACAGGTTAAAACTAGTAGCAAATCTCAGTCTCTACCTACAGAGAAGGAAGGGTTTCAAAGGATGATGGCTCTCTTAGGCAAAGGGAAAAGAATATAGAGGAAGCTGCAAGTGGGCTGACAGAATCAAGAGAGTACATGACGCTTGATCAATGCTCTGCCATTGTCAGAGACATTCTTTAGGGAAATTTCCCATTGCATATGTCATACACTAAATGAAGTGGAACGAAATTAATACAGAACCTGCAAGACTAACAATGAAATTTTCAGGGCTGCAGTTCTTTGTTGCTCTTCCTCTTGTACAATTGCTCTTTAAATTGACTACATTTAGGGATGAATTGATATAACCCAGCTTTAAGCCCTTGATATTTAAACTGCTTATGATCTCAAACACACATCACAACATTGATTTGTTGTTAATCAAAAAACAGCTTGCAACATATTCATATAGAACATCGATATCAATGTATAATAAAAGGTGTTGAAATATTTTTCTAACCAATGGGTACGGCAGCAAGAAAAACTTGCTTTAGTCCTTCTCTGTATTCTTTTTTTGACACAATACAGGTGAGGGGCGCAGGAGAGAACAACAATGATGTAGAAACACCACAAATTTGGTGTGAAGGAAAGGGAGTTGTGTGGGTTCTTTTACAGCTACCCCCTGGCCAAGAACAGAAAGAAGAAATCCCTCAGATAAACTGCCATAGAAATTTAACAGCTCAATCAGTATCAGCAGAGGATCTGTAATGAGGAATAATTCCATCAGCAGTACATGTAAGTAATAAAGGTGATGAGATTTTCTTACATTAGAGTGTTGTGTCAAATGTATCGTCTTGGTCATCATCCCTTCCTGTTGTTGTTGCCTCCCTTGTTGCATGTGGTGACAAAAGAGATTATGATAAAATACTGGAGAACAAAAAGGTGTTCATTATAGACTCCTTCACACACAGAGATGGACATTGTCTTTTTTGTGTGAAATTAAAACATTGGGAATCATTTCCTCACTTGTGCTGCACTAAGCCGTTGTTTTTTTTTTTTCTTTTTCTTTTTTTCCTTCCCTTTTTTAACAGGATATTTTATTCATTTCTAATTCTGCTTAGGACCCACTTTGGTAATACTTTCTGCCTTAGATTAATTACCCTGATCTAATTCATTTAGTGGAGGACAGCTGTGGTACGTGGGTTGCCCACTGATGTATTGTGTTAAATGACGCCCATCTGTCATCGCAGCATATCAGCATGGATTCCGTGTCATCCACTTCATTGGTTCTGCTGAGATGTGAAGTACAGCTACAATGTTTACCACTGTTGTTAATTTAATATCTACACCTTTAATAACCTGACTGCTGTCATTCGCTGAACAATGATACATGATGGCCAGAGAACAGCCAGATAGAAGGCATTAACTTGACAGCATAGTAGACCATTTGGTGCTGTTAATTAGAACACTTCTGGGCAAACTTGCTATTGAGGGTCTTGTAGGGCATTCCCATGCGAAAATACCTTACTGAAAATAAAAGTAAAAAAATCCCTCTTAACAGTGATTCTGACAAGTATGATCATTAACCCGTTCTATTGACTCAGAAGTGGTAATTTGTTAAAATAGCCATTTTCTCTTAGTCACCACTGATCAGTCTCCTGCTGTTTCCTCTAGCCTGCTTCCTGTCTCACCTCATTTCTTTTCCCCTTTCTGTCTCTGGAAAAGAAAGAGGTTGGAGGTATAACACCCAAACACACACTGTCATTTCAATCCAGTGGTTTATAGGCATGTATCCAAAACCAGTGTGGTTTTTTCATCGTACAAACGCCAGGTCCAGTCATTAACCTTTTATTGAATGTGAAGAAGTAACCCATTCAAAGAGTTCTGTCTATTCTATTTTTTTTCTGAATGGAAAAGGCAATAACAAGAAAGAATTGGTAAATTCTTATCACAAAAGTTTTCTTACATGGTAGAAAAAAATATGAAAGTTGATGTTCATATATTCTGTGGAGTGATTTTTTTTAAAAAAACATAATAATTTACCTATAGGCTTACATGAAACCTTCACTGCACAGCAAAACAAATACATATGGAAAGAAGTACTATGTGCTCTTAACCCACTTTCACATAACTCTTGCAGACAGAAATAGACACACACACACACACACCCCACCACACTGCGGTTATCATTTTCAGGGAGCTGGGGAAACCCATATGATTGCCTGCAGCTGGGAGCGTGTGATTAGTGTTTTAAGACTCTTGGCTGTGTGCCTCAAACAGATATTCAGCTTTGGAGCAAGTCTACCACCTGTTACACAAGCTTGAAAAACCTCAAGACTCACACAAAATAATTTCTTATGCTTCTTTCTTTTAGGAGGGCCTAAACAGGGAGGATGCCTCAGCAGTCACAGAATGAAATAGTTCTTCCACAGATTTTTCTATGCAATTTTAGATCGCCCAAGAGTAGAAGGGTTTGCTAGGGCTTTTAAGGGTCTAAATACCAGTTTTCTAGTTGTAAAATGGGGACTTTGCTATCTGAACTAGCATGGCAGCAGTAAATGCCTTCAAGACCTTCATGGATGACACCAGTGGACAACACAATGATTTAGGCCTCACAGCTGTTTGCTAAAAGTCCATGTTAGATGAAGTGATACCCATGACCCCAGGTTGGCTTGGTTAAGAGAAGCCTGGAAGTTTCTGTAGACAAATATTAAGAGTGATTCATTGTAGTCAACACTGCAGAAGAAACAATATGATTACAAGAAAAATTTTCTACTTTTGACCACTTAGGCTGAATGACCCATTTACAGCTGGATTAAGGTGGTTTTAGGAATGAATCAGAAACAAAGATAAAAATCACACCTGCAACATGAAGACCTGCAGTGAGAAACCTGAGGGTACAGCAACAATAGAGGCTTAGAAAGCTCTGTAAAGAATAGCTGCATACCATTCATGAAGGAAAGATATAGCTCCCTATTTCCCCATAGTTAAATCATGTAAGCTCAATATTTTCCTGTGGAGATTTCTTTCCCACAACTTGGAAGAGCTTCTTCAACATGATTCTGAAAAATAACGATGTAATATTATCAATGGTCTAAGATTCATGATACCAGCAGCAGGAGATACGATATATTTTGAAAAGTATACACATTACCACACTTTTTAC
This sequence comes from Numenius arquata, assembly GCF_964106895.1. Classification (NCBI taxonomy): domain Eukaryota; kingdom Metazoa; phylum Chordata; class Aves; order Charadriiformes; family Scolopacidae; genus Numenius; species Numenius arquata. The sequence goes on from NC_133582.1 coordinate 60,400,715, forward strand.
AGAAGACCCCATACTATAGTTCAAGCTTCAGACCTAAGGGTTAATTAACAGCAAAACTCTCATTTTAATTACCCAAGATACCATCCATCCATCTACTCTTCTATTGAGAAATGTTCTTTAAAAATCAATGCCAACAAAAATGTTAACACGCCAATTTTTAGAAGTTTTTTTGATTTTTAATTAAAAATCTCAGATTAACAGAAACACTATAGAGAATGAGTTCCAACTGATGATATCCAACTGTTATTTTAATACATTATCTACCTTTTTCCATCATACCAAAAATATTAGCAGCCTCCAAACTGTGAATAAGGGGTCTGCAAAGAACCTGAATGTGAAGCTGTGAAGCCATGGAGGTGCTCCAATTATAAATACCTTTGCTGACTGCTGTGAAGTGCACGTAGTCAGCTCTGAACACAGATAAACAGCTCCTTGGGTACAATACAGTTAGAACAAAGCTGCTGAATCTCATTCTATTCCCAGACCATTTACACGTTGACAATGACAAATTTGCATGTGTTTGAGAAGAAACATGGGCCCAAATATTTCCGTTTTAAAAGCCTTATAAAATGGCTCCCATCCTTATGTCAGCAGGCAGGTAACTTCACAGAAATTTTTCGGTTTTGTGTGTGTTTGTGTGTCCTTCTAGCTTTCCCTGAAAGAATAAAATGAGACAAAGAATAGATTGCTTTAAAGGACTGGGTGTTCATTACGTTCAACTGAAAACAAGCTTTTTCCTTAAAATATTCTTCCTGAGATCACACACGCAAACTTGGAGACAGACGAATAGGACCCAGAGAAAGACAAAGACAACTGTATTTTAATAGGTTCAGTTTTCAACCTTTTTCTTTTGCTTTTAGAGCAAGAACTTGTCTTACATGGCAAAAATATAAGCCAGCTGGGTCAAACTAAAGCAGAGAGGTCTTGGGGAACCAGACATGGAAAATGAGATTTGACTAAATCTAGACATGTAGTCATTTTTGACTCCCTTTACAGATGATAGAGATCTAGGCAAGATAGTTAAAGGCATGTTGAGTAGGATTAATCTAATTTTAGTAAATATGCCTAAAACAGGTTGAATGAATAACTTCACACACTTTCTGCTTGGATAGTGACTTCTCCATTTAGTAGGTAGAAGGTTTCTACAATTTAAGACCAAGCCATTTCTGTGGGCCATTGTGGAAGTTATCTTAAGAATATGTTTGCATCTGTACCACGGTGTGTGGCACATTGCTTCTTCCTTTCTTTCCACTTAGAGCTATTTGTCTTTTGCCTAGAAGTGTTATCCAGGAACTCGATTCCGAATCTGGATTCAGGAATGCACAGATCAGGATCAAAGGCAGACAAACAGACAGAGACTTCCTCAGACACCGGCCATTGAAGAAAGAGGCTGGCCCCTTTGATCGCTCAGATTTTATACAGAGCGTGGGGCAGATGGGATGCAATATCCTGTTGGTCGGTTTTGGGTCACCTGTCCTGTCTTCTCCTCCCCACAGGTGCAACCCTTTTACATTCTTTCACTTCCATCACTCCAGCCTGGTACATAACAAAGTGACCTGACCTTGGTTGTTACAGCAAGTATAAGCAAGAGTCTCTCCTCTTCCTTGGTATTAACTATAAACATCAGACCTTATCAATCTGCTGGCAGACACTGTCTCAAAAACATGCCATTAATTTCAGAAAGTGCAGTTACTTAAAAGAGACTTAACTGAAAAGTAAAATTACTGAAAAGAAAATTGGTTCTGTTTTACCTCAGACCAGGACAAACGTTTAATTATACGTTAATGTTGGTGCATGAGCAAAAGTACAAATAAATTAGGGCTGGCATTTATGAAATGGTTCCTAACCGTTAGTGCCTCTGTTACTGCATTCCAAGAGGAGTGGCTGGAGTTAATAACCTATGTGATTTTAGGATGGAATTTGATAAATTTATGACTCGGATGGCTGGACAAGAGCCCTATCTATCTAGCCTGTGGAACGGGTTAAGATAACCCTGAACAAACCTAGAAAAAAATTATATGTTCCCATGGCCTAGAAATGCTATTTCAGATTCCCTAAAACACAGTCATGACATTGTAATCCTACTCTTGAACTATCAAACTTTCTCTTGTCATTTTGCAGGGTTAAGTGAATATTCACCTTGATGAAGACTGAAATTGAGGAGCCTCATCTCTAACTGATTACCCATCCAGGGAAGTAAAGGATTGTTCTGAATGTCTCCTTCTTGCTCAGTCTCTAAATATTAAACTATTTTCTACAAGAAAGGATGTCTTGTGCAGGACAGAGTGAGGTGTCTCTTCTTCTCCACAATGCAGAACTTTTGATTAAGCCTATACTGAGGACTGAGAGCATTGAATCAGACAGACACTAGTGCCATTGCACTGCTCAAATTTTTGGAACATTTTTGTTTTAAAAAAAAAAAAAATTATTATGTTTCTTTGAAATGCAGTGTTCAAAGTGGGTTATAGCAATGAAATGGTTAAATGCAATTCTGCACATAGACTCAGTGGAAAATAGCTCTGCAGCCTGTTTTACCAAGCATGATAATTGCACACCTCTTGTATGTAATTTGAGTGATATTTTGTGATATCAATGAACTGCAAAACTTTGGAATTAGAGTAATATTGCTATTCTTTTCAGTTCAAAGATAAAGAAAATGTGTTTAAGGAAAGAACTATATGGAAAAGACTTTTCATGACTTCAGTAAATTTTAGCTTTTGGCAGTTTTTGAAAAATGCTTCCCCTCCAAAAAAAAGTCACCCTTGCTCATACATCTTAGCTACTTTCAATTTAACACCGTACATCATAAAAGCAAGGACAAGCTAAGGTTAAGAAAAGAAAGTTCTTTCTTTTCAGAAAGAGATCTGTGAACAGGGCAATATCCCTTGAAAGGGCCAACTTCCTAATCAGAACTATTGAGGGAGGGGGGAAACAAGTTGGAAAAATCAATGAAACTCTTTAAATACTATGTATGGTGAAAAGTCCCTTCCACACTCAGCTGATCCATACGAGTTTAAGGTCAAGTTTTCAGAGAGCCTGCTGGCTTTTAGAATTTAACATTTTACAAAAATTTTTCAGCCGTTCACTCAACCCCTAGGAATTCCTACTTGTAGTTGCCACAAAACAAAACAGAAAAATAAAAGGAAAAAGAAAGAGAACAGCAAAACTGCAAACATTGCTATGGCATAGACATCTAACGAGGTTTACCGGTGGCCATAGGCCTGACTTGATGTGCAACCAGTTCCTATCCTTAATCACTGCACTAAGTCTCAGAGAATAAACATGTGCAAGTACATAGTGTGGAATCTTCTTTGCTTCTTAGGGCGATATGGGGCATCAGAACTGCTTTTGCAACAGAGCAGAAGGAGATGAGGGACAGTAAAACAAGGCATACGCTTCAGCCTTTCTCCAGACAGGAGACTGGGAATGGGCCTTTGGCCAGCACTGTGGCTGGTGGCAGCAGGTGTTGTATGCTGCCTAAAATGACCCTTCAAGATGGTTCCCATACTCTGGCAAAGGAAAGCAAAATAAAAACTATACAAAAGTTAAATTCTAACTTTAAAGCCCAATTCAGTCAATAATGCAGCATAAAATAAAGTGAATATTACAGGTTCCATAATATTTTTTGTGGATTTTACATAAAATATTCTCCTGTGCAGCCAGGGGTTGTAACCGTAGTTAATCTAATTCTACACAATCACAAAAGCAAGAATATTTAATGAAATCTTATTCTCTGTGTCAATCCATGTCTTAGTATAAAAATCTCCTGTTGCTTTCTGTGGGCCACTATTCATGAGTCAAGTTAAAAAATAACTACAAATTAATTTCCCTTAACCTGTGCTCATCCACATGCAATAGATAAAGTCCTTGGGTTGGCATAATTCAATTCAGATCAATTAAACTATGCAGATGCTGTCTTAAAATTTTTCAACTTTTTACTAGCTGTAAGTTAGACTATTTTTTTTTTACTTGTACTTTGACGCATGTGGCAGACACAAGCATCGCGTTGTAAGGAAATAGTTTCTGCTCAGTGTCTCAGTGTCATGCCGGCACCTTACATCTCATATTTACAAAACCAACGGGTTTGTAAAGCAAGTGAAGTTATAATGAATATTTTTCAAGTTTGTTTAATGGATGTACTGTAAAATAAAATACATTTAATGTGATGTGAGCTGTATATCCTTTTCCCTAGAATATACTTCAGATGCATAGTGCATTTTGATTCTTTGGGATTAAGTACATTGAAAACAGGAAAGTTATTAAAGGTTAAGTACTGTATTTTTCATTATAAATTTCCACTGCACAGTAATGAAAACTGAATAAGCAGATTAAAAACTGATTTTAAAATTAATCCTCAAATCTCTTCTTCAAGAGATTTTGGTCTTCAATTAGTAACTCAGGATTTAAAAAATTCACATTGTGAAGACCAAGATTTATGTTATTGTCATGGCTGCTGTTACAAATAACCTGGGTATAGCTGACATGAAATGAAAATATTCCCTCAATCCTATTTTAATATCAGATTTAATGAGTAAAGGAAAAAGAAATTACATATTAATGTGCATATACTGATATTGATTGGGAAGAAATTGTGGGCACACCAGCTTATCTCAAAAAATGATATAACCAAAATATTTTTCTAGAAAAACTAAAGTTCTGACAGCTTTCAGATGAGGGAAAATTCAGAAGTAGGTGTTTATTGACTGAATTTGAAATAGCGAGTAAAATCCTGATCCCCCAGAAGACTATGGCTAAACACTCAATGTTTGCAGTAGTATCGTTTCACTTATTTTGAAGATTATTATGTTTACTGCTTTTGAGAATCTCACATTTTTCTTACTCTTTGGTGTGAAAAATCCCTAGATACCTCCCACGAAAATGTGCAGCCAATCCAGGTCTTGGGCTGCAGGGAGTGCCAGAGCCTTTTGCTGGGAATAGGTGGCACTAATGAGAACAGTTGTGTGAACTGTGACCAGGCAAACCATCTGCTCAGCCTGGTGGCAGAGCTATGAGGGAAAGTAGAAAGGTTAAGAAGCATCAGGGAGTCCAAGAAAGAGATAGACTAGAGGAACCATCCTCTGCCCTCCCTGAGACAGAAACAGGAACAACAACATCAAAGGGATTCTGTATCCTCCCACCCCACCAAGCTGAAGGCAGTACCTTAAAGGTGAGGAGTGAATGGAGGCAAGTCCACGCTCGGGGCAGCAGGAGAGGCCCTCCTCGCCCACCTCGCCTTCCCGGGTGTATCTATACAACAGGTACAAGGCTCTGGATGTGGAAGACCAGTCAATGGATGATGTGGGTGATGGTCCATCTTCACCAGAGGTGTTACCAAAGTCAGAAAAGCCTACCCCCCTATAACATGACCGCCTGAGGGGGGCCTACAGGAGAGATGGGGAGGGACTCTTCATCAGGGAGTGGAGCAATAGGATGAGGGATAACGTTTTTACACTGAAAGAGGGGAGGTTTAGATTAGATATTAGGAAGAAATTCTTTGCTGTGAGGGTGGTGAGACACTGGAACAGGTTGCCCAGAGAAGCTGTGGCTGCCCCATCCCTGGAGGGGTTCAAGGCCAGGTTGGACAGGGCTTCGAGCAGCCTGGTCTAGTGGGAGGTGTCCCTGCCCATGGCAGCGGGGGGTAGAACTAGATGATCTTTATGGTCCCTTCCAACTCTAACCATTCTATGATTCTATGATTCTATGGGTTAAAGTTGTAAGCTACTCCCTTCTGAAGGGAACAGAGGGTCCAAGATGCCAGCCAGCCCCTCCTCTTATGGAAGTCTGCTACCTCCTTGGGGCTGGGGTGAAGGACATCACTAGGAAGCTTTCTAGCCTGGTACAGCCCTCGGATTATTACCGAGTGCTGTTCTTCCATGTGGGTGGTGATGAAGCTGCAATGCATAGCCCAAGAGGGATCAAAAGAGACTTCAGGGCTTTGGGACAGGTGGTAAGGGAATCTGGAGCACAGGTTATTTTTTTATGCATGTCTTAGCAAACTGATTAATATGTCATTTTTTGCCTCACAGTTCAAGTTTTAAAATAGTAAATATTATTTTAGGGAGATTTTTAATTTTAGTTTATTTTTCTTTCCTTATTTACGTTTAGGTCTGATCTCAGAAAAAAACCCCACAACCTAAAAATATGCAAAGATTGATTCCTTTACTTCAGGATTGTTATCAAATCAGTAGACACTGAATACTATAAGTTTTTTCTATATAACAGTCACTTGGTTCTTCGATAGCTATGTAAATGTGTTTTAGGTTTATTAAAGCACAGCCACCTCAAAGTACATCAGATTTCCTTCCATTTTCCTATCTGCCTCTAGCACTGTTTTACAATACACAGAATATGCCTGCTCATGCATTTTACTCCAGGATAGAGAAAATAATTAGAAAATGTACTGTATAGATAATCTCCTTCTCCTTCTTAATCAAAAAGAACCATTTAATTTTCACACTGACAAACTTCACTGGAATATAAAGAATATTCTTTATTCCTCTCAGGCCCCTTTGTTCATCCAGCTACAGACCTGGTTCATTCAAGAATCACAGCAAAGCAATGCAAAGTTGCAGGTTACAACAAAGTGTCACCAGGTCAATGGGACCTGTTCCTATTCTACTGGGAAATAAGAGGGGGTAGGCTCATAATTTCCAATCATGATGTCAAGAATGCATCACGTGTTTCTTCTGAGCTAATCTGCACAGAAAAAAAAAAAAAAAAGAGGGACCAACTTGGCCCAAGGGGCTACCTCTGAAGCTCTGCAAACTACAGCTGTGGTACTGGGTGTAAGAAGGGCAGTAAGAGTCCAGTTGGCCTGGTGATATTTGAAATGTACTATGAATGATTAAAAGGAATCTCTAGTGCTCAACTGGCTTCATCACAGAGATATGAGCTGGCTGTATAAATCTGCACGATATCAGGGACAGAAAACCACTGACCGAATGCAAAGAAAAGAACATTGCCCCATTTTCCAAGGCATTATGAAGTGTACAATTTATTGCAAAGTATTGATTGTTTTAAGGCTTTTTGCTCCCCTCGCGTCATATTGTCAGGAAAAGCAGCTATCTTGAAATGATAACCTTGAAGTGATTGTGAAAACAAAGCATATAACCTTTTGGTTTTGACATCATGGAAGGAGGTCAGTTAGTTCCATGAAACAGTTTTGGCCCTTTAATGTCAAAATACTAGTCCAATTGCAATGTTATGTCTTTTCATGCATGAACTCTAGGTATGATTTTTAAAGAGAGAAGGTGAATGGCAAAAAGCACAATGTGTTTGTGCAATTGCTGATAGTGCATGTAACAGCCTAATTAAAAATATTTCTGCAAATGTATTAGTGTGCCTGTGTATCTCCCAGAACTTGAACATTTCCCAAACATAACAAGCATCAAAGGACAATTTTCAGGAAAGAGATATCTAGTCTAAATTTTGGATGTAGAAAATGGGTCCACAAATATGTAGCTGAGATACATGGGGAAGAATTTTCAGTGGTACCCAGTGACAAGACAAGAGGGATCGGGCACAAACTGGAACACAGAAAGTTCCATCTAAACATGAGGAGGAACTTCTTTCCTGTGAGGGTGGCAGAGCCCTGGAAGAGGCTGCCCGGAGAGGTGGTGGAGTCTCTGTCTCTGGAGACATTCAAAACCCACCTGAACATGTTCCTGTGGGACCTGCTCTGGGTGACCCTGCTCTGACAGGGGGTTGGACTAGATATCTTCCAACCCCATATCATTCTGTGATTCTGTAATTGCTCTTGAGGTGGCTTTGTCTTCCACATACTACAACCAATGCCCAGATGATTAATTCAGAGCAATTACTTAAATTCTAGATATCTAATTTTGATGAGATGACTCTTATCTTGAGTGACTGGATTTGTGGTTTAATTCACTAATATTTTTGTTACATCCATCAATGTTCTAATTACCTATAACATAATTTGGTGCAGAGGAGTATTTCACCATGTGCCACTGATTTCAGGTGGCTGCCCACAGCTCTCAATTAGGCACCATTAAAATATCTGATGGTCTGAACCAAAATCAATTGGACCTGGGAGTGGTCAACTTAGTGCAAGAGGAATATGTTGCCCTTTGAAATAAGTTCCTTGAGCTTAATTTCACATATGGCAGAGCAGTTAAATAAATACACAGTTTTTGTCTCTATCAAAACCTTAATTTAACAGATCTTCTCTTTCATTTCATATTGTTTACCCTCTATGAATCTGCACCTGTTTTTCTGTACGTTGGGGATATTTTCTTCCAAATATGAGTGTTACCGGAGTTGAATCAAAATGGAAATTGTATCTTTGGTTTTTTTCCGTAATGGCAGAAGTGATTCTTTCTTTTCTCAATCCGCTAAAATATTATTTTTTTTTCCTTATGGCCCTTCCATGTTCTGCCAGTCCAGACCCCCAATGTTACATACCCTGTCTGTGTTAGTTTAGTTATCATATTTAATCCTGCTACTGTAAAAATGTCTGGACAGTCTTTATTGTCATGATCTCTCTCTCTTAGCTCAAAGAAGGGTTATGAGAATGAATTTGTTCCTTCCACAAAGATAATTCAAACTCTAAAGGATAACCTGAAATAAAAGGACAGAAGTCAGCGATGGCACGGCCATGATTTATGCTGCCAAAAGCCTTTAAGGAGTTCTAAGAAATACCATTTTTAAAGACAACTAAAGCATTTGGTCTTTCCTTGTAAATTCAAAGCGCACAAGCTTTTCTGTTCCCTTGACCTAGCACTTGGGCATTTCATCTTATCCAGGATTTCTAGATCAAGAACATTGATTGAAGTCCTGTAGCCTCTTGCTGGTTCAGTAGCTCATTCTATATTGTGGAAAAAAAAAAAAAAAACAACAAAAAAACCACCTCATTTTTTATTGTGCAGTTTCCATGCGCACAAGTGATAAAGGCAATTAAGATTTGTAAATGTTATTTATTCTGTGAACTTGGGAAGATGCAATAGAAATGAATACAAATAAGACACCTCTCAGCAAGATCTGCACTGAGAGTGTGGAAAACACAGGGTACCTCATTATCACAAAAATAGGCAGCAATATCTGCCTAAGGTGGTAATGGCTCTTCCTAAGCTCTCTTAAAATTCAAACACAAATGTCAAATTGCAATACCTTTCGAGAAAGCTGTGTCTTACTTGAAATTTATTCATATAAGTTTTAAGAAATATCCCTCAGGGAAACACAACCTCAATTTTTCATTGCTACAGATAAAACAGAAAGCTATCTATGGGGCTAGGAATATAAGACACAAGAAAACGGAAAGAAGGCCTTGCAAATGGCACTGAATCCAGAAGCAGGCACTTTTAAAAGGGGTAATTAACTCAGTTCTGACTGTTTTAACCTTCTAATTTTCTCCTATTTCCCAATCTGAAATCCAACCTCTCTGCTTTTCAGATCAGGCACTGAAGGGTTTATGTTTTATAGTAATAATACTCAAAAAGCAATTCAGATACGAGTGAACAGAGTAGCTTATGTTTTCTGAATAATTTGTGGCAATCCTTTAAAAGTAATTCATATAACCTGCATATTTGTGCAGATTGCTTACCATCAGAGAAAGTGGTAAAATCCCACAGTGCATAAACCCAAACCAAAAATGACAATAACTGCAAGACAGTAATAGCTAATTTTATCTGGTACAAATGGGCAAGGACTGTAGAGGATTATGTATTGCAAAAGCTACCCAATTGTTTTCAAACTGAATCGCATTTCAAACATATCCTCTCAGCTCCTTATAGGGATGTGATTTCCAGAAAGCATTGCTGGCCAACATTTCTTAGTGGCAGAAACATAGTTTTTAGACATGTTAAGGGTAAAACCTTCAGAATGCCTCGTCTTCTGCAGTATCCTTCTACACAGATAGATGAGATTTAGGCAAGCAGCATATGCATTTTCTAAATGAAGAGAAACAGGAAGAAATAGTAGTAATAAAAAAAAAAAATTGTTTTAAAAGGAAAAGAAAGACAACATCTGTATGTAGGTACTGTTTAGCATATTTTAATCAATGCTCAAGAAAGTTTTATTCACTTTAAGGAGAGAAGACTCTAGTCCACCATGGAGTTAGTACTGTAGCATGACAATTATTTTTAAACATTAGGTCCAACTGAATAAAGTACAGTTGTTTAAATTAAGGGCCTTAATGACAGAATTTTCATTAACCGCAAATCTCAAAGGCAAATGAATTTGAAATTATTTCAGCAGTTTATTTTATCTGTAAAACCTCATAACCTGCTTTTATGTTATTCGCTTTTACTGAAAAGCTATCGAAGGAATTCTAGAAGTATAGAAAAACAGTTAATGCTGTAAACAAATGGCAACTGATCAAATTTCACACAATCAAATGAAGAAATGGTGCAGTGCTAAGTTTAAAGGATGACTCCTTATAATCCCTTTAAATTATAGCTTGTTTTTTATCTTCTTACTACCATACCTTTAAATCAATAATCATCACTTCCTTTCATCAAATATTTTTTGGCGTAGGCTAGTGCCATTCTTAATTAAAGTATTAGGAATGTATTTTCAGTGAGATGCAAAGAAATAATAAAGGGAAAGTTCATTGTGCAGTACTTAGAAGTTACTGACTCTACGTGGAGAAAATTACTCTTGTTCAACAACTCTCTTCACAGGTGAATACCTCATTGTGTAAACATCAGTTTATGAGTACATCAGGGTAATTTTAAGTCTGTAAACAGGGCTACAGGGGAAAATTACAAAGACAAGTAATTTATCTGGTTGGAGCCTAGAAGTTGACCAGAATATAGTAATAAATCAAGTGGAAAGGAGTATGTTACATACCTTGCAGTGCTACAATGAAGTCTCATATATTGACTTTAATCTTATTTAACTTTACCTATCTAAAAGTTAGAGTCCCAGTTAAGGCTAGTCATCAAGGCTCCTATTACAGTCATAGAAAGAGGTAGGCACCTCAAAAGGTTATTCATGATATCTTCATGTAAACGTATAACGTGGTTATACGTTAGTTTCAGACAAGGTAAGATGAATCCCTGGCCGTATCTGTAAAACACATAATGGGAATGGTGATAGATAAATAAATAAATAACAGTATACCAAGGCGACAAAAACCATTTAGAAGTAAAGAGGCAATTTTGAAATATAATCACGTTACAGGCTTCTCAGCAAATGACATTTGCATTCTGTCATCATAGAATGCCTAGTTAAAGAACCGCTGTCGCCACCATTTCAGAGCTAAAGATGAGGCAATGTAAACTGGAACTCCCTTTTGCTGTAACATGGGCTGGTGTGATTACTTCCTAAAAGGCCCTAAAAAATCACACTTGCATAAACATTTCCCAGTAACATTCGTCACCTTTTTATCATTATTAGAATAAAAAGAGGAGCTCACTGATTGCAATTTACCACTAAAATACGCTTGTCTGGGTGATGGACTGTACTGGTTGAAGACATGTCACTACAAACTGTATTAAGTAGTACCCTCTACCACTGTTTTGGAGCTTGATGACTGATCTTTTGAAAAGGGGATTAGTGGGGAATTAAAATGTTAAAATAATCATGTCTAGATGTATTACTTTTTGGATATCATTGAATCTAAGGAATAAAGATAGCAAGGTTTTAGAGAAGGTTAAGATTGGTAAGAAAAGTACCCTTTGATTTGCGTGTAATTACAGAACCGGAAGTCAATTAATTTTTTCTGAATTTACCATCTGGCAATTCCACATTCTTGAAGGTAAATGAGTGTCTTTTCATTGATTTCTGGTGATTAGAGTGGGCTTGATCAAGGCCCTGACAGATAGGGATAACAAAGCATTGTTTATCTTATTTTAATTTCTTTATCTTGAGTACTATGGAGCCTTACAAAGATGAGAATGTGTTTAAGCCTAATGTGCTTTGAATTATTTCAGTTCGTGTACACCTGGAAAGCCATTCATTTCTCTCTTTGCCACAATGCAAAATACTGGGAATGAAACTAAGTTAGTTTTAAAAGGACAACAAGTGTTAGTGGACGTGTTCTCTCTTGACAAACAGTAGCCCAAAATATATGATAACTGAGTAAAGGATTTATTTGTATCGACATCTTAGTCTTAGATTTGTCATAAAAGGATGAGACTGTAGGGCAGTTGTATATATTGAAAAGATGTTGCTGAAAAGAAGTGAAAGGTCTGTAATGGTTCCCTCCACAGTAATGGTCAGCATAAGCACATTGGATTAAATTTGGGAGGCACAATGTATGTCAATGAAAATAATATTTTCCAATATCTGTCCTAGGTGATGAGACAAGACTTTCATGAAAGCTCTAAAGTTCTGTTAAACGCATTTATTTGACATTTGCTAAACATAGCTTAATGACAGTGACATTTAAGCCTAATTTGTCTTTTAATACTTTTCATTAAAAATGCTTCATTTACTTTAATTTTCCATCTACCTCTCCTTTTCTTTATTGTACATTTATTCATTTGCTACTAGAAAGGGTAGCCCAGTTAGAACTTTTTAGATTTTGAAGAGAGTAACTAAAAATCACAAACAAGGTAAATTTGCCCAGATATGGGGGTAATAAACTCTAAGAATTTTGTGGAGTTATTTTTCATTTGTTACAATGACAGTAAGTCAGTATGTCCAAAATAACTGTTTCTATTAATCCATACGTATATGCCAAGGGTTATCCCTGGAAACAGATTCATATATTATTATGAAACTGCAATTTATAATACATATCCTTTCCTAAGAAAAATCTTTAATAATGATCTCCTGTAATGAACATGATGAATTCAAGATTCAGGGTAGGAGTTTTTGTCTCAAGATCTTCCTAGAAAAGCAATTAGAACTCATGGAATGTAATAAGGAGGCTGGTACACTAAAATGCTATGGGCTGAATATAACCTTACTTGGGGGAATGAAAAGATTGAACATTGAGTGAGGCTAAAACTTTGAGTAGGAACTCAATGAGCTCATATTCTATATGCCAATATTACCATCCGTATTCTTTGTGTCCTTGAACCTGCTCTCTAACTTTTCTGTGCATGTGTGGCAGTATGTATAGCCTTTGGAAATTCATTGGCTGAAATTCACTCTTCAGCTAGATTAGGGATTTTAGTCCCTATCATTTCTGCTGGAAATAGTGGAAGTTTATTTAAGAACTCCATAATTTCTCTGATTGTAATTAATATTCAGATTTGCAGTCTACATAAAATGTGGGCCAATTCACATTTCTTTATAGTTCTTCTGCTTAAAATGCAGATCATTCCCTTGATATTAATCATCCATCACATTCTTTCCACCCTGTTATATACTTTTGGGTAGCCTCTCCCTGTAGATGCTCTCTACATACATTTACGAGGATAAAGAAGTCAAAATTTCTTAGTCTACTCCAATGTGCGTTCATATATCCAAATAACTTTCTTTGCATCTGCTCTGCTACTAACTTATCTTTTTTGAATCCATGTGTCTCACTGGGCTGTTCAACAGTTTTAGTCTTTCTCTTTCTTTAATACTCAGCTTTTCACCTTCAGTAGAGCACACCACTAGGCAACATGTAATATTCTATTGACAGTAGAAGGCCCTGTAGACCTAAGTCAGGCTGAGTTTTATAAGCACAGTTTCCCATGTATAGCACATCGAGTGCTTATCAGTACCCTTGTACTGACTAATATATAAAGTCCATTTTAATTTCTAACTGATCAATTTCTAGGTAATACTAAAATATTAGGTTACTAGCCCCTATAAAATCTTATTTTACTACTTCAGTACTCAAAATATGCTTGTCCTTTTTGTGAGATACTCCACTTCCCCTCCATATAGATCATGTCTTCCAGGTTTGCATCATGCATGAGCATAGTTCCCTAGTACGATTCACTTTGTGATAAGGTCACTAATAAAAACATTAAATAAGTTCACATGTAAAACTATTTGTTGAAGGACCCTGGTAATCATTTCTAGCACTCAAATTCTCCCTAATACAACTCATTGTCATCTCTGATGTAGACAATCCTTATCCACCTCACACTTGTACAAATCCCAGTCTTCTGTTGACTTGAGGTAAGGAGAAGAAATGGATACATTTACACTGCTACTTCAGGGACTTCTATTGCTACTTCAGTTTCCAAAATCCAGTTGTTTCAGGGAAATTTCACAATCACTGGAATTTCCACTGACCCCAGTCCTTACCAGTCCTAACCCAGGTTCCTCTGTTTCTGTTGATCATGTTTTCCAGTGCCTCAGTATATTTCCCACACTTCTGTCTACCTCACAGAGTCTGCTGGCTTATTCACATCCTCTACTTGTACACGCCTGTTATTCTTCCAAGCAGAAATATGTGCGAATACAGTTTTCTTGAGTATGGAATTGAGTATCATATTTGAAAAGCAGTAGTAGCTCACAAGTCTGAGCACTTTTAGCAGCTAAAGTTGGAGAATAGATCTTTGCATGTTTAAGTTCAAATTCAGGTCACTGTGAAGCTTAATCTATTAATGTGTGTGAAGCACGAAGGTACTACAATGATCACCTCCACAGAAAAGCTTGTTGACCTCTGAGAAATAAGTGTCCACATTTCTGGTCAACAGATGAAAAAGCTCTAGTATCTTTGATGTTAACCCACTGCAGGAACTACATAATATTCAGCAGACAGACCATAATTTGCTAAAGCTCTGGCTTTTAATAAAGACATAGTTAAGCTGGATAGAGAAGTAAAAGAATTTGACTCCTTCTACCAGACCCTAGATTGAACAATGACTTTTCTAAGAAATCTCAAAAATAGATGGAAAAATTTAACAGACACTTTCATTTTTTATGAAATAGAAACCTGATTTTCAACTAGCAACCAAGTATCTGCAAGAAAAAGGACAAAATGAGATGTCAGCAAAAGAGTTTTAGCTGTGTTGACTGCGCTGAAAAAAAATGCAGGCTACAATTTCAAATTGTGTACAAAAAGGACTTACAAACGGTGATACAAGCCACATACATACAAAGCTAATGAGATGGGTTTCATGATTAATTGGCAGTGATGAACTAAGCCCCAACTCAAAATTGCAACTAATGGCTTCATAAAATTATCCCTTTCCCATTAAATAGGGGGGAGAAAGCATCCATTAAAATATTTTGATTTATACTTTTATTTATTGACAGCAAGCCACTAATTTCCTTAGTTTACAAGCGTACAAATAAACTATCCATTAGAACAGCATGAACTATCACCACACATCACCAGCAAAATCTTTACCTGCATTGTTTTCTGTGGTATGTCTGCTACAACCAAGGATGTTTTTCATTCTTACCAATTTAAACTTTTCTTGTTGACTATATATTAACTTGTTTACATTCTACAATTTTTTCAATGAGTCACCTGAAAACTGTTCTACCAATCCATAACTAAGCTCTACGTTCACCTTTCTTTATGGCAATGCCAGCTTAAGGAGTTGCCACAGCTTTTATTTTTCTCCCCTAAGTATTTTTTAACCTGTGTCAATTATTCGCTGATTTATATACAAGACAGTCTCAAGTCAGGTGCGTAGAGTCCACTGGTTGCAGGAAGGCCACAGTGAATGGGCAGACTGAAAAAGCCCCTTACCAGTCACTGCTGACATGAAAGAGGTGTGTGAGATGTAGGAAATCACTGAGATGTAGGAAATCTAAAGGCAGTGTATATGGTTATAACACATAATACTATACAGACTACATAACATAACATAGTGCATCAGCTGTAATCAATATGCATAACGTAATGCAACATTTATATTCACTTCTGGTTTTAATATAGTTTGCACATGAGAAAAGTCTGTATTAGTATTAATTTGTGTATCAGATTCTTTGTATCAGTTTTATTGGTTTACTCTCAGCCTCTGCAGAGAAAATTTTAAATTTCAGGAACTGGTTATTACCATAAATTATAAGATAAACGTTTTTTAAAACAGGTATAAACAAGAGCAGCATACAACAAACTACAGTATTTACATAAAAGTTATGTATATACAGCAGTTGCTAGAAAGAGATAATGACTTCAGTGTACAGTTACATAAGTACTTTTTTTTACAAAGTAGTATATGTTTTCTTGATCAGAGAAAGTCATAGGTTCATCAAGCCTTGATGAGTAGTGAAAAGGTGGGGCTTCCAATATTAGACAACACTCAGTCCATTGTTTTACCAGAATTTTAGGGACAAGTTGACCTAGATGTCCTGGTAATAAAAATGACAGTTCCCTCTTTCTGTATATGGAGCCAAAAGATCTGGATTAACCAGTTAAACTAGCACATGATTAATCACTTCTTGGATTCCCCCAAGCTCCATTTGCTACTTGTTGTACTGTAGAAGTCCCCAAATAGCCATTATCACCACATCAGCACAGAAATATGTCTTTCAGAATTCCACCCTTTTAATATATCATTTCTAAAACATTTTTGTCTATTATAAAACAAAACTGTAAGTGAGCTGCTGTATGACAACACAAAATATTCATAATTCCCAGCAAGCAGTTATTTGTGGCTGCCCCATTGTTGGAGGGGTTCAAGACCAGGTTGGATGGGGCTTTGAGCAACCTGGTCTGGTGGGAGGTGTCCCTGCCTATGGCAGGGGGTGGAACTTGATGACCTTTAAACTCCCTTCCAACCCAAACCATTATATGATTCTATGATTCCCATTTATCATTCTTTGTAGATAATATTCTTCATCACTGTTTCACCTGCTGGGCCATGCACAGTCTGGACAACTACCAGGTGCTTATTGCTTTTTACTATCTGCAGAATGAATGGAGAATTATAACTTAAATGCAGTACATACCTTAAGAATATGTACTGTATGTGTATCTGTACACTATAACTAAAGTTTTCTGATTATTAAAGCCAAAAATTATTTTAAAATATTTATGATAAATATTGATACATTCACAAATCCTATACTCTTGAAAATAGAAAAAAAAGTGGTTTTTTACAAGTTCTTTAAAATCACAAAGTGTGAGAAGAAAAACCACAACTGAAATATTACTGAAATCAAAATCCTATTATCAGGGGGTGGTCAATACCATCCAAACAGTAAAGAATATCCCAAAAGACAGAAGTAGACCCATGTCTGAAAATGTGTGTTCTTTTAGTAAGACTGATACTATGAAGTGGTGGAATCACGTGAACGGTTGTAGAAGTGGCACATAGAGGAGATCAGAGAGGGGAAGGATGAGGGGGCACCTCTGCAGTGATTTACTCCCTTTGCAGTGCCAGGCAAATCACAAGTAAAGGAGAAAGCTATGTTCATCGTGGTCTAACATGAGTCAATTTGTGACTCCATCCCCCAAGAGCGAAGAAGCTAATCAATTTTATGACATTTTTAAACCTAACATCTTAATGATAAAAAGACATTTATTATTTTTTTCTACTTCAATTATAAGTGCCGTTAAAGAAAAGAAAAGAAAAAAAAAGAGGAACTCCTTGTTCTTGAAACTTACCTTAGAAGATCAATTGTTTAAATTTTTTTAAATCAATGATCCTGTGGAAAATAACGAATTGCCATTGTTCATTCAAACTTGCAGTAGCACTTCACTCCTGAATTCTTTTTAATTTTCTTAGAAACTGATCAAATGAATTCCTCTCGCCGAACAAATTGAAAATATTATCAGTCATGACTAGAAGAAATTAATTAAGAAGTATGGAGAGTATAGGAACAAAGATTAAAAATGCATCTTCCTTACTTTTGAGTCATTATTTTGCATAATCATCAGCACTCTTGTGATTGAAGGCACTCCTGAAAAATCATGCACATCATTTAACAAGTAGCCTGATCTAGACATCAGAAATTATTTAAGACTGAGAAAACGGAAATGCTTCTATGTTACGAACAGCTGTAAGGGAGATTTGAACCTAGAAATAGTAAGATATTTTGAGTTCAGCAATAGCAGAAGACGAATGAGGAATTTTGAAGCTTTCCGACTTTTTCTAAGAGTGAGAAGAGGGATACATTTGTGCAGTTAAGCACAAGGGTGTGAGGATTTTCATGCTTCCTCTTCCTCCTCCTTCCTTTTCCTTGCACTTAGGCTCTTTGCATCATATTATATGGTGATACAAGCTATAATGAGTGCATATATAGAATCATAGAATAGAATCATAGAATCATTTTGGTTGGAAGGGACCTTTCAGTTCATCAAGTCCAACCATTAACTCAGCACTGCCAAGTTACCACTAAACCGTGTCCCTCAGCACCACATCTACAGGTCTTTTAAATCCCTCCAGGGATGGTGACTCAACCACTTCCCTGGGCAGCCTGTTCCAGTGCTTGACAACCCTTTCAGTGAAGTAATTTTCCCTAATACCCAATCTAAACCTCCCCTGGCACAACTTGAGGTCATTTCTTCTTGTCCTATCGCCTGTTACTTGGGAGAAGAGACTGACCCCCTCCTCTCTACAATTTCCTTTCAGGGAGTTGTAGAGAGCGAGAAGGTCTCCCCTCAGCTTCCTTTTCTCCAGGCTGAACACCCCCAGCTCCCTCAGCTGCTCCTCAAGATTTGTTCTCCAGACCTCTCACCTGTCTTTCCTGTAGTGAGGGGCCCAAAACTGGACACAGTATTCGAGGTGGGGCCTCACCAGTGCCCAGTACAGGGGGAAAATCGCTTCCCTACTCCTGCTGGCCACACTGTTCCTGATACAAGCCAGGATGCTGTTGGCTCAGTCACCTTAACCCCTTCACTCAGCCGAATAAACTCCCAGAAGCGGTGGGAAATATGTTCAGGGCCCTGACACGGGTTGTGAAATATATAGGAGCATTTCTCCCAGTTTAAAAACGTTTAAAACAGGGCATGTGCCCCACTTCTAGGCCGAAATCTGCTCTGATTAGGGAAATTCTGTGCTTGTTTTCTTGTCACTTCATGGACATATTAAGTCCCTGTATTTTGAGGTGCAACTGAGTTGATTTCTACTGAGGAAGTTGATTGACATACAGTTTTGAAAATGTAACTTAAATTCAGACAAAGCCCTCACTGCATAGGCTTTTGCATTCCTCAGTACTTCTAAAATAGCCTAAGATTTTCAGGTATAAAATGCCTTAGAAGCAAAAAGCATTTTTGCTTTGCAGGGATTAGGTACTAAGAGAGAATTTGAAGAGAAATTATGATGAATTTAAGGGCATTCCAGAACATAATGTAGCTAGTATAACACAGATCTCATGAGCAGCGACTAATGGGCTTTCTCATGTTGGTAGCTTGAAAAAGAATGAAAATAAATGTAGAGAAGACTATCCAGCAAAGCTACTTACCCCTGCAAATATCCATTACTGAACAGAAGCAGAAGATTAGGCGGGCCAGGGCAGCAGTATAAATCCAGAGTAACTACTGAAGACAGCGAAGTTACTCCACATTTATACCGGTTTAACGGAGAGAAGAAAAAGGTCCATTGAGTATAATTGAATCAAGGAGTTTTCCATTAAGTCCAAATGACTTTCACAGCAGGAGGCTCCTGAAAGCTCAGAGGAGAGCAGTCCTTTCAGAACAATAACATTTTGCTTTTCTTCAGCATTTTAATCTTTGCTGTTTGGACACAGTGTTTTAAAATTCACTCAGGGTATGCTATTTTATTTGCATTAGCTGTATTGGATGGCAAACATTCTTGAATTCCAGTAAAAGAATCTGTATTTTCTGTAGGCATTTATTTATTCTTTCTGAATTTTATGTTGTTAGATTTATTTTATTTTAGTTCTCATGTTATTGTACAATTTATATGGAATTGAGTATTGTGTGGTTTATATTCTTTTGAAAGTTCTGATCATGGGTGAGTGAAACATTCCAGGAATCATAAAGATTTAAAACTTTCTATTGCATTACTGAAAGGTTAGACAAAATCACAGTTGTTCTTGCATATTGTAGAGATGAAGCATACTAATAAAACATTTTAAGGATAGTATCTATATTTCCAAATATTCTAAAGGTTTAGAGTTCCTGGGGTTTTTGGGGTTTTTGTTTGTTTGTTTGTTTGTGATTTTCTTTTTTTTTTTCTTCTTTTTTTTTTTTTTTTTTTTTTTTCTGGTGCGCTCCAGTTCTGGTATTTATTATACCTTCCCCCCATTAAGAAATACCTAAATATGTGGGGGAAAATTAAAGTTGCAAAGGTACACATACATAGTGACTTCATGAATAATACCTATACCTATAGCTATTAAATAAAACAGTGGAAAAAAAAGATAATTAACTCATAAAACTTTAAAGTAAACCTTTATGTCCTCATATTAACAAGCCAATTTCTAGCAACATATAGATGGGATTCTTGCCCTGGGGATCAGTCTCTTTTGAGAAAAACAAAGCTACTTACCTAAATAAGTTATTCATTTTTTATCAAAGCAAATGGTCTCTGCATTCTTACAATATATGCATATGTGTCTGTAACTATATATGTGCGTGCAACATGATACATGTATACTAATATATTTGAGACAATAAGGTCTGTATAAATTATAAATAAATAGAACCACATGGAAACACTAAAAGTAGTATTTATTTATTTGAATGTTATATGTACAAATATTATTTGACTAATTATTGGCAGGTAGGTTACAAAAAGAATGGAGACTGCTGATAACCAGGGATATTACAGCTGTTACTTTTTGAAACTAGTGACTAAAAAGTGAAGTAAGACTGTTGAGACCAAAGTTACAAAGTAATTAACGGTGTGTTTTCCTTTCTCACTGAAAGTGAAAATGTAGTTCAGCAGCTGTGACTCTGTTTCAGTGTTTTACCCTTTCTTAATAAGTAAAGCCTTTTCATTTAGCTGGTAGAGACAGTAGGTAATGCAATATTTAGTTAATAAGTAAAAGAGCACACTATGAGGCACTGGATTTCCTTTTCCAGGATCAGATTATGTTTAGGTACATGTACTTTTTCCACAGTGAAAGCCCAGTTAAAACATGCATACCTTATTCAGGATATGATTAATTTATCCTCCCAACTTTAGCCACTCAAGCTGACTTACACGAATCTGATTATTTATTGCAGTAGTTTATAATTAATTATCTAATTCTATGGAGGGATCAATTAGGGAAAAAAAAGTTTTTCACTTTACACATACTTGTTAACATTTTTGATAGTGTCGTCTTCTTTTTTTTTTTTTTTCTTATCACTCTCTTATACCCAAAAAGAGAGAAGAGATGCATGAAGGTCACTACTGAAGATTCATAAACCATTGTGAATAATGTCAGAACTATAATTTAATTAGTGGCCCATCTGTCACTTTCTGTTTGACGAGCACTAAATGTCCAATTATCATTTAATATCTGCTCTAATCAGTTCTGGCAAATTTTGCAGGCACACTAGAGATGACATTAATAGATGGAAGTGAGGCTACCTTTGCAACATTATCAGGGAGAGAAAGCTTGTGCAGTTTTGACTTACAATGGGGAAGGCATGAATTCATTCCAATTAGTAGCAAAGACATTTCATGCAGACTGTGTTTCTGCATATTGCTAACTAAAGCTTTTAGTTGATTTTTTCAACAGTTTTGAAAAACACATTTAATTTTTATGGAATTTTTTATTCCTGTTTGTGTCCAAAAATAATATTAAATATTATATTCTCGTTGCCCCTCTCTTCAATCTCTCTTTGTTTATTGTCTTCATGAATTAGTTTGTGCCTTCTATTTCTTCATTCTTTTTATGACATTACCCCTTGTGAACAAAAGACCCACGGGGTTCCTCATAAAGAAAGGAAAAAAGACATGTTGAATAAATATGAGTAGATTTTTTAAAAGGCCTGAAATACACAATATGGACATATAAAAAACACTGGGCCAAAGATTTTGGTCCGTTGCTGGGGCAGAGGACTAATCACCACGATGACCTTCTTCTGGTAAAGGAAGAGTAAATGAAAAATATAATCTTTTAATGAGAATGTACACTACTTGTGTCTTTCAGACAAGACATGGAAAATGACAAGTTAAAAGCATAGAATAACTTGCTGGTAAGACTGATGACCGATGAAATGTATATTGGCAGCATCATAAAATGCACTTTTCCATTGTAATAAGAGATTAAAAACCCTATTTATCCACACCTTGGGTCAAGGTCAGGCAGTCTGTACCTTCTCAGATTTGAGATCAATAACATAACAGTTTCTGGAAAAGGCTTTTGTCTTGACAAGAAACTTCCTCTAATAAGCATGTGCTGCCCACCTGACACTAGATTTAGTCTCCAACTCTGATTCTGAGTAAAATCCTTCAACACTTGCAAAGAAAATATGGCAAACCTCCATCTCCCCCTCCCCTTCCTCTCCTGCCCCCCTGCCCCCCTCCCCATTTGTAATATGACTGCATAGGTTTGCTTCTTAGAAGGTAATAAGGTTGGGGTTGCTGCCTGGCAGATCCACTGCAGTGATAAAATAGCCAGCTAAAACCAGATCTAAAATAAAGCCCCTTGTCCCTCCTACTATATGTTTTGGCAGCAACACGAAAGCTAAAATGGCATTTCTGATACTTCTGTATTTCTACTGATAAGACTGAATCTGAGATTCTACTGACTACGGCTGGAATTTGTAAGAACTTGTCAGGATGTTATGATCTGCTTGACCCTTCATTATTCCACCCAACCCAATGCACATTATAGCACTGATTATTTAGAAAACAGAAATCTGCTGCTTGATCATACGCAGGTTCGAGTAATATACATGAAAAGGAATTCTCTGAACCTGCTATGCATATGAGGCACTGATTTAATAGCTTTTAAAAGTGGTCAAAAGAAACCTCTGAATCAATGCATAACAAAGGGATTTCTGCATAAAGAAAAATCAACAAGAACGCACACAAAACAAACTAGTATCAACCCAGGGGAATGGAAATGAAGAAGGAGACTATGAGCGCCCAGAAATGATTGATCCTCATTTCTTCTCCTGCTTCAGCTCAGAAATTTGGCTCCAGGCCCAGGTCTGAAGAAGATGCAACCCAAATTGAGGGCTTTCCTCTTGAGAAACCCTAGCAGTCAGCAAGAGCTAAAGGCCAAGCCAGGAATGCCAAAAAATGGTTATCAAGCACCTTCTTCAGGGGAACAGAGAAGTGCCTTGATTCTGAAGGTAGTTTTAAATGCCCCTGGGCAGTGAAAGGAAGATTTCAAGAAGAGAGGAGGTTCCTCATATGTAGGGTTGACATCAATAAGCACGAATATCAAGACCTTGATCAGATCTTTTCCTTTGGATGAAGTACAACAGAAATTTTCAAATACCTCTGAAAGGTAGGCGATATTGTAATATGAAGTAAGTCTTGAGGACAATACACTGTCTGTTCATGTGTAAGTCTACATCTGATCCTCACTGTGCAAATCTTTTATTTCCGAATATGCAATGAACGGCTAGATATACTGATCATATAGAAAAGTAGTATCAGGTATACAATATTTTGAACTATTCTGACAAGTTATTTTGGCTCCTACTCTCTCAAGTGACAAGAGGGGCTAGAAGGCATTCCTCAAGCATCTTCTCATTATTCCATCTAGCTTAATGGGCATTCAGACTGGACCTTTCCATTATAACTCTGCACATCTGTAGAAAGAACTGGAAACAAGAAAAAGATATCAGTACCATGGAACCTGCACACCTTGACAAATCTTTTATGTATCATTGCCTTGACTACCTACTTTGGTGTAAAAGAAGCCCCGAGTCACATGGCCTAGTAAATAACTAAACACTTTACGTAAATCATGACATTCCACAAGAAACCTTAAGCATCAGAACATCCTATAGGTTCACAGCCTTGTTGAAGTTCCTCAGACATTGGGGCAGAGAGGAGTTATATCTTGTCATGACACCTTCGTGGCTGGAACAAGTAGGTATCTAAATCCTGATGTGAGTAGGCTTGTTAGTTTTGCCTTGTGAGCACAATGGTAAGCCATTTAGAAAATTCCAAATGTTTTACCTATCATTAAAAGAACTTGTTTCATCCAGCTAAAATGCATTACTAACTTAGGCCCATACCTAGAATTAGTTCTGGATTACTGAAAATACATATCCAGGGAAAAGTCAATTTGCTTTAAAAAATTCAGTTCATACCTATGTTTATGCTTTCTGTTTAAAGTACAGATACTTTTAATCAGTACAGTGCATGACAGAAAGCCAATTAACACCTATTAATTGCTTAGGACTGCTCACACAATGAGACATCCCTTTAATATGATAAAGTATAGGTGTAGACCATTCCCTGTGAAAAGAAAAAAATTCATCTGTCTACATAATGGGGAATATAGGACTCAAAAACAGGCTTTCTGAAATAAGAAGAAACCTATAAAAAAAAGAAACAGAGTGTAGATCAGGTCGAACACTTCTAAGATGTTCCATAAGGAATGGCAACCATTTAGGAAAAACGGTGTTGGGGAAAGCAGCTTTCACTGGTCAGATAAATATTTTTCATTAGCATTAGGTCCTGCCTTGAGGGTCAGTGCTTAGACACAGTGTTAGATGGGTACAATATCACACCAGCCTGAAGGTTAGTGTTTTGCAGGGCTTTTAACTTTGGTTTAGCTGGTAGATCTTAACCCGGAAGATCACACCTGACTAACGAAACTAATGATATGCATCTAAATTGTAGAAAAGGTCTAGGTTATTTAATGACTTAGTACATTAGCAAAACAAGTCCAAATGTTACTCTCATTTCTCTTTTTAATCACATCTTAAGTTTTACTCTCCTCCATTGTTGCATTGCATTTCTGCAATATGTTTTCAACATTAGACACCTCTATGAATGAATTAACGAGTATAAAAGTGTTACTAGGGATCAGCTCTTCAGCTAATGTAAAATGTAATAATAAAACTAAATTCTTTTTAAAGAAACAAATAGACAAAAAAACCCAACAACTTCTAGGGCATTGTTCAGTCATTTTCCTGGCATAAGTGGCCAGGATTTCAGTATAACTCTTTCACCGTAAACGAGTTATGAAGGTCAGTCAGGAACTATAAATTAAATTTGAATGGTGCTTTCCAGTAGCGTGCTAGGAGGTAAATAGACACAATAAAGACAGCAACAAAAATGGAGCATGACTCAGTAAAAAAAAAAAAAAAAAAAAAAAAAGGATTAAATTGATAATGTTGAGACAAGAAATATCAGGCAGTAGATAGTGAAGTGGAGACTATACACCAGTAAAACACTGGACTGGCAGACTCACTGGTCCTGTGGGTAACCCTGGAGAGTCCTTTGCCTCTCTGCCCTCCTGTGCACCTGCTGCCTATTTGGGAATTTTTTTGTGTATTCTGTTTATGAAGGGCATGGTCTTGTTACCTTTGAAGTCAATGGTCAAACTGTCACTACTTCCTTGGAAACAGATGGGGCCCATATGGCCTCTTTGCATGATCATTGCTCATGTACAACACCCACAGAGCTAACAGGTTTCTAACCAGGATGAATTGTAATGTGAACAACAGTAAAACGAATGAAAGAACCTAAAACACTGCGAAAAACTTTGTGGGAAGCAGTGAATTTTATAATCCTCTTCTGGGCACATCTTGGCACCTCACGTACACCTTCTGAAAGACTCGCTGGAGGAATGAGTTGTGAGGGGCTATAACGGGGCAGTGAATAATAGCAGGATGATATGAAAAAAACCTGTAACTGTGGAAGGTGAGGCAGTAAGACTTAATCAGAGGACTATTGCTGTCTTGGGTGGTTAGTGGTTGACCCTGCTGATGTCATTCTTCAGCCAGGAGGTTCCTGCTTCCACTGGATTATGAAATAGAGTAGTTGTGAACTGCAATACCTGCATCTGAACTGGAGTTTTCTTCTCACCAAAGCGCAGAGGTGAGTAGTAAATGCTGTTAAAGAGCAAGAGACTAAAACCAGTTTTCCTCGGCTATAACATCAAGTGCATTAATCTTAAGAAGTATCAAGTGGAGTGCTGAATGACGCACTTAAAAGTAGCAAAAGGGTGCATTTCAGGGCAAGGAGACAGAATCGCTATCTGTACAGTTCAGTGTCAACAACACTTAAAGGATATGGCAGCAGGATACACAGTTGTGAATGCACAGAAATTCCAAAGCTGACATGGACCAGACATGTTTGAGAAGGGGTACAGCTGCCCCACTGCTGTGTAGTAGCAAAGTCCTGCTGAAAGGCAGGGTTAATTACCTGAAATGAGACTAGGTGTGAAGCAAAAGGACTCTCAGGTGATAAACTGTGTATAATGTTGGCAGGGCAAGCAAATGAGATAAAGCAATAGCTTTCAAATATGCACATGAAGCCATTGCTTCAATGACGTACCATGCTCAGCTTTCTGGAGTTTCACTCTGTCTCAGTGTGTGTTTCTTTGATGAAAACAAATAGCTGCGGTTATAAAATGAGTGTGTATCATGCACAGTGCTGCAACGCGGGTGTGAAAAGTCTCTGATGGTGGTTGAGCCCCAACATCACCAGTAGGATTTCACTCTCAGCAAGGAAAATAATAACAGGTTCCTCACTGTGGTCTGAAACCATCAGCCTTTGTAGAGATGCTTTCATGTTAGGCAATAATACATTGGTTTAGGAAATGAAGCTTTGAGTTATATTCATGAAAAAAGGCAACATCTTTAAACTTAATGCAATGCTCACCTATAATCAACAGAACCATTACCACCAGCTGTCCATCACAAATTTTGCGAGGAGGAAAGAGGCCAAAACAAAACAGGAAGGAGAGTTACAACACCTACATTTTCAAAGGAGAGCTATTTATATTTTGCCAACATATAATTTGCCTAGGAATGTTTTAAAGGGCACTTGATGTTATTTATTTCCTTATTTGCATAATCATCGTTCTGGTTAAAAAAATTAAATATATGTGTTTTATATATAGAATATGAGCACACTGATAAAAAGGATAAGAAAAAAAGACTTCTAAATTAAAAACCAACTTAATTAACAATGCAAAAAGGAAGGTGGTAACAATGATCTAACATTGCAATAGGTCCTGGAAAACTCAGCAATGCCCAGTACTCTGCTGTGACAGGGAGGGCTATAGAAGCAGGAAATACAAACGCACTTTTCTTAAGGCTCTTTCTGGGTTGAGCTGTAGATGGTGACTCAATGGTGATGACAAGACATCACAGTGATGTTGCAGAGAGGGCTGTATATTTATCTCTGGGAATTTACATGTGGATTAAGGAAAGTCATAACTTGTGTGTACACGGGTGTTGTATAGGCCTTTGATATTCCCTTTTCATAGACTTTGATTAAGAGTGTTTGACACTGTTTGGCAGTAGAAACTGGCCAGCATGAGAGGCCCATAAGGACACATTTTATTCTCTCTCCATTGTTGTCCTGAAAAGCTGAGCACAGGTCATCTCCCAGAGTTCACCAGTTGCTCAGCAACTTTG
Source organism: Numenius arquata (assembly GCF_964106895.1). NCBI lineage: Eukaryota > Metazoa > Chordata > Aves > Charadriiformes > Scolopacidae > Numenius > Numenius arquata. Next base: position 60,427,980 of record NC_133582.1, read on the forward strand.
TCACAGCTCATGAAGCTTCCTGAAGAAATTTTGGAAATGACTGACACTATCTGAGCACAGAAAATGCCAGGACACTGACAAGCAGAGGCTTCTTAACTAGCCGTCAAATCATTACAGAGGTATGGGTGCTTAACTTTTACAGGGAAACGGAAACAATATTTCATTTTTCTAATGGACTGAGAAGTGCTACACACTTCCTAAAAAAAAGTCCCTTGCTTCATGCCAATCTAATTTTTCATGTGGTTTAAGGGAATTCCTCTGTCTCTGTTGAGGTACTGTGACATTTGAATCTACCTTAAGTAGAGTTTCAGTTTGGATCCTTTCATTTACCATTTTTAAGAGTCTGAAACCAACAAAACTCCTTCCTATTCTTCCAAAATTTTCCTTATGCTATCCTTCTGCCTATTTTCAAACATGCTATCTTTTTTGTCCTTCTAGACAATAGAATAGAATAGAATAGAATAGAATAGAATAGAATAGAATAGAATAGTTCAGTTGGAAGGGACCTACAACGATCACCTACTCCAACTGCCTGACCACTTCAGGGCTGACCAAAAGTTAAAGGATATTATTAAGGGCATTGTCCAAATGCCTCTTAAACACTGACAGGCATGAGACTTCAATCACCTCTCTACAAAGCCTGTTCCAGTGTTCGACCACCCTCTCTGTAAAGAAATGCTTCCTAATGTCAAATCTGAACCTCTCCTGACACAGCTTTAAATCCTTCCCGTGCATCCTGTCACTGGGTACCAGGCAGAAGAGATGAGAACCTCCCTCTCCACTTCCCCTCCTCTGTAGAGAGCAAGGAGATCACCTCTCAGTCTCCTTTTCTCCAAACTAGACAAACCCATCTCTACAGCCCTCTGTGTTTCCTAATTCTTGCTGTCTTGTTCCTATAATGCCAGAAATATCCTTAGTTTTTTGGAGGGAAGTCCCATGGCTTTCTTAGAATGGGGAAATTCTTTCTCTACCTCCTTTAAAGGCATTTCACGTCATAGCACCTGTCAAGCTTTTTACAGTTCACTGAAGATTAGAGGCAATTAAATCTTCTGGTTTTCTCATTTCTGTTGAAAAGAAAGTTGAATTTATCTGGAAAGATACCTGTGGTGGGCAGTTAAAAATTCCAACCCGCATTTGTTTTAAAGTTGAGGTCAAATTGAAAGAGATAGTGTAAGACTCTAATACTTATAACAAGACCTTGAACACACACCTTGAATAATAGGCAGGCAGTTGAGTTTGCATGAGTCCTCCACGAGAAAGGTCCTTGAGCAGTCGTGCTGCTGCATTCAACATGAGTTGCAATCTGTAAGTGGTTTTCAAGGGTAACTCCAAATAAAGCACATTACGGTAATACAGCCTGGAGGCAAAGATCAAAGCTGAGAGATAGGAAGATATAAATATTCTTCCTTTACAAATGACCAGATGATTCTTGAGCTGTCTGCTTAAATACCTCCCATAATGAAGTACTAGAAAGTAGTCCAGCAGTGACAACAGCAGGAACAGAATAGGCGCTTTCAGCTTATTTCTACTGTTTATCCCGAGCTCAACGCCCCCAGATTCTGGGGTTGGAATTCCACTTTTCTTGCACAGAAGTCCTTAATTCAGGAAGCATAATTGCCTTTTGCTTAGGCAAAACTGCCCATCAACCTATAGCCCTTGGAGTGTCCTATGTAGGAAAAGTTCAAGTATATTTAATTCTGTGGAATATTGAACTATGAAATGTTATTATCTTTTATAAATTCACTTAAAAGCTTCCATGCAGAGATATAACAAACATTTCATGTCTAAAGTGTCTTTTGAGAAATACTTTTCTTATCCATGCTCATTTTCTTTTTGTCTTTCGTATGTTGGTGTTTGTCACCTTTATCTTCACATGACCTACTTTTTCTTAGATTTTTGCTATCTTTATATTAAATTTCTGTTGCTACACAAGGTGCGTTGAAAACACTGAAAACCTTTATAATGTTTATACACAGAGCCACAAAAAAAAATAGAGAATTTCATAGATGTTAAGAATCAACCCTGTGTTTAAAATAAGTACAAAACATACCTTAGCTACTGTCCATCACCTAGATATATGTTCAGAAAGTCAATTCTAGGCATCCAGGTGGGCTTGGTTCTATGGAAGCACTCAAAAGATTTTAAGAAAGAAAGCCTCAAAAATTTTCTGCCTTGAAGAGAAAGTGAAAATTGAGGTTTCCGAGTCCTTTGAAATATCTTCAATATCATTCTTAAAAGCACTTCAGGCTTTTCTTTTGTTACATTGTGGAATTTCACTCATTTACAAATTTTAAGTCACATTTTGTCGTTCATTTCTGTCATTCAGAGAAGATACACTCTCAAATCAGAGAAATGGAAGTCTCAATAGATGTCATTACTTTTACATTTGTACAAGTAATACTTAATAGTAAATTCTGAAGTATTATCATAAATAATTAGAACTAAACTAATTGCAAGAAATGGAGTAGCTCTTGGAGTTGATAAAGTCTCTTGACATGTTTGCTCATTCAAAAAATGCATTAATTAGCAGTGGGTCTCTCATTATCAGTGTGAATCTGTAAGATTATACTATGATCTTGTTATTTAAATGTACATGTACCAAAGAATAAAAAAAACCCAAACAACCCATTAATGAGACAACATAGTAAATTTTGTAAATAAAAAATGTTAGAGTGGAAACAGTAACGAAATTGAAAACAATTTAGAGCCAGGAAAAAATTTCAACATGTAGTACATTTTTCCAGAACTCAGATTTGCTTAAAGTATCATTTTTTTCCAATCATGGAGTCAATGCTGCTTGACTCTCACATTCAAACTTTAATTCAAATTTTATTTAATTCAAAATTGCTTTAATCTAGTAACTTAGTGTCACATTGTCACATTTAAGGTTTGTTCTCTACTTTTTTGCTTTAGCTTGCAGCCCTAGTGTCTCCAACAGATGTGACGAGGACTTATTCTAAGTATTACTAGTGTTTTGCTTGTTATGACAAATAATGCCAAGATAATTTTTCCCCATTTTTAGAGTAGTCTAACTTTGCTTTTTGTTCTGTTCATCATGATTTTCCTTCCACAGCTTTTCAATGACATTGAATTGCAAAGTGCTCTACCAAGCTATATCTGTCTTGAAAGCCAGATGAATGCACAGAATACACATGAATTATGTCATTATTATGTGTTCATATGTTCCAATTGCCTCAAACTTTATTCATCAATATCTACGTTTTATGCTGCCTTAGTTACTTACCATGAGCTGAAACACCTTTTCACCAAAAAAATCCTTTTCTGAAGACACAGTTTGAAATGGAACTCAACTCCTTGTGGACTTTCAAACATCTGTTAGCTCTGTCTTGTTCTAATGTCTTAATAAGCTGGACTTTCTTCAGCTTCCTCATACATACTGTATGCTTCTCTTATTCTTTTTGATATGATGCTTATTTACTCTTTTTGCTGTTTTGTTTCTTCCTTTTACTTTATAAATCCTAACTTATTATAATCTGTTGCTACCATTGTTTTCTTTTTCCCATTTCACAAGCAGTTTTTGTAACTTTCTGTCTTTCAACAATTCCTCTTTAAACCACACTATCCACTCTTTCTTTTTGCCTTTCTAAGACAAAAAGAAATTAAGTTCACATTATTCTTACAGTCAACCATTATGTCATCATAATCATTGCCTCCCTCATCCACCCTCATCTTTTCAATATTTAAGGCTCAAAAGGATTTTCCACTCATTAGATTTCTCATTTTGTATGAAGTGGACTGTTGGGACTTTTTTCACAAAGGTATGTTTAACAACCAAATATGTTTCTTTCAAGTCCATTGTCTATTCTAATGTCAATTTTTTCTCCTTCCTATTTGAATGTTCCTTATTCAGGTGTGTATATATGTATATCTATACTGTGGTTTTGTTTGGGGTTTTTTTTGTTGCTTTGATTTTTAACAGGCATCTGAAAAATTATTGTGGAATTGGAATCAGTTGACTGTTCAAGTTATGAAATCATTCCACTGGGCACTATACATGAAGTAAAGACACCTTGAAAGTGTAAATGTTATTTCTTAGACTGCCGTAAAAGGGATTCAGGAAACTCAAATCACACAGTCCGTCCAGAGTCCATACTTTTGTGTGGGCAGAAGAACAGGCAACCATATCTGGGCATCCCCTAATGCTCTCGACTCTTTTCAGCTCATGGACTTTCTGAGCTAGATGGGCTTTCTTTGTATTTACTGGCCTTAGTGTAATTCTCCTCCCTCCATTCTCTCCTTGAATCTATATATGTCAAACTACTCTTGTCCAGGTGACTGGCAATGTAATTATCACTATCATCACTCTTTAGAAACTTTTGGTTCTTAAGGGGTGTAAGATATATCTACAAAACATCCCTTTCTATATCTACAAAATCTCACTTTCTACCTGCTGGGAAAAAATACCTGTGACATTTTTCTGTAAGAATACGCAGATTCTCCCTGCACTGATCTTTACAGGGTGAAGGGAAAAAAAAGTTCTTAGTTGCAATCAGCTTGACATAATAGATACATAATGTATCCACAGAGGCATAGAGCAACCTTGCTTGTTCCCAGGACTTTCTATTTACTATACTTGCTCCTATAAATTGCTAGGCAGACTACCACTTTTTCTTTTTGTAGCAGATCTACTGCTTACTCAGTACTTATTTTAAATGGTGCTTGTGTATGTGCAGGGGACCAGATATGTCCTTTGCAAAATGTTAATAAGGAATTGCCATGGATGGTAATTCATGGATGTATTTCATAAAGGCAGCCTCAGTCCCTTTAAAAATTTATTTGTCATCCTTACAGCAACGTGTGAGAAAAGTACGTGCATGGGGCATTTCTTTTCTTCTCAATACCATAAGTAAAGGTCAGAGGTTCAGACTTCACTTTGCACTGTCTTTGTTAGCTTAACACAGAGAACACAGGGACTAAAGGGGCAGAAGTGCTCATTTTTGTCACTCGCAATTGTATCGGTGGTGGTCAAAGAGTGATAGAGGCCAAAATACTTGATAATTTGCCTGCAGTGATGCTTGTACTCCTTGGGAGTTGTTTGAATTAAACACTGCCAACCAGGGAAAAATCAATAAAGTTGTTTAAATGGTTTCACAGGGGCCTTTGTGATGATTGAATATTACTCTTCTTACAAGACCAATAGCTGCTTTTTTTTTTTTTTCAGTGCATGACCAGTAACTAAAGTTATTCAGGCTGAGTTCAAATGAAGGCTGAGGGTCTTCTCTTCTTACTGTCTTCTTCTACTGACAAATAGTTTTCATTTCCTTTTTTTTTCAAACTAAAGTAGAACAAATCAATAAACCTCCCAGAAGCAGCAACATTAACATTCCAAATCAACCCTATTCCTACTAAATCTGCAGAAAAAGAAAGTGCAAGAACAACACTGATTTACACCAGCTGAGAATCTACTCCAGCATTTCTTTGGGTTAGATGACATTCAATCAATTTGCCCATGGAATGATGTACTGTACAAAAAAGAACTGCAAACAATACAGATTTTCAGTGTATGCAGTAACATAAGATTTTATTTCTATAAGATGCTTTTGACTCTTTTTAATGATAAATAACAGGTTAGAGAATTTAATAGCCAAGAATTTAGCATCCAAAGTTGTGCTTTTTAAAGGACACGGCAAAAATTTAAATTATGAATAATTTAGATACTAGCTTGGAGAAAGTAATAAATCTGAGAAAATCTGCAGCATGTCCATTTATAGAATCTATTAATTCTGCCAAAGATGCAGGATGTGGTAGGTAAGAAATTTTAAAAGCTGCTTGTTTATCCTGAAGTAAACCTCAGTCTTGCTCTAACACTATGTCAGCTAAAGCACTACAAGTTTCTGGTATTGCCAGCACAGACTGACTATGCAATCCTTGTAGCAGTCAAACTGGTGGTGGTTATCTACACTATTTATGTACATCATTGCTATTGTTATAAAAGCTAGAAATCACATGTGGAGCAGAAAAGTAGATGAAACAGGATCATAGGATCATAGAATCATACAACCATAGAATTGTCTAGGTTGGAAGGCACCTTTAAGACCATCTAGTCCAACCATCAAGATAACTCTGATAAAAACAAAAAACCACATCACTAAACCATATCACTAAATCAAGGATCAAGGGAGGCAGAACTCCTGGCTTTTAATCTGTACCTTGCCACTATTCAACCTTTAGCACATGCCTTGTTTTCCTTGCTAAAACAATGACAGCTAACTGTCATTACAGCTAAATACAGCTAATTCTGACAGCTAACAGTGACAACTAAAAGCAGCTAACTATATAACCGCTTTGAAATTTAATTAACTGTTATTATATTTTAAAATCTTTATTAAAAATTCTGTGGTGTGAATGAATTACACATTTTGGAGTGATAATGGAGAAAAATATGCTGACATGGGACACACAAAAAAAAAAAAAAAAAAAAAAACCAACAACAAACCCAACAACTACAAAAAAAAAACCACACAAATTCTTCAAAGAAAGTCTTTACAGTGTTTTTTCACTGTTCTGGGACATGACACTTTACAACAATGTCTGTGATGTTCCCCTCCCCACAATGCACTCTTTTAGATTAACTGATACACAGTTCCACAGGAGCACGGTAATATATACTTATATGCAAATATCCTCACAATAATCTCTCTCAGATTCTCCTTCTTCATCTTCTCTAAAGAAATGTGAAACTTAGAATGTGTGTTTTATAGCCAGTGTATACAGCAATGGTTCTGGGGCAGCTTATGCTCCCCATTCCAACTTCTGGCATAGCCAGAACCCACTGAATTCAATAGAAGCAATCATCTTGATTGAAAAAAAATCAACCTTTGAACCTAGCATATACCCTTAAATCTCTGCCTATGTCCCTATGGGAAGGAAGATTTGGGATTAATTTATTTTGCTTTCTGCTTCTAAATTACCTATTTCACAAAAAACTGAGAACCAGGAGTAACTGTACTGACACAAAGTACACCGGTATATGTTGGGTTTGCATAAAAGGGTTCATAATATTCAAGTAAGAAGTAGAGTACAAGTCTTCTCTTAAAGTTTCCAATATGTCATATATCTGGCATGATTAAATATCCATCGGTAAATCTTTATTTATTAGCACAATTTGCCATTTTATTTCCAGATTCCATCAAGAAAAAGAAATTACAGGTGAGGCCACAATATAAAATAACTGAGGGGAAAAAATCCAAGTCGTCGTTTAAATATCAGTAAAATTCTGGCAATGGGAAAATATTCAGAATAGTCTGAATCCAAACTAGTTTATCCATCTTTCTTGGTAAGGTGCTCTGTGTATGTGTGTCATAGGCCCTCTGCTGGAAAAGTGAAAGTCCAGCCATACTGAGGCTTCTCTGCTGCACCACATGGTCCTTCAGCTGGGCTGTTATGATGAAAGCCTTAGTTCAGCTTTGTGGAGCTTATTGGAACCAACCAAACATGTTAATATTTGTGGACATGGACTATTCCAGCCATTTAAAAAAAAAAAAAAAAAAAAAAAAAAAAACCAAACAAACCAACCAACTTTGTCATCTAGAGACGATTAACTTTTTAAGAGCTAATAATTTTCCATCTGAAGGAAATCTTAATTAAAAATGTTTGTTAGTTGATTTTTTTAATTCCAGTGTTGATAATAAATTCTAATATCTGGATTGTCTTATACGTGACATTTGCTTTCATAAGCCATGCAGTTATCAGAAGCTAATCCTGTAGAGAAACTAATCAAGGAAGGTGTTACACAAATGCAAAACATATGATTAAAGAGAGGGAAGGCAAAGCTCATGCAAAGAACTGAATATTATAATGAAATTGCCACTGAATGGAGATGTGAGGACTTCAAGCTCAGTTTAATTAGGCCACTGAGTGGAATCCCCTAAGACTGACAAGAATTGAACAGCTAATAATCAGTTTGTTCTTTACTGATTACCAGCTAATCATGTCCCAAACACAACCCCTTTCCCCTTTCTCATTATGAATACATTTGCAAGCCTTTTTTCTAATCTCTGCACTTTTATGGGCACACAGACCCTAATCAGCTAACTTCAAGAGCTTCCGCTAGTATCTTTAAAGGCTCACCTATTGTTTGTGGAGCAAATATTTGCATCCTTCAGCATCACATTGGTAAACATTGCCTGCGTTTGTATGAAGTGATGAGAAACACAATTATGCAAGAGCAGCATTTTTTGTTACCTCATTTTCTGAAGTTAATTTCCATTTTCCAGCAGCTGAGTGTGCCTCTGCTGAGTGCTATAATTCTACAGTACACAGTAGAAAACCCACTTGCATTCAAAATTTCTTGCATATCATGACAATGACTTCTGAGACATATTAGTGTGAAGCTCCTTTTCCATAAACTATAAGAATAAACTTATTTTTTACATGTCATCTTTCATATGAACTGTAAGCTCAAAGAGTTTTATCTATACCCCATTTTAGTTATTTGAGAGATACCTATTTACTTCAGCGGACCTTAGATCTGACCTCTCGTGTTATAGACAATAAAGCAATATGTTTAGAGAGTTAGCTGATGAGAGAAATAGAAAGCAAACTAAACCAGAAGAAATTTATCCATCAACTACAATGGGATGAACAGTCTTTCCCAAATATTTTTAGATTACATTTGCCCAGAAAAGAGATAAAGTGTCAATTGTCTTTCGAAAAACAGTAAGATAAGAAAGCGTTATATAAATGCAGAACATGCAATTCAGGGCAGCAAACAAAGCTTATGCACAGAAATGAAACTATTCATAGAATTGCCTTGCATAACATGTATAAGAATTGCAAGCTCGTTTTATTAAGACTCTAATTGTAAACCTGTTAAACTCATGCTCAGACATTTTCTTATTTACTTAGGAGATGGGTGCCTAAATTATATATATATATCAGTTTTAATGAATAGAGTCTCCTAAATTGCCTGTAAATCTTCTTTACTTTTATAAATACTGAGGACTTGTTCCATCTTAACGGATCTGAGCTGTTCGGCACCAAGGTCGCAAATTTGTCTCATCAGCATCCTCAGAACCTGATAGGACCAACCCCACATCAGGAGTAATCTCTGTAGAAACCACAGAGGGCACAAATGCTTTTATTTGAGATCACAGTGAAACCAGACAGAGATGACTGTTCATTTCTGCCTTTCAGTTCAGAGAGACTAGAAGACCTGTGTAAAATGTCCTCCTTACCGTGAAAGGACTCAAGTCGGCATCTCTGCCCCACAAGGCACCACACTAAAGCGTTTCAAGCAGTCACACATTTCCATTCTCCTGCTGTATCTTTGAAAAGTTTCAAAAAAGGATTCCGTATTTTCGTTTGGTCCAGAAAAAAAAAGAGCAATGGGGAACACAATTCCTTCCCGACCAATAAAATAGGACACCAGCGGAGGAGATCTGTGTTCTGATCTCTTTCCATAGACTGCTTCTGTGTCTTTTATGATGAATGCTTAATGCTATGTACGTGTAATTACATGTAGATGAGATAAGGAGACTGGGAGAGAGAGGAAATACCTTAGTAAGCTCTACGCTTCTTTAGGACACCAACCATCATAGTCTACAGTGACAAAATAACCAATAAAGCCAATTGAAGAACTCCCAGATAACTCCCATTATGGATATGGAAACTGCAAATAGCAGGGCAATGGGTCATCGTATAAAGTGAACGATGGGTCTCTGGAGCCATGTGGCAATTCCTGTGGAATACTGATATTTTTTAGTGTCCATGATCTTTACAAATCTGAGTGTAAATCCTATTAGTGTCATTTTCAAAGCTCTAGAATTCCACCCCACTCTGTCAAGAGTTTCCTTTCAGATACGGCTTTACCCATCCAACAAGTCAGTTTGCCAATAGCATCTAAGATCACACAAAATCAGGAATATGAAGGTCATGAAGGACACTTTCTGGAAGAATTAAGGGGAAAGAAAAACCAAGGTTTTCAAGTTACTATAATTCTATAATGATATAGCTAATACACAGATGCAGTTCTGATGAGTTCTCATTCTTACTGGAATGGACGTTTTTCTCTGACCTGTTGCTGCCAGAATGGGTAGGGATATTTTCACAATTTTGTGTGGTAATTAGCAAGCAATATTTTCCCAGACCATCCAGATTAGGAGATATGATGATATGAATGGCCACATACAATTCTTTCACTAATGATATCTTCCTCTTCCATCTCCCAGCAAGCATTGACTTCTGTTCTGTTCTGTAAAGATCTGCAAACACTTTTTCTCTAACATTAAGTACGTCACTTTAAATTTATGCCACTCTTTTCGCTACGATGTCTGATATATTTAAAGCTAAACAAATACATTATTATTGTCAGGTTTCAAAGCTCCCTGAAAAAAGTAGAGTACCAAAACTGTATGCTATAGGTCCTGATCTCATTTGATGAGCTCTGATAAAAACTTTGCATAAATATAGACTGACAACTCTGTTAAATATTTTCACCTCTATTTACCTTAGAACTGAGGTGTATCTTTAACCTGCACACGCATAAAATGTGGTTGCAAGTGATGTTGTTGTCATTAATTACACTTTTTTTAAAATAAAATTTTATAATCTTTTATCCTTATTTTTATAGAAAAAAAAAATGTTTTCTCCTTCTTGAAGAATTAAATATGTTCTCTCCTGTCCAATAGAGAAAAATGGTTTTATTTTGGAAAATAAAATATAAATAAAAATAAAGAGATGAATGCAAAGGAGTCATCTAACGTTAAGGCTTTACAGAAATAATTACCTCCTTTGGCCTGATTCTTTAAATAAATAAATAAATGGAAGAGAAAGAAAGAAGGAGTAAAGTGACTACATTAAGAAATTGATTGATGTGTTGCTCCTGTGCGATGTTCAGCAAGCCTTTCTCTGGAGAGGCTTTATTGGTTTGCTGGTACTAAATTTTCCAAACATATATATATCTTCTGATGCACGGCAAGTTTGTCACCGTTGAGAAACTACGTCAGCCAAGTTAGAAAAGTTAAGAGCCTGTAAAACTTAAGTCATCCAGAACTGCCACTAATGGAAAAAAATATAGAGAGATATTAAAGAAATTCAAAGTTATATGAAGGTTGGGGTTTTAGATGGATGAGGTAAAAGGTGGGAAGAACAGGCATTACATTTGCATATTGCTTAGAATACATAGAAAAGAATAACTTAAAATGCAATAGTATGTCAGACCAACTTCTTAAAATTGTAAGGAAAAAAGAAGACTTAAAATACCTTGAATCACATAAAAATTTCCTAATTATGTCATCTGAGCTCTTTCTATATGACTTCTAGCAATACAAGAATGTGGCAATTGAAAACAATATAAAATAAAGCCAGAATAATGAAAGAACTAGATTTTCCTTTCTCTGGAGCCTTAAACCTACATAAGTTAATTGTACAAGTTTTTAGAAAACCTTGCTTGTCTTCCTTAGTACAGTATAACAACAGCTGTTCTCCATAGGATTTTTGTTTAGCACTTTCTATGGATAGGATTTTCTTAATATATTTCATCTTTGACATTCAAAAGTTGATGGACTTAGTCTATGGTCACTGAAAAAAAAATTCAGACATTTTCTCACTTTAAAGAGGGTTTTTTTCTGTTTTATGCCACTGAGAACTGAAACAGTCCTTTGGACTCTGATAATTCAAATTTACAGAAAGTCAATGAACTAAATTTGTGTGTATGCAGTTTATTTTTAGAAAGGAGTAGTGCTGGGAAATATCAGCTTAGTGATTGACCCTCAGCTCTGAAGTGATCAAAAGATAAACAGATTATTTGTTAAACGTGTTTGGAGTGTCGTGTTTATTCCCTGAAATTCAGGAAAGAGAAACTTTTGATTTTGAACTTGAGCATGATTCAGCCACATTTTGAAACCTTTCATCTTCACCTACTGTAAACATTCAAGTGTTTAAGTTCATTGGCAGAACGTCCCTTGGAAAATTATGTTTGTATATGGGATGCTTGAACATAGTCCCTGAACAAGATTTTCAATTGTGTAAATGACCAGTGGCAAAATGAGTATCTGCTTGAATACATGTTGTATAACAACAGACTTATTCTTCTATCATGTAATAATGAAAAACACAAAATATTATTAAACGTGGGCAACTAACAAAGCAATTTAGATTTAAGTTTTTCAGAATTCAGAATTCATTCATGTTCTATGCATAAATACTCATAGGCAACATAGGCTTCTCGAAGAAAGGTGATAAATTCAGATATTTATGCATCAAATATCTATTGATCATGTCTTTGTATTTCTCATAAAGTTCCTCATCAGGGTACGTCCAGGAGAAACTATTTCTGAATCGGAATACTTTGTTAGTAGTTGGGTCTTGCTACTGAATAATCCACACCCCCTTGGGATCCCTGCCCTTCCCTAAATCAGGTGAAACACGGAGGGTGGAAAAAAAGGCCTGGCCATGACACAGCACATTTGTAACAACAGAATATAATCAGCCAGACAACTGAATAATATACTTTAAAATCATATTTAAGCATGTGTTCTGCTGTTATGGGAGTATTATATGATACTAATTTACCACTAATCAGGCACCACCATCCACCAAAAGCAGCCTCTGTCAGTGAATTGTTACACTGCAAAAAAAGCTGACAGATTACTTTCTGCTACAGCATGCAGAAATAAGAGATCCTTACAAATGACATGCCACAGCCATGAAAGCCAATGACACAGGGAGCACTTACAGCTGATAAGAAGCATTTACTCTCTGCCACTTCAAAGGCGAATTCTCCCTGGGATGCCTTTAATCCTACCTGGCACCTTAAACCAATGCTCTGCACTGCAGCAAGAAGAGATGAAAGCGAGAGGGCATAGGCAACAGGGAGACAGGCAGATTTAACAAGATGGGCAATATGTACGACTGATCATTTGTTGACACGAAAGTATATGAAAAGACAATGGAATAATGAGGGTGGAAATAATGATGATGATAACAACAGCACCAACAACAGGTTTTAAGCAAATCAGTTTTGAGGACAGTGGCTTTAATCAGTCACAGCAACTGCCCGCATAGTTGGGAAAGTGTTCTTGTATTAGGATGAAAATTGAGTGATTGAAAAATGAAATGCAAAGCTGTTCTCTTTTGCACTGAAAAAAAAATATTCCCTAGGTGGTAACCAGATCATCAAAGAAAGCAGGGATTTGGACCTCTCATAGTTACTGTTGCTCATGTTTACTATGCTTTGGACTGGGATTTCTTTTCAGTCTTAGTGAATCCTGAGGTAATAAAACGGCCAAAGTAATTGCAGGAATAAGTACTATCTAGATAACCATAGGATATTTTGATAAAAATAAACACGTCAAAACCCATACCATTTATGGTAAGCTGCATGTGAAATCCTAATACAATATTTAATTCATTCATCATCCCAAAATATTAGAAGAGAACTATTTTTTGGAAGGAGCAAAGCTGTGACACAGATGTCCAAATTCTGCCAATCTTCCTCTGCTGAGCTATTTTTCTATACAAAATACCTTGGAGGCAGTGTTCCCAAAATGGCACACTACTTGTGTTGACAGAAGGTTGACAGAATCTTGATCAAAGTAAATGTGTGACTGAAAGTGACACCTTGTACAGATAAAACTTAGGCTAAAGATGGAAAGAATGAATTTATTACAAAATAATGCTCGTTAACTAAAACATTGCTTCCAAGCCTGAATCCCAGCCCTTCATGGTGAGAACTTTCTCACTTTAAATTTGTAGTTATGGTCCGTGCCCAGATAAACATATTCATAGTTTTTGTAAGTTTTTCAAATGTAAACACTCCAAAAGACAAAATGTAAAAACTTTTTTAAAAGTTTTATTGCATATCAAATGTAATTATATAATTGTATTTATTCAGGAGAAATTCTATTTGCTTTGTACTGCAATATCCAATAGCTATGTGGGCTTTAAACTATCTGTTAATTATATGCTGCAGTTAAGACAAAGCTGCTTGAACTTCAAACCTAGTCCTGTTTGATGTACTTCACCCATTTATGCAACATTAAAGAACTTGCCTAAAATAGTTCCACTTCATCACTTTGAAATTTCAGGACAATGACAACTTAGAGAAACTGGCATCACTTAATACTATGATCCCCTGTGTTTAAGAATATGGTGACCATTTTCAGTAGTTTCTGTTCACCATCCTCATTATTTTGACAGGTTTTAATAATCTTCATCAAAGAACACATACTAAGTGTACACTTTGTGGCTATCATGGGAATTTTCAAACTCATAAAATTGTGTCATTATTCTTTAGCTGAAGTGAGTGATTGGTGTTCTGTACCATGAATCTTCCTTTTAATGGTCTGTATTAGGCATTGAGTGAAATTTGAAAACTTTTCATGTTGCCTAAAATGTGGCATTCTTAAAGACCAATCTTCTGATACCTTTAATTGACGAATGTTGAACCCCTTGCACTATTGCAAAAGGCCTTAGTTATATATAAAATTTCACCTGCTGGTACAATGACTAATTTCAGCTTTTTCGAAATAATGGCAACAAAGTAGGTACTATAATGTTGCAGACAGTACAGTGTGGCATTGAGGAGTTTTGGTTTGTTGAGTTTTTTCCTGTCGTGGTGTTTTTTTTCCAACAACATGTTAGCTTTTGCCAATACTAGGAAACAAACCATTCTTTATCTAGAATGTCTTGCTTAGTTGAAAAAGAGTACTATGAGCATTAAGAAAGGATAGTGAGCAGAATGATCCTGGAAGTCAGGAGGTGCAGGATCTCCTACCATCAAGCCAAAATAGTTATCTCACTTCAACTAAGCAAGGACTGTCCTCTGAAAGACTCATCTGAGGTAGGTTGTGTTACCAAGAATATCAGCAACCCAGCACTGGCGCTGGAGAAGGACATCTCCCACAAAACCGTCACCTGTTGCACTGGGAGAGGAGTGACTGGTTGCGGTGCGTTGATCTCGGCAGGCTGTCAGGTGCCCACCAAGCTACTCTGTTGCTCCCCTTCCTCAACTGGACAGGGTGGAGAAAATTTGATGAAAGGCTTATCAGTGGAGATAAGGACAGGGAGATCACTCAGCAATTACCACACAGCCAAAACAAACTCGATGTGGGAAAATTAATTTAATTTATTGCCAAGCTAAATCAGACCTGGATAATGAGAAATAAGAACAATCTTAAAACACCTTCCTCCCCCTCTTCCCTTCTTCCTGGGCTCAACTTCACTCCTGATTTCTCTCCCTCAAGTGGCGCAGAGGACAAGGAATGGAGAATGTTCATTATGTGTTGTCTCTGCCCCTCCTTCCTCCTCATACTCTTCCCCTTTGATCTAGGCCACCTACCAGTATATCTTCTTCTGCTGGGCTTGTTCATTTTGGCTGTGTGAGGTGATTTAGAGTTATTTAGAAGTCAGTGGCATTTCAATTGGAAAATAGGCAGTACTATAAAATTCCTCTTAACAACTACTCTGACCATGTACTTCTCTCATCTTGTTAAGTCTGCTTATGTCAAGAGAGAGGTGTATTGATGAGACATTATAAAATACTGTATTCTTAATGACTCTGTAAGGCTACGAAAAGCATTAAATACTAATATAGCATTATGTCCTGCTGAAGAGAAATATGTCAGACTTTAAACAGAACTTGTTTCAAAAACCTACCTATTTATAGCAGTAGTCACAATAAAAATATTCACTTATTATTTTTCTTTAGATAGTTCCAGTAACCAGTTTTTTTCATCATGATGACAGGAAAACTGGAGGCACACACAAAATGATTCACTTAACTCCTAGATGATTAATGATCAAATTTATCATTTTCCTAAAATCTCTATTTGAACCATGGACTGGCATGTGCACAGACTAGTAAGGTAATAGCTCATTTCCTTTGGGGAATAGCTATTTGTAAGCTAAGACTAACTTCACATAGGAAAGAATGGAGAGGATGACAAGTGGAAGCTAAAAGCAACTGACAAAAGATTCTGAACAAAACTGTAGTTTTCCTGATGGCGCAAACCTGTCCTGAACAAAGTGCTGCACCATCCTGGTTAGGAAATTGCGGATAAAAGTAATAGTGACACCTGGTAGTGTGATGAACTCTCACAGTCCCTTTGGAGCCACCATTGTGTATTCTCCATTCCTTTTTAATCATTCCAGTCACCTACAGGCAGTTCCCTCTACCATTGTAACAGTAAAAAGTGAAGATATTTTTAACTGGTGAATGTTCATTTGACATTTTGAATGCTTTCATCATATTATTTAGGGTAGAAACACTGTTTCTCACTAAATAAAAAGATTTCAACTACAGTAGATTCAACACAAGGTGGCAAAGAGCTTTGATTATGATATTTCAACAGGATGAGAATCGACTGTAAAGGCTAAAAGAAAATTCTGTTACTCTGTGGGAGAACAATCTTCAGAACAAAGGCCTTTTACTACCTAGGACTTTACTAAGTTTTAGATGTTGATTTCCCTTACTTTTCTTTTCAACATTGGAACATCTCTATTAATGCCTTTTAGGTTGGAACATCATGCAGGGAATTAAAAGGGCACTACAACCTGGAAATTGAGGTCTATTATCACAATTTACTTAATTATAAAGTTATGCTTATATATATAGCACCTAATAAAAGTATGAAAGTGAAATAGCAAACGTTTGCATTCTGAGACGTATTTTCCAGACTGACAAAAATATGTATTTTTTCTCCTGCATACACACATATACTTTAATGCATTATTTAAATCCTGATGCAGAAAAACACACAAAAACATGCTTTCGGCTGGTAATCCCTGAACTTGATACATCCTGAGTAACAATTCAGTCTGTCCCCTCACTGAGTAGGGAGATGTAGGTGTAAAAAGAGCTATTAGAGCACAGTGCACATCCCACAGTACCGGTATTCTTTCTGGAGTGTCTCTAGTCATATTGGAACAGAAATATCAAAGAGTCATAGAATAGTTTGGGTTGGAAGGAACCATTAAAAATCATAGAGTCCAATCCCTTTGCAACATGCAGGGACATCTTCAACTAGATCAGGTTGTTCAGAGCCCCGTCCAACCTGACCTTGAAAGTTTCCAGGGATGAAGCATCTACCACCTCTCTGGGCAAACTGTGCCAGTGTCTCACCACCCTCATTGTAAAAAAAAAATGTAGTCCTTACATCTAGTCTAAATCTACCCTCTTTTTAGTTTAAAACTATTACCCCTTGTTCTGTCACAACAAGTCCTGCTAAAAAGTTTGTGCCCATCTTGCTTATAAAGCCCCCTTTAAGTACTGAAAGGCCATAATAAGGCTTCCCGGAGCCGTCTCTTCTCCAGGCTGAACAACCCCAACTCTCTCAGCCTGTCTTCATAGGAGGGGTGCTCCATCCCTCTGACCATCTTTGTGGCCTCCTCTGGACCCATTTCCATTCCCAGGTCCATGTCCTTCCTGTGCTGAGGACTCCAGAGCTGGATACGGTACTCCAGGTGGTGTCTCACCAGAGCAGAGCAGAGGGGCAGAATCACCTCTCTCGACCTGCTGGCCACACTGCTTTTGATGCCAGATGCAACACAATTAGTTGACTGAGCTCCTAAATGATTAATAATTCCTCAGTGTTCCTACACATCTGCAGAAACTTTGAACTATGAACACAGATTCATGAAATATTATGCTCAGGGAAAGGGATCTAAGGCATAAGGATAACACTCTTACCCTACTCAAAGTATTGATTCAAATGCATAATTCTGAGATAATGTGGGCTAGTGCTAAGTAATAGGTTTGTAATAAGTGTGTTACAGTTTCCTTTTGTAGTTACTTTGATTTTTGCCAACTTAAGATACTGAATAAAAATCATAGTATTTTCTGCTCTTTACTCAACATTAGTTATAAGGAGCTGAAGTCAGAGCTTTAATATTTAAAGTATGCTGTGAAATATTTGGCAATAATGTTAGTACTTTGACCTTTATAATATCCTACATCTTCATTGGCTACCCACTTCATCTACTACCCCATAGGTTAGAGTGGCAGTAAAATAATAGGATACATGGAACAGACACGCAACACAGCCAATCAAACCAAGGAATATTAAAAAGGTCAAAATACTCAATTCTACTACCATGATTTATAAAGCATGTGAAGAATTGGAATTTTAGTACCTACTTCTACTGAGAATAATCATAATGAGAACTGAAAATGGCATAATGAATAGATTTTGGTGACAGTAATTTCATTTTGAGTGAGAGATAGCAGTCTGTGTTCTTCACTAAAACTAGGTTCATTACTTTTATGATTTCCCTCTTCAAAGCTACCTTTGGGTCTGGGACCTATTTTTCCTTTTCCTCACAAGTCAGTTTAAATGTTATAGCTATCTATATCACGCTGCCACTCTGGGAAATACCATGGAATCTATTTCTTGCTGTGGGAGTAAGAGGCTAAAGCTAAGCTCAATTCTTTTTTATATATTTATGTGTGTGTGTGTGTCTGTATGTATGTATGTATGCACACACACACACTCCCCAGCTCTTATGAGGATTTTGAAAACATACCAAAAAAAAAAAATAGAAGATAAACTGATGAAATAATGTCTTCCTCAATCTGTGTACAGATCACAGCTCTACAAAATGCAAACTAGATGTCTGGTTTTGCACAATAACAAGTAGCTCTGTTACTGCAACATAATGAGATATTGCTGGCTGGTTGAGCCATTTTAGCTGACTGTACGTACAATTCTGTGTTCTTCACTTCCCTTATGTTTGTTACCTCTATGGTCTTACACTTACAGCTTTCTTCTGAGTTTGTTCTCCCTTTACAGCACAAGTAGAGTTAACAGAGTCAATAAATAACACGCATTAACATATGCTGCCACATTGCAAACAATTAAATTGTATATTGTACTTGCAACAGGCTAGGAGAGCTAACACCATTACCATGGCTCAGAGAAGTGGTAGCTCATTAAATTGTGTTGACTTAATTGCTTGCGGTCATGTGAACATACTGGTCCTGATGTCTGTGAGACTATGCAGGAAGCTTAAGGGTGAGAATTTGCATTTCAGTGCAGCTCTGTTAATACTGACCAATTTAGCAAAATATGAACCTCGTGTGCTTACCTAGATTCCTGCAAAGAGATCTTTGTGGGCAGATCTTCATGTCTCTGATTGTTCTCACGTCCTTGTAGGAAAAGAGCTAACAAGCCACCAAACCCAAGGGTCAAAAATGGGAGCTTCAGTTTGGCAGTTTTCAATTTAGCAATTCTGAAAAGGTAAAGAAAGCAAAGGAAACAAACAGTATTGTAAAAATAAAGTACGTGTTGCTGATCATATGGATTTTTTTCTACTTCAAAGGAAATTGCAGCATAATTTTCAAGCCGCTACATGGTACTACCACTGAATTAAAGGACCTCGCTATAAAAATTAATCCAGCTTACTAGAGAACAATGTGTGTAGGTCCTATTGTATAGCTTGAAAGCATTAGCAGAAGCATTTTATCAAGTTTATGAAACATGTAAAGCTAATAAATATTATATTTTTAGTTACAAACTGTTCATTGTCTTAAACATATTCCTGCAAGCATGTTATAGCGGATTGCCTACTGCATTCTCAAATTATTTTGACTGCCTCTTGAAAAAGCTCTCCAACCATATGCCGTTATGTCACCCACTGAAAGTTTGCTGCAGGAGACGCTACATTAGTCTTGTTCTGTAGCCATAGTAGAGTTCGTTAGCTAAGATAAAGTCCTTCTGGGAATTGTTACAGACACAGAGTTTACAAACTGCAGATTTATAAATTTCAAAGATGTGTTATATTTTGGAAAGAGAGTTACAAAAAGGTAATGTTTCTCTACATTTTTTCTCTAGTCAACATAGCGCACTTCTGAAAAATACTTCATAAATCTGTCTTTGGAACCATTTCGAGGATGTCCATTCATCCTGGCCTCACTTTTCTCCAACACCAGCTCTTCAGTTGCTGTAGAAATTATGGTATTTCCTTGTGGTCCCAGTGCTGGCTGAGCTGGGACTGCCTTTAACTTCAGACACATCGCAATTCTGAATCTCCTTTAATTAGGTAAATTTAATTAGGTAAAGGTCACAAATCAGCAGTGAGGTCTATAATCGGTAGCTGCGGAGTTCAGAAATACTTCAACTCAGCACTGATAAGTAGGGTGGCAGCCACATTTCAGGGAAAATCACGGAGCAGTTCAGGCCGGAATGGACTTCAGAAGGTCTCTAGTCCAGCCACCTGCTCCAAGCAGGAGTCAGCCTTAAGATCAGACCAGATTGTTCAGAGCTTTATCTTGAAAACAACCATGGATGCAGAGTGCATGAACTCTGGGCAACCTGCTCCACCGCTGGCTTGTTCGGAGAGTGGAAATGAGCTCCCTATTTAGCCCATCTGGTCTCCTGCAACACCTACTTCTTTTCCTTGTCACCAGCACGGGCCATTCTTGCACTTGGAGGTCTTTAAAGACCTGCTTATTTTCCTGAACTCCCTTAGGGCTGAGTCCCGTAGTATCTCAGATGCCAGTTCCTTGACTAAGGGCAGAGTTGATGACATGGCAAAAGAAATACTGCCACAACCATGTTCTCTCAAAAAGCTTGGGTTTACTTCCCAACTCACTCCGACCCCTAGGTTTTCCTATAACCTGTATCATACTTTCTGTACCTCTGACTTTTAGGCATTGTCACATTTTCAAAAGAAACTCCAAGTTTAGGAAGGCCAAACGAATACAGCTGCCTGGAGTCAGTGATGATGTTGTAAAGGCAGGAACATTTAAACAGTCTCTCAGAAAGACCACTCAAACACCAGGGAATGCAAAACCCGGGAGACACTTTTCCATGTGCCGGCCTCTGAGCTTCCCCTCAAAGCAAACACTGAGGTTCAGCCCTGTTTACATTAACCAGCAAATATCACAGACCGAAGTGATATGGTTACAGGTGGCTGGACCAGACTTCGCACTTAGAAAGGCTGCTTTAATTCCAGATCAACTTTGTCACCATAAGAATAGTTTTTATTATATTCCAGGATAATACCTTGCATTTATACTGGCTTAGCAAAGGTCTTTGCACTGTTCCTCTGTGTTTGCATTATGCATCAGGGCTCATAACAATGACCGTGCTGAACACATCTGTGCAAACCGTCTCCTCCAAGCACACTGATGTTGATTTGAAGTGGTGCCATCCTTACGTGTTGTTTTTGCTTTTCTTTCTGACAGAACCCTCTCACAATCACCATTTGCTGCTTTATTTTTTTGTGTCTTTCCACAGTGTAAAATAATGTTTCCAGATTCCAGTGACAGCCTGTCACATATCTTTATGACTTATATTTGTTAAAAAGATATCTTGAACCCTTTCAGAATCATCTTTTATCACTACAAATGACTTTGTGTTTTTGTAACCATCTCCATTATTGCATGACAAACTGTGAAATTTGCTATTTTTGCCATGACCAAGCCATAAAATCTGTCATCTTCTTGCATGATGGTGTTCATGATTTACTTGGGGTCTTACTTATAAGGTCACTTATTTAAATGGCTCATGAAAATCACCATTAAGTGGGTACATCCTGTAAGTGGGAGGTCACATGAGCACAATTTGAAACTCTTCCCCTTTTGTAAAAAGAATACTTTTTCAACACTTGTGTATTCACTACTATGCCCATTCCCATTCTTTTAACTCCAAGGAGTTAAAAGAAAGTCCATGGTTTTCCTTCTGCTGGGTATTTACTCTTGAGGTGAACACCAGGCCAGACAAAGGGAGTTGCAAAGTATCTTCTTCTGGATAACTGCAGATGCCTCTCCGTGATACAGATTTACAACTTTTGCAAGAAGCAACAGAAGAGAAGCCAGAAAAATGCAGAATGCAGAAAGGAAACTGATTTGGGAAAATTTATTTAAGTGGTGCCTACATATTTGGGATCTCTCAGGTTGAGGGTGGCAAGCACACAGACTAAGGTCAAAATTCCCAATGAGAAACACAGAGAGGTCACAATATTCATAAATTCATTCTTATTTGGCGGAAAATAAAATACAGGAACATGAATGTTCAAGCATGCCTGTTTTGCTATAGAACTCCTTAAAAATAGTTGTTGGTATAGCAGGATTTCTAGTATGAAAAAAAGAATCATATCTTCAGTCAGTCTTTGTTACTTTAGCAACTCTCATTTTCATCAAATAGGAGCTGCAACCCCAGGGACATAATATAAATATATATATATTTATTATATAAATAATACAATATAAATATATTAATTAACAGATTAACAGAACTAACAGATTGTTGTTAATCCTGGTCTGAGTCAGGGGAGTGGTAGATGCATTCTTCTCCTGGGGGAAAGAAAAAAAAAAAAGAGGTTGAAGAGAACCGTATCCTAAGGAGCGTCATCAGGTAATGGCACTTGTCCATCAAAGGAGGCTGCGCTACCATGCCTGGAAGGAGAATCGCATGATCATACATATACACATGCATAAATCCCCACACTTACATATAAATAGGTGTGTGACCCAATAAATTCAGAAGTGTCTTTTGACAGGGAAGATGAAAGAGAGATAATATCCCATCAGTCAGGCAACAGATATTGCCTATTAGAAAAACCAAGCAAATTATACAAAAATGAAGGCTTAGATTTCAACCAAGATTAAACACAGTATCTCCAACAAAATCGTCTGAGATAACCTTAATCAGAGTGATACGTATATGTATTTTCAGAAGTGTTAAGAAATACCACAACCTGATGGAAAGTAGTGGGTAACTGCCTGAAGGGAGTGGATATTCTGTCACTGGTAGATGGTAGGTTATTCCCTATCAACAGGAAATCTTTAGGCAGAAACTAAATTGCCCCTTGTCAGGGATGCTCATTTATATAAAGTGACACTCTGCTACTCCCACCCACCAATACCGACTTCCAGTAATCATTCACGTGTCACACACACATCCATGCAGAGTTCTGCCGAGTCGTGTGAGCTGATATTCCCTTCCACACTCTCAGGCTGTGACCACTTACTCATGTCAAAATATGTGCTGTCCTGTTCATTAATACTAATGGCAATTCAAGCATATCGGAGCAGTCGTCTTCAATCTTACTCAGTTATGTTGGCACTTTACTCCATCACGATCAGTCAGACCCACCCATTTGCACTATGGCTGTGACTGATGCGCAGGCTCAGAGCCTCGGGGTGCTTTTGACAAATAGAAATTGTCTCTCCTAGATTTCAAGACTATCTTACTGCCATATTTCAGTGGTAGAAAAGCAGCAACAACTTCAGACATTTAATTTGAATAACTATTCAAGAGGACAGACATTTACTGAAGGTCAAGTCAACATTTTCTGACCAGAACTATAAAGACATCCACGTTTTGTCAGAGGAAGTATAGACAGAAGTGTAAATAGGAAACCGGCAGAGAGGCTTCAAAATGAGTGATTGCATCTGCAAACAGGTGCTGGTGTATGTATTGTCTCACATACTTTACACACTCTTCAGCTTTTTTGGTGGATACATGTGAGTGGCAGGCACTGAACTTCAGAAATCATTTTCAGAGGCTGACACTTCTCCATGAGACTTTGCCAGTTCTCTGGGTCACTCTCTACAGTATTACTTCTCTTAACAGTAAATTTCTATTTCTTCTCTGAATTCTACCTCTTGGGAAAGCGGGTAAGGAAAACATTGAAAAAAGGAGTAACAAGCATGATTTAAAATTTTATTTTAATCCTCACTGAGACTAAAATAAGCAAACAACCTCTTTAATGGTATTGTCATTTTATGTCATTTTGAAGAATGATTTGCCTTAATTATGACAACAATATTATGTTATAACAAATTGTAACAAAAATATTTCTATACCTAAACATATTTTGCGTCATTTCACACTGAACGGTGGAGGTCCTGAGTTTATAGTGTTTTATTAGGAGGTATTTGCAAGATCTGCATTCTTTAAACATTTGTTTTCTTTGCCTGGGAGTAGGAGAAAGCATCAACTGGAGCAACTGTGGCAGGTAATAGGACAAAAGCGAAATAACATGTTTCACAACTCATAGAAACGTATTTAAAGCCACAGAAAATTGTTTGCTGTTGTTGATTTGTATATGAGGTGGAGGAGGAGAAGACTTCTTTTTGGGTGTATATGTGAGAAGAGACAGGGCACAGCTATTCTTTTATTTACCTTTATGTGCCCATTGGACACATTACCAGTTACACAGATTTAGTCCAACAGCTCTTCTCTTAAGGAAGGAAGATTATGATTTAAATCAGAGACCAAACAAGGAAGCAAACAAATTATTAAATTTTGCTGGGAAGTGCCATTAAACTTCATTATTACAGATCAAGAGCACAAAAAGTGACTATGATATTACTGAAGCTAGCATTTATAATACAGTATTTCAACCCTTTATATTTCACATTGAACATTAGGGACTGAGGATTTGAAGGATTCACTGACTGATATCAGTTTAAGATTATAAAGAAAATAAGCAAAAGCTTTGGCTGATAGTTCTTTTCTTTTCACTTGCTTTAGCTGCAACAGCAATTTTTCTAATGACCAGGTGATTATGTCAAATTTCTTTATTTTTCATAACTTTGTATGCAACAGTAATGATTTTTTATATAGGTAGTAGCAGCAAGTAGTTATTCTGTGTAGAATGAGTTATCTGCTAATTCTTTGATTGGCCTGTTGAGATTTGAATTATGCTAATAAAAAATTATTGGCTTTACATATAGAGTGTGCTTTCTATTTACCCATAACCAGAATTTGAGTGTGCTATAGTACAGGGCCCCAAAATTGTCAAATGTTGAGGTATTATCACCCTAAACCAATGTTTGTACTACATATTTGGGGAAAAACAGAACAGCATTATGAAAATTATTTCAATATTTTTCTTTATATTAAAATTTTGAAGGGAAAGCCTGTAGAATAAAAATAAATGCCTTTCATTCTTTCTCTTTTCACACTTTGTTCTCTTCCACTTGCAAGTTCTTTGTTTAAGAAAAATTCACCCACTCTTTTTCGTATTTTTTCATGGTGGAATAACTTTAAGGAATTCACACAGGATAATTCATGAATTTTCATATTTTAGCAATACAGACACACAGATTAAACTATGAATACTTTTTAACACTTTGCATTTTAAGAAGTCAAATAGTCCAAGTCTGGTTTTCGTTGCTTATTCTGTAAGTAAGAATAAAAGGTAAATAATTTGCTCAATTCTGCTCTTGCTCATTTTTGCTGTCATAAATTCCTTACAGGAGACTTTCAACCATAATAGTTCCTTTGTATGATCTATGATTGTCCCGATTTAGCAGATTTGAGCAGACTCTTGGTACAGTTGTTGTGCTGTAAGAAAGTTGCAATGTGTTTAAAGTCATACCTAGTGAGTGTTAGCTCCAGAACAATGAAATAATTTGGGGTTTCCCCACCTGTACTCTGTGGAACAACTAGTTCTCATGTGGCAGTGGATCCCCAATCTTATTAAAATGCCAAATAATATTAAAAGAATCCATATTTTTCTAACAGACTTCAACAGGTCTGAAACATAACCTAAGGAATGACCTAAGTATTGATACTTTATTTTACAAACCAGATTACTTTCCATAATCCCCCTATTGTCTGGGTGCTTGTCTATTACCCAGTTATTTACATGTAAAATCAGTTTTGTCAAACCTTTATCTGTGCCCTAGTCTCCTTTCATCACGGTTACTGGTCCTGTGGTTTCCCTATGAACCTCAGTGATAGATTGGAGATCACAGAAAATATAATTGCTGAGATGATCTTATCATACTGTATTCTCCACTGAGTTCCTCCACTCTGCTCTGTGTTTCCCTCTGTACCACCCAGTCTTCCTCATGATTCACAACAGTGAACCTTCCCACCCTTTTTTTCTGTCATCATGATAACCATCCCCCTACATTCTTAAAGTATAAATCTGATTCCTTAAGCATAGACTGTCTTTGATTCACTTCTGTGGCTCTCTTAGGACTGTAGACTGTTTGTTTCTGCTTCCAGGTCTGTGATTACTTGCAAAAAAGAACAACCACAGTGGATAAAAAAGACTCCAGTGGATAGAAGCTGTGGAAAAAAGAAACATCACCTCATCCTCAGAAATTTAGCAGAGCTCTCAGGATGCATGGCCAAGGGATTGAACTATGGAGATTTACAGAGCAAGGTTTCAGAGCAATCTGAAAATTTACTGTATCAATGTAGGCATAGTCTTATGATTTTTCAGGTCTTCCCTTTTGAATATTCCTTCATTTCTTTTAAAGCCAGATAGTCTGGAATCACCAAACCAGTGGCTGGCTGCCACAACCTGTGTAATTTGATCATCAGCCCCTACTTTCTCCTATTCTTTTCCTCAGCAACCTTTAGTATTGTGTCTTAATTTAAAATAAAAATGTCCAGAGCAGTGGTGCTTCATCTGGTCATTTTTCTTTTGAATGCTAAAGGTATTAATACATAATAATAACTGTTCCCTGAGAAAAACAGTGATGTATTACTATATCCCATTCTGAGGACAGGAAATTTAAAGAAACTTTAAGGAGGTTACATTTCATTTGGACTGCTCATAAACACTAAACTTTCTGAAGTTATTCTTTGTTAGAAACAGTCTGAATTAACTGTTTTCTGCAATGTATGCCAAGCAGTCAAACTAAGAAAATTAAAGCCAATGTGGCTTTTTCCTTAATCCTTATTTGATTGCTTGATGCAGTCTACTGATGCATCTGTTGGCGCAGTAGATTAAGTTACTCTTAACCACTGCAACCCCTATTGCTCACAGAGCCAAATCCTAGAGGCATTATTTTTTTTTTCCTCTGCCATTTTTTAGCAGAAAAAGTGATTAGAATGTTTAGTAGATAAAACATGAGAATACTCACTGGCTACATATTCAAACCTTCATGAAACTGCTGCAGTGACAGACAATCCAGGTGGCTTTTGCAGGTGCACAGCTGCAGTAAATGATGAAGCTGACATCTTTGGCAGTTCTCCTCAGTGCTGATGGCAGTGGATTTTTTTTATCCAGTTTTTAATCTCTATTCCTCTTTTGTACACGCAGCAACACTCACATATTCAGTTGGTTTTCACACCTTTTCCGCACATACGTTATTAATTGCAGTCATTACGAGAAATATTATCCTATTTCCCCTAATTCTGGTATTACTAAGCACTATTTTCCACATGTACACACATATACACAGGCTTTATTTTATTTTAGTTTCAAATTTATCATTATAGGCGCCTGCACAGGGAGATTTTTTTTTTAGTATGAAGTTGCTAAAATGTTGTAAGACAGAAGCACTCAAACCAATGAAGCATTGTTGATATTTCTGAGTTTCAGATTGGAATCCAGGAAATATTAATGATTTCTGTCTGATCTTGTCTCACTCTGCTGCAACAGATGTCATTATGGCACATAATAACAAAATATAAATTTCCTGAAAAATGTAATAAAAACTATTTTAGAAGCAATAAAAATAACCCCCTCAAAACACACTACATGCACTCAAAGATGAGACAGAGGGATTTTAATAGATGTTTAAATAGAACCCCCACTCACTTTTTCTGAACCTGGAAATACAAGCAAGCTTTATAAAAATATTCCAAAACTGAAAACTCTAAGAAAACAGATTAATTCCAAAATAGTGCTGCTTAGCAGTAAATACAAGATGTCTCATTGTATTTAAAAAAAATATTATGATATCCACTTTAAAAAAAAAAAGCTATGGCTGGTGAGCAGTGACTTGACTGAGATGCTTTGACATACATATTTCTCACTTCTAAATATTTAAAAAAAAAAAAAACAGACATTTTGTTAAATTTTGACATAGTAAAATATGTTTGAATTGCTTCACATCCTATCCAAATCCAGTTTTGCATTGCGGATCAGGTAATTCCTATAAAGGACTATTTGCCCTTACAGACATTGCTGGAGCGTTGATACACAGACAATTCTCCCACTTCCACTGCCACCACAATCTTCCACTGGCCATAGATCTCTTCAGTCATCAAGAAAGAAGATCCCTTTGATCTGAGCTCATGCTTGTTTTCTTTGGCTTTGCAGCCCCTTCTGCAGATATTTCCTTCTACAGGCATTTCTGGTTCATGCTTTATCTCCAGCAGTGCTTTAGAAAGGCCTCTCCCACATGACAGCGTGATTATGACAAGTGACAGCAGGAATTTTGTGAATAGCTCAGCCCATGTGGCTTGGGAGGAATTGTGTTACTGCCTTTACTAGTAGGGAATGTCTCTAAGGCAAACTGAAGGAGGAATAACTCTGAATTTACTACTGTAAGCCCACCGGTCTGAAGAGTTAGGTCTGACTGGACCCTGCTGAGCACCAAAGATTAACAAAAAGGAACTGTACATCATGCGTAAAGGAGTTTTCTTTATTACATTTTCACCCGAGATTTCAGTAAAGGAAAGTAAAGGAGTACATAGCTGCCCTCCAGATGATCTTAGTAGGGCAAAAGAGAAAGCAACAGAAAATACTGCACATGCGGTCCTTTGATCTCATAGACCTCTCTATTGGATTCTGGAGAAGGCCCAACCAAATCACCATCTCTACATAAAAATTGTTCAAAATCATTGTATTTGCCAAAAGTGAATCCACTTAGTTTTCAAATTTTATTTTGAGTGAAACCAGTTGTTTAAATTGCCCAACAACTTTAACAACCTGCTATGAACTTCATGCATTGTGTCACATCATGAAATGTCATAAGGAGATGAAACCATTGAGAGGATGAAAAGTAAAGAACTCAGGACAGCCTGAAGGAAGGAGTTGAGTTTTCTCCCAGGCATCATCCAAACGCAGCTTCCAAAGTTGTTGGGATCAGGCAGGGCAGTCTCACACATGTTCTGCCACCCAGCAGTGAATTTCCTGCCGTTCTTTGCAGCAAAGTGACTGACACGGCAAATGTGTAACTTGGTATGTGGACAAGTGTGAAACTTGAGAAAATAGGTACGGGAGAGAGAAATGGTGAATCTGCCCATTTAGATTAACTCTTTTGACTTATTCCAGTAGCAAATTCATCTGCCTTTTTTTATTTTTTTAATAGTTGACACATATTGGAAAAACAGAAGATGGATTTTTCATGAATGTAATCTATAGAGCATATATTCTAAGACAAGACAAAAGACAATACTAAGTTAAAACAATTTTCAAATTGTTGTCTTCAAGATTTTATTTACAGCTGTGTATTAATTTCTAATGAAATAAATTTTCTTTTTAACTTTCTTGTAGCATTTCAAGTCTGAGACAAATAATGTGATGATACTGTATTTTTTTTGTGCTCTCATTTCACAATGAACTATATTAACTGGAATACCCAGGAGAAAGACAAAACTTCAAAGCATGGCCCCAAATAATGTAGAGAATAGGTATGGTCTGAATACCAACAGAGCCTGAGTTTTAAGTTCAAACAACCTTTTAAGAAACTTCCCAAGAAATAACTTTTTTAATGAATTGAGTTCATCTCAGGGGTAACAGTGATGTAAAAGTAGGTTCCCAATCTGACTAGTTCTCTTCTCCTGCACACGTCTTTTATGTCCTGCATAGCAGCTTGGGCATTGGGGATGACTCAGAAGCACCCTCACTACCCTATCACCTCCTGTAGTGAATAACTTCCAAAGCTAACATCAAAAACAGAACTTTCAAAACCTCCTAATTAGGAGTTTGTTGTTCAGTTTAATCAGCAGGGAAAAGGAGATTGATTTTAAGAAATGCTCTCCATATGCGAAGTAGAAAGGAAGTTCCCCAGTCAGAAAAAAAGGGGCAAACCTTCATAAAAAAATTTTATTTCCAAAATTTAATGAGACTAGATGATAAGTGTGAGTAGCCATAGAGTAATGCTTCATTAGCAGACTTATTGCCGCTGGAGGCGAAAGCATTTATTGAAACTAGAATGTCCCATTCAGCATCACCAATTTTCATGAAGGTTTATTCACCCAAGCAAGAATGCCTAGGGGGCATACTTTTCCTAAAGCTCTTGTTGAGCAAATTGTCACCTTAAAAGCACCCCAAAATTCTGTACAAGATGGATGCGTGAATGGCACCTTTTGCGTAACAGCTCCAACCCAAAAAAAAAGTACACTAAGAAAAACTCAAGGATAATTGACTATGGTATGTATAGAATGCACACAACTTCAATATGCCCAGAGAAGCTGTGGTTGCCCCATCCCTGGAGGGGTTCAAGGCCAGGCTGGATGGGGCTTTAGGCAATCTGGTCTGGTGGGAGGTGTCCCTGCCCATGGCAGGGGGTTGGAACTTGATGATCTTTAAGGTCTCCTCCAACCCAAACCGTTCCGGGATTCTAGGATAAATGTCATGCTCCTGCTTTTATTCAAGAGGAAAATGACCACAGTTTCTCACACTATTCATTTAAGCAGTGCTACCTCTTTATTCACTGCGATGTCACTTCTTGAATGGATTTGTCATAGTGTCCACAAGTAGACTGCCTTCCAGAAGGAAGAATCTCTAAGGAGAGTTTCCAAGTCTCTTAGCAACAGCATAGAAAGATTTCCCCAAAATAGTCAAATTTATCACAAAGTCCTCCCAGTAAAATTTGGCATGTGACCTGTGAGAGGAATATATGCAGGTAAGAGTGCAGGAAAACCATGCACTCTTTTCTAATTCTTCTTAAATGGCCACCAGCCATCAATCTGCAGCCTGATTTAACCATTAGCTTTCACAGAAAATTTCCCTTAAACCCTTCAGCTCTCTTCACCAGAAGGACAGATTAATCCATAGTAATTATGTCATTCCATGACATTTTTGACAAGAGACTCATCAGACCATCTAGGACTTTCAAGAGTACATATCCCTTTCATCCCGTGTCTTCCTTACTGCTTCTTCTCATCACGGTGCTGAGGAGTTGGATCCACAGTGATGGTTCTGGCCTATGCCAGCTAGAAATTGTTCACAGAATCATGTGGCTCTGTCCTTCCTTCTCTCCACCTCATCACATGTTAGAAGGGGAAGTCACTGCTGTATCCAAACTGACCAAGGCCACCTAACCTTGATAGTAATTCAGTGCCTGATGCCTTAGATGAGACAAATCGCCACAGCTTAACTAACTTGAGGGAAATGTGTTTGTGCACAGCTTTTATATAGGACTAACACGAGGTTCACTGGCAGCGAAAGATGGTATGAATATGCATAAGGGTATAGATTATTCATCTGGCATGTGAATGCCACTTTTCCCCCTTCCAAATGGTGCATATCTAAGCACTTAGTCATTGCTAAAATAAACACCAGTCCAAAATC
Source organism: Numenius arquata (assembly GCF_964106895.1). Lineage (NCBI taxonomy): Eukaryota > Metazoa > Chordata > Aves > Charadriiformes > Scolopacidae > Numenius > Numenius arquata. The sequence continues at coordinate 60,459,156 of NC_133582.1, forward strand.
AGGTGAATAACTTTTAAAGTTTTAACTTAGGTGCTTAATCTTTCCCAAAGGATCATTTTAAGGATCAGTTTAAGACTGTGTATTTCCACACATAACTCAGTCTGAACAAGCTGAATTTCTACTCTTTTAAATTTCAGAAGTGCTTCAGCTTCTTCATACTTCACACTCCACGCTTCAAGGATTTTCTTAATTGTGACTCCTTATTAGCTGTTCTAATTATTGTTGTGCATTTGTTTGAATGAATTCTTTTGACATTTTCCTTGTGTAACAACTTTCATATACCACATGTATACCATTACCTCAGATTTTATATTATTATTACCAGCAAGAAAATGTGTAAAATATAAAATTGGAATTTCTGCAATATATTCAGTTAATGCCAGTATTTTTTCTTTTTTTTTTCTTTTTTTAAACCATATTACTTTCAAGAAGCTACTGTATATTTATATCCAAAATGTTTTCATATTTTGGTTGGTTTTTTGGTTGTTGGGGTGGGGTTTTTTTTACATTTTAATGTATTGACTGCTCATTAATTGGCTTTTCCATCACAATTCGCTATTTCCACGTTGAAGCCTTCTTCTACATGGAATTTTGCAACATACAACAGGGGTTATGAAACACAACGGCAGTTTAAGTTGTCCGGTCTAAAGCATACTGAGAACGCGGGACTCATTATACTTAAGGAACTGAAATCATTAGGTGGTAACAGCTTGTTGTCACACTAACTACCAACGTGGTCTGAATTAAAAGAGGCACCCTGCTGAGGTCTTTACCAGGACTCATTCATTAACTCCCTCTCCTTGTTCTCATCTGTTTTGCTGCTGTAGCCAGGTGAGAATTAACGGGGCAGTTTACATCAGGCAGATGGTGGGTTCCCCAGGACAACTCTATTTAAAGAACAAGGAGGAGGAATCAGTAACTGGATAATAAGTATGGGGTAAATAAGGAATGTAAAGATTTAGGGTTATTTTGCAAGTTGTTTTTGACTTACAGTTGCTTCTGGGTTGAAAAAAAACAAAGAAAAAAAGCTTGATTTTTTATAGTATAGAACCTCCCTGGACAATTTAATTTCCCTGTATGTGTTACTATTAACAACAGCTCTTGAAGTAACGTTATCTTTACTTTGCTACCACAGAATTCCTTCAAGTAAAAGGGAAACATAGAATCATAGAATAGTTTGGGTTGGAAGGGACCGTTAAAGGTCATCTAGTCCAACCTCCCTGCAACGAGCAGGGACATCTTCAATTGGATCAGGTTGCTCAAGGCCCCATTCAAACTGCCCTTGAATGTTTCCAGAGATGGGGCACCTACAGCCTCCCTGGGCAACCTGTTCCAGCATTTGTAAAACATTTCTTCCTTGTATCTGTCTAAATCTTCCCTCTTTCAGTTTAAAGCCATTACCCCTTGTCCTATCGCAACAGGCCCTGCTAAAAAGTTTATTCCCATCTTTCTTATAAGCCCTCTTTATGAACTGAAAAGCCACAATAAGGTCTTCCAGGAGCCTTCTCTTCTCCGGTCTGAACAACCCCAACTCTCGCAGCCTGTCCTCATAGCTGATGTGCTCCGTCCCTCTGATCATTTTTGTGGCCTCCTCAGGACCCGCTCCAACAGGTCCATGTCCTTCCTGTGCTGGGAAGGCCCTGCTCTTTACACCTGAAATGCAGAATTATTTTATGTCTGTTAGTGAGCTCATCAAAGATAATTTGTCTATTAAAAGTGAAATTAAGAAACACTTTGGTAATCAGATCAGAGGTAATCAGAGTTGTTTATTACAAAACACAGGTACTTTGAAAAATCTTGCCCTCATCCCCTTGTTTTGTAAAAAATTATAGGGTCTGCTTTAGAGACAATCCTGAAGAAAGCAGTCCTGAGACAAACTCTGAAGGAGAAATGCTCCCTGACTGCTCATCATCTGTCCAAAGTGACCTTCAGCTGCACATATCTTGCATTTGCTTTTCTGTTTTAGCCCGTAGTCATAGGATGTGAAGTAATGAACCTCTCAGGTCTCCACAATGCACCCTTGAGCCATACCAGCTCCTTGCCAGGTTCTCTAGGCAGCCCGTAGGGAAGTCCCTACAGTGACTCTGCCAGAATATAATGTTGACCCAAATAAATGTCAAACACAAAACAGATTTTGGCAAAATAATCAGTAATACTTGTCTCTTATTTTATGATTAACCACGGGAGGGCAGATCTAACCCATTCCCCATGTGTGACTGGCCAACCAGTTCACGAGGTACTACCTTTATAGACCCCTCAGTCTCCCCGAACAGTTTCCTCTCATGTTTCCTGTCCCTTTTACACTCACCTTTGTAAGAGTTTGTAAGACTTCCACATAATTTTATATGGCTTGCTTTTTCATAAGTTCTAGTTTTTTTACTCAAATGGTTTTATATACCAGAACGTGTGTGATGTATAACTTTTCATAACACCTGAGCGTTGCAGTGTTTCTTTGTAATGGATTTCATCTTGTACCTGACAGTCTACGCTTGAAACTTATAAGCATAAAATTAAAATACCAAACAAATTTCTAAACCTGCTCTTTGAATTAGCAAAGTGCACAGTATCCCAGAAGGCTTTAGTAAGCATTTTCTCCCCTTACTGCTTCCCAGACACCTGACTAAGATGATGTTCATCCCTCTTATCCTACATGCCCTGTACTTTCTGATTCTCTAGGCTCTTTACCACACACTTATAAGAATTCAGAAGGGCACAAGGGAAATTATTTTTAAAATTGTTCAAGTTCTGTTAAGGAGAACATATCTACAACACTGTGGGGGTTTTCTTTTCCCTGATATGGTCAGAAAAGTTTTGCAAAGATGTTGGCAGCAGCCCAGGAGACAAATACAGTATTTTGATTTCCATTAAACTTATATGATTTTGACATTATTCCTTTTGGTATTCCCTCAAGGTACATATTTCTTTAAACAAAGTAGCTACCACGTTTCTTATGTTAACACTGGTGAGATCCTACTTTTCTCTCAGTCTCCTGGTACGTTATTTCTCAAGTAATCTTGTTAAACATGTAAGTATTAGATATAAATATAATTGTAAGTTCTCATGAAGGGCTTCTTATTGATGAAGTTATTTCTAGAATGACTGGTGGGGGTTTTTGGGGGTTTTTTTTTCAGAAGTGCTTGTATTAAATGCCAGTTTCAAAGCCTTTACTGTGACAAAGTTTAGGGGATTTAGGTGCACACATGGTGCATTGTAATATCCTATTATAGATTTTTGTTGAATTTGGTTAGCACAGTTCTATCTCCAGATTATTAAAAAGAAAAGAAAAAATTAAAAATTGTTATCAGTTATTGTGTTAGTTAATCTGTCCACACACATTTAATAAGGAAGCCTCTTTTCCTACTACAGTCTTTCCCTGCAATACATTTCCCTAGTATTTCCAGATACTCTAAAGTTACAGGACAATTTAACACTTCCTCTAATGTTACCCTTTCATCCTCTGTTTTGGAGATGTTTTGAGCACAAAATTGTGCCACAGTTCAAAATCTGTCTCCTTGAAATAAGTGAGAAATGCCAACTTGGTGTTCTAGAGCAACTGAATTTCAAAGGACTGGTTTGTTGGTTTTTTCCTTCTACGATTTCTACAAAGAATGGTCTAAGTAAAATGCTCTTCTTCTTATGTACATTGTTCATTCACATGTTTTGTTTCCGTGAAATAAAGCTTATGACAGCAAGGTTGTATGAATAGCCAGTATTATTCAGTTTCAGTTTCAGGACTAAAACAAAAAATCAAAATCAAAACCTTCATCTTAGATTTTATGAAGTTTAAAGTTTATTGGTATTCTTTACTGACATAACCGCTTTCTTCACCCAAAACATTTGATTCAATAAAAATTTCTTTCAGTACTAAAATATTTCTTTTTCAGCAACAATAAAAGACCTGAATAGGTGCACCACAACAATGATAACCTGCTGGTACCCTGACAGATCAGAGAACTCTTGAAGGAAAGCTCGGTTCTCTTCTCTCTTCTGCATGACTGGGAAACTTTTCATTAGTACCTGAAACACCCCTGCTGCCAGTGACAGTAATTCCCAGTAAGATGCACATTAAGCCAGAAAAGCTGAATGCAAACATTATAAAAACAGATTTTGATTCAGATCTTCAACATAAAACACTGTATCTAATCAACATTAACAGCACTGACCATATGTTTGGTGGAATATATTTTGGTAGTTTGGTAGCATAGGACATAGCCTACACCGTATTTATTTAATACTTTTATGTACTTTCAAAGAAAATGCATAGATTCCTTCTCTAAATAGAGACTATTTGATTGAAAAACTAATCTTGACTTCTCTCCTGTTTGAAAATGACACGTTCTCTTTGGCTGGCATGACATCTTTCTAATATCATAAAACTTCAATGTTTTGAAAGTAAAGGTCATCCCAGAAATTTAATACCTGTCTAGATAAGATCTCTTAATCAGTTTTGTTCTCCTTTGATCATTTAATTGTCTGTATTCTCATAAATATGCTTAAAGAAGAACAGAAATTGATCAGTCAAGCTCAATTTAGATCTTTGGCCAAGATCTGAGCAATTAAAAAGATCTGTGCTATTTATAATGCTTTCTGATACTAACATTTACCAGGTTAGAACGTCTGTATCTTTTCATTTCAGATAATGAAAAAGCCCCTGTGCAATTCTGTGCATCTGCTCAAATTAGATGACTTAGTTATTTCTACCTGCATGCATGGTTGTTATTATGTTATTATACACACTGGAAGGATCACGGAATAAAGCTTGATCTAGTACACTGTAGTTAAGGAAATTAAGCATACATATTTCTGTATTAACAGTAATCTCCTTAAATGGTTCTCTGGCTGTCTCATGCCATACTATAGATAAACTAAATAAAAGCAGGATCTGTTCTTATTCATTCCCATCTTCAGCTATCAAGTAAATGACTATTCATTCCATATTGTGTTCTCTATAATGTGGAAAAGGTATTTTATATTAAAAATCTGTGTGCATATTGCTTTCATAACTACTTTCAAGTAAGGAAAGAAAACATGAGTCTCGTCAACAGCTTTTTATGACCTTTTAATATACACTGTGAGAACATAGCCTTTAGTTACAACGATAAGCAGAATTTCCATCCTGATAGAATTCAGAGGATAGAGTTATACCTTCATTATTTTGTTTTATTACTGATATGGAAGATGTAAAGCCTTAAAGATGCTTGGGTTCCACCTGAGGTATTTCATTTCTACAGCCAGCACTACAAAAAAGAACCTCTTTTGAGAAAAATATTAGTAACAGTAATGTATAATACTAATAGCCATCGTAAGCATTTCCCAAGTAAAACAATTCTTATCTATTATTTTATTACTATATTGAATCTATTTTACACACCTGAAGGATGGCTACTGTGCCTGAAATTTTTTTCTGTTTTTGCAGGTACCACATTTGTTGAAATGGAAACATTAACTTCTTTCTACAAAAGTTATCTCATTTGTTATTCTGCTCATCAGAAGTGTGTGCTGGCAGAAAGCAGTGTGGAAACCTTTTAATATTGAGCTGTTCAGAAAAAGAAAAAAAAATTATTCTCACTGTAATTGCGTATATATGTTTTTCATATATATTTAAATACTCGCTTATTTGACAATCCTATGCATGGAAAGTACATAACTTACACCTATACCTTGAACCCAGTTCTTCATGTGCAACTTTGGAATTGAATGGACATTTGAGGACAACTGTATGAACTTCTGAAGAGAAAAATTTTGGTTTGAACTCACTTTGGTAGAATCAGGACCATGTTAGGTGTTGTGTGCCAATAAGCACCAATGTGCCTCTATGTCAGGATTTGTTTGTTTGTGGACAAGAGAGAGTGCTTTTTGCAGAGCTGTGTATTTCCCACAGAAATTTGACTACTTTGGTGCTTTCTTCTCACTGCTACAGGACCTCAGTTAAAATGTAAGCATCAGGGAGCCACTTTAACATATAAACCACTTGAAAATAGAGGTTGTAGATGTGTGATGGGAGAGGGGGAGTAGTTAACATTAATCACAGTCATGTTCCTCACGATTTGGATTTTGGGAAAATCGTCAGTTCCTCAACATCCTGCCTGCGTTTATGAGGTGGGGTTAAAGCACTTAGTCAATTAGAGACATCCAAGGACAAGAGAAAATTACTAAAAGGTTCTTTACCACACTTTTGTATTTTTAAAGCATGCCTTTTATACCAAAAAAGGAATTACTTCCTGAGAAAATGCAGGGTCATCTCAAGACTTAGAGTACAGTCTTCCCAAAAGAGTCATCTTTGCTCTTCCTAAGACTATGTATATCATTTGTAATATGATTAGTTTCTTTTTTATTTGTCTGCATTTGAATTAAGGTAATTCCGTCACTTATGTTTCTATAGTTGGAAATGTTTCCAATAAAACCAAATAATATTAATTAATAAAGATGTTTTGTGTTAGTTATATCTGAAATACTTAGACAAAAAGAAACCCAACAGCAAAACTGCAATACAATTACAAAACTGACTAAACTCCTTTATTATATACCATCAGAACAAACTGTCCTGGCACTGATAATACAAAATTAAGTTAATAGCATCAATAAGAAGGGAGACATCCTCTGAATGGGACCAGACCGTAATGTGTCTCAAGCAACAGCCAATCTGAGCAAGTAACATCAATTTCATTCAGTTGCAGATAGAAGAGTTCAGAGCAAGACTCATAAACATTAAGTCTCACCACTAAATTAAAAATAAATAAATAAATAAATAAGCAAACACAAGAGAACTCCCCTCCCTCTCATGCTTCAGGAACCACAGACCAAATCCAATTTGTTTTGCTCAGGTGAGTAGTTTCTCACTTGAGTGGTAGGTCAGTCTAGGACAAGTAGACTTGCAACTCAAAGGAATTGCATCTAAAGTGGATGTAATAGGATAGTAAGGGTAGTAAATGACTCAGGATAGCAAATTACTTACTTTGCTAATGAAATTCCAATGGCTGATATTATGGCAGCTGTGTGAGTCTGTCCATTTATTTGATGAAGTCTGCAAATCATTACACAGAAGAGAGTTGGTTGAAAATAAACACCAGCCTTATTTAAGCACTATCAGAAAAAAAAAAAAAAAGAAAAAAGAAAAACAAAAAACCAAACAACTTTTGAAAATTTTGAGGTTTTTTTAATGTCTCTAAAGCAGAGTATTACGATTCAACTGCGTATAGCAGCTTAATTCCTGATCTAATACAGAGTTTAGAGGATGCCATGTAGGATGATAAAAAAAGAAACATTTTTACAGGCCCTCTATTCCTAAAGTCCTAGATCAAAACATCTGAAACACTGGACAAGGAACTGGGTTTTCCTCACTGGTTCCTCTTTTATTAGTGATCAAGTCAAACCTAAAAATGGGATCATTTCAGATTTATGGCAGTTCGAAATCTGGATTCAGGGTTAGAATTTTGATTTCCAAGAGGTAGACCAAACCCTTGGACTTTAATACTGAAGCCGGGACGCCCATTTCTGGGTGAATGCTTCAATGAGTAAGTTAGTACTGAAAAGGTGGACAGCAGCACTGGTCCAGGAGTGGTGGTAGTGTCAAGTTATTCCCAAACTATAATTCCCATTGGAAACCATATCATTATGCAATAAGAAAAGAGCATGTTGAGACACCGGAGTGTCTGTAAGTTCAGACATTTGGGGCTTCATCCACCTCTTATGCTCATAGTGTGGAGCACCTTTTAACTGGCAATGACCACTTTGGATTCAACAAGCAGCTGGTAGGGACCTGGCGTGGCAAGAGCTCTGGAATCAATGTTATAAGTGTGGAGGACATTTTGGTATAGCTTGTCATCAAGGCTGTGCTGTGATTTAACCAATGCCCTTACTCATTAATTCCCTGTGTGATCCAGGAGTTCCACAGCTACCTTCTGCACACATGAAAAAGTGGACTGATTTGAGACAACAGGCTAACCCGAGTCAAAGTGTTTCACTGAATTCCTAGTCGACTTCACAACAAAGCATTTGACCAATTTTTACAATACTGCAGGTGAGAATTTCAGACAGACCCAGAGCTTCTCACAGGCAGTTTCTGCATTATATAGTCCAACTACTGGCTACTACTTTCATGTTTAAATATAATGATTAGTGCCAGGAGGCTGTGAGGAGGCTGACTCAGGACAGGCTGAGAGAGTTGGGGGGGTTCAGCCTGGAGAAGAGAAGGCTCCGGGGAGATCTTAGAGCCCCTTCCAGTCCCTAAAGGCGCTCCAGGAGAGATGGGGAGGGACTCTGGATCAGGGAGTGGACTGAATGATAGGATGAGGGGTAACTTTTAAACTGAAAGAGGGAAGATTTAGATTAGATATTAGGAGGAAATTCTTTCCTGTGAGGGTGGTGAGAGCCTGGTCCAGGTTGCCCAGAAAAGCTGTGGATGCTCCATCTCAGGAAGTGTTCAAGACCAGGCTGGATGGGGCTTATGAGCACCCTGGTCTGGTAGGAGGTGTCCCTGCCCAGGGCAGGGGGGTTGGAACTCGATGATCTTTAAGGTCTTTTCCAACCCAAACCACTCTATGATTCTCCTCCAGACAGTTCCAGCCATAGAACTGGCTAAAGTGTACATGGATAACACATTTGTAATTAGTCAGTAGAAACTACTCCTGATCATGAAGAATTGATCACATAGGACAATCCCTTGCGCACAGCTAAGACAGTTAGGAGGTGTTTTGTACATAGTTTAGGATAATCAACAGCAACAGATTGCTCATATGCTGGAGTGATCACAGAGGATCATGGGCAAGCCAGGTGTAAGAATTCAGCAAAAAATGCTTCAGGGAGTCTCAGTGAATCCAACTGGAGTCACTGTCACACTGAAGACAGAGATTGTCACCATCAGGACAGCAGCTAACCATCTTGTTCAAAAGATTCACTTCTCCACGTGAGCTTTATCCTATGCAATAGGTGCCAATAACTTCATGTTTTAGCAAACACTCTCTGCCAACAGTAATTGAAACATTTTTAATTACAATAATGAGAAAAAGTAGAGAATTAAGGCTCTAAGTATTTAGCAAGTAGAGAGGCACGTTTTATATTCATCATACATAAGACAGAGGCTTTTCATTTCATATGCATTCACAGCTGCTTCAGTGAGTAATTTTGAATAGTCACATGACTGCATGCAGATATTAGACTTAACAAAGACTTAGAGTCTTTTTTTGTGTGCAGATTTTATTTCAGGAACAGTATTTATGGTTTCTTATTTAAACTTGGATGCAACAAAGAAAGCAGAAATGAAGCAAAGAGACTAAATTTTTATGCTTTCCTGGTTTAGTCTTTCGAAGCCAAAAATGGCTCAAGTCGTACAATATTCCAGACTTTCAGTACTGTCTTTTACATTATTGGTAAGTGGGAAAAAATTAATTTAACTAGAGGTATATGCTTCTAAAGCAAATTTGATTTTGCAGTTGTCTCTTTCAGTGGTTTCTGTCATTCTAAACTGCTGTAATCAACTGACTAAGGAGAAGTGAAAATACAACCATATCATAATTATAGAGAGGGGCCTGCTCCAGTGACCTCTATAATTTTAGTAACAGCCCAGGGAACTTTGAGCTTGGAGTCTAACGTTCATCCCAAAATAATTCAGTAGTAGCCTATGAAGAATGGTGTGGTTTGGCCTCAAATTCCTAAATCCTTCTCCCTCAATCTCTGTCCTACACAACTCCTATCTGTCCCCTTCTGATGCTCTAAAAGCACCATTTCACTGCAACAAATACAGAATGTTTTGATTTAGGTGTCTCTACCTGCCTAAGGATCTCTGAAAGGCTTTCTTGTCTAGTAGTCTTCTTTTCACTGCTTTGCTAGCTTGCTTATACAAATCAAATGCATCTCATTTGACTTTTGTCACCAACATGATTAATTACGTTGCATGATCTGTTTGGTGTCTGCTTTCATATACACTAAGATGCCACATCGCAGAACACCATGCAGCCACTCGTGCTGCTGGTCATTTTGGGTGCAAACCAGCAAAATCCAACCAGCTCTTTCCAATCTTAGAAATGGGCCTAGAGGTGGTGTTTTTCTTCACAGAAGGATGAGAGCCTTGCTGTAACTGAAGGGCAAGTACAAAGTTTCCAAGAGATTTTGGAGCCACTTTACTGGCATTAGCTTTAAAACAGATAACAAAAGTGATTTATAAACATTCAGGAGGTCATAGCTGAATTTCAAGAAGCATGAAACATTTTTAGTTTGAAAGGTAGGCCACAGCCGCTGACAAGTTTGATTTGATACAAAACCAATCATTCCTACAATTCTTTTCAGCAGATTAGAAGCATAAATAACTTTAAGTTCTCCACTATTCAAATTCACATTTAGCTTTGTTACGTAGACCTCTCATATTATTCAATGGTCTCTCTTTGACATTGATTCTTCATTTTCAACATTTAATTTACCAACTAATGCTGTTGCATGGATCAGAATATTATGGAATTTGTAACAATTTTGTATTAATTTATTCACCCATTACAACATATTGTGGATCTTGAAAAACTACCGGCAGTCCCACATAAAACCACACAGGGTTTCTGTCTCTAGTCTTCCAATACTGTTTTCCACTGGGAAGATTATAATTTTTCTATGAGATGTCATTGCAAATGAAGAACTTTATTTACAGTTCAATCTGGCAAGATTACTGAGAGCCAAAAAATTCTTGTAATAGGATATTAACAAGTGCTTTCTGCTTTCAATGAGGACAATACCCATTGCCTTCGTTGGCCACTGCTCTTGGAACACTCCTGGGAGAAGGATTTTCATGGGCTTTCTTAAAGTGGTAAAGGAACTAAGAATCCAGAGAGTGTATATACATTGGTTCTCATTCTGACAACAAAATCATGAGCACTAAACAAATAAAAAAATCTTTAGATATTCTAATTGTGACACTCACCTTAAACACCCTACCCAATCCATTGCTTATCTTACTCCATTAGTCACATGATTATTACTGCTGATTTCTCTTTTTTTGAATCTGAGAATAACCAGGAGCTTTTAACCCTGCCATATAACTTTCTCCAGAGTGAATAGTAATACAGATAGTTATTAGCCTGAGGGATTACAGTGCCACTATAAACACAGATTTTCTTGCGTGAATGTTTGCAATGTGTGAATAATATATGTTGTGAATCAAAGTCAATGTGATGTTTTCCTTCAAAGTAATATTTGCAAACACTTTCAGCATTATTTATTCAATTTTGCCTATAACAGTTGGTAAATGTTGACTTGTTAACATGCAACTACTGTAAATATTGTATTTGTCTCAGCTTCTTTAACAGTTTAAATTTGCAAGGCAACAAGTCAAATTACATAGTTAACCTGATGATCTGGTCTTGTTTTTAATTTCTTTTCTACCTTTTCTCTTGAAGATGCTGCTGTTGAGAATGAAGATGTTCTAAAACGGTGGCGTCTACTTGTCTTCATCTTTGCTGCCATGTTTTATTCTCTCAGTCTCTCTAAAGGAAAAAACAAATAAAAAGGTACTTCATAAATATAACCAATTCATCACTTTTCTTTTTGATATATTCTTTTCATATATTCCTGGTACTCTAGAATATAAGCTCTTCCTGGAAGGGACTTTATGCTAGTATTTGTCTGCAAAGTGCCAATAATATTGTTTTTTAAGGAGACCCTAGCTTCTTCTCTATTTAAAAAAAAAAAAAAAAAAAAAAAAAAGTTTAAGTGTAATGTAGTCTTCTTTCCTGATAGCTGCAGCTGACAAATAAGGTCTCCTTCCACCCTTCTGTATTTCTTCACATGCAAACAGGCCAGTATGTCTGAATTTGTTACTGAGATATTACTGACTACATGGGCTACATAAAAAAATTCTTGTGCTCTCTCTTACTGTTAATTATGTTTTTTCTTAAAATCTCCTTTGAGAATAAGTGATTTAACCCCCAAGCTACCTAGCGCCTCGTGAATTATGCTCACGCCTCGCTTTTTGATTATGGTAATGCCACTGATAACATCAGCACAATAATTAATAGCAGGTTTTGTCAATTTTCTGCTTGACAAAATCCTCCCCGAGCCTTACCTACATCTTGCCACATCACACAGGATTACATTTCTTTCCTTCTCCTTTCAACCTCCTTTCACTTTTCTTGTCTGTCTGTGCATATCTTGAGCTTGATTTTCAATGGTGCTTACTTCCTTCATCTCCAAGTGAAATAAAGAGTTTTTAGGGTTCCAAGGTTTCTGCTTTCTTGTTTCCAGTGTTTAGTAATGCCTCACCAGCAAATCCTTCCCAAAACAAAATAAGGATACCCTGAAATAGTCTGTTTTTCAGCTGCACCGTGAAACAGCCAGTGCACAATAGGTTAAACTAAGCTATTGACAATTTCAATTTACAGCTGGCAACAGAGAAATTATTAATAGAGAAAAACAGGAAATATCCACAGCAAGACCCCCATTATCTAACAAATTATTTGCTTTCAAAATATATTAAAATCATGCAGACCTTAGCAGGACTGTCTGTAGCACAACACTTACCTGCCTCCTGGCAACACAGTTACAAAGGCGAAGTGTGTCTCATTCCACTTGTGATTTTATAATGAGATGTGAGTCTACATTAAAGAGTAACATGTTTGTTTTCTGAGTGAAATTCCCCAGGTATTCCGGGATGCCAGGCAGCCTTTCTATCCGTCTGCTCTATTGTTAGCACATTTCATAAATCTACCTCAAATGCAGCTGAATCTTTTTCCATTGCGAAAGCCTCGGGTTGTGAAGCTGGACAGGCATCACATGCATAAAATGGTTAATTACGTTGTGGCTTTTCAAAGGCAATCTTAGTGGAAATCATTTGCAGCTCTGTGAGAGAAGGGTCACCTATGCACCAGAGCTACAAAGGGAAGAAGGCATTTCTGCTGTCTGTTCTGTCTCCATTTTGAGGGCAGGCTGCCTGCTGATTATTCTGCATTCACTGCTCTAAAAAGCTTATTAATGTGGTCTAGAGGGAGACTGTCAGAAATGGCAGACTGAATCAGGGGATTTTCCTTCAACATCCAAATGACATGCTGCAGCAAGAGAATTAAACAGATGACTAACCAGTGCCCTTTTGTCTGCAGATGAAGATGGGATTGCCAACTTGTAAACCGGCGACTGACATTTGGGTGGATTAAATCGTCCTGTTATTGTACTGCTAGTTTCTAATCACTGGTGCTTTCTTGATCTCAAGTGCCTCGGCTGAAAAGCCTTCTCAGTTCTCTGAGACTTGTTTGCTGAAACCCTCAGCAGAGCCTTTGCTGTAAACATTTATCCATAGAGAAGCACTGCGCTGACACTGACTGAGGAGAATAGTCGGCTTCTAGGTATTTAATTAAAACATTAAGCAGAAAAAGCTTTAGTGTCAACATTCACAAGTGCTTTACTATAGCTGTGGGTTGTTATAATTGAGTTTTCCTGCAAATGCCTTTTTTCTCCTCCTTCCTTCTCTCAGAGATGGAATAGCTTGAGGTTCGCTTTGCCTCATGCTGTTAGTTGTGGCTTTGAGACGGTGCCCCATGCTGTCATTCTCTGGATTCTTTCAATCTGGTTGTTAGCTTTAATTTCTAAAATCAAGATTGGATGGCAACAAGGGGCTCTAATGAAAAGTGGCAAAAAAAAAGTCATTTGTTAAGCAGCACTAAGAATTCTTATGTGCAACAGCGTATAATGTGGTCAAGCTGATTGTGTTCCGATTTTGTAAACTGTCAGATGCTTTTTACCTTGTAATTAATATTAAAAGCGAGAATGTACTGTTCAGGAACCAAAGGTACCATGACACCTATAGAAATTCTGTTCAAGCTTCTATATGTCACCATTCTGATGTTTGCAATTTAAAAAAAAACCAAGCATAGACTATCCCATGAACACTGTCATTAGAATTTGCATTTAGAAAGTAGGCAGCTCACAGAATTATTTTTTGCCAGTCTGTTCATCAAGTTAGTACTTACAACAGTGCTTTATTTAAAATAAAAGAAACCTGTTATCTGCCAGCTTGGAACTAATAGAAAAGTACAAAGTAATGCACCTTCACAACACTTTACTGAATGAGATCTGTAAAGAACATGTTTTTCTTTCCACACTGTGGGAAATCTCACTTCTACTCCCTCAAATGGTCCATGCACATTACATTACGTCTTCAGCATAATGAGTCAAATCAGAAGTTGTTCTCTGAAGAAGGCAGGAAGGTAGACATTTCACATAACATCTTAAGTCATGGAAAAAACATTTCAAAGGAGAGAGAAGGCTGTAAGCTGCCATTTCCAGATTGCCTCTGGCGTTTTGGACACAGAAGTACAGAAACCCATGGTTACCTAAATGAGAGAAAATTTGTAAAGACACATTCTGAGCTCTCTACATCTGTAGTTATTCTTGAGTTATATTTTAAACTTCACTTCCTTGCCTTTGATAAACAGAAGTTAAAGGGGACAGTTCTGGTAGGTTATACTTTAATATGATCACCTGCTTGTTCTCGAGCACCTTAAATATAATGTATACTATAGAGTCATAGAATCATAGAATTGCCTGGGTAAGAAGGGACTTTTCAGATCATCAAGTCCAACCGTTAATCTAACAGTGATAAAACCATCACTAAACTGTATCTCTAAACACTATTTCTCCCCACTTTGCATGCCCTGCTTAGAAAGGAAAGTCAGGTTTAGGCTAATACAAAGCTGTGGTATGAAGAGGTGCTAGAGCTTTCGGTGTCTCGCACCTTGGCTGTGCTTTCCCATCCATCATCCTGCAATGGATGCTGTCCATTGCAGTGGGTAACATCCTCCTTGCTGCTACCAGGTGGCTTCCCTTTCCCCTTCTTGACACAGGGAGGCAAAGGGTTGGCACTTCTTTCCCGACATACTTACAAAACACCCTGGAGCACATAGCACTACTCTATCGAGCGATGCAGAGTTGATTTATAGATGTGATGTCAATGAACATGACAGAACCAGAGCCCAAACTTAATTCTGTGTGACCTTGATCAGGTTGCCATTTCACCATGGTGGTAGGGGTAGGCAAATACAAGATGACAGGCTGCAAGAGTTGAGATTGTTCAGCCTGGAGAAGAGACGGCTCCAGGGAGACCTTATAGCAGCCTTCCAGTACCTGAAGGGGGCCTACAGGAGAGATGGGGAAGGACTCTGTCAGGGAGTGGAGCCATAGGAAAAGGGGTAGTGGTTTTAAACTGAAAGAGGGGAGATTTAGATTAGGTATTAGGAAGAAACTCTTTCCTGTAAGGGTGGTGAGACACTGGCCCAAGTTGCCCAGAGAAGTTGCGGATGCCCCATCCCTGGAGGGGTTCAAGGCCAGGTTGGAGGGGGCTTGGAGCAACCTGGTCTGATGTGAGGTGTCCCTGCCCATAGCAGGGGGGTTGGAACTCAATGATCTTTAAGTTCAACTTGAACCATTCCATGATTCTATGATTCTATGATTCTAAGAGCAATAACGTGCTACTCCCTCCTGAGTCAGGAGGCTATCCCTATTCTCCTGTACACACAATATCTACCATGCAAATCAATAGAAATGAATAATTTTTTTCTTACTACTGTATTTATGGTGGGAATAACGATATTATTTCCCCAGCATCCCAACCCTTTAATAGTCTGATTTGCATACCTGTGCAAACAACATTGCAGATATTTTTTGAACCTGTTAAATAAGCTTTTGAAGTATTATTAGGAGATGAAACAGTCACATGAAAGGCTTAAACAAGAGCTAGTATTACTGCTTCATTCTGTGAAACAAAAAAAAAAAAGAAAACTTGATGCCACAACTGGAATAGCTTGAGAGAAAAATCTCTGAAACCTTTGAAAAGGTTTCTTTAGAAGGTGAAAAAAAAACTCAATAGAACAAGTTTAATTGCAAAAGGTGTATTAATTGTATTTAACTCTATTTTTCTTATCTATCTACACACACACACAGAGTTTATGCATGTGTCATATCTTCAGTAAAACATATATCCTTTTGTGTATTAAGTCATGACCTCACTTATTAAGACTGGAATAACTGAATAAACATTTATTGCTTCATTCCCCCACTTTCCAAGAAGCATTGGACTTTTTTTTGTCAAAGATTTAAAAAGCAAAGAACAGAATATTTTACCCGAAGACTACTTTCTTACTTCCTTATTGTTGTTGCTGACTATATGTTCATATCTTTTTAGTAAAAGCAAAAGTATTCCACCTAAATTTTATTTATACTTGAAAGTTTCTCCTCAAAAAACATGAAGAGAAAATTCTGCACAAACCTAATTCACACTATAAATTTAATTTTTTTTCTGCTACCTGTTTTGTTTTTTAAACATTGAAATAATAGAGTGACAATGCATCGGGCATTGTTACCTTCATTTTTTAAAAAAAATATAAGTTAAAAAACTTTGAGAAGGTGAATTATTGTTTGATGAAAAGTGATCAACTTGTTTAATTAGGAAAGATACTTTAATTAGGAAAGCTGTTGTTCTGATCTCATATTCTCACAGTTGTCATTACAAGGTCCTGCCTAAACTGTGGAAAAGCTTTTAAAAATATCTTTCTAGAAATGGATGATATCTCTTTAAAATTTGTATTAGGAAGCCAGGAAAGTCATTAGTATACAGCTGTAACCCTAAGAGTGTAGACTTGAAAGAACTGTTTATTTTCTGCCTTGCAGCTGTGTGTAAAACCCACTGAGAGAAACTTGTTACCAATTACTGGTTTAGAGGCTTCAAGTAAAGACAGCAGGTACCAAGAGACTAAAACAGTCTAGCTCACAAATAACTATACAACACTGAAATTCCTTAAGAGCAGCTGTTAAAGGAAAAGCAAAGAAGTATAACTGCTGAGAAGAAAAAAAAAATAAATAAATGAGTTAGTAAGTAAAGAAGTAAATAAAGCAAAGCAAAGCAAGATGTAGAGGGAAAAAAAATAATTAACTGAGCCAGAGAAGGAAGGTTTTGCACCATAAGCTTCCAGTGACAAAGATTAGATCAATAGTTGCAGTTCCAGAAACCAATGTATTTCGAACAGTGTCGGAGTACTTGTAATATGCAACTGGAAAGTCACTTCTATAAGACATCATGTACATTGAAGAATATATTGCAAAAAGAAAGGACGTTTTATAAGTGTAAGAGAAACCATTCACATGATCTGTTGCAAACAAGAAATCTGTCTCTGACTTGGAAGAAACTATCAATCAGTGAAAATAATTTGGTTGCATTAACTAAAAAAAAAAAAAAACAAACAAACTACAAAAAAACAGAATTAGCTGAATTTTCTACTGAAGGAAATTTTCACAAAATCCGTGACCTTGGTTAACTGTGTAGATGATAGTACTATCAGCAGCAGGAACTAAAGAGCAGTAACTTCTCTAACCATTCCTGCTAAATTCACAGATGAACCTCAGAATTCCTTCTTAATATTTTGGTCTACTTTTTCCTCTGTTCCCCCCCGTCTTGCTTATCGATGAGTGCCAGTTTAATATAATCCTTGCACTCAGAATAAGCAGAAGATTGATATTGCACTCAGAACTGGTACAAAAGGGAACGTGGTGGACATTCTCAAGTTTCTTTTATGCCCTCGTGTTGGCAGGATGAAGTCCAGCTCATTGTGCATGATGTTTCTACAGCTTTTTTCAACAGAAGAGCTCAAAGTGCCAAACAAATAAACACCCTATAATACCCCATGGGAAAAAAATGGTTTTGTGGGATGTCTGCATGGTCCAAAGTTCAAAGAGGAAAGAAGTTTAAAGATAAAGTATAATTCTGAGAGATACTAAGGAGAAAGCATGAAGAATTAGAACCAATAAAGACCTTAAGCTTCAATGAATTAGATACTAGAATGCCCATTCTTCAGTTTTGAATCTCTGAATTCTTTAAAGTAGACTCTATAAAGAGCAGTTATGTATTTTATTCTCCCTTGCATTGTATAAGAAAATTACATCAAAAGAATGATGCCCAATGCACTCTGGGGAGTAAGCTTCCCAGAGGAAACATAAGTACATCATTCAAAAAGACAGCTGACCATGCCTTGCCTATAACCTGGCCATGCAGGAAAATGTCCATGGCAAAGGGCTTCTAACCACAAAGAAATCCAAAATCTTGTTTCTTCTGAGATCAGCAGCCGGGTATTCTCAGTCAAAACTGGCTCAAGCAAACAGAAAAAACCTCCTCCTTTTGGCATTGGTGGGTTTGCATCAAGCCCATGAAACAAAAATGTGACAGACCGCAAAGCATTCGTGTTCCTCTGCTACAGCACAGCATTAAAAGTATTAAATGCCTGTTCTTATAGCATCTTTGTTTTTTCTAACTCATAAGTAAAAATTGAAAGTTATTTTTATGTGTAATGCATTGATAGCAAAAATTAGGCAATTACAGATTAGAAAATGAAAGTTCTCATTGCATGTGCTATTTAAATATGGGTCACTGGTTACAGTATATCGTAAGCACACATACACTGTCTTGACATGAGCTAGTATTAATCTGACAGAAGGATATTACACCTGATTATGCATTGTAATGACTGTGAGAGTAATTGAATTATTCCCAATTTTAAAGCAGTTTTGTTAAGATGGCTGTTGCTTACTCTAAATGCTTTTTATATGTTTTTCTTTAAAGTGACAATTGTGACTGCATTGGTTTTAAACCCACGCTAAAAGGATATTCTAGTGAAAATTCCTTGTTTACTTGAGAGAGGCTGCTTAAATGTTTAATGACATTAGCTCCTTGCAAACGGCATTCATTTCCTGTATATGCAAATTTTCTTAATGTGAAACCCCCATAGCAGGTAGAATGTAGAAAGTTAATGAAGCCATGTAATTACAATCACTATAGTGACTGCAGTCCCTGGAGAACAATAATGTGATAATATACATGGGGTTTGACTTTCTTTGGAAACAACAGCTTATAATTTGAAAATAGATAGTAAAATATTTTCATTATCTTCTGCTGTCTCCTAAGGCAAATGGCAGGTACAAATAGATTATGCTTTTATTAACTTCAAAAATGGGAGATAATGCAATTAGGCAACATTCAATTGTTTTCCATTTTCCACGGCTGGCACTGGACTAGGTTTAAACCCTTCTTTCAACCATAGGGTAACGCTAGGGTCAATCTGACTTCAGCCGGGAAATCTTATTTTGGCTCTAAGACTGGAAAGGTACCTGTTGAAGACAACCAAGTATATGTCATTGATCACTTTAAAGTACATAACAGAGAAATCAAAAGCTAATTAGAAGCTTTGAATGCCATTTAAAGACAAGATTTCAAAAGACCTGTTCTGAATTTCAAAGATTTCAGTGCAATTTTTTAAGTCTTTTCACAAATAATAGAAAAAGGTTATAAAGAAGTATTTAAAGGTTGTACTTATAGGGCATTTTTTTTTGGTGCTATCAAGCATGCTTGTTTCTTAGCATGGAAATTTTATGATATTTGTCAATTATAGAAGGCACACTTTTAAAAAGAGAGGATACTTTTCTCCATCACAGAGTGGAGAACTCTTCCCTAAGTGATGGGATGCTTTCTTTTACAAAATCACACAGCATTACAATATTACTACAGCTTCCACCACAATATTCCCATTTCCCATAATGTAATTTTGTGCCAAGTAGCACAGAAGTTCTCATGACGAATTTATGAGCTGGTATGTACCATTCCTACTTTTCTCCATGTATCACTCACTCACTCTTTAAAATGGTCTAATAAAAATGGGTTATCTCTTTGGGTTTTTTTCTGACATTGACATTTAAAATAGTAGTGCCAAGTCAGCTGGAATAGGTTCACTCAAAGCAGCTACAAATTACGTGGGTCACTGTCAGCTGGGGCTCTCATGCGGTGTGTAAGAGTCAGCAGCAACAGTTCACATCATATTACCAGCAGCATCAAGAACTGCAGGCTGATGTAACATGGTCAGCTCATGTCAGCTCACAGGGAGGGACTCTTTTTGTGGGAGTGGAGTGATAGGATGAGGGATTACAGTTTTAAGCTGAAAGAGAGGAGATTTAAATTAGATATTAGGAAGAAACTCTTTACTGTGAGAGTGGTGAGAGCCTGGCCCAGGTTGCCCAGAGAAGCTGTGGATGCCCCATCCCTGGAGGGGTTCAAGGCCAGGCTGGATGGGGCTTTGAGCAACCTGGTCTGGTGGGAGGTGTCCCTGCCCAGGGCAGGGGGTTGGAACTGGATGATCTTTAAGTTCCCTTCCAACCCGAACCACTCTATGATTCATCTTAACAATGAGACTACAAATACAGAATAACAACTAAAGCAGCCAGACATTTCCCATGAAAATTAAATCTCTTGCGTCTTGACTGAAAGTGGGCTGCAAACCATGACATCTTCTGGGTGCAAGACCCCCAGTCCTGCACATCCAAGACCACTGGGAAGTTTGTCAACTGTTCCGATCCAGCCAACAAGCCCAGGTTTCCTTCCCAAAACTATCTTGGAAAGAGATGCTGGTACAAAGCCAGGTCTCTGGTCATTGATGGGGATAGGGTATATACAGGTTATGTGTGAGGAACCTGGAAGTGTTGCTGGTCTAACAACAATGCAAATTGGACAACTGATTTCTGGAAGCTTCTACATCAAACCCAGCCACATTAAGCATTTTGCAAGAAATCCATTGATTGAATTACATTTGCATAATATGTTAACACAATTGTTGTGAAGTACAAATAAGACAGTAAAACTCCCTGTCTGTTCCTGAACACTTTACACTCAGGAAAATAACTGTATTTCCTAGATAAATTAATTGTTGTGAATTCTTCATCCACCTTAATTTACCACCTACCTCATTGTGAGGATTAATTAATGTCAGCAAAGCAATTATGAAGATGAAAAGTGTTATAAGTATTTAGAAAATATACGTCTGTTCTGAATAGAATATGAATCATATCAAAATATTTCTCATGCCATCTCAGAAATATTTTGGTTTTATAAGTATTCCAGCTCTTTGTAAAGCATGGCTAGTTTTTTCCACCAGAGCTGTTCTCCATATACCTTATATAGTTAAAGCAGATGTTCCTAATGGTATTATTGTGATGGGATTTCAGTGGGATCTGGGTCTTTTAACTTTTTTGGGAACTCAAGCTTAGGTTTACAGGCATCAACAGGCATCATCTCTGACTTTGACACACAAATGTAGCCAAGGACTGTGAACTAAATCACAGAATCACAGAATGATATGGGGTTGGAAGGGGCCTCTGGAGATCATCCAGTCCAACGCCCTGCCAGAGCAGGTCCACCCAGAGCAGGTCCCACAGGAACATGTCCAGGCAGGTTTTGAATGTCTCCAGAGAGGGAGACTCCACCACCTCTCTGGGCAGCCTCTTCCAGGGCTCTGCCACCCTCACAGGAAAGAAGTTCCTCCTCATGTTGAGATGCAACTTCCTATGTTCAAGTTTGTGCCCGTTTCCTCTTGTCCTGTCACTGGGCACTGCTGGAAAAAGACTGGCCCCGTCCTCCTGACACCCACCGTTTAAGTATTTATAGGCAATGAACAGATCCCCCTGGAAGCAAAGACTCCAATGTGCAGAACCAAATCACACTTTTTTGAGGAAGAACTTTAGAGACAAGGCCCGAGTTTAAAGGGAGTGCCTATATCCTATTTCTTAAACACAATTGTTGACAGCAATTTCCTTCACGCTACTAATATTCTGAAATAAATTAATGTGGAAAATAGAAAGATTCATTCTGAACAAAGGTGTGATGTGTTAAACAATTATTTTGAGAGAACTTCCCACATTGAAATATTTTCCAGGTGTTTTCAACATTTAGAGAGAATGTTGTGTGCTTTGTTTGTTCTTTTGTTGAAGGGAGAGAACAAAAATAGACAAACTGTTTCTAGCAGTTAGACTGAAAATCTGAAACTGCTTATCTTAAGCTATTCAGAAAGCTGGTTTTGCATAGAGATAGCCTCAAATTATATTGCAGGTGTTGTTTCTAAAAAGTAGGCAGTTCCATGTTTCAAAATTTTTCAAAGTTGTATCTGAGAGGAAAGCACACGAACCAGACAATCCGTGACTTCTAACAGGATTGTGATGAAATTATATTTATGACCATTCCAAAGTATATAAAACCATGTCCTGCACCGGACTGACAGCCCAAAGTCCCCTGAAGATATCAGAGGCATTCCCATAAATTTCAGTGGGATTTGGATTTTTGTGCCCCTATTTTTTCTTATCTTTCATAGATATTCATGAAGGTTACACCTCAATATCTGAAAACTATTGGGATTCATTAATACGTAGAATATAAGTACTTCACAGCAAGAGATAATACAAACTTAGCTTAACATTTGAAACACATTTTAATTGTATGTGAAGATAATGTGCATTATGCTGACTTCTCCAACCCCTGCAGAAAGATCCACATGGATTTCACTTCGGAGACTGACATCAAAAAGTTAAGCAGCACCAAACTTTTATGACCTCACTTCCTGGATCTGGCTATTAATCTGAAACCTGTAAGGCAGACTCAGAATAGCAGTGTAAAAAGCAGAAAAAGACTTAAGAACAAAGAAGACAAAATGGTTTCTGTCCAAATGCTAAACAATCTGTGAAAATTTTCTTCCAAGTCTATGGACACTTACTGTAGCACTTACATTTGTAATTTTATGATGCTGACATGTTCCATGTTAATAATTTTACCAAAAAAAAAAAAACAAAACAAAAAAAAAACAAAATTTAACATTCATGGCAGGGTACCTTTTGGTCAATAGAGTCAGATTCAGCAGTTTATTATTTTAAAATATAATCTGTAGAATCCAAGTGATTGTCTACATCATTAACCTCCATTTTCGCACTGATATAGGATGGAATGGAAGGTGAAGATGTTTGCAGTGCCTTAGCGCAACAGTAACACAATGGACTCTTACCTGTAAGTAATGCTGTCAGGTAGGAATAAAATCGTTGACTGTCCCAACACAGAGAGCTATTAATAAATACCTCTAGTCTTTTACTGCATTCATGGAACACTTTACATGTAGAGTAAGCAATAGAAGAATGCACGGTGAAAACACACTGTTTACCAAAGGAGGGTTAACATTTAGTGACTTTACACATGTTACTAAGGCTTCATTATCTGTATTTTTTTAAATTTGTGTTGGTTTTGGTTTTTTTTAACCATTTTATTACCTTTCTTTTAAATGAACAAAATCTTGGGAACTTCCTATTGGAAGTGGAGAATAATCCTGTGACTGAAATTGACTTAAGGAAGAGAATATGATTTTGTGTTAACCTATATACAGTGTGTGACAAATCACATGGTAGATATTCAGAGAATTTGGTAATCTCCTAGAGCTGCAGTACAGGTAGTAGGCTCATACCTCAACATTCTTCATTTTCTGTTAAAATAGATTTTTCTAGACTTACATGGAGTCCAGTGGCCAGAAAAGTGTTTAATGTTACCAGACGCTCTTTTTGTTGTTGCCTGCTGTGTCCTTGGGCAGCTCACTTAACCTTTTTGCTCTTCAGGCTTTTATTCTGTACACTGATCCTAGTGATTCTTCCTTCTTTGGGGAAGTCTGATGTTTTGTAACTAGTGTTTGAACAATGTTTTAAGAAGTGATTGCCAGTATTGACGGAGCAACAAGTTTAATAATAATGAAAAGGGAAATACAAGCTTTTTATGTAACAAAATAGTCCTAGAACATTTTGATCATGCAAAGCTGTATTATCCAATAGTTTAGATTACATGTGATTGGTAATCAGAATTTTACAGTTGTGTGAGGCAGGTGAAAGGATTCTAGTCACCAGACATTTTATTTCTTAATTGCTCCCAAAAAGATTCAATCTTAAGCACTTAAAGTAAAAACCAATACTCTAGTTGACAAATAACAATTTCCTTCTGGAATAGTAAATTTACACTAAGTCTCCATAACAATAAAGTATATTAAAAAAAAATCATGTGTACTGAGCTGGCTCTGTTCTGTAGATTTTGATCTGTGTTTGCAATGGTCTGTGCTAATAAAATGCATAAGAATGTTACAGCCCTGCCTGTACAAGTACCCCTGCACATTAGATATACCCTGTTGTAAGCAAATTAGGAAGAGCAAAGGATAACAAAATATACTATGCTGATAATCTGCTAGCAGATTGCATTTATATATTAAGTGTAACATGAAACTTCAGGAATGTTTAGAGCAGCCAGTGTGAACTTTCACAGTATGATTTAATAAAATTGCAATATATGAATATACAAACTACTGGAAGAGTCATTACTTTCATTAAGAATATTACAGTGAATAAATTAACGTAAAACAATAAAACCTGAGCAGCAGATATATGTAAGTCATTTACATCTTGTAGTAGACTCATTTGGTGTAAGAAAGAATGAATGTGTTATGGTAGAGGTTTCATTAGCTCTTGCATTTCAATTGACTTAGAAGCACACCATAAGAATACAAAGGCAATAAATATCATCTATAAACAAGAATACTGTAAAAGACTTGTTTTTTTTTAAATAAAATGTGCTGTGCCATTACACTTTAACAGTCATCCTGTATTTTCAGTATTAAAAAAAGCCTGTAATGGTGTCGTCAACAAAATCACACTTTATAAGACCCTATTCCATAACTATGCATTAACCCTATGAATGTGTTGTCATGGGATGAGATGAGCTGAAGATTTTAGAAAGCAGATTTTACCATATTCTGTTAAAGTCATAGTGAACTGTACCTCCTCCTGAGAAACTGTATCCATGTTTGCTAAGCATTTTACACAGTCTAACTGAAATAGCCCAGGGAGTCAAGTTCATAGAATCATAGAATCATAGAATGGTTAGAGTTGGAAGGGACCTTAAAGATCATCCAGTTCCAAACCCCCTGTCATAGGCAGGGACACCTCCCACAAGAGCAGGTTGCTCAAAGCCCCATCCAGCCTGGCCTTAAACACTTCCAGGGATGGGGCATCCACAACTTCCCTGGGCAACCTGTTCCAGTGCTTCACCACCCTCACAGGAAAGAATTTCTTCCTAATATCTCATCTAAGTCTTCCCTCTTCCAATTTAAAACCATTACCCCTTGTCCTGTCACTACATTTCCTGACAAAGAGTCCCTCTCCGGCTCTCCTGTAGGCTCCCTTCAGATATTGGAAGGCTGCTATGAGGTCTCCCCGGGGGCTTCTCTTCTCCAGGCTGAACAACCCCAGCTCTCTCAGCCTGTCTTCATAGGGGAGGTGCTCCAGCCCTCTGATCATCTTCGTGGCCCTCCGCTGGACCCGTTCCAACAGGTCCATGTCCTTCCTGTGTTGAGGACTCCAAAGCTGGACACAGTCCTCCAGGTGGGGTCTCACGAGTGCATAGTAGAGGGGTAGAATCACCTCCCGTGACCTGTTGGCCACACTTCTCTTGATGCAGCCCAGGATGCGGCTGGCTTTCTGGGCTGCCAGTGTGCACTGCTGGCTCATGTTGAGCTTCTCATTCACCAACACCCCCGAGTCCTTCTCCTCAGGGCTGCTCTCCAGCTATTCTCCGCCCAACCTCTATTTGTGCCTGGGATTGCCACGTCCCAGGTGCAGGACCCTGCACTTGTCCTGGTTGAACTTCATGTGATTTGCACGAGCCCGTCTCTCAAGCCTGTCCAGGTCCCTCTGGATGGCATCCCTCCCTTCCAGCGTGTCAACTGCGCCACCGAGTTTGTTGTCGTCAGCAAACTTGCTGAGGGTGCACTCTATCCCACTGTCCATGTCTCCAACAAAGATGTTAAAGTGCACTGGTCCCAGTACTGACCCCTGAGGAACTCCACTCATCACTGGCCACCAACTGGACATTGAACCATTGACCACAACCCTTTGAGTGCGGCCATTCAGCCAGTTCCTTATCCACCGAGTGGTCCATCTGCCGAATCCATGACTTTCCAATTTTGAGACCAGGATGTCATGCGGGACAGTGTCAAACGCTTTGCATAAGTCCAGGTAGATGACGTTTGTTGTTCTGCCCTTGTCCACCAAGCCTGTGGCAGTATTGTAAAAGGCCACCAAATTTGTCAGGCACGATTTGCCCTTGGTGAAGCTATGCTGGCTGTCTACAATCACCTCTTTATTTTCCATGTGCCTTAGCAGAGATTCCAGGAGGACCTGCTCCATGATCTTGCGAGACACAGAGGTGAGGCTGACTGGCCTATAGTTCCGTGGGTCTTCCTTTTTTCCTTTTTTGAATATTGGGGTTTATGTTCCCCTTTTTCGAAGCAGCAAAGCAGGAACTTCGCCAGATTGCCACGATTTCTCAAATATGACGGAAAGTGGCTTAGCAACTTCATCCGCCAGCTCCCTCAGGACCCATGGGCGGATTTCATCAGGTCCCATGGACTTATGTACCTTCAGGTTCCTTAAGAGGTCTTGAACCTGATCTTCTCCTACTGTGGGTAGTTCTTCATTTGCAGAGCCCTTGTTTTTGCCTTCCGTGACTTGGGCAGTGTGGTTAGAGCCCTTGCCAGTGAAGACTGAGGCAAAAAAGTTGTTCAGTAGCTCAGCCTTACCCATATCCTGGGAGGCCAGTTCACCCATTTCCTTCCAGAACGGTGCTTATGAACACTGTTATTCACTGACACCAAGAGGCATTTTAGCATGTTTTCATTACCATTTTGTTAGTATCTGGGTAAAAAGAGTGTGAGAATTCTCTTGCTCTCATTCTCTACAAGACAAGAAGACTAAAAGGATTTCCTGACAGCTGACCAGGTGGCTGAACTATTTTACACACTGTCATTTTAGGAATAAAATTGAATATAGACTGAGCTATCAGTTCGAATGACTTGTATCTTATTCTGCATCAAAGATGATTGAGGAACCAGGATTACACTGTACCTGTGGCTGATGCTTATCACCTGTGATCTATTACTCCTCCTGTGACTCTTTCTGGTATCCTATGCATCACAGCGATACGTGATGAACTGTTTCTAAATCAGAAATATGCAAGGTACCATACCACACAAAGACAAAACCCCAACCAGTTTCTGCCATCGTATCTGTACGAATGTATATCTGCATCTCAAAAAGAGAATTATTTCTAACCAGTTCAATGACTATACACATAGTTTTACTTTTTCATACTCAAAAAAGGCACACAGACATTGCAAGTCAAAACAGTCATCCTTTTAGCCCAAAGTCACACTTGAACAGGGTATAGTAACACTTCTTTTAGAGAAATTGTGTAAAAACAAGGTAAGAATATCAGTATGACAATTTGTTTGATATACCCACCCATTTTCCAGACTTCATAAGTAAAAGTACCTTTGTGATTCCTTGTAATAGTCCATGATTGGTCCTTATTTCCCTTTAATACTTTTATTCTTTTGACATCCAAACATCCTCTGGTAAAGTATTCAAAACTTAAAGAAGTGTTTCATGACAAGTATTCTATCAAAAACCCCTCCCTGTCATGTCTCTTTTTCAAGTTGATTTCTAATCTACTTCATCACTCCTTTTACTAAAATCATTCCTTGACTCTAAATATTCAGGTTAGACTTCCCTGTAACTTATCAATTCCAATTATATTGGTTTTGAGTGGGGATTGACTGAAATGGTGCATAACAGTCATGACAGCAGTTTATCACTGATTTCCTTTGGTATAAGGATTTCTGTTCTATTCTCTGTAATTTTCTTTATAAACTCTAATATATAATTTTCTTTCTGATGCCACAATCCAGACACACTCAAAGATTTCTGTAGCAGCAAAGAAGATAGAGTCAACCATCATTCATGCACATTCAGGACTCTGTTTCCTCAAGACGATTGTTCTGCATTTATTAAAAATAAATTTCATCTCCCATAATGGTACTCAGACATTCACAAGATCATCTTTTAAATGTTAGTGTTGTACACCTCATATAACTGCACTATCAGCAAATTTTCATTACCCTTTTTTTTTTTTTTTTCAGAGAAGTTATGAATGTGCTTAATACAACTTGATCCTGAACATCTCTCTTTGGGATTCCTAGAATATCGTACTTTTTCCAAAGCACATGAAAATCCCCTTTCTTTTATTTTGGTTAATTCTTTGGAGCACTCCTTTTGTTCCACATCTGGTAAAGATTCCTTGCTAAGGAACATGTTAAAAGATTTCTGAATATGAGTAAAACCTAACATTTTATTGTGTGTTTTTTTATTTCTAAAAGAACTGCAGTAGATTAATAAATGTGGTTTCCCTCTAGAAAAGCCAACATTTTATCGCTATATGAGGTGTCTACAGAACCTATTACTTACTGTAGTTTTCAACCAATTTGTCCATCCTTACCAGCCTGCAGTTCTCTAAATTTTACCTTGAAACCTTTCAGTGTGTTACTATGTTTACAACCTTATTTCCTTTCTAGTAGAAAGGCTGATTCTGTAGATAAGTCACAAACCGTGACTCATCTTTTGGCAGTTTCACACAGGGATTCCTTTAGAAATTTTGAGGAAAAAAAAAAAATATTCATGGAGATATTAATACTCATTTCATTAGTTCTTTCTAAAACTTTACATGATGGCACCACAAGCTGAGATAGTTCATCCGTCCTATACCCCTTGGAGAACTGGTCTAGACTGTCAGAAGCTCCTCTAAACCGAGCACTGAGTCAAATAATTCATTCTGGCTTTCTGTGGTGTCCTCATCCTCCTTGAGAACTCATTTT
Organism: Numenius arquata; assembly: GCF_964106895.1. Taxonomy (NCBI): domain Eukaryota; kingdom Metazoa; phylum Chordata; class Aves; order Charadriiformes; family Scolopacidae; genus Numenius; species Numenius arquata. Next base: position 60,487,718 of record NC_133582.1, read on the forward strand.
AGATCTTGATCTGTGTACAAATTCTACAGATTCCCTGTCAGGCTGCCAGATTTTTTTTCCTGTGTTTGAAAAAGATTTAAGGAAGCTGTTTTTCAAAATCTTTTTGCTTTGCCTTGTTACTGTTTACAGATACCTTTTCTATTTAATTTGATTTTTGCTAGTCCCAACTTCTGCTTTTACATCTTAAAATCTCCTGCACTTTTCTATAATCTGTCATGGCTTTGGACCTGATATATATAAATATATATATACATACACATATATATACATACACACACATTCTCGACTCAAAGAGAATATGTACCATGATCTTAGACAATATTCATGCTCCCCATGTTCCCTTTTAGGTGGTTGTGGTTTTTATTCTAAATTTTGTGACTTGTTGTCACCAAGTCATCTGAATTACAGGATAAAGCGACTGAAACTGCATAAAAATCACTTCAAAGACTTGTCATATTGAATCAGTTAAGATTTTTGAAATGTTGAAATTTTATTTAGTGCTGTACATGATTTTGCAAGAAACTTTCTCACAACATCAAGCAAGCAAAACTTTCATTGCAGAGCATCATACCTTACTTATATTTTTGTAAACTGATGTTACTATTCCTAAGGGATTATCTTCAACTGTTTATAACAATTTCACTCCTTTCCAAGCAAAAACTAAGGACGGTTGATCACTGTCTTTCAAGCAATCGGTTGCCACTTTTAAGTGCGGATGAGGAAAAATATGCAACTTTCCTATTAGAGGAAAGATAGACACACCAAATCTGTCATGGAGATACAGCTTTGACTTACACTAGTCTGCTGAAAATTGTTCTAATTTATCAAAGTTACTGGGCTTTTAAAACACGTAACCTCCAGAGTGAATTTGCAATTAACAGCCTGGCAGAGCTCTACTGTTAACACACATGTATGCCTGAAAGAAAGACATATGTACAGTATATGATACGTTTTCCATTAAAAAGAGAATGGGATCTATTTTTCTGGGCTGAATGAAGAAGATAAGCCTGGCAAGGAAATTTCCTTCCCTGAGTTTAATAAAGGAAATTTTCAGACTGTGTAGAGTCTCAGAACTAAGCTTTGCCAGGAAGACAACAAAAGACTTTAGTCTTTTTTTCACCAGCTGGGCCCAAAGAACTTCTTACCATAGATGTTCTCCATGGCCTCATGCGTTTCCCCGCGGCATTTCATACTCTAGCCCTCTTCAAAATATCATTTTCCAACAACAAAACTGACTGCTGCTTAGCATGAGAACTGGCTATACCTACACCATCTAAGAAAGATTTTTGTGCTCTGTTTAAAAGCAGGATGAAAGATCGAGTATCTCTGCTATTCATGGGTGCCAGTTAATAGAAAAATGTAAGGGTTACAACAAACGTAGTCGTGTATAGTATTCATAGATAATATGAACATAGTTCCTATTTCTTTCTACTTACTGTATAGGGTAATATTGTTTATCAGTCCCAGATGTTAAACAGTAAAAATCACTGCTAGTTCTCTTAAGCTCACACTCTGTTATACCATTATACTTACCATCCTTGACACCACAAAAAGCAGTTTGAGTACAGATCTACAGGCATGCCACCTGGAAAATCTTCAGTTCTCTGTGGGTTTGGGTTTTTCTGGGTTGATTTTGGAGTCTCTTGGGGGGAGGGGGGAGGGGGGAGGGAGAGTGGGGGTGACATTGAACTGTTAGAACAGATTACCAAACTAGTAACATTTAGGGATAATTTTGTATAGTTCTCTGTTTCATCTCACATACCAGTACATACATTGTTACACTCCAGATTTCCAGAATTTTGTCCAGTTTGATCCCTTTCAAGCAGAGGTAAAAGAAATTAATTCAAAAAGATAAATTTATTGTAAAAATATTATTTTCTAGGACTAGGGTTTTATAGCTCCAAAGTCTTTTAAAATTGTAAGTATATAGAGGCAAATCTCCATCCACTATAGTGTATAATATACACATACATAGTGTGAGAGAATGACAGCCGTATCGCTTGTACCAATAACTTTGAGAAGGATCAGTGGTCTGATGTCAGTCCCAGATACCACATAACTATTCAGTCATACTTTGTCAGCCCTAGTGTGTGTACTGAAAATAATTCAATTAAAAAGAAAGTACAGAAAATAGATAACATGTTCTGGTAGCAATTCGGATAATCAGCCTACAAATCATTCATCCCGAAACTGAGAACCAGACCAGGGATAATAGGGAAAGGTCATTAAACTGTGAATGTGTAAGTGGAGTCAACTCAAGAAGATTTGGCAATTTAAATTACTGCATTCATGGAAAAGTCTTTTTGCTTTTTCACAGAAGATACAGGTAAGACTCCTAACCAGCGAATCCATGGATAAGAAGGATATGTATTTCACTTCATAATCCCATCAGTTATTGTATACATATGAATTTTGTCTAGGTTTACCTCTGCTAGAATTAAAAAAGTGTGACATGATGAAAAGAGACATCAAGCTTTCAGAAAGTGAAAAGAAACTGTAAAACTCTAACCCAGTTTCTCATCAGTTAATGAGACCCTTTCTAAATCCAATAAATGGGCTCATATAAAGTACAGATTGAAATTAAATTGAAGCATTTAGAAAACTTTTTTCTTTGCATTCATGATTTCTCCTCCTCATACAAAATAGAAGAGTCCACATGGTGTAATAACAGTTAAAATCCCAAAGCTCTCACTTATTTTAATTGCATGGGCAGTCTGAGACAGGCATTTTCCAGAATGAGGATGTGGAATGATCATCTAGTCTGGGACTCATCATCTGGGGTGACTTGCTAGTGCCTTATGAGTCCTGCAGTGGAGGATGGATACAAAAGCCAGATCCACAGCCAAGAGAGACTCCAATTCTTCCATAGATTGGCATTGTGACATATGAATACAATTTATCAGCCATTTTTTTACAAATTTTTACATCATTTTACACTGTTATTACATTACATCATTGCCCACTTTTTGTTGACCAGGATAGCTAAAGCCTATACAGTTCTGATATTTCAAGGTTTTTACTAAGGAAAATATTTTCCACATCTGCCTTATAAATTTCTCCTCTTCTTGTGTGTTCAAGAGTTGATTTCCAAAGCTTTTGCAGATACTATATCTATTAGTCAGGGGTTTATGATTGTCATCAAACATTTTCATAACTAAGATGCAGGGAAGACATGCCATGATTTCTGAATCAAATAACAGAGATGAATCAAGTGGTAAAAAATGTCAGCTGAAAATTTTTTACTGTGGGAGTCTTGGTAGAGTTTGTGTTAGATCTGCATATGCTTTTGTCACAGTATCAGAGCTTTTTTTTTATTAGCAAGGCAAGTATACAGATTTTATTGCAAAATTTGAGCTATATTTAACGACAGAATTTTTTTTTTTTTCATTACAAGCTAAAAAGTTTGGACAAAGTTCATCAAAGAATATGTCATTTTCAAGGAGATCCAGTTTCTCCCTGTAATAAATTCCTGTTCATTTATGGATTGACTGCTTGTGTTATGTAATATGCTGTAATTTTGACTGTTTTGCTTTCCATGCTTCAGTTGATTCAAAATGCAAATTAAAAGCAGTAAAAAGATTATATACTTCCAAAAAGAAGATTTTGATAAATTTTGATTGAACTGAAACATTCTGAATGCCTATTAATGGTAAAAATTTTGCCTTGGATTTGATTTCCATTGGCTTCTTTAGAAAACAAATTTGCTTTTGCCAAAGTTTTATCTAATCTTGTCAGTAGCTTTTCTATTTATAGGGAATATTAATGCAATGTTATCTCATGAGAAAGATTACATTATAAATATTTATATATTTCTCATAGCCTAGCGTAATTTTACTGACCAAAACTTACGGTACAAAACAGATTTCTAACTCCCTCATACAGAATGTCTTAAGCCAAAACCCATTGAAAGACCCCCATCAACTTCAGAGGAGCCCTTTAACAGATTCAGTACATATTTTTGACCTCTGTGTCTGCTGTCAGCAAATACGTACTAAGCATGAAAAGACATCTAAGAAGCAGCCAGATACAATGTCTGGCTCAAAGAAGCACATTTCCTTCTGCAACCTGTTCCACAGCACCCTTCTGTTTTCTCATGGTCTGTTGGGGCTGGGAAACATCATTCCTTTGTGCCTTGTACTACTCCTTTTTTTATGCCTTTGCCAATCACGTAGAAGCCTTTTAAAGTGTCCAGATCAGAGTTCTCAAGTCACTTATCTCCCAGGACTGAAGAAGGCACTCCCACTGGACAAATACCTGGTGTTTCTAGGCTTCTGGTAGGCTCTTATCATAGAATAATAGAATCATACAATCATAGAATGGCTTGGGTTGGAAGGGACCTTAAAGATCATCTAGTGCCACCCCCTGCCCTGGGCAGGGACACCTCCTACTAGACCAGGTTGCTCAAAGCCCTGTCCAAGCTGGCCTTGAACCCCTCCAGGGATGGCTTGATGGAGAAGGAATAACAATATCCGTGTGAAGCTGGGAAATGTGCTTTGACCAGGGACCCTCCAAGGTGACACAGCTGTCGGTGCACCCTCATGAGCTTTCTTCCCGTCTGATCCTGCACGCCACACTGGCCAGTGGGAGCTGACGAGCTAGTTACCCATTAGGAGAGTCTCACAGTCAGCGCATGAGATTTAACTAGCCTGCATCGGACTAACTTAGACACCAAGGGATATTTTGAAATGCTTTTTATTGCTTTGACTTCAGAGACTGAAAAACAAGACCTTTTTATTAAGACTCTGTTGTTTCTCTGCTTACAGAAATACTGCAAATCTTTTGCTACTGCTATAGTTTCAATGGCCTCCTGCAATTTGCCTTTCATGACAATGTTCAATAAATAGAAAGTGTAAAGTGCGTCAAAATTATATTTAAGGATCCTCTTCATCTGCAGAAGACCTGCTTATTAGCTATATTGCACATTTAGCTCCAAAGGTTCTGATTATAATCAATAACTAATCAGAAAGTAACTTACACAAATGAAGCCCGGAATAATATACAACTGAGTCATAACTTCTCCAAGTACATAAATACTAACCCTTTTATTGAAAAAATATGCAGTTAGCACTTTTTCTCTTTTTATTGTGGCATCTGTTTCAGAAACAATTTTTAAAAGAGAATTTTCAGCAGCAGCCTCTGCTTTCAAGAGCTCTGTATCTGCAGTAGTGAATTCACTTTAATCAGAAAAGTTGGATAAGTGCCCTGTCAAAGGCAGGGTGCAGGGGAGAACATGCAGATGGAGCTGGTTGGAATGGAGGGTCCAGGGGTAGAAAACCCTTCTTAACAGGCAACCTCTCTGAAGTGGACAAAACCGAGCAGAAATCCATCTGCAGAACATGCAAACTAACACTTGTCTCAGCTCTGAAACATAACTCAAATGCTGCGGGAGAAAGTGTGGTGAATAGAGTTATTTATGGATGTCCAGGGATGAAAGCTTTGCCTATAAAGAAAACCCACAGACACTCCAGTGAGGTAAGTACCAACAGTGTAATAAGATTTAATGTGACCATCAAAAGAGAAATAAAATGGAAAACTTTTTGATCACGCTTTCTATAGAGAGGGCAAACTGCAGGAATGACCTTTACTGCTAATGCCAAAACATCGAGCCAAATTCACTCCTGGTGTGACAGTGCTGCATTCCAGTAAATTACGCCAGGGACGACCTTGGTACATTCTGTTTACGTATCTTAGCTATAAGCACCCAACAGTTGCCAGAGCGTATTGTGTTTGAAGCAATAACATTTAACAGTCCAGAGGTGAATTTAAAAAAAAAATAACAGCCAATTTTACTGACAACTCAATTCAACTTAGGTTTAATTGAAATGGCAACAATAAACTGGAAGTAATTCCTGCTCAGGAAATGGCTTTACTACCTACCCAAAACACAATAGCAAGAATCAAACATTTCACCACCAGGAAAACAAAGCAAACCAGAACCTTTCTCATTTCTTGTGAGTATCCTGAGGTAAAAATCTAGCACCCAACAGCTTATGAAAGCTACCTGCTTTATGTTTTGACTTCTGAGACAACCAGACCTGGCTTACAGTCAGCTTCAGGTCTCCTTTTCCATCTGAAGTCATGTGACAAAAGGTCTAATAAATGCCCAGAACAAAAAGGAATTAATCATCAGCCAAATAGAAAAAAAATAAATCAAATTCTTTAAAGTGCCTTTTTTTATTTTTCCTTACAATAGGAGAAACATTGACCCTAAAGTCATGGAAAAATCCTCTTTTTAATCACTTCTTCTTGTCTTTTTTTCATTGCACTTTCAGTTGGATACATCTTTTACCTCCCAGTTCTGATCTTACAGAGCTTCCATGAGATTTTTTGTGGTTATGTTTCACCTACATGTAAAATGGGAACCATTCCTTCTTGTATGAGGTTGGGGAGCCATCAGGACGGGAAGCAGTGTTGGTCCCTCCAAGATACTTTAAAATCTTATTTGTTGTCATCAGTATGTGCTTTTCACATGGCATAGAACTCTCATTTGGGTTCTATCAACAACCTTCATGGTAGGAGAGATGAAAAGCTGCATTAATTCACCAAGATATCAAGAAGGCATAGCAGGCTTAGCTCATGTGGTTAAAACTAGTGGGAAAGTGCTGAGAGCAGTTTATCTGCAGTAACTACTCAGCCATTCTCCCTCTACATTGACTCAAAAAATCAAAGGGCACCTACAAGAGGGATTAGGGAAACAGACTGCAGTTAGCATAAATATACCAAAGGGCTTTACAGGGTTATTCTCAGGTTGAGTTTTTTCACCAAAGACGGATAATTGCTTCAGTAATAGCAGTGTATGACTTGGGGCAGTGCCAAATTAAAAACAAAATAGCTGCAGTCATGGATAGAGTTGATCAGAATATTACATTTTCATTCCAGAAAAAGTTCCGATTTTTCAAACAAATCTTTCACTTCAACTGAGAACGGGAACTTATTTTCGTGGTTTTTTTTCCCTCCAAACAAAAATCCTTGGTCATTGGATGGTCGATGGTCCCTGGCTCCCCAGGAGGAGTTAAAATAGTCTCTCAGTCTCTCCAGGTACCAGGAAAATAATGGAAAAAAACATGCAGGATACCACAAAGATTGGCCTATGACTCACTGAGAGTTCAGTGAAAAGTTTCCATAAGGTACTTTGACTTCATTGAATATAAACCTTCTTACTCCAGAAATGGACCCTTTTTAATGTTTTAATGTTTCATTAGGAAAAAATCGAGTAAGCATGACATATTACTAATGGCAAAGGAACGCATTCATCAGAAATCTATCTTCATCCAGTTAGTTTACAAGTAACCCCAAATGGGACCATTTTTTAGCAAAGTTCAAGTCTGGTAGAGTTCATTACACTTATGGTACTGAATCCTTAGGTCCCAATAATATCTTCTGTAATATCTTAGGCTAAGCTTGTCTAGCACTGGTACAAAAATCTCTGAAATGTGGAAAACTGAAAATGTAGTGACAAAGTCAAGTTAATTGGTTGCTACAAAATAATTGCAGGAGGGCTACTTTATTGTATATTTTCCTATTTAATTCTGCATACTCATCCAATGTGAAGTTATCAACAAATATTAAGGTGCTGGCAAAGATTTACACAGAATCCAGGAATCATGTAGGACACCATAAGGCTTTTTTCATACTCTGTTCCCAGCATAGTTTCTAAAACATTTCTAAGATTTCTTCTCTTTTCTTGGAAAAATAAAACATTATTAATATTTATATTTGAATTTTTCAGTGGGGCAATTTCAGGCAGTTGTATGGGAACTGAAAGTTACATATAAAAATAAAGAGATCTCCCATAAAAGGAGATTTAACAAAGGATGATTCTGTGAAGACATTGTCACATAAAGGGATAAGAATATCCTGTCCACTTTTGTGAATTGGTAAAGGAGGAAAAGTCACCTTTGGAAGAGTGATTAGCACGGAATTAGAGAGACACAGGATAAGAAAATAGAAAGGATGTTAAACAATTACTTAAGCACAGCCTGTACAAATGAAATCAATGAACATTTGCCTACATCAGAAATTAGATTTACCAGGACAAAGGAGAAGAAAATAGAAAGTATCTTGATAACAGAGTTAATGATTATTAAAAGGTTTGAAACTTGCACAATGCTAACACTCTAAGATCACAGTGTATACACTCAAGTCCAAGATCACTATAAAGAGTGCGAAAGTAAATTAGAGTAATTTAGTGGATATTTTTATGAGTTTATTAAGCCCAAGAGAAAACATTAAAGGCTGGAACATGGCCAACATCACTACTCACAGAAGAGCAGCAATACACTAGGAATTTTCACATGCCTTAGCCTTAGCCAAATTTGTTGAAACAGATCACATAAAATAACTTTAGTTTGTGTAATTTCATTTCATATGAAAATCTAAGTATTCAGTATGGCTAGAAACAGGAGAATGTGCCTTCCACAGGGAGATAATCCTTGCTGATATGTATCAAATCATTCGTACCACTTAGTAATGGTATTTGCTTTGGTTCATTTCTTTATCCAAATTTAAAGAATAAAAATTTGCGACATGCAAAGGACTATGTCCAATAAAAATGGACATACACAGTCACATGAGATAGTCTTGTACTTATGCTAAATGAGCATTCTAAAAAAGGATGGACCATACAACTTTCCCGATGTGAATTCTAATTAGACATTCAAGCAAGTTGAAGAGAAGACTGTAGGTAAACACTTGCCATGTTTAAAATTTATGTGTATGCAAAAAGATGTGCACTATACAACTATACATAGAAAGAAACACACCAGTGCACACAATGTGCATTGGCAGCCCAGAAAGCCAGCCGCATCCTGGGCTGCATCAAGAGAAGTGTGGTCAGCAGGTCACGGGAGGTGATTCTACCCCTCTACTATGCACTCGTGAGACCCCACCTGGAGGACTGTGTCCAGCTTTGGAGTCCTCAACACAGGAAGGACATGGACCTGTTGGAACGGGTCCAGCGGAGGGCCACGAAGATGATCAGAGCTGGAGCACCTCTCCTATGAAGACAGGCTGAGAGAGCTGGGGTTGTTCAGCCTGGAGAAGAGAAGCCCCCGGGGAGACCTCATAGCAGCCTTCCAATATCTGAAGGGAGCCTACAGGAGAGCCGGAGAGGGACTCTTTGTCAGGAAATGTAGTGACAGGACAAGGGGTAATGGTTTTAAATTGGAAGAGGGAAGACTTAGATGAGATATTAGGAAGAAATTCTTTCCTGTGAGGGTGGTGAAGCACTGGAACAGGTTGCCCCGGGAAGTTGTGGATGCCCCATCCCTGGAAGTGTTTAAGGCCAGGCTGGATGGGGCTTTGAGCAACCTGCTCTTGTGGGAGGTGTCCCTGCCCATGGCAGGGGGGTTGGAACTGGATGATCTTTAAGGTCCCTTCCAACTCTAACCATTCTATGATTCTATGATTTTTTCTATGCATTCTGCTTTCTGAACTGAAAGCCTGGGTTTTGAGAGTGAAGAGAAATCTGCAGACAAATTGTCTATAGCAATGTTTGTTATATATGTAGATGTTTTGCCGCAGCTTAATACAGAGTCTGTTACCACAGATTAGAAATGGAAACCAGGAATGACACAAAATGCACTAGAAACCTATGGAAGACTGATTCTACAATTGATGCAACAGAGCAGAGATCAAAACTGAAAGCCATTTTCTACTCCAATGCCCAAAATACAAAAAGCAGAAGAAAGATACTTCCTCAAAATATCAGAAGTAATAAAAGCTCTCATACAAAGAAGAAAACAGGTGTAGGAGAATTAGGCTTAGTTTTAGGAAAATTACAGATGGCAGGAAAAGAACTGAATTGCATTGCAAGTAGCTCTGTGTTTGGGAATAAATGGTAATTCCAAATATTTGTGCCAAAGAGCAGTACGTATTTTCTTGAAATTCATCTTATTCAGATGTTGATTTGTTTGATGATTTTTCTGTTTAGCTATGTCAAGTATCCAGTCATGGAAGTATAATGAATTATAACAATGGTGATAAGACTGCAAATAAATTACCTTAAATAAATTAAAAATGAATCTTTAATTAAAGCAAAGTTCCTGAGCATGTGTAATGCTAATGCTTTCTATACCTGCTTTTCTTCTGTAGACTTTGGTACTATAATTCAGTTTTGCCTTTGTGATTCATCAGAAGTGATTATCAGTTGTTCACTGAAGTTTGCAGCTTCTTAACATTTGTTCCTAAATTTTGCTGCTAAATTTCACATATAGTATTAAAGAAAACAATTTTAGAAAGCTTTATTTACAACTAATTGATATCCACTATAGAAAGACGTCTGTTCTGTCAAGGTGAGATTATAATATTAGTATTATATTTCATTTTTTATTATAGAATCCTTACATCTTATGGAACTCATTGTGTAAAAAATATTTGGTTTGGCAGCCAGATTAAGTAGACAAGAACATATCTTACTCTCTGTGCATGTATTGTAACTGAACTATTTTATTCAAACAGAATGTAATTTAACATATTCTGGCATATATGAACACACAGGAAATTAAATATGAAGTCTCTAATCATTTGAAAAAGATGGTATTAATTGGAAGAAGGGACAAGAAAGCATGTAAAAGGGTCTACAGGAACAAAGCTAGGTTATTTTTTATCTTGTGTAAGGTCTAGTATAGTTGACTGTTCAAGATACTCTGCCCATAAAGAAGAACAATAACTAATGAGGATGGATGTATCACCTAAGCGTATCAGAAATGGCTGCAGCAAGAAAAGAATTGTGATGCATGCGGAGGGCTCTTTTTTGTTCAGCTCTCTCTTGTATGACTGGCTTTGAAAATGGAGGAAAGTGCTGTGTGTCTACATTTTACATTTGCTAAAATGACATTAAAGAAACAAATGTCAATCAGATTTAAATACTTAGATTTTGTAGCTGCTTTGTTTTCCAAAGGAAATATTTCAAATGGCATTCCCTTAATACCAACAGAAAATAAATCCTTTAGAAGAGAGTGAATTAGGTTTAGTTATAATGAAGATGAGCTAACAAAGATAAGAAAACTATTTTATAAAGGGATAGAGATTTACTTACAAAGAGATTTAGGCAGTGGTATTAGTGACATTGATGGTCAAAGGTACATGTTGTTATGAGTAAGAGATTGGACAAAGTAATCCATATAAGAAAATAATGTCTTTTTGTCCTTTGGAGAAAGCAAAATATACTGCTTTAATATGGAAAGAGTTTTCTCAGTGCTGTTCCTATGCACACGGCAACATAAAAGAGCTGACAACTTGGCACTTGTTACAGGTGTTTAGTTTGATATTCACTAAAAATAAACATCCTGAACAGGCTTGCATTTTTATCTGGGAACAGCAAATTTGAAAAGGAGTGGGCAGCTATTTCAAAGTGTTTCAGGACAGTGGAAGGACGCTTATCAGTTAGAAGATTTCTTTGTTTGCTTTAATGATGGAAAGAAACCTTCTTGTTAGAAAGAATACAAGAAAAGAATAAATACAGAAAATAAGAGTTATATAGATTGCTATACTCTTAAATAATGGGAAATAAGAGCTATACAGATTGTGGTACTCAAATACTAGAAGAATATGATTTTTTTTTAAAGCAGCTAAGAATCTGAAAAGTATTTCTCTCCTGCAAATATGCAGTCAAACTGCTAGTCTGCAATTCACTTCTGGGGAGAATGCGATGGCATTCTTCCTTGGATAAAGGTACCTGCTGCAGTTGAGCCCTGCATGTAAGAAACAAATGAGCAGGGGTTGGTCTGTACCTCCAGGAACAGCCTTGAGCTAGTGATGACACATAACAGCTAAGAAAATTACAATAAAGGCATTGCCTCAGGAGAAACACTGGGAGTCATTGTGGCACAAAGGCATCTCTCTGCTATAAGTCATTCCCTGTCAATCCCTTTCCTTCAGGGAATTAGTTGTATTTTGCTGGTGGCCAGGACTAGCAGTTAAGTGGGCTACAATACACATGTCAGCTCAGCTGTTTTTGCTGTCCTGAGCAGAGGGTAAGGGAAAGCTTTTTTATATATTCCCGGTCTTTTGTCACCTATTCAGTGCCGAGGTTGTGCATCTACTTGCTGCTGAACCTAGGACAAAGGATCAAATAGTCTGCACCAAGGCCAAAGGCACAGGACAGAAGCATGAAACTGAGTTAGTGCATAAGAATGTCACCCAAACCATAGTGTGGCACTCAGGCTAACATGGTCCAGCACCTCAATGTCCTTCCTGTAGTGAGATACCCAAAACTGGACACAGCACTCAAGGTGGAGTCTCACCAGTGCCGAGTATAGGGGAACCATCATTACCCTAGTCCTGCTCACCACACTGTTCCTGATACAGGCCAGGATGCTGTTGGCCTTCTCGGCCACCTGGGCACACTGCTGGTTCATATTGAGCCAGCTGTTGACGAACACCTCCAGGTCCTTTTCTGCCAGGCAGCTCTCCAGCCTGTAGCGTTGGATTCAGCTCCTGGATTTTGTCATTCAGCTCCTGGATTTTGTCATTCAGCACTGTCAAAAAAGCTAAGAGAAGTTACACTAGTTCAGCCTATGACCCACATTAATCTTTTTTGCATTCAGAATACTATGCTAATCTATCTAGAAAGAAAACTTTTTTCAGTGCATAACAAAAATAGAAGGGAAGGCTCAAATGCACAACTACTCCTGTTCTAGAGATTTAAATCTGGAGTTTCATGACAAAACTATTCCAGTAACCTTATCTACTGCTTTTATGTGCCTGTCCTAAATACATTAATGTATTTTGACTCCAAAGAATTTTCAAGAAACAAGAACAGATCAGCATCTTTACTAAAGGCCAAAGTATACATAATCCCTGTGGGAAATGCAGAGGTAGAAGAAAAGCGCCAATTTCCACCCATGCTTTATAACAGATTGCTATCTGTTATGTGCTGGAATTACATTGTTTGTTTACCAGTGATAGAGAACACAGTGAACGCAGGTTTTACGTCCTTTAAACAAAATAAGCTGTTTGTGTTTTAAGAGATGCCTTCATAAAAACATCTGCACAAAATTAAAAGGTCAAAAGTTTTATTCTGTTTTAACACAAGACCCTTCTCTCAACTCCTTTATCCTTGTCCAACTTTTCTTCCTTCAAACTTGTTCAATGCTTTTCTCAACAACTATTTCTCCTCCTTACATAAACCTCCTTTCCACCATGTACTTGAGCTTTTCACGAGGACAAAAAGATTAAAGACTGCAGTCTGCCCAGGATCAAAGCCTGGGATATTGGGAATCATCAGAGTTTTCCATATAAGACCAGGGACTGGTTGTCTCTCCTTCTTCCACCATTGAATTAATTTCCTTCATTCATTTCTGACCCAATTCTTGTCTTGTTCTGACTGGAAACAACCCTGAAACAACTGTTCTTGTTGTGTCTTTGTCAAAACTCTCTCACACAAGCCCAACAGCATGGGCCTGGAGAACAAAATATATATTCTCAAATCCCAAGATACCTGGTGAAAAGAGATGGCCCAGAACACATCAACTTTGCTCCGAGTAAACCACAGGAATCATGATCTTCAAAATGAGTCTGGACCATGGAATATTTTAAGTCCACTCCTTGAAGTAATCATAATGAGAGAAAGGAAGAAAGAAAGGGAGAAAAAAAAAAAAAAAAAAAAAACTGGGTACATCAATTTTCATAAATTACAGTGCATAAGACATACATTTATTTCTCTATTTTCTGTTAAGATCCTGTTACTATTGTGTTTTGAATAGAGACCATTCATTCTATGTATTCTTTAAAGTGCTTAGCACAATTAAGCTTCATCCCTTTTTAGTCCTGGTCATCACTGCTATAAACAGAATTAATGAAAATAATAACTGAATATTGCTCAAGACCTTCAAATATGTTTTTTTCTTTGGTTCAGTCTCACGAGTCCTTTCCTTATGGCCATTATCTGCAGGTAATTCTTCTCACAAAGGAAAGGCCTATGGTTGAAAATGATTCAGATGCCAATTGTGAAAAATTAATTCATAGCCTATAATTATGATGCTAATGACACCATCAGTAATCATAAATCATCATTATGAGTGCATGATCACTGATTATTGTAGCACTGGGCTTTTGCTTAATACCCGGTAATATTTTAGGAGCTACATGGCAAACTGAAAACATTGGCAAAGTAAACTTTATTGGAATGAGGTTGCTAATTTACAATGTAATGCTTCTTAAAATACACTGGTTTCTTGTTTATCTGGTTGTCTATTAAAGTATAGTCAAACAGGCTGCTGGCTAATAATTTGCTCTAAATTATTCAAATGTGATAGCATCATACATTCTAAGATGGTACTAATTACAAGAATGGACTGGAGTCTTCTATAATCTGGAATATTGTTTTTTAATCTAATTCTGCTTCTGAGATAATTACTCAGAATCAATCACTGTCAGGATTATAGCAATAATCAGATTGGAGTTAGAAGCTGTTGATAATATCTCAGAGTCCAATTTCTCCTCATGATAAGGAGATCAAATCAATTCAGCAACTGAGAATTACATTAGAATTATTCTAAATATAGTTTGTATGCATCATTTTACATTTTTTGATCCTGGTTTTATGTTCACTTTATGTGTAATAAATATGCCCACACCAAACTTTACACAGTATTTTAAAAATAAATCCAATGATTCTAATTTATCTGAACAGTGGCTTTAATTGCAAGAACTATAGTTTTCTTTCCATTTCCAGTACTGATTTACGACTCAAAAGGAAGACAGCAAAATGGGTCCTGAATGATTCTCTTTGAGTCCTGAAAGAACACTAAGAAAGAAATTTGTCTGTTAAACGAATTTGCTAAGTATGTCCATATATTTGATAATCCACTTTTCCTAAAGTTATAACATTTATGTATTTAGTTATTTTCATTTAAAAAATGCAATGACTATTTTGTCTCAAAATGATATAAAAATATCCTATTTGGCTTTGAATATACACAAAAGGGAAGATTTGGACTGTATTTTCCAATAAGAATAACAATTTAAGTATATATTTGCAAGTAGTCCAAGCTTTTCAGGAGGAAAACAATTAAACTTAGTAAATAGGATTGTATTAATGACACCACCTTACTGAAATTAGGCTGCAAAATAAGTTTCTTTTTTTTTCCCTACTTCATTGGTAATTACTTGCACTTGTTTACTGGATTCAGAAGTTATTTCTTGAGCCTCTTTATGTATTCTTTCAATGATTTTATATCTTCCATTGCCTTATTCTTATACAAGAAATGTGTTAGAAATACTCTGCTGCGTTATATGTGGTCTTAAAAAGTCAAAGATATGTGGCCAATTGCAAATCTTCCTGAATTCCTGAATATTGCTGGTTTATTTTTTTGACCAAAGACATTATTTTTCTAACCTTTACATAAGTGAACCGTTTTACTCTGTGTTGTCTCCTCAGCAGAAGTAGCATCGCGTTTTCTTTCCACGTTGGAAAGAGGAGATAAAAAAATGCCAGGAAGGAAAAAGGGAAAAACAAAAAAAATACAGAGCTGTTCCAAGAAAGAGAACAGAAGTAAAATATGCAGTAGCAGAGAAGCAGCTGATACATGTGAATCAGAAAGATTAATTCTAGTAAAATGCAAAAAGATATCTATCTGTTAAGTATGTAAGCACAAGAGCTCATGTTATGTCAATATTCATAACCCTCTACACAATTGCTAGTAAGGTGTGGTAGCCCCATTATGCACTTTAAAATCTTCTCGGGCATATGGCTCCCTTTTACGAATTTAAACACTTGGAAATCCTATTTAATTTCTTAATATATTTCTGAAAACTTTATCTTTCAGTTATTTCTGTGAAATCATGGAAAACTGCAAAAATATGCCAGCCCTACTTTTTCTAAAAATTCTGCTGACTGATTTTCATCCACACAGTATATTTTTAAACCTGAATTTTAACATTTTTACATAAATCATTTTTATCAGCATAATTAAAAATATAAATTAAAATTTCTTAGTCAGAATAAAGCATCTTCTTTCTTTCAAACAAAATATTTGATTCAACCTAAAATGACCCTTTCCATTTTTATTGTGCAGAAAAAATGTTGCACACTTGATAGTACCTACAATTCACTTTCCCCAGACACACCAGCAAAAAATATATATAAAGGCATATGTAAATGAATATATAAATATTGCTACTATTATTAGCCTACCTTTAATTTATTTATAGTAAGATTTTGGAGTTATATCCATACCACTGTATGCCATTCTTACGCTGCTAAGGAACTTTAAAGTGGAAATAAATTACATTACATTCACCTCATTTTGATGCTACTTTATATGGGCAGAGACACGTAAAAGGAGAAATAGGGCTTCAATATAAAGAGATTTGGACTTTTAATATCTACCTAGTTATAAACCCTAGACCTATTTGAAAGTCTGAGATGATGGAAAGTGAGATGATAGAATAACTTAGACAAAAGTTGTTAGACTTTAAGCTTTCTAGCTTGTCTTCTGGCATTCATTAATTATTAGATCATATCACATTTATGAGAGAAATTTCATATCCCATATAAAACCATTACACATCTTTTCTCAAGGCAAGTAGACTATCACAGACAGAAGGCTGAATGAATACACAAACGGCAGAAAAGTTCTTAGAGTTCTTTTAGAAAGTATGTTTCTAAAAATGGCAAGTGTAAAACCTCCAGAATTAAGTGGGAAAATATTGTGAGGCTGAAGGCCAGTAGTTACATTATGGACAACACTCAAACTGCGTGAGAGGAAGTATCTTTGACTTCATCATTTATTTGATGGCTACTGCAAGCCACATCCAAACAAAATTCCCCTCTGAAATCAATGAGGGTTTTGTTGTAGACCTCAAGAAACCAACAAGCAGCTTTGATTTTTTTCTCGTCCTTTTTTTCAAAATTCGAAGTACTCGTTTTTCTCCTCCACTTTATATGTAAACATGGATTACTGGTAAAAATCCCCTAATACCTACAATTTACTTTTGAGGCAGGCTATAACCAGGACTCTTCTTCTGGGCCCCAGTGTCACATCTTTCGGGCTGGCATGGCACTCAGCAACGAGACAAGCAGAACCATGAGACCAAGGCACTTGTCCTGCTGCTTCACAGCAGCAGTGATTCTGAAGCGCCATAGCTCTGGCAGCTATTCAAACAATTCTTTCAAAAAGAGTTGTGGGGTTTTTTTTAAGAAAAGGTCATGTTAAGATCTTCTGGACCCAGAAATCAGACTTCAGGAAGATTATTCGTATGTATGAATTTTTTGGATGGGAGTTTAAAGTCTCAAAAATTACGCAGGTTGAACAAAAAATCAACAACACACAATGCACGTGAACAAAAAGCAGCAGCACAAAATACAGGTGAGTGGTTAGTAATACTGAGGGAGCATGGGACAGAGAAATATATTCCTTTCACCCTGTAGTACTAACACCCAGTTAACGCTACTGTACTCACTGAAGGTATAGGCTATCAGAAGTCACCGGAACACAGAATTTTTTGATGACACCATCACAATGCATTGTAACACCCAATTTCACATGCTTTTATTAAGTGTAAACTGATGCCTTAACTCATAGCCACATCATCTTGACCTGCACACCTTCCCCCATTAACAGCACTGGGGACTCTTCAGCAGGTTATGTGCAGCCCAGTTGTGTGTCTGCATCTGTCCTGCAGGTCTAAGCCCTGACTCAACCAGCATTTTTCTCCTGGAGTGGAACCA
Source organism: Numenius arquata (assembly GCF_964106895.1). Classification (NCBI taxonomy): domain Eukaryota; kingdom Metazoa; phylum Chordata; class Aves; order Charadriiformes; family Scolopacidae; genus Numenius; species Numenius arquata. Next base: position 60,505,392 of record NC_133582.1, read on the forward strand.
CATTCCCTGAAGAGTACAACTCCCTGGGCAGCTGGGAATCACCTCCAGATGACTGTGGTCTCCCCGAGTCTGCTATGGAGAAGCACACTATCAGAAGGCTCTATGTACTTTCTTATACTCCCTCCTCACTGGCCTCTTGCAAAACAGAAAATTGAAGGAGGGCAAAGAACAATCAGAGCCTGGTTTAACCACGTCCTGGTTTAATCAGAGCCTGGTTTAACCTCCTGTCCCAGGAGGTTCACCTGGAAAGGCAGAGGGGCAACAGTACTGCTTGGCTTAGTGGGTCTAATTGCCTGCTCCAGGGAATAAGGCTGAAACAGTAAGACAAAAGCTACTAAATTCCCCTATGCGAACTTTGAGTGTCATCATTGTGGGCCTTAATTCTCAGAAAATCAACATTGCTACTGAGCAAAACCAGAAGTTCATCACATATTTAAAGCAACGGCATCCAAAATGCCAGTTTCCAAGTTAAAATATGTTTCTATGTTCTTTTTTTTAAACGTGGCATTCAGGCAATTTTTTATATCTCAGGTGACACTGGAGAGGTTTTATATCAGTTCAAGTGAAATAAACAACTCTCTGATGACACTGTAGGTTTGAAATATAGCTTTACCCTATTAAGCCAGAGTGAAGTTGGAGCTATATCCAAAGTAGGAGCACTTTGAAGATAACAGGATGAGATATATCAAATATGTATACAGATATATATTCTGAGAATTTACCAAGTAGATATTAATGAGGTATACATTCCTCCTCTCTTTGCCTTTAAAAATATTATGTATGCCCTCCAAGTTACAGTAAACACTGTAGTTATCTAAGTATGATGACTATTACCCCACAAATCATCACCCAGGGCCCAATTTCTGCAGCGGGTAGCACTTAATCAGGCAGCTGCTTTTGCTGACATCACATGTTGCCCATAATGTGTGGGGTTACACATGGCTAAATCCAAATTACAAAGACAGGAGGGAAAGAACTGGCTCCACAGTCGCTGTTCCCTTAGAGCATTCATTTACTACTTCAGTAGCAGAGCAGGTCAAACAGAACTTCTCATAAAAGATTTGATCTCCCCAAATTGGGATTAAATAAATAAATGAAAAGGCAAATCTCTCCTCAAACAAATACTCCAAAATATGTTCACCTCAAATAAATTCTGCCTTGGTAAGGCTCCAAAATTGTCTTTGAGTTCACCCTTTTCGTTTTCTGCTATACCATAGCTGACGTTGGAAAAGAATTCACAGTAGAAGTCTCATGTAGTAAACCAATATAATTGCTCTGGCCACATCAAAACAAAACATTTTAATTATTTTCTGGGAAAAAAAGGTCAACGAAATTGATGCCCAGGTGTTGATTTTATTGAATGCATGAACCTTTTCCCAATGTAAAATTGTTCCAGTAGAGGACTTTCTACAAGTTAAAAAACAGTCCCCTGGAAACAAAAGTACTACTTGTTGTGTAGCTATTCTTAATCCAAGGTGATAGTTGTATTTCAAATCCTGGTGATATGCTCTTAACTTATTGCAGGTTAAAATGGGAATAATTCCTTAGAACTGACAAGTTTAAAATGTGTAACCTAGCAGCTGTACCTTTTATATATTTGTATTTGTTTTTCTGTAAAAATAGAAATAAACACAGGTAATTCTCTGAACACTGGGAGCACTGGATGGCTGGAGTGCATAAAGGAACTTTGCAACAGGTCAGCACTGCACATGCAGCCCAGTGCATGAGGCAATGCACCCCTAAGGCAGAATTCAGAAGAACCAGCAAGTTTACACAGCCAAGATATGTTTTCACACTGACAAATCTCAGTGAAAAAATCTGAGATGATTATTAACTTGAGCACAGGATCGTTGTTTGGGGGCCCAGGCTGGCTGCCGTGTTTTTTTCCCACGTAAGGGTGTCTCTGCTCTTCACTCATCAGAATTCTTTTTCCGAGGTCTGCATGGTCATGGTGTAGATACATCCTCTGCCAATTAGTTTTTCTTTGATTTTGGATACCTGAGTGGTTGCTACCCAGGAATTCAAAAGCCAGTCAGACTTGGCAATCTGCACATCTGTGATTGACACTTTCTTACTTTAATCTTCTGCATGTAGGAATGAAACCAACTTTTAAAAGACACAGTAGGCTCTGAGTGCAGTAGACCATCTGTGTAAGCCACGAGAGCTGCCAACAACAGAGTACCCCTCCTGTGCTCTGCTTTTTAAATAGGCTCCTTGGGGAATAGCAGCTGAGATTCACAGCATCTGAAAGCAATCTAAGAATCAAGGAAATGGGATGCCCAATGGTGTGATGGCAAATCCCTCAGGCTTTGGTGTTAGGTAGGGTGGAGATGCTGATGATGGTGACAGAACACTAATGAGGACAATGAAGCTGTAGGCTGGGTAAGTTACCTAGAATTCCTTAATTAGAGATGTCCAAAGCATATAACTAGCTTGTCTTGTCTAATTTACTTTCTGATAGTTCATATGTGGTTATTTACTTTATCCTTCTAAGACTTTTTGTCCCTAACCTTACCTAGACTCTTGAAAATCCACATTAACTCTAATCTCAGCTGGAAATCATTTCATGTCCCTGTGTTCTACCAGCTTGGCCTTTCCTTCTCACAACAAAAATCTACATAACATTTGCAGGCTAGACTAAAATGTCTTTCACCTTTTAGTTATTTTGTGAAATGTAAAACTCTTCTTTTTAAACAAAATATTCTTTGGAATTCATGAATCTCTGAGCCTGAGAAAACATGTGATGCATCTGTAAGATATCCCATTTGTAGTTTTTCATTGATGGTATGTAAAACTGAGAGAAATCCAGGAGTTCTGACAGAATTTTACTGAGACAACAGAAAACCCAAATTTAAATTATCAGATGTTATTCTAAGTGTATCAAAGCCAAATATGTTTGTATGGACCCCTGCAAAGCAAAACTGCCAAGCTGCACATCATTTCAAGGCGATACAGTTTTCTGTAAAGACAACCACAGTTAATACTTTCAGATTTTCAAAACCCGTATTACATATGTTCAAAGATATATTTATGCTTTCCAAATAGCTTTACACTTTCAAAGAACATGGAAACATATTTTCTGCTAAGTAATGGCAAAATTATACTGTCTTTACCAGATGAAAGAAAATGTTGTTTTCTGAGAGGCAGAAGAAGGAAACACAAAGACCCAGCAAAGAAGACTATATGAACCCCTCTGTAGTTCCATATATTTTTTTGTCAAAGATACTCCAGATCTCAGTGTCACTGTGGTACTGTTAGAAAAAATCCCAGTAAAAATAAGACAAGGCTCCTTCTATTTAGCAAACACTGTACTGATTCATAATGCAAGTACAACGGGCAATATTGTGGGTATTGCTCTACCATTTTCCACTCAGAGGCTGCTTTCTTTATTGGCAGGATATAGCCTTGCATATTGTTACAAGGGTTTTTGTCATGATTAAGATTTGTGTAAAAGCCTTTTATTTAGCACTGTCAGCTCTAATAAGGGAAGCGACTGATCAGCGTGTCTGACAGAAGTCTCTTCTTCGAAATTGCATTGTGCCAAAGTGTCAGGTTCAAACACTGTGACAACCCTTTCCCTTATGCACTGAATTCCAAATAAGGGCTCACCATGATTAGGCAAGTGTAGTCAAACTTGTATGTTTAAACAGAAATATTAGACTTATATTGTTTTCACATTCCAAGTACATGCCCAGGAAGATATTGTGATACAAATTAAGGTCCCAGACCTGGAATGAGTTCAGCAAAGGTGAACTTCTCTGATTTCAGTTATGTCCTCATGAATCCTCTGATCAAAATTCAGTGCTCGATCAGTAGTTTAACAGACCACTATTGTTTCTTCTTCTTTGTTGCTGTAGACAATTTTATTCTTAGATAAGGTACTATGTCTGCTCCCTTCCCTCTTTGGTTTTCCTCCAGAAAACTTTAATCATGGCTGAATATCTAAAAATATTGACTTTCCATTTATGCAGTCTTTTATTTGTATATTGTCAAAGTATATCTATCATGTTAAAAAGTGCAAACTTTACCAAACAATCAAAATACAAATCATCTTATGTCTGATTTTCAGCAGCAGGACTTAGATGACTTAGATACGACTATTCAACATTTGGATACACAAAACCTCCAGTTACCTCTGAATGTTACTCCTATATTACTTATATTTGTCCTGATGGTTATATGTCAAAATGTTTTGGAAGTGTCAAGGTGTAGGACTCAAAATGATTCCTCAGTGGTACCCACAACTTCGGCATTGTATATATATACCTAAGTATCTTGTTCATTGCATGATCATCTCAACTTTGTCCCATATAGCTTACTTATCATGCTACTTTTTTAATCTTTTGGTTTTCAAACCTTTTTTTTTGGTTGTTAAAATAACTAGTATATTGGGTGGAATAAAAGCATTTTCAGTGAAGCAAGACTAATGAAATAAAGCCACACACAAAAAAAAAAAAAGTGTTTTTTACATCATACTCGATCCTGGCATATTACAAGTACCTTCCATGAACTCACCAGCTTCATCAAATTTGGAAGCAATTTAGATTCCTCCATTGCTATGTAAGCCTTTCCAAATCTTCCTTTGTTGATTGGAAAACTATTTCAAATTTCTAGTTTAAATTTATACATTTGTATCTATTTAATTTTCTGTAAGTACTATCCTTCAGTATTATGCCTTTGCATTTATTTCCTGAATGTATTTATGAAAAATAATCATACCCTTCTCAACTTTTATTTCGCTAGGCTGAACAAACCGATTCCCTTTAATCTCTTTATATACAACAAGTCCTCCATTTCCCCTAGTTATACAAGTATTCTTCCTTTGCTCCTGTTCCAGCCTCAGAGGATTTTGTTAGTTTGTTTTAAACACAGACTACTTAACACAGTATTACTGTATTCTAACTGTGCTCCTACTAATAGCCTTGTAGAGCAGCTACACAGTGGCTGGAATATTTCTCCTGAAAATATCTCACATTATATACTGCAAAACTCCCACCTTTTTCCATGGCTGATGTTAAATCATCATCTTGCTCATTTAGGTTTATTCTTCCATCACATTACAGTGATGAACTACGTTTGCTTAAAAAAAAAGTTATGCTGTCCATTCCAACATACATGATCTCGTACTTGACCTGATCTATCTCATTCTATCACTCCATCACTTGAAGTTATACAAGATGATAATCTCATCTTTCCCCAAACAGGTAGTAAGGCTTGGATTGGTGTCACCTCTACTTTTCTACATTACCAAGCTCATGACTGAAAATATTAAACAGAGTTTAAAAAAAAACCCAACACCCGAAGAAAATAACAAATTATGAACGCCCTTTCTTTCTTTTTAGTATCAATGAATTATCATCTCTCTGTTAGCTAGCTTTTTATTCACCATACAATAAACTTCATGCATCCCATTATCTCCACTCCAATGATTACTTGTGGGCATTAAATCAAATGTTTTTTCTTAAACATAGCTATAAGAAGTTCATGAATTTACCATATTTCAAAGAAAACCGTAATATTAACAGGCATTATGTTGATTTGATAGAAATTAACTTAGATAAAACCATTGTATATTTTAGTTTTCTTTCCATTTATGCCTGTATCCTTTTCATAACTCACTGGTTCAGACTTTCTTTAGCCTTATATGCATCCTTGGTATTTGAAAAGTGTCGTATAGGCCGTGCCTTCTATCTTTTAATTTATGTGGTTGAAAGATGTCTTAATATTATTTTTATTTTTATTTACAAGGTAAAGAATTCCTCAGCTTTTAGCTATTTCCACCCTATTCCTTAGTTCCATTAATTTCAAGAAAGAACTCCTTTGTTCATCATTTTTTTCCCACTACTTGGCTGTACCTTTTTCTGAATACCTGTGTGAGTAGTTTATTCTTTACTCATTATTTATCCTTTGTCAGTTTATCGTCTTCTGTCTGAGATACAAACTCTAGAAAATATTTGCATTTACATAAAGTAAAATAAAGTAAAGTAAAATAAAATGAAGTAAAGTAAAGCAAAGCAAAGTCTTCTCTTTAGTAAATCCCATAAAACTTTTCTTCCATTTCTCAGGCTTTGTTCTTTCCCACACATCTACTTTTCCATAATTTACATTTTAAGAAGTACTGTAGCAGCCCAGGATTGTTCATGCTCAGCCTTTATTACGTGATCAGTTCTCCGTAAGCTCCATGCCCTCATTGATTTTAAAAAACTAAATAACTAAGTTTTTAAAATTTTGATCCTTAGTAATAATTTTGTAGAAGAATTTTCTACCTGTCTCCACCAAGGATATGATCCTATGACAGGAAGAAAGAACTGGAAAGGACAAGATGGTAGGGGGAAAAAAACTGTAAAAGATTTAGAAAAGTGGACGTGATACAATGAAGGATACAAAGAAGAAGAATTCAGGCTAATATATTTAGATGGGGACGAAGTAACATAAAACATAAATTCTCCAGGCAGAAAGAAACCTAGACAGTCAAGACAGGAGTGATAGTGGAAAGCAATTTAGACAGCAGTATGAAATACGGCAGCAAAAGCAAGCCGATGCAATTTCAGTCTGTCTATGCATTGATATCATGACACGGTGCGGCACTCTATCATCTGGAAAAAGGAAAAGTAACTCAAGAATTTAAGGATGTTTCTATTGTGCACCTTACACAAGGAGAAGTGATTGTATCTTATACTACAGCCACCATAGCATCTCCTTCCTAACTGTGCCTGGAAAATGGCTGGCTCAGGCTACGTTCAGCTGTCTAAATGCTGACTTTGTTGAAACACTGTTTTTAGATGCCCAATACGGATTCCATGCTGGCTGCGGTATTCACAACTGGGGAAACTGAAGAAAAGTGTAGTGCTTGGATTCAATCCTCACTAAAATTTTTGTTTGCATTGTTAAAACACTAAAACAGCTCATGAGCACTTCTCACCCCAAGCCTCTGTATTCAACCCAGGATGGCATCATCTACCTCAGACCTACAGACAAGGTAAATACTTCAGTATTAGATCAATCCATTCCAGCCCTGCCATACAAAAGTCAGCTTAATTTCAGTATGTTCAAGTTAGTCCTTCTTGTTTCCTAGGATTGCAGTGTTACCACCTGTACTGACCTCTGACAACCAGGATTTCTCCAGTACCTCACCACTGCTCAGACCCCTCATTGCAAGCTGTCACCTGGACTGATCAGGCAGTAAAAGGTAAGCACAGCTTCTGCAGAGTTTTAAAGTCTTTGTTATCATGTAGCAGAAAGTTAGTCTTTTTGATATGCACAAGACAATGAGGTTTAATGCTTTACTGATTACTAAAAAGAGCTGACAGCGCTGAACACAGAATCATTAGTATTCCCTAAGGAAGCAAAGTAATGTTGTGTAACCCCCAAATCCTCCTCTCAGCCTATCCTCTTTTCCATCTTTCTCTCAATGACCAACCCTCCTCTGCCGACGGCGGAATCTCCCAGCAGTTTGTTAGCTGAACCCCCTTCAGACAGCAAATACCGCAAACACCGAGTGACTTTGAGCGAAGCACTAATACCATTTATCAGCTGTTTGTAAATCTCTCTGTAAATACCTGCCACTGGTTTCCTCTATGTGTTCCTTGTTTCAAGGAGACCCGTGCCTGCAAGGCCATTTCAGCAGGGAAATGCCTAGAGCTCTGATCCAAGTTATATATGCAACGTAAACATATCCCAGAGTAGCAAACAGAGAGACACCATCCTTCCCCAACCACTGCCATGCTGAACCCTTCTCAGCAAGACTTCATTGTGTACCGTGCGAGACATGAAATCTGCTATGAAAATAGATGTGAAAATTGCAATTTGGCTGGCAAACTTTTTGTGATAGAGATAGCATATGCAGAAGGTAGGAAAAATATATATCTAGCATCAACATACAGTTCAGAGAAATGCTTTGGGTTTCATCATTTAATGGGTTCAACTGGCCTTTCTTGAGATCTGAAGAAGGTATTTTGAGTTTGGTTTGAATTCTGGGTGAGAATGAGAATGGAGCTTTTATTTTAGATAATAGGGATCATAGGACATATCTCTTTGTTGGTCCTTTTCTGAAAATCTTAAAACAATTCCTGGACCCACATATTTTTATTTCTGGAATGGAGGTCTTTTATATCAGTCATTTGCCTATGAATTTAGTGTAGCTAAGGCACCATATTTCTCTGTTCCAGATCTCCCTCCCCTATCATTTGTGTCACCAGCAAATTTTAGTCATTTTGTGCAAAATGTATTTTATTTCAATAACTTTCTTCCTCCAACTAACTCTAAATGCTCGCTTTCCAGATCATTTTTGAGTGGAATGTCCTGTGAATTCTAATCACTGAAATCATATTCATATCTACACACAAACTCTGCTTCCAAATTTATATCAAAGTCGAGCTTAGGCCCACCTTTTTTAAGGATTAATTTTCAACTGCTGTACTATAATCTATAGATGTTTGAGTTCCCATATTACTGAAGGATTTGATAGACAGAGAGATACAAAGGTCTAGTAACTTAAATCGTCATCTGACCTATACTTCAGTTTTGATTCCCACATCAACTACGTCTATAATCTTTAAAGCAAACATGGATTACAGCAAGCTTGAATGAAAATTGATATTATAGTGTATATTGTCAGTGGAACTATTTCACCAGCTCATTGGATTTTCAAGAAGTCTGACAGCGTTAAGGACATCCCTTGTTTGTCTTGATCTAAAGTCAACAGAATTTTTCCTTAGAAATAAATATTTATAGCCATTTGTCTAAGTGAAATCATAAACTAAGTAAGGTCATTTTATTGCCCTGTGCTTTGAATCAACTCCATTTATTATACAACAAGTAGTTTTCATGAAGGTGGTTGCTCTACATTAATCTCTAGACAATGTAGTGTTTATCCTGCTAGGAAAATAAGTATTACTATACAAAGAAATCCTTGTATTCCTTTTATTCCTGCACACTGCCATGTGAATTTGGGTAGAGATTTTATTTTATCTACTGTGTCTAAGATGGAAACAACAAACATTTTCCTGCCTGATCATTAGGGTTGCAAAACTGAATGAATTTAGGCTTCAGCAAACTCTGCGATCTTAATATAAAGCATAGCTTTGATGGGCAAATGAAAGTGTAAGTATTTTAGAGTACATTTCCTATGGCGAATGTGATGAAAGAGTGATTATGCTCTCCTCGTAATGATACAGAGGCGAGATTCAGAACCTTGTACTGTTTTCGCTGCCAAATACGAATGTTAAATTAATACCTAGTTATTTAGAGTGGCCTGAAAGTATTAGACTTGTCCGTCTCCTTCCCACCGCTGTGGAACTTGGTGTCTCTTAGCACAACCTCACCAAAGCTCTGAAGGTTAAAATGTAATGGTCTGGGTTTTTCCTTATGTACAAAGAATATTTCAAGTCAATCCAAAGAAACCCAGTGAGACAAAAACCGCACTACTCTTTTTAGGATCGATTCTGCTACAAAAGAGGTAATGTCATTGATTCTGGTTAGTAGAAATGCCGGAAATAATGTGTACAGTAGGGGGTTCTGAATCAGATTCTTTGGTTCCTAGACTATTCAGCACCAAAAGAGATTATTCTGGAGAGAACATAACAATTCACATAAAATACATTCAACTGTAAGCAATGTAATAATAAGAGTAAAAAAACATAAGTTATTGCTTTTTAAATGTATTTTATAGTAAAGTTAGTAAAGTCATTAAATTCTTCTCTGCGATTTTTTAAATTTATTTATTTGTAAAGGCTTAAAAGTATTTGGAGATTTAAAAACAAATAAATATTGGTTTCAAATCTACTTTCCCTCTCCTATAACTATTGGGTGATGATTTTTTTCCACTCTTAAATCAGAGGTTATATCTGTAGAAGTCACCCACCATTAAAGCTCCGTCATTTTACCATCCATTTAAGACATATTTACTGCTTTCAGGGTCTGTATATTTTTAATATTCCAGTAGTAAAGCAACATATTACCTTAATTAAAATAAGACACAATAATTTATGAATCTCTGATTGGAATTTGACAAATAGTGATTAAGGTGTAATAGAAAGATGCAATCATAGCTACCAGGAATTCAGCAGTTGTCTCACAGTGAGAATCTCTTGACCTTACAACTCATTTATTCTTCGGTTTGGCCTGGTAATCTCCAGAAGGAAATGATGTGGAACACATGAGGATTCAGGTCAGAACCTTGTTAGAATCAGTGTGAAAGAGCAAAAGATTATTAGGACTCTCAATAAATTATGGCTGAAAGTGATTTCAAGGGAAAATTATGCTAGGATGCAAAAGGAGCAAGCATAAAATCATTAAATAATATGCCTTCATTCCACTGAAACCATACCGAGCCTGATGTATATTGACACTACTTAAAATGCCCTCTTAGGAAAAGACTAATTTTCTATGATATATTTTAAGTGTTTCTCTTTCCAAAAACTTCTTGCTATTTGTTATAACAGATGTCAAGATATACATACATAGTTCTATTCTGTCTGTGTAGTTTATATCTATTTGTTCCGCTTCTTATATTGATAAAGTCTTGTAGTAATGATATGCGAGAATAGTTGGACAGTAAACAGTCAGGTTTGTTTACTTACAAACACAAATTCTCTCTCCATAAAACCCCCCTCATTCCCACATTCTTTGGCAGGTTGCTGTTGGGTGCTTTTTCTTTCGTATATTCACTATTACTTCTTATTTGGGAGTGGTTAAATGTTGTTTAGCATCATATTATTATTATTTTCCTACTGCTTAGCTTTTGCCTTGAATCAGCCCTTCCCTAAACACTCCCAGTTTGAGGAGTGATATCCCACACAGAACTATCACATCACATCCGTTTTATGGCTATTCCAAATCTCTGATCTCCTCACTTCCCCCCCAGCTTTCCCACAACCTCTCTACTAGACGAAGCCTATTCTACTTATATTTACTGTAAATCAATAGTCTGGCTATGGCTCACCAGGCTCTTCTTGTAGTTACTGACCAGTGACTGCAAAGCCTCTTCAATACCAAGATCTTAATCCTTCCTGAGGGACTGGAAGTCCAGTAAGAGTTTCAACTGGTGATTACGCTTCGGTTTGTTAATTGCTAAATGTGGATTTTCAGTGGCCCTTTGGCTTCATCATATTCCAAAAGACTAGGAAAGTAGCTGTCCTATTCAACACCAACAGAGAAGGTAATCTCCAACAGAACGTGTACCTTTTGCTTCCAAGACACTTTCTGATGAAAGCTGAAGGGTTATAAAACAGCATGCACATTTATTCACATAAGTAAATGCAAATATAGGGGAAGTGATCTTCAGTAATCATGTTAACACCTGGAAAAATCAGTCACGTAAAAGGCAAGGTTTCCATAAAATGAAGCAAAAAAAGAGTAAGCAATGTGGAAAAATACTTCAGGGTGGTCACAACAGTAGAGTTCATCATAAAAGCATGTTCTCTCAGATAGTAGTAAATATGCTGTGATTTCACTATTGCTACCAAGTACTTAGAGTGAGGAGGAAGAGAAATTTTCAACTGGTGAGAGCCAGGTCTTTGTAATACATACTTTCAGAAGGATCAGTTAGTAGATGCTGTTCTTACATGTCTAGTGACACACACACCACCTTGTTAAGGCAGTAAAATGCTTGCATCAATGTCTTTTGCACTTGGTGCAATCCTTAAAAATAATCTCTTGACATTGTAACTACCATTAAGAGATTTTGCCAGATTACGTGCTGTTGTGCAGGAAACCACCAGATGGCGACTGGAAATGCAGCTCCTCATCATTTCCTGAGATTGTATAATGCTCTGTTCATCTGTCTTCAGACCCAGCTTCCTGGTGGCCTCAAAGGGCAGACAACTTAGAGTCGATGAAAGGAAAACATTTATCACCTTCTGCAGTTTACACCTGCTTGCTAGCCAAAATTGTAAAACAGCTGCAAGCGACTTAAACGTGCATAGATCTGTTCATAATGTCATACTCCGCTATGAAATTTATTCTAGAGATTCTCCTTTGCCCCCAGCCTAGCAACACGTACAGTCTCTGAATGTTGCAAAGAGATAAATCTGCTGTTTCACTCTTGAAATTCTAGGGCACCTATCAGCACGGTGTCCGGGAGCAAGGCGTGTTATAACAGGCAATTGGGGCCCAAATGATATGAGAGATAAAGTACATTTGGAGCAATGGAGAAAATCAAAGCAATAAACGGAAAAAGGCTGGTGACAGAAGTGAGAAAGTTCTTCTACTACTATAATAATGTACATATTTATTACTCTGTCTCAGTCTTGCTTTAGTCACGAAACAATAGTTGTGTATCAAATGAATGAGAGTCTTCTTGTAGCCAGTGTGTCAGCTTAACTGGTTTTATGATTTTCTTTGTTACATTTGCTTCATTAATTTGTTTTATATGACCTGTGAAACTGCTGGGAACATATTTTGCTGCTAAACAAGTTATGTGGACAGTAATTATAAGTGGATATTCAGTCTGTGGTTGCCTCCCCGTGTGCATGTTATAATCCACTTTTTCAGATACCAAAGCTAATTACAAAATGTCCACAGTTCTTGAATCCTCTAGTTTTACTGGCTTCCATGGCTGGTGGCACTTACATTTGCTCATGTCGCAGCGAGTTCCCTGAGCCTTGCTCAAAAGAACATGCTTGCCATACTTGTATTGTGTACATGGAGTATTTGGAGATGCAAAAAACTGGTCAGAAGACTAAATGACCACTTATGACCAATCTCTTCATGCTGTCCAGTGCCATGACCAGCTGTTCTTTATCCTGCTCCTTTCTACAATTTCCCTCTCTTATCTGGGCTTCCTGTGGACTATCTCCCCTGCACTACCAGCCTTGAGGAATCGACTACTGATAGTTTCCCCCTGAGGAGGAACTACCACGCGTTTTGAAATAAAGTGGGGTTTGGGTTTTGTGGGTTGTGGGGTTTGTGTTCGGAGAAGGGGGGTTGTTTTGGGGGGTTTTTTTTAATCACATATTTCCTTATATTCTGAATTTATTTACCAAGCAGGAATTGTCCCCAACTACCTCTTGATTAAAATGACGGTGACTACTTAAAACTCAGTGAAAGAAACCAATCATCTTTCATTAATATATTTTTTCAGTTCTGATCTGATTAATTGGGTATGTCCAAGAATATGTCTTATTTATCACCTTAAGAGTTTTGCTGTAAAAACAAAGTCATCAAAATGTAAATTTAACATGTTAAAAGAGCTTGGAGAAGTTGATGAATCACCACAAGTTGAACTGAACTTGTCATCAAGAATAGTTTAGTTTTGCAAAAGTTGCCTTTAATGAATAGGAAGGAGACTACTATATTACCAAAGAACTGGTGTCAGCACAGTTATTGTATCAAACAGCAAATATTTCATATTAGAGGAATTAAACACAGAATAAAATGCAGTTGTGACTTGACAAAGGATACAATATACTCCTCATAACTTTAAGTCTTGACATGTGGTTTATAATATCATTTATGCCATACCTTATGTAGCTGATGTATCTGTAAATTGCCATTTACATTTAACCATTATTGCTTTAATTTCCTGGCCCCTTGTATTAAAAGATCAGATTTTAAAAACAATAAAAACAATCTTCTGACTTCACATCTGATTAATTATGTAAGCATATATTCTTTATGAATTGGGCATGACCAGAGTGTTCAAAAAGAGTCCATATATAGGATGTAAAGTATTTACTTCAAATTCACATCCAATTAGATTGCATTTTGGTGTTGTTGTTTATTTTCCCTTAACCTAATAGATGTACTGAGATGTGTCTAAAAATAACTAAAATCTTAAATGTAAGAGAGAAAATATTAATATTTTATCCTAAGTGTTGGAAGAAACCCACTAGTGTATTATGATACATCCCAGAGCAATTTGCTCCATTTGCAGACTAGCTCTCTGACAAATTTTGCAATCAAAATAAAACGTAAAAAACAAACATATAGTATTCTGAAATATAGCTGCAACATGTTCCTGTCTTCCAGCCAATGCTATTTACCCATAACAGAGAAGATTCTTCAAACTGGATTAAATTTGAGTTTGTTTTGGTAAACCCAGACCGTGACGAATTGTTTCTTGATGGTGAGTGGAATTTGAGTTCTTTCTGTCTTTGTTTTTTAGTCACTTTTTCAAAAAATGTTTGGAGGTGGGGCCGGCCCTGATTAATACCTAAAGCAGAAGGTACAGAAAGTGTTGTCCCACACTGGAAGATGTCCTAAACAGGGACATCATTTCAGGGACAGCACTGGAATTAAAGTGCTTCCAGGAAATATCATGTTGTTACTATTAGTTCTCAGTACTCCTCCAGGTACTCCAGTGTGTCTTCCCCTCTCTTCCAGCCAGCTTCACCAGAGATGTGTAGAGGTATTATGAGGGAACTAAGTAATTTCCCACTTTCTTCAAGCATCCTTGAATAGCAGCACCACGATTCTCCCCAGATCCTTACAGTGGTAGGTCAGGTGCCTTATAGATACCATAGGAAGAGGAGAGATAGACAAAAATGTAGTTCTTCTTACTCTTAAGACCAGTCTGGCTCTTGGTGTTCTGCAGGTGTTTACTACTATGTATCTGAGCATATTCAGTTATCTGGATTTCCTGCTGAGCATTCTATATTCCATAATACATGAAAAATTTATTATATTACATATGAGTAAGTAGTATATTTGAACACCATATATTAAAATATATAATGTCTAATGTATATTCTATAATACATGAATATGCAGAGCTTTGTCTTACCCAAAATGTTCATTTATTTGGCTCTGATGACAAAAATGTGCTTCAAATGCAAATTTTTACTTCTAATTTCTGTAGGTTACTTACAATGAACATGCCCATTACAGTTTAATTGTATTACACCTCTTTAACTTTAAGGACTGGTACAAGGCTACATGTACCACAGTCTGTGATATAAGCTACTGCTTCATAAATGCACTAGAGATATAGTAGGGAATACAATAAAAAGAAAGAAATATGAATATCAGTATTCTCTAGGGCTCTTGTTCAAAAGCCTATTATGTGTAAATGTTCTGCAAATTAGATTTCACTTACTATAGGTTTTAGTTCATAAATCAAGTAGAAAGATGGGTGAAAATATTTTTTCTGCATCATCTATTTCCTTCAAAACAAGAGTATATTCCAACTTATATGTCTTTAACAAATGTGAATTGTGACTGAAAAGTAAAATAAGAAGCATTAGAAATAAAATTTGGATGTGTTTTTCTCAGATTGTTCACCAATAAAACCAAAGACCTATCAAAAATTTTACTTGAATGTGGCCCTCTATTATCTACTCACCCAACTTTCAGCTGAATTACTAACACTGAAAAACTGTTTTCTTGTTGAGGGGATTGTAATCAACAGTGATAGTTTCAAAGGAACAGGTTGAAAAATTTTCAACATCCCTTCTTCTGGAAGAAACGGCTATTTCTCCCACATAAAAACTTTTCCAATTAACATGGCAGGAATTAAATTTGCCTTGGAAAGAGTCTTTAGGTACACTCTGGAACTTTTATCACAACAGAAGTAATGGGACCTCACCCAGAGTAGTCATAGCTCTGCAGTTGTGCAGTTACATGCGTACAAGGGTCCTTAGTTTAGGGTCCTCCTTTACCTGACTCAGACAAGGACATTTTTTACCTCCCAACTGTGTATACTGGCTGTGGAAGGAGGATCTATCATACCCTTTCTTTAGTACTGTGACACTCTGTATAAATAATCCATTGGGCCAGCTACTTAAAGGCTGACCCGGTGTTCATTGTGTTCCCTTGAGAAGCAAGAAACAGAGACCCAAGCCCCTACTGTTGTAAATATTTAATCAGTTATCTGGTGTGAAACAGCTCCAATAAGACAGCTTGGAAAAAGACACATTCTGGGAGCTACTGAACATATCTAGTGGGCAGGAAAGCCCTTGCTTGTCTTGGCCCATCTATAGCTGTATTCCAAAGGAAGAAAAACATGATAATAGAGAGCTCTCTGTTCTAGCATACTGCTTGGATCACTATAAAGGCTAGAAAAGTTCATATGGGAAATGAGGGGGAAAGTTTTAGCTAGAACTAGTTATTGATGACAGTGATGGATTTTTCACCAATGGCTGTTTTTTAAATCAAAATGTGGTCCGGGTTCAAGCAATTATTGTTCAGGGAAATCTCATGGCCAAGCCTGTCAGGAGGGCTGGTGATTACAGTAATTTCTTTGGGCTCTGTCAGCTCAGAATTTATGAAGACAACACAATTCGAAAAGGCAAGTCAGCAGAGAAGGACAATGAAGTATTTGTTTTAGCTTTGTGTGAGTGACCTACTGAGTTCATTGCAGCGTTATACTATGATCTGAACAAGCCACAGAGAAAACATTCAGACAGTAGATAAAGTTCCTTCAAGTTTGAGGGTGAACATACTGGCCTGAACAACCCTACGAGATTATGAATGGAAAAGCATCCTGTGAGTCTCCATGAACAAGAGCAAGCAGAAATCAGTTCTTTTCTTCCAATGCTGTTTGTTATTTAGACAGCCAGAGCTTTGATGGTAAAGTACTACTCCTCTGTGAAGTTTTTTCGTAACCTGAGTATTCTTCTTGTATTGAATTGCCTTTGAGACACCAGAATCACTAGTATTTCAACCAGATTTCATAGTAGTGAAGAGCAGCAGAGGGCATGAAATTCTTACCCTAGGTGTCTACCATCTGGCCTGTCTACAACAGACTTATTGTCTGGACTCCATTATAGTCTAGGAGAGCTAATCAATACAGTTAATGGAGTTTAAAGAACAATTCATCTGACCAAATTTAGGACGATGAACTGCTCTCCAGATGCCATTGACTGTATTGGCTATATCTCCATTGGCTGTAATGGAACTTACACAATTAATTCAAACATGGACAGATGCATTACATATAACCAAGACAAGATGAATCTTAACCAGAGCCTTTCCATTATGTGGATAATGATAATACCCACAGCTACATTAGGCAGTGTACATGATATGCCTGCACAAGATCTTTTTGTTTAAATCTCTTTGTTTCCCCTCAAATTGAACTAAAGACCGCCCTCAGCCTTCATCATGGTGAGGAAGTTGAGAGTGATCAGACACGCTGATACTACTGTTCCTTGTGTGACATGGTGTAAAAAAACTGCTGTGTTTTAGCAATGCTGCACTGGCAGGCCATCTGAGTTTGAGCAGATTACTGACTCTGATGTGTGTATGAATATTCATATGTATCTCTGTAAACTAAACTGTGCCCTTGTCTGCTTATAATAATTTACCCAGTTCAGTAATACAAGGGATAGATGGACTTCAGAGTTCAAATTTTTAAATGTTTGACTGTCCTACCTTAAATTGAGTGGAAAGGAAAACGTTGGATCTTCAGTATTCTACTAGTACTCGTCTTAGATGTTAAAATCATAGAATCATAGAATTGTCTAGGTTGGAAGGGACCTTTAAGATCATCTAGTCCATCCAGCAACCTAACTAATAAAAAACCGTTACTAAACCGTGTCACTAAGCACTATGTCAACCCATCTTTTAAATACCTCCTAAATGTATTTAGTTATATGTGATATAATGTAATTATTTTAATATAAATTTAAATCCCAGCAGATGAGTAAAAAAACCTAAATATTGAAAAAAAAAAAAAAAAAAAACAGAAATAAAAATGCTATGGATGTTTCAGAAAGAGCTATATGCCACAATATTTTAAAAAATGCTAGGAGGTGAAATGTTTCATGTAAGAACTGTTTTCATAAAGTATATGTAAATGCTCACTATGACAAATAAAAGATTATTAAACTCTTTTGTACCCTGAATCCATGTTTGACTCGACCTTATCTCATTAAGAAGTTGGTGCTGAAATCATATCTGCCAGATGGCATTATAATTGTGGGTCCAAGGAGCATGGACTAATTCCTTCAGGTGAAATGTTTTCAGCCAGGACATCTCAGTAGTGGTCTCCTGTTACCTTTAAAGTTTGTTTACAAGAGACCAATAGTTTGTCTAAAAACACAGTTATACAGTTCAGCCTAATTCCAATACTTTAATTGATAGGAATACAATTTTTAAAGATCAACTGGGACATTCCATTTTATGCTTCCCATCAGAATCAATAATAAGGAATAATCAGTGAGTTATTTTCAAAAGTTCAGTAATACAGAATAATTGGTTTCTAGAGAATTATAGGTTTCGTGGATGTTTTAGACTGAGTATTGTAATTAAATTATTTTGGTTTCATTACTGACAATATTTCTCTAAGTTTCTGACTTTAAAAAATTCTATTCCTCTCTAGGCATACATTATTTACTGGGAAAAGTAAGCAGCAGGGCATTGCTTCTCCAAATGCACAGGACAACCTTCAGTTCATGTGTGAGATGGCAGCAAGGGGATTCTTTGTAGTTTTACAGCTAAATATATGAAACTTGCATACGCAGAGCACAAACCATGTCATTTAGAAGAGGGATTCATGTCCTTCTGAGCATGTAGAAATCAACAAGCACAACTGCTTTCGGTCAATAGCCAAATAAGAAGAAAAAGGATAAAGAAACTCCATTTGAGCTTTCAAAACCATAGGGCAAAATTATACATTTTTTGTCAGTTGGCAGGTTCTCGGACAGAACGATAATGCTCAGAGCAGAGCTTCACAGATTCCTTCTGATCCCAAACAGAGAGACCCTGTAACTTGACCTGAACTGAGTGGACCTTCATAGGATGAAAAACTAACCACTAACCACTTACCAAAGTAACTCCATTCAGATCTTCTAAAGAATTATAGCCCACATTGCTATGTTCAGGAATTACAACCTATCTGACCATAATCACTTACTTGTAAAGTCACATCAGTGTCTTAAGTATTGCAGCTCCACTAGATAACATGGTGCTGCTACACACACACGTATTCATGCAATATACATATAATCTCAACCTCTCAGTAACAGTAAAAGAGACTCGCTGAAACGTTTCATTCTCTTCTTTTTTTTTTTTCAGTTTTCTGTCTGTGTGTTTAACAGCACCGTGCTGATCTTCAGTTTCATTCCTCAGGCTTTAGGAGTAACACAAAGTAACCAGAACTGATAGTCAGCAAACAGCAGGGAAATGTTTTCAAAGCGGGAGAAACAGAGAAGATATTTGTGATCGTGTTTTCGACCTGTCCCGGTGACCCTGTGGAGCACAGCGCAAAACTTCATGAAAGGAAATATTTGTTTTAAAAGGTCTCTGGTTCCCAGGATGCTGTAGCAGAAATTGTAGGCTGGTTGGTTTTTTTTTCACAACAAGCCACTTCGGGGTGTTAACCGTATTCAGGGTGTAGAGTCTATTCATGGTCAGCACCAGTGCTTCATACTGATCTTAAGCAGTATATTCATTTTAGTGCCTCACAGATCACACCTAGCAAAATTTACTGTACAGCATGGTCACACAGCTTTGGGTCGGCTTAGCATCTGGGCGTACACTTAGTCTGATGATTTTTTTTTAACACTAACTACCTTAGCAAGAAGTGTTGTGTATTTCTAAATGCTAACTTTCCATAGTTATAAACACCAAAATAATCAATTCCATTTGCAGAATTGCAGATTAGAACAGTGGTATTAAATCACAGTAATCCTTCTGCTTTGATGTATGTCTTTGTTATCCAGCAACAGCAATCACCCTAGTAGGCAAGACAGTAACAGTAGATCTTCTGATGCTCTCAGAGTTCAGCCACAATCTCTTGAGTTTTAGCAAAGAGATCAACCCTTAATTCTCTGAAGCCGAATTAGAACATAAGACAAAATAGTTTTGTTTCAATTCCCGGCTTCTGGAGATTTTTCTCAGTTTCCTTTACAGCATTTATAAACTCAGCCTGCTAGTGCCTAAGACCTTTCAATTCCATAATCCTCCCTCTTGCTGTATGTTCTATAACCTCTGAATGCAAATTGAGGGACCTCAGCTGGTGATTCTGGCTGGCTGCTCTACAGTCTGCTCACGCTCCCATTAAAGTCCCCTTGTGTCACACAAAAAACGCTCCCTAATTCACTTATAGCTACCTCAAACTTTAGAAACGAGCATGGTGCAAAGAATTTGAACCAAATCCCTTCAGACCTGCATATTCCTGCAAAGATGGTTAGGTTTGAACACATCCATAACAATTTTATACTTGGAAAAGGAGGTGGCTCCAAGGAATTCCACAGGACTTTGGATCTGATTCATATGAGTTCATCCAATAGGCCAGAGAACCTTAATGTCTGTCCCTCTCTCTTGACCTTGAATACGAACACAGTCTAACTGTGCTAGGCTGTCTCATTGTTTTCCCTGAAAAATATTAGATTTGTTTCGTTTTCAACAAAGAAGCATAAATCCTCAGCAGCATTAACTGATAATGAGAGAGATCCAGGTGGAAACAACATTCGTCAACTCAGAAACATTTAATGGACTTTGTATACGCTATAGGCCAAACTTTTTATGCAAGAAAATACTGCATTCAATTAACCGTTTTGCATCTTTTCTCCCCCCTTTGCTGCATTTACTCACGAATGCAATCCCAAAGGCAAAAAAAAAAAAGGGGGGGGGAAAAAGGGCTGATTAACATCAGCAATCACGGGCCACTTGGGAATAACTCACAGAAGACTAGGAACAAGCCACATCTACATCACATTACAAGATTGACCATGGTCAGGGGAGTTGATGCAGAGCCCTACTTGCCAGGAGTACTCTGTTCCAGTCTAATTTTCCTTCTGGAAATGCTGTTTTTCTCAGCTGTTTTTTAGGACATAGCAAGTTCTTTGCAGACCCCCCAATATGTTTTGATCTTATTCTGATGTTGCTCTAAGATCTCTGCAGAATGAATCTCCAGCAATCACTGATGACTGGTCATATGCACTGTTAGAATATAAGTGAAAAAATTACAGCTGAATACAGATATCATGTTGTTTTTTTTTTTCTACCAGCTTCTGTAGGAGCTGTAGGAAGCTGGTGGGAAGTCTAGTTTGCAGGCTTCTTGTCTCTGCTCCTGGGGAAAGGAGATGGTGTTACACAGGACTCGCTTGGTCTGTTGTCCCTGAATAATGGTGTCCAGACAAAGCCCCAACATGTAGTATAGGAACACAAATCAGCAGAGTCCTTATAAAACATCAGGAGCATTTCAAGTTTAGGAGATATTTTTCTGAACTATTCCTGTGAGTGAAAGAAAAAAGGTCCCTGCCTTGTTGATCTTCATCAAAACTTCACTAAGTTTCTTATTCTCAGACTGTTCTGCAGTGATTGATTGCCTCTCTAGCTCTCTTGGGGAACAGAGTAGTTAGTTCCCATGAACTTAAATGTCTTCAGAACTATCCCAAACCATCTGAGAGTGGCCAAAGTACTCAGAAGTTGTGTAGGAGAACTGAGAGGCAAAGGTAGCACAGGGACATGTTTATACACTACACGTACAGATGTAGAGTATGGCCACCTGGATCTCATTGTCTCACAAGACCAGGCTAAAATACGTTCATAGAAAATGTGTGGAGACTTTATTTAGTGACTGGTGAGCAGAGTATTTGATCGGACTCATGCAGTCATTAGGACACACTAATTATAAAGATGACATTGCCCACACGCAATGAGAAAATAGGTGCCATCAACAGTTTACAAACATATAAGATATCTTTTTGCATAGAAGTATTACTTTGTTTATGGCAAGACTAAAAGGAAGTAAAAGGGTGGATATATTTTGCAAGATTAAAGGGTATCCAGATTCAACCACTATCTGCTTATTTTAAAAATACCAAAGACGACTATCTTGATGCTTTCTTGTATCACCAAACAGCTCTTTTTCCTTGCTTTTCTACCACTATATACAAGACAAAAAACCTCCTTTCACACAATGTAAAAGAGACAAGAATCTTTAAACACAGGAGAGGACGAAGAAATTAATGGTACATTACAAATTCCCTGTGCAAAGGGGCAGCAGTAGAAACAAGGAAAGGGTTAATTTCTCTGTGCTGTCAGCAGGCTTCCTTCACCCCACAGCGAAAATTCCAGAACAGAACAGTAAGACCCAAACAACAAGGCAAATCATAATAATGATAACAAATAAATAACAATATTGAGACATGTTCTAGTCATCTTTTTTTGCCTTTTCTTTTGCCAGAAGCATGCTACTTTTTCCTATTAAAATAAAACAAATAAAAAGCAGCAACATTCTTTATCTGCTTCGAAAATGTTATTTAAAAAAATGGATGCCTATCAGTAATTTTATTAAAATAAAGTTGAATATATTCTGCTTTTTAAAGTGGAAATGATTCTGTGCTTTTAATTTCTTTCTGAAGTAACAAATTACATAGCACCAGAATGCTGCTTACCGTTACTGGTCCTGGCCTTAGGGAATGTTACTTTATTACCTTTCCAAACCATACTTCAGAGGAATTAATTAATTGATGCTCTTAGCAGCCTCATCCTGACAAAAACATATGATACTCAAATGTTAAACATGGAAGCTAAGATGAAACTGTCAGGAGAAGGCTGAAAGTGGTTATTAATATGGGTTTTGATAAATATCTTCTCAGGCTCACACTGTGCCTCGTCTACTTTCATCTTGGAAAGCAGTTAATCTGATTGATGAAGATCCTGTTTCAGATTGTCTCCATGCTGAGTTTAATAACTGCACTTTTTTTTTTCCCCAAAAAATAAAAAGTCCTTATTGCAAGGCAGAAAAAGCTTCACACTGGTGTGTTTTGCAATTGTGTAAGAAACCTAACAGTGAAACCCTCAGGTTTTTTCTCTCTCCATGCTTGAACAGTGTTGCTTAATTACACACCATCCCATACATGACAGCATCCAGTCCACTTCCTCATCCCTGTGCGCTTTGCAAAGCAGCCTCTGATAAGAAAATTGTCATATGCTGCTAATGTTAAGCCCTTAGGCTTAAAAGAGCAAGCTCATTGTGGCATCCTATCAGGCCTCCAGCACAAAGGGGCGACACAGCAAGCCAGTTTTGTGTCATTGCTAACATTCCAGTGTTAAAAATGAACAAGTTGATTTCTTTTTTTATTACTTAAATTCTTCTATTATTGTTTTAAACATATAGTCACAGTTATGGTTACAGAATGGAATGAAAAGGTGTATCTCTGTCACAGAGTAACATCTGTAGATGTATTACCATAAAGTGTGCCATTATTCATGTTAAAAAGAGCAAAACTTCAAAATACAGTCTATATAAATTAGATAGAAGAGAACTTCAAATATACAATGCTACTGTGCAGACATATTAAAAGCAGGCAATGGGGTTATTATTAATTAGTAAATCAGCTTTGGTTATAACTGTCATTGTAATGTATCTACAGAAAATTCTTCTGTTAATTTGAACCTTAAATATTTCCTCCATGAATGTCCTGAAGTACAGTGAAAGGGTATGCTGCCATAGCTATTTCTGTAATCATGGCAATGCAGTTCCCTCTGCAATCTGCTCCCTATCTACTCTGTTACATTAAGATGACTTCCTCAGGCCATTGCTTTATCTGTATCACCTCTCTTTTTTAATCCTGCCACTAACTCCCTCTTCCCCATAATATTTAAAGTAAATTATATCCTTTGTGCCCATCCACACCTTACAAAACAGACTGAAAATACAACCCAATCTCCTGATTAGCCCGCTCTTCATTACCTTCCTAGTATCACAGAATCTGTAGCTGAGGTTAGAAGGGACCTCTGCAGGTCATCTTGTCCAATCCACCCCTACTCAAGCAGGACCAGCTAGAGCCAAGCTTTTCAATATCTCCAAGGATGGAGACTCCACAGCCTTCCTGGGCAACCTACGGCTGATGTTTAGGGTGCTTCCCCCTCTCCAATATCTCCTTTACTGAAATGACTGGAAAAGCTTGACAACTGTTAGGTTGATGCAGTGTGGAGACCACTATCTGCCACAACAGCCTGTATCATCCCAGTGTCCCTCCGAACTCCTCTGACTGACTAGCATCTATATAGATCTCAGTAGTGACAATTTTATTTTTAGGCAAACAAGGTCCTTCATTCAGAGTGCTGAAAATAGGATATATTCAGAACCTGCAAGGAAACTCCCATTAAAATATCTTCCAAGTCACTAATTCTACAGCTAAACCTGGACAACACTGAAGGCTAATGTGTGGGCTGAAACTAAAAGGCAGTGCAATGCTGAGGAACAGGTATTTCATTGCATCCACAGTCTAGCCAAGGCTACAGCCTTTTAGAAAATTGTCTGGGAAATGTTATTTTGTTGGAAAATACTGACTCATCAGAAAATAAATTTAGAAAGGTTCAGTTTCAGCTGCCTTTCTGTTCCAAAAGCTATGTAACAAAAAGGGAGGGGGTTTGTGTTTTCATCTGAGAGCTCTTTATTTCAGATTTTAGTTGTTTTTTCTAATTAAAAAATGAAGTGAAAATATTTCTAAGTAACTGTAAAACATTGTTTCAATTCACTGAAACTGTATTTATATATTGGTACCATGTAAATATTTTTGAGAGGGCAGTAAAAATCTTTTAAATCTGTAAAGAATTACAGTACATTAGGGCAGGATCCTTGTTCTTGCAGCTGGGCCTTAGCAGACATCTGAGGGGATGGAGAAGATGTGAATCTGAGTAGACTGGAGGGAAAGCACCCAGAGAGCTGGGTTTGGTGTTCCTTGTAGTAGTAGGGAATAGACAGGGTGAGAACTGAGGCTAGACATCTATAAGAGGCAGGTGCTATCTTTCCCCACACACGCAAACACCTTACCGGTGGTACTACAGAAACTGATATGGTTTTCCAGGGCTGAAACGCTGATAAAACAGACAGTAAAGACATGAAAGAAGAAAGGGAAAGAGAAAGGGAAAGGGAAAAGGAACAAGGGCAAGGGCGAGGGCGAGGGCAAGGGCAGTCATTCTTTCCTGAAAGCTCATTTCTTGATAAACGCATCATAATACAACATGGTGAAATGATCTGCTGCTCATGGCAATTCTAAACATCACACAAGCACCTTGGGTACTGCATCATTTAAGGTGTACTTTCCTGGAGGAACAGCACACTCAGCCAACCACCAGCAAATCTAGAACACAAAATTTGCAGGGAAGGGCTAGAAATACTCAGGCTGCCTATCTACATAGGAGCAGCTGGTGGATTTTCACTCCGCATTGTCGTTGCTTGTTTTGTTTTGCTTTGCTTTTTTTCAGGTAAGCTACAGAGACTGCAGGAAGGAGAAATCAGCTGATCCCGGGGGGGGTGGAACAGTGACTATTTCATACTAAAATGGAAATAAAAACACACTGTACTTGCTTTAAGGAAAAAAAAAAAAAGTATTTTTAGTGATGTGGGGTCCGATTTTCTCTTGTGCTCTAGCTTTTAACAGTTTCACAATGGAAGAGGACAATAAGGAACTATTTATCTGCCACTGAGAATTATGTTTGCATGAGAGTCCCAGTAGGAGCAAAGCAGATGAGGTTTTTGACATAATGGGCACTGTCACTCATTCCCATAGCAGGACTGATAGATCATGTATCAAGAAAGCAGTGTTAGAACTGAAATGAGACAGACTCATTCATTCATGATTGTAAATATGACTTGCTGAATAGCAACCTTTTGCTCCTAAAAGCACACCCCCAGAAAACCCCAAATGACTACATCACCAGAACTTTTCTCCCCAAATTCCTCATGGTCAGCATCATTTGGTCAACTACGAAAACCAAATTCATTTTTCAGAAGGGTTTTTAAAATGTGCACATAGTGAAGATGTCCTGCTTTTCTGAGGTCTCCTCAGACAGGCTGGAGTCAATTCTCTTACTCCTTCTGGAAAAAAAAAAAAAAAAAAAAAAAAGAGCAACTTTGACTGTCTTTTGGTTGGAGTTGGTGAGGAGGAGGTAGAAGAGGAGTACTGGTTCTACCCATGATGATTCATAGTGGAGAAATTAGTATAACCCTCCTCTTTCTCCCCATTAGCTACTGGCCACTTTCTGTCTCCTTCCTATAGCACTGAATTGTATGCAGCAGTAGAAAGCTTAGTGAGACATCTTCTCTTAAAATTTTGTAACCATCCGCATCAATAGTGACTATTTGTAACCATCAACATATCTCCTGATTTGCTTTCTGTTTCATGTATACTGTCCTTACTTGCTCATTTTCCTCCCATACCAAGGCTGGTGGGTCTTACTGAATCTGGGCATATCATGGAATGTGACTCAGCTCATCTTGGGATATAATCTTACAATCCGTTAGGCCAGTACTGAAGGGGTATATTTCTTTTGTAAATGAGCACTTTCCGTTAACACAGTTAAATTCTGTGGGCTCACAGGGAAGGCCAATTGGCTTGTCGGTCTGAGTACTTGGGAATGCTGAACCCCACCATTTTGATTCTTTGCTGTTCCTACATTTAATGCATAGAAAACAATCAGTCTTGGGGAAAATGAGAGATGAGTTTAACTTATTTGGGAGGAGAGAGATGAAAGGTCCACACCACCAAAGAGTAGCTTTAGAAAAAAAATACAATATACTGTTGGCAGATGTCTATTAAGAAATGCAATTTTAAGACTACAAATAGGTATCCAAATTACCAGCAGCTCTGAGAACCTGCAAGGACACACATTAGTTGCTTTTAAAGCTGTGGAAGAAACTGTAGGCCTAAATGTCTTGCTTTTGTTTGTATCAATCTCTGTGACTGTATAAGAGATAAGTATGTCTGACAAGTTTCATTTCAAAGAAACCTCTTTGTGACTAACAATGAGTTGATCTCATTACCTGCTTCTTGTATCAGTCTGGTGAAAGAGTAAATCTGAAGTTCAATTTGTCAGTCTTTCTTCTTAATCAGTCTAGAAAAAAAAGTCTTTAAACTAAAGTAACTAATTCAGAAAGAAAAAAAAAAAAAAAGGAAAACTAGATGTTCTTATCTTTTGAAATCTGGGCTCTAGCCGGAAGCTACATTTTTTTATTAAAATAGCTTTTATCAGCCTAAGAAATTAACTAGTCTAGAAAGAACATTTATCAAAACTGCAGTTAGTCTCTGAAAAGCAGTTAGGTCTGAGCAAAATGAAATTAAATAAGAAAATTCAGTGCCACTGTGGAACATTCCCAAAAGTGGTGCATGGGAAAGAGAATATAAAAGTGCCAGGATACATTAAGTAGTTTAGTGCACACCACACAGAATAAGTCATTACATAATTATAATTAAAGTTGCTTGAGTGTATTCCTACAGTGTTATTGCCAAAGGCCAAGAACCAAGAAATTTTCACTCCTGTATGTGAGACTCATTCACTGAGACTCATCCCCTTCATTTTTATAGGTATCCATGGCAGAGTGAATCAAAACATCAGATACTCTCGATTTGCCACTGGTGGCTGCTGTACCCCCCACTTTGTACAGTAAAATCATTTAAACAATGTATTGGTTGGCATTAAGTCTTCCTGCATGCACCTAATTTTGAGGCAATCAAAATTCATTGTAAAGAATTTCAGTTGCCTCAAAGTTTGAGAGCAAAAAGAGAGGGTAAGACACTCAAGAGTAAGGTGCTATTCTCAAGCAGTAGAAAACACCAAGTGATCAACAAAACAATAGTATCCCAAAGGAGTCAGAGAATGAGGAACAGGGCAAGTCAGAGTGACAGCAGAGGATGTAACAGCAAAGGATAGTGGACAAATCAGAAAGAAAGGGGTAATTTACAACATCAGCTGAAAGAACAGTGAAGTCCAAGAATCAGCAAGGTGAGCTCAAAGACACTCAGAGTCAAGAAAGCACCTGAAATGGGAAACGACTTGAAGAGTCTACGTGCAAGTAGTCTCTCAAGGAGTATCAAAGAGTTCAAGGTGAGATTAAGCAAACAACCTGAGCTAGAAATAGAAAATGCAACATTTAATATAAAAGTACTGTTTATAGTGTTAAAAAATGATTATTCAGGCCCTCAAAGTTCAGGTTATTGGTTAAGATAAACAAATATTTATTTTCCCTACTTACTTTATTGGATCCAGGGTATGTTTGAGTCAAACATTTCAGCTTTATTTCACAACCTTGAAGCACAGGAGACATTTTTCAGAAATTAAGTCGAAATGCTCATGTTTTTACTGGAATTCAAAGGAACATGCCAGCTTCTTCAATTTTCACAAAGGGAGACTAGAAATATGAAGCTCCAAGACTCTAATTGCAATAGTTTTCCCAAAATAAAATTTCTTCGTTGCATTTAAAAATTAAGATATTTCAATTAAGGACATCTTTTCTTCTTTTGTTCCTAAACAGGAAAAAATGCTCAAAAAATCCCCTATCTTCACACTGAAAATATCTTTCCTTGTAGCAACCATATGCCAGAAAGTATTTTGACAGAAAACTGCCAATAAATCCAGTCCTTGTTATGAGGATAGAAATAAAAAAGTCTGTGAAAAAAAAACAGAATAATAATACAGATGGAAAACGGGTTTACATGTCTATTTTCACAATTTTACTAAAAATTTGTTCCAGTCAAAAAGCTGTTGGTTGAGAGAGACTAATGGAGGTCATTTAGTCCAGCCTCTCACTCAAAGCAAAGCAAAGGATGTTAGTGATAGAGCTTCTCCTCTTTTCCAGAAGGAGGATGATGTTGATGCTCTCTTCCTCCTCCACTTGGGACTGTCTCTCAGCTTTTTCTAACACACTTTCATGTTGTGCTCTTTCTCCATTGATCTTCAGCTCCATACTACATGCAAACTTGCAATATCCAGAGTGCCAGAGATATGCTGGATATTGTTCTTTGTTCTATTTTTGTCCCTTCAGCATCTTGTCCTGCCACATCAGGCAGTGTCTGTGTTCCTCTCTGCTGCATCCTGTGTTTATCTTAGCTGATGTTCATCCTCAGATCCTAGACTCTTGTTATGTAGTGATAACTGCTGCTTTTATTTTTATTATTATTATTTAGACAAGATTATTTTCCTGAGAGTTGTAAACAATAACTTCATGTTACTACCGAGGTTTCCTCCACAACTGAAAAGGCTAGATGCCTGTATTTATTTTCCTAGGAAACAAATGAAAAATAAAAATTAGATCAGTATCCTGATCTGAGAGCAAAGGGGGGCTAACTCATGATTTCTGAATGCTAAACTCTTGAGATTGGCCATACTGATGATGAGGAGAAATGTTCCTCAGAGGCAATAGCCAAAAAAAAAAAAAAAAAAAAAAAAAGAAAAGAAAAGAAATGATTGTATGTGGTTAATTTACAAGGATGAGAATGAAACAAAGATGCAGATGGTGAAGAAATATAAGGGCAGGAAGAACTGGATGAACGTCAGTGTTTACGGGAATGGTGATGAGGGAGAAAGAAACAAGGGGGATAATGGTAAGTGAGGAACATTGTCTGTGGCAGTCAATACTCGATGCGAGCAGCGTTCAATCAATATGCAAAGAAGCAGCCCAAGTGGCCACGGCACAACGCTCGGCAGAGACGTTAAAATGGCTGCGGCACATACAGTGTGTGTTTGTTAATCAACAAACAGCTGAAGTAGTGCCATCTACTGTGACAAGAAGAAGCATGAGGCAGGGGGCAGGCAAACAAAGGTTAAGTGAATAAAATGTGATTGATTATTAACAAGGCCAGCAAGCGTGTGAGAAGCAAAGGCAGTTAAGACTGAAGGATGAAAAGCCCTCTTCTTCATAATGACAACAGAAAATGTGGGACACGAGGCTGCAGCCCAGCTCTGCTCGGGGCATCTCCAGCCTCATACGCACCAGAGGAGCTGCAGCACAGCTTGGGCAGGCTCTACATCTCCCACAGCAGTACTTCAAATGTCCAAATCTCTCTAACCACTAAGGAGATTCCTCTCATGAAGCTTCTGTCTTCTTCCAGGCATATCCTCAACACTCATACAATCCCCCACATTTTAATTCTATATTAGATTAATAAGTAGGAATATGATTAGCTGCCACCACCATATACATTCTGTACTGCTAGCAATAAAGCCCACTCTGCTCTTTTAGATCCTTTGTAGTGCTTTGCTATTTCTTTGCCCTGTTCTCTGCCCAGATCTTTACTTTCCCTTGTTACTTCTACTCACAGAGCTTATTTTTGTTGTAACACATGAGCAAATAAATACAACTTGCCAATGAAATGGGAAAGGGTACCATACAGACAGCACGATGCAGTCAGCCTAGAAATTAAAAGAGTAGAAACATTTAGTCAGAGTCTTTAGAGAAAAGGACAGTACCACTAGCTTCCTCCAATGATACCATGACATTTTCTTCTTGTCTGCATTTGTTTGTTTGGGGTTTTTTGGAGAGGGGGTAGAATATTCTTTTTTCAGGTTATGAGTAAATTGGAATGATTCCCATTTCCAGGTGAGCTGGCAAGGAAGAAAATGAACTCAGTACAGTGGTCTTGAGATATAATGCATTGACAGATAAGGAACAAGCAGCTCTGGCAATCTCAGTTCATTACAGAAGACATAAATCAGAAAGACCTGACTTGATCAGAACATATGGAGATGCCATGTAGCACAGGAAAAATGCTGATACTGTAACCTGTCATAATGTCAGAATTATTGTGGGGTAAAAAACATGGGAATGGCCATGAAGAGTGCCTGGGTGCTATGGGACATGCAGACAGGTTTGGAAAATTCAAGTGCTGGGGTGGACAGAAGGAAGTCCTGCCAAAGCACTCATTGGAGAACGCACTGATTATTGAGCCCGGGTGAAAGCTACCCCCCCATCTCTGCTTAAGTTTCAGAAACTTAACCTTATTTCCCTTTCCCCACCTTTATCTTTCCCAAGATGGAAATGCCCTATAAATTCAATTCCAATTCAAAAACAGGTTTTGAACACCTAAAATCCAAAATTTCTATTTCCTGACTGTTTTTTTCAACTTTGTTCCCTTGCAAATATCTAGTACCTACAAATGTTGACATGCACGTTGACAAATGCTACAAAGATGGGACAATATAATTTCCTCTGACTCTGCAGAGAAGCACCAATTATCCACAAAGCAGTAATATTGGGCTTGGCAAGGTATGTTTCCTTGCCATTTTTAATTCCCTTGGGCAAGATGTCAGCATATTCCAGGTAGGATTCCAGGAAGGCCATATCTACATGAGGTATGTGGGCAAATAAGGACAACTAAGATTCATAGGGAGGTTTATAAAAGCATTCAATTAAATGGTGGATTAAAATAATAAAACCTAAGCTGAAAAGCATAAAATGTGAAAATAAAACTCTCAAGGTATTTAATACAATAAAAAATCTGAACCAACGTGAATTTAGAAGCACACACCACATGGAAAAATCAGTGGGCCTTCTGTTCCTATGTTATTTATGAGCTTAAGAAAACTCCACCTTTAGCAACTGTCACTTTTTTGACAAAAAAAATATACATGCCCTAGTTCTAGAAATAATTGCAACCTAATCTGATGTTTGAAACAGTTGTAAGAGGAAAAGATCACACAGATGTTTTTGCTTGTTTCCACTTATTTTGCTGTATTAAAAAAGAAAATAATTAGACGTATAACACCATTCTTCTGGTCACCCGGGAGCAGTAGCTGCCAAACAACATTTGATAAAGCCAGTGAGTGGACTGGACTGTTTCAGTGTTCTTTTATGGCTGCTACCCTTATCAGTGTCTATAGTTGCTGCAATGAATTATTAGTCTAACTAAGACAAAAATAATGTTAATATCCCAGAGTTCTCTTGCAAAGTAAAATGAGTGATGTGCCATCCTCATGTTTGGATCCTATTTAAAATGTAATTCATGACATTTTCCAACAAAAGTTGCAATTAGTGTCATGGACGTTGCTGTCATTGCATTCCAAACACTTCGTTTCTTGTCTGTCAAAATCGGAGCAGCTGTCACAATTCCACTAAATTGAAAGGAATTGTAATTAGAAATCCCTACTTTACAGAATTTCCAGTATACTTTAGCTAAAGTCAAAGTAGTAATTATACAGATTTCAGTCAGAAATGCAGTCTTCAAACTTTTTTAACAGAAAACATTGCCTTTTCCTCTATTCTTAATTCTGGGTGTGATTATGAAAAATGGAAGTTAGCTGAGATTAAAATATTACTGTGTATCCTCAGCATTAGAAAGTAATACTGTGTTGGGATTTTTTTTAATCATGTATTTATTACATATAATCCTCTATCCCTTTAGTTTTTTATAGATATAAAGTTGAGGCATTTACCATAGAAATAATAAAATGTAGTGGACACATTAAAGAGACATTCAGAGTCTGTGAGTTTGCATCACAGTTTTTCACATCCTCAGAGAGACAGATTCAACCAGAAAATTCTTGGTATTAAAAAAAACAGTGAAGGATCCAGAAAACTACCTGATGCAGCTACAGCCCCCACAAAACTACTGGTTTGGGGCAGAATAAGGAGGGAGAATTAGTTGTGAACCTTTCATCCAGCCCACAGATCTCTACAGGGGCTGTTGTTATAGCAATATTACAGAATTTCTGAAAAGGTTTGCAGCTGTGACTGGCTTCATTCATTTATTAAGACGTATTTTTAATTAGTCTAAATGTCACGTAACCTGGACAACCATGAGACTTGTCATTTCAAAATGATACATTCAAATGTATCAATACATTTTTCAAGAAATTCCAAGATGTTTTTTGCACAAACTTTGCAAATATTTCTGCTTCTTAAAAAAATCTTCTTAAAACTTAAACTTTATTCCTCAGCAGAGACATTATTCAGACAATTGATTGTTGCAATTTGCTTGTCTCTAATCCCAGGAAACTCACCAACATATTTCTTACAGAGTAACAAATACATACAGCAAAATCTTAAGAGTCAGAACCTCTGTCCCAAATTTCTGTAGAAAGATAACATGACAGTTGAATAACAAGGGAGTTAAACTTACTTATGAGCAGACATAAATGTTTAAGTTTGTTGAATAAATTATTCACTGTTAATCGTTCTTTTATCTCCAGGTATGCTTGATTTGTTTCCCATTTGAATGTCCGTTTCACCTTTTTTAATAAATTTACTGTCTCCTCTTATACAAAAGCCCATATTTTCAGAGCTAGACATCTGAAGTAAAAGCACACCAAGACATCCAAATAAATTACCTGATTTTTAGAAATGCTAGAACTCAGCTCCCAGTGTGATCAATATATATTGATTCCACATACTACATTCTCTTTATGCAGTTGAAAACATACCAATATTGCCATCTACTATTTCATCAGGAAGCTATCAAAAAATTCTTAGATATCTGTGTTATTGACAAACTAAAAGTGTCAAACTATTAGTATATACTGTTAGTAATACTCAACATTGATTTGTAGAGTTTGAATTAGAGAACTTATGTACTCTCTAAAATGCAACAAATGTTTTCAAATTGAATGGTACAGATAAGGGCTTAAAAACTCTCTCTGACCTCTCAGCTAGTTCACTTGAAATCTTCTTCCTTAAAGATGTAGTTATCAACAGTACATATTTATATCCTACATTTTGTGTAAGAACAGTTTCCCTGTGAAGCTAAGTGACTGATCCTGAAAAGTTTGTTATATTTTGTTCATATCATTCTCATCTTGAAAATGCCATAACTTCCCTCACCTGAAGGCTCTTACTGGATTATAAACTGGAAAAATCGACATCCTATCTCTGTTAACCTTTGGCAAAGCTTGAGGAACTATTCCTTGCTCGTGAAAAAGCCATCTAATTGCTAATCTATAATCCTTTTAATATGCTCTGCATTTTGGATTGATCTATTGCCAGCTGACCCAGCAGTGCCCATGGCTATATTAATCCTATTATTCACATGTTCCAATGGAACTCTTTAATGAAGCCTGAAAGGCTTGCATACTACTGATATTAAGGGTGGTTACACTTGTATTGCACCTAATTATGGAACATTCTATTGTATCACCTAATTGTGCAAATTACATTCTTCCCAAGGCATAATTTATTTTGATTACTAACTTTATCATATTGTTTTCCTCTTTGTTCTTTTTTTTTTTTTTTGGGGGGGGGGGGGGGGGGCAACTTATTTACAGCTTCAGTGCTATGGTTTTAATATTCTAATAAGCATTACTTTGCTTGACCAGACTCTAAATAAAATTAGCAAGGTAAACAATGATGTTTTGAAAAGTAGGAGTAATAAATAAAAATAGTATCTTGTATATTTAGAATTTAACCCGAGGATTTAAAAATACTCTATAAAATAATGATAAATTGGTAGGCCTTAAAATACTCTTTTAGGAAAGCTTATTTAACAATATTATAATTTTCTAGAGAAAGAAATTAATCAAGCATGTTAATAGTAAAGATATTTTACTATCATCTGCCACAGTTCTTCAATCTTGACTCTTTGTCATTCTTTCTTGTGGAAAATACAGGAATAGTAAGCTTTGCATTGACTTCTCCTTTAGGAGTTCAAAGCAATTCACAACTGTTGAGACTGATGGAGCCACTTTTGGTGTCCCACACTAAAAAACAAATCTATCTTTTCACTCCGTGCATTGCACAGCAAGTAAAACACACCATCTGTAAGCACTGCATCAGAAAAAAGTTTCTAATCCAGCCATCCGTAATCCAGTGCAACTTGGAAAACAAAGGCCCCTATTCCATCCACTGATGCCCTTCACTGAGTCTTATTATGGTTTGGGTCATGTATCTCCAAAAAACCTGCCCTGCAGTTACAAGAGAAATCACTTACCCTTCATGATGCCATAAGAAAAATAATAGCCTGCCCTCCCAGAAAATCACTCAAACCGATTGTCACATGTGTTATCCTGTCAACCATCCCAAGAAATAAGAGCATCAAGAACAGAACCTGTGTTTTCTTAACTGTATCTCTCTTATGTTAACATCTTATCCTGACTTAGCAGTAGACTCCATTCACTTTGTATTGGAAATTAACATTTTATTACTAACCCTTAAAAATTAAAGATTAAGGATGTTCCAATGTCCCAGCTGCTGAGTGATCAGCAGAATAAATATGCTCTTCATTGGCAGAAAAATAAATATCAAAGCCTCAGCTGAATCGTAACCTTCAGCTTCCTGAGCTTTCTCTCTCAGATCTGTTTCAAAATACTAAATCTATCCCATAAAACGTAATCTTAGACAAGTAACATGGCAATGGATTATTGATTACTTTCTTAGCCTTACTAAGCCTTATGTATTTATATTTATTAAATATAGATTGACAACAACATATACTTACAATAGCCAGCTTATATTACACAATATTGTGCAACTGGCTGTTTGCTTTTGCTTCCTAAACACCAGAGAAAATGAGGATGTGTGCATCTTGTCTCTGAAATACTTCATTAAGGTTGTCTATTTGGAATGCTATATATATATAATATAGTTATATAATCCAATATAATGACTACAGTTACTCTACTCATAAGCAAGAGTCACGTGTCTAATTCAGGATAATATTTTAAAATCTACTACATTGGTGGCTTTGGGGGTCATAGCTGTAGATAAACCAATGCAGCAGCAGTTGCACATTATTCAGTATGTATGTGCTCTCTTGACAAAATATGGGTCTCACAAAAATCTCTAGGAAGCAAAATTCCACCTGGAAAGCAGTGGAACTCACTTTGATTTTGGTATTTTTACAAGGCAATTGCTTTCCCTGAACCCTCTGCTCAATCCCTCCATGGGCCTTTCCATGGGGCATCCTTCTTTCCTTTCTGCACACACAAAGCAAATCAGAGAGACCGAGGATTTCAGTCTGTCTCTTCATGGCATCGGGAAATTGGGACCTATCTCAGAGGACCTTTGTCCTGCAGCATAGACCCAGGCAGCATCTCCTACAATTGAGAGGCCAGGCACAACTCCAAGGGAATTTCTCACACTATTTTACCTCCCTTCCCTAAGCAGTAGGAGGTACCCATGCAACCCCCCTAACACACTCCCCACACTAAAGGAATCACCTAGATGTAAGATGTACTGTGCTTAAAGAGACTTGATAAGCCAGAATTGGAGATTCATATTCACCTGGGGTTTAACTGCAACCCAGCTACCCACTCTGAGTAATCCTTTGCCTTACCAGTAACCCCATTGTCATTCCAAGGAACAGCCCTCTGAATTAGGTGCTATTCAGCATGGACAACAGAGTAACAAACTAGGACACAGAGTTGGTTAGAGATATAAGTGGAAAAATAAGTAGTTCAACTAAGGGAAATCAATAGATTATTCAACCTTTGGCAATACATGCTATTAACATAAATGTGCTCATTAGTCTGCTAATAGACTTACCAGCCGAAAGCATTTTTCCCTCTAGGAGCATGAAGAGCACAGAATGGAAGAGAGTCTCTGATTCATTGTATTATCTTAAAAGAGAACTGTGTCAGTGTTGGATATGTTTCCTTTGACCAGTATTAGCAAGTACTCACCAAATTGAAAAAAAAAAAAAAAACAAAAAACAAAATACAAATAAACAAACAAACAAAAAAAACCTGAAATAACTGGCTCTGCAGGACATCAGCACTACTCAGCTGGGAACTTAGTTGAAATTTGCTTGACTAACAGCAAATGGGAAACAATTAAAGCAGTCCATTAAGAGGATTGAGGACCAAGTGAGGACAATGGTATAAATTAAGTAGGCTGAGGGTCAAGGTATGAAAGGCCCATTAGATTCATGGATTGAATGTGAAAAATGAAAACCATCTGGGGAAATATATGTAGAGGTTGGTTTTTTTTTTACTATTTCAGATTCCTGACATACTGAGCAAATCCTTCATGTTTTCTGTTACTAACATTTCAATTTCTTATCAGCTCATTTGGTTAATGTATTATCTTTGAAAGAAAAAAAAAAAAAGTGGCTAAGTTTTTAGTCTTGGAAAGAAGGAGAAGAAGAGGGAAGAAATTATTCATATCATCTTTGATTTTGACTTAATGATACTGATTATCACTATCAGTCTGTTTCCACATTATTTCTAAGATATTTGTGGTAGTTTATAGTTAGCAGCTGTATTTGTGTATAACTCCTATTTTCTCTGGGACTTGCTGAAGTGAATTGACGCAGATTTACTTGCATCTTAATGACTTTTTTTTTTTTTTTTTTTTTTGTGTCAAACACTTTTAAACCATTTTTAATTCCTCTCAAGAAATCATTATTTACTTCCATAAGGAGCAGTAACAGTTCCCCCATTTTTTAAACTTAAAAATGAGATGATCTTTTCTTTCTGGGAATTAATGAATTTTTAACTCTGCAGGTTGTCAATTTGTAGTTTGCATGCCGCTGAACTAAGCTTTGAACATCCTCAGCAAGAAAGCTTTATAACAGTTCTATTGTTTATGATACAGACAGAGAATCTGTAAAAAAAAAAGTGAAAGTGATTAAGTTGCTTCACTAATATATTGATGAGCTCTCTTAAAATTATCAGATTCACATGTTAGACTTGTGAACAAGTATGTGTTATTAGGTTAATTTTACTCCAGGATTTGGCTAGTAGAGCTTACTGCAGCCTTTAGTTCCTGACCTCCTGCTTTGCAGGAATTTTGAAATTTTGAACAAAGTTTCCATTATACCATTTCTCTGTTGTTTGCTGGATTATATCTGTTATTTACCTTCCCCAGAAATATGTATTAGAACTCGCATATCACCAGTTCATCACAAAGATTAATTATTAATTCATCATAATAATTTGCAAGTGCAACACGTGGCACTTCTCCACACAAAGTACGGCACAAACTTTAATTAAGTTTCCCAAAATTAAACTGACTGCCCACTGTATCATTTTCCTGGTACCATACTGTATTCCTAATTTCTACCAACATAACATGAGCGAGTCAATACTTAGAAAACAAGTGACAGTAAATTCACAGATTAAGCACCCGTTGTAAAGAGCACATCAACTATGTTCAGAAGTCCAAAATAAAAGTTAATCGTAAATTGTCATAACTATCCGATGGGGGAGTTGATTGATCAAACAACTTTAAGTAGCAATATATTTCATAAAACAGTGAGAACCTTGCGGCAAAGCCATCATACAGAAATAGCAACTTTAATCAAAAATGGCTCACTGCAATAGTGAAGGTTTAATAAGTATAAATGTACTGAAGGAAAACATTTAGTTAACCCTACGTGCTCTGCTGAATCAGCAGACTGAACCATGGGTTGTTCTAGTAAAACATACCTGTATCATAAAGTAATTGGAGAAATCATTTCCTGTGGTGCAAGCTACTTATTTATTTATTTCCATTGTGAAGAAAATTTTAGTACTGAAGAAGAGAGAGAAAGAGGGAGATCTATAGTCTGTTTACAGCAGATAAAAATAAATATTTTGTTTGTGCTAAATCTAATGGAAAATAATATTACCTGAGCAATATATTCAGATTGTTTCAGGAAAATCCTCTATTTTTTCTTAAAATCTGACAAAAAAGAAAGTTCTAGCTAAATGTTGCTGAAAAGGGTGAAAAACATTTAATTATTTTTTTTGCCATATTTCCCCATTTTTTTAACATATTAATGCAGACTTATCATTGGATTTTTTTCTGCTGTGAGATGAAACTTCTGTCACAGGAAATTGATATTCACATCTTGTATCTACCCGTGCACTTTGAACTGCTGGAAAAGAGACTTTGTCTCTCCCAGTGGCAGCAAACATGTGGGGGAAAAGATACATTGACACAGGTAGTAACAGCAAAAAGAAAGAATTTGTCTCTCTCTTCTCCCTTCCTCTCCCACACTAGGCTGATATTAAAATCTTCAATATATTTCAAAGACAAATTATGTAAATGAAGTCAAAATTTTACTCGCTGGAACAAACATTTGAATGCTGGAAGACCAAAGCTCAAGCCATTTCTGGATTCAGACCAGGAACTTGAATGTCTTTCTTTGTGTTACAAAACAGTACTCTGACAAGTTGTCTGCCAACTAGTCTCTGACAGATGTTTCTTGATATCTCAGTTTTGAATTGTTAGTGGTATAAAACAACTTCCTGT
This sequence comes from Numenius arquata, assembly GCF_964106895.1. NCBI lineage: Eukaryota > Metazoa > Chordata > Aves > Charadriiformes > Scolopacidae > Numenius > Numenius arquata. The sequence continues at coordinate 60,544,168 of NC_133582.1, forward strand.
TGTACTTCCAAGAGTACTGTAAAAACTCTATATAATAAGTCCATTGCAGGAAAGATTTTTAGAAGAAATTAATATTATCTAGTGCATCAGACGAAGTAGCTGGAAATAGCAGACAGGCTTTAAAACTCAGTCATTTCTCAATGTTTAACAAAAGAGCAGCAAACGCAAAATAAATCACAGTTCAAAACAACAGATTTAAGTTAAACCATTATGCTGAATGATCTGCAAGGACAAGCTAGTGATCAGGTGAAAAATAATGAAGTATGAGCCAGAAAAGACAAGAGAAGAGACTGTAACGTACATAAAAAGCATTATCACAATTAAGACCATAAATTGCCTATATTTCAGAGTTATAATATTAATTTAAAGACTTATCTTTGAAGGGGGGTTTTTTTGTAGTTCTCTGTTGAGCACCAGAACTAATAGAACAGGAAACAGTTATTTTGTTAAAAATTTTCTCTCACTGAGTGTTGGTTGACCAAGTGAATCCACTTTGACAGAAGGTGCTTGCTTTGCTTCACCTCCATAGTTTCAATGTGGCATTGGGCACAGAATTGCCACTGGAAGGAGGCACATGTTGTATTCCTGAAAGTTGATGTTCCCTTTGGGATACTGGGGGAAGGGATTGACTGTGCTGGCTTCAGTGGACATGTTTGTCAAATGTTGCTCTGATAAGGTCTGGTTCCATACAACATTAGCTTGGTGGATGTTTGGCTCTTGTGATGAGTTTGGCAAGCCCAAGGAGGTGTGAAAATTAACAGAATTTTCTTTTTGATGGGGAGACACAGAGGAAAGTATTTTAAGATACTGTGTTCCAGTATCAATTGCTATCATCCAATGAATTTTCATATAGATTATTTTATGTTATGCCATGTGAAAACTAGAACTATAGAGTTTGTGGTGTTTAGTACTTGTTTGGGACTTTAAATTTGCATACGATATTAAGGCATTGAGAAATTAGAAAATACATTAAAGTGGATAGCTAGTGTGATGCTTTGTGTTTTATGATGAAGTCCTTAATTGCTTGATCTCATACTACTTTGAAAATATATGGTAATTTGGGATATTTTTTCACCACTTGCATATAAATACATATATTCACAGAAGTCTGCCTGGAGGGAGATACCAAACTGAAAACTTTTGGTCTGAATAACAGCTAGAATGAGAATCCATCAAAAATTTTGGTTGGGAGATGCTAGACTGGCTTACAAACAGTCACTGTCCCAATGCCAGAGCAAGGATTGTCTATATGGACATGAATTATAATATTCATTGAGCTTATAGAAGACATGGGATAACATTTGCAAGTATTATTCTTCCATTTTTCTATCCTATCTGTTATTGTGGCTTGAATCACTTTAATCTTGATTGAATATCATATTTAGATCCAAAGAATCTTTATGCACATTTCTGAAAATATCTCCCTTGCTGGTACAGTCCCACAAAGCAGTGCATTTCTAAGGGAATTTTTTCTTATCGTCTCTAGTCAGGGATATGGTAAACAGTTGTCAGGGGAAGGGTTGTCTCATCCACTGAGGTTGAGTGGGCATCTAAAAATGGAGATTTTTGAAGATTCTAATGAAAAAAATGTATCTTCTAGTGATATTCGCCTTCGTCAGCAGACCAAGAGAGAGGAAGATGAAAGTTCAGGGAATAGTCAATAAGAGTAACAGTTCTTATAAGAATTGTTTCTTGATTTTTACTGAGTAAGGTTGCACTGATCAAGACAGAAAGTTGTGTTTCTAATTGCATATTAGTTTATCACTATTTGTAAACACTGCTTCATACTTTAAAGACAGTCACTTGATTCATCATAAGACTTACTCATGCATGGAAAACAAAGCCTTATGTTTCTGCCAGTTACTAGACTAATCCTTTCCAGACGACTCTAAAAAAAAAAAAAAAAAAAAAAAAAATTTAAAAAGCCAAGACTTACATTCTCCTGTCTTTAAATAGGGTCTTTTTCCAAGGCTGGTACAACAGAAGGAAACCTAAAAAAAAAAAAAAAAAAAAAAAAAAAAAAAAAAACACCACACAAAATCTCAGAATACTTGAAATGCAAACTTTTCAAAATGTGAATACTTTCTCTTCTTCATTTTCCTGTCTCTAAAATGGCATCAACTTTATGACAGCACTTGCTAAGCCAACTTTTACTAAAGTAGACTTTGAAAGACAATAATGTTTAATGGCAAAATACAAAATTTGGCTTGGCTGGCATGGAAAGCAACATTAAATATAGACAGAATATTGATTCCTCATAATGTAACATATTTTGTCAACTGAAGACCCAGTCCACTGAAGTGAGCAAAAAGATCATTGATTTCCCTGTGTTTTTTATATTTTAAATAAATAAACAAACACATTCTTTTGTAATGGTATCACATGCTATTAAAGAAATCTTCTGGATTATATTTGGAACCTCCCTTTAGAAAAAGCCAATTATTCACTCAGGTATTTTCCAACATAAAAACCATTGAGAATAATGTAAACAAGCAGAAAATATCATTTGAGCATGAAAACAATCTTAAATAGAAAAAAAAACACAACCTTTTCTATTTTGGAATATTTCTAATTTTCCTATTAAACATTATCCACCTTCTCTAATGCAGAATTCAATTTCCAGCACAAAAGAGATAAAACATTGATAATGGTAATGGATATTAATCTGAAATGGAATGAAGAAAAAATAGAAGCATGCATTAAAATATGTTAATGTTATTGTTTGCATAACATCCGTAATATCATAATATGTTTTTAATGTATTTAGGCAAACTGGAAACAACTGACATTAACAGCAGATAATAAATCCCTTTATTTTGTACGTCCAGATATAATTTACATGCTGAGATCATTGTGTTCCTTGTCACGCATTTGCAATGAAAATAACAATGAAATAAATTAATCTGGCACTACTGAAGTGGGCACATAGTACAATCTCTCAGTGGTTTTGAGCCTAAAAAATACCCCAAACATCCGGACAACAAACAGTATCACACATAGTAGCTTACACCAGAGAGTTCTCTTAACACACGGAGAAACTGCCAATACGCCCTTGGAAAATATATTGCATTAAATATGTCGATAACAAACTCTATCAGCTTAATGAAACAGATGTTCAGGATTCCAAGTGGATTGAATGACACTGATAACTTCATTCACAAGTAATAGTCAATATAAAATATGATTTTCTTAATAGAGTAGAGCACAGTATTGATAATTAAATAAACTTTTAATAATGAATCTGTCACAGAGCAAGAAGTGTTATGAATCATTCATAGTTACATGCTTGAGGCAAAAAGTGAAAAATGGCTGATTTTTTTTCACTTTTTTTTTTCTGCCAGATTTGCTCTTCCAAATTAGCTACTCAAACCAGCTGAATAATGAGGTCAAATTTTTGACAGGGTTAAAACATCATGGGTGAGGGGTAATAAAAAATAAATTATTTAAATGAGGTGACAGCATGGCCTTAATACTTGGTAAATTATTTAAGATTTTTTAAAATAAGAAACTATGATAGAGTCTGCAGAAGTTTTTCATTGAAAAGCCACAGTAAATAATATCTGTTCATAATATTTTGCTGTATCTATTTCCTCAGAACAGACAATCTTTCCTCAGTCCAGTCTCACAGCGTCTAGTGTCATTGCTTGGGCTAAGAAATGAAACACAGCACACCTCTCCCTTAATCTGTCCACAGTTTTCAGTCAGGGATTTAAGCATAGAATTGGATGACAGGTGCTCCACAAAAGCCATCATTTTTGATAATTTAAAATTAAATTTAAATTTAAAATCCTTAGGGAAAGCCCTGAGGTTTCTGAGAAGGTGGGCCTCTAAGATCCCTCAGACAGGCACCCCAAGAGACAGTCCTTCCCTCTGGGCAGCCTCTTCTATGGCTCTGGCACCCTCACAGGAAAGTTTTTCTGCATGTTCAGATGGAACTTCCTCTGTCTCAGCTTGTGTCCGTTGCCCTTGTCCTGTCACCAGGCACCACTGAGAAGAGCCTGACCACATGTTCATATTGGAGAAGATACACCTCGAGGGAACCTAAAAGCAGCCTGTCAGGGCCTACAAAGCAATAAGCAAGAAGGCAGAGACGTGCTTTTCACAGCAGTGCATGGTGGCTGAAAGAAAAGCAGGTGTAATTTGAAGCAGGTAAAGTTATCAGGATGACCTGATAAACTTTGACATAAGGTCAATCTGGCAGTGGAGCAGGTTTTTCAGAGTGGCTGTGCAGTCACTCAACCCTAGAGGTTTTCAAGCCCTGACTTGACCCTGAGCATTCAGGTCTGACCTCATAAGTGACTCCACTTTGAGCTGGTGGTTGGAGTAGAGATGTCCTGAGGTCCCTTCCAAAGTGAATTTTCTTATAAGGCATCAGTTAAAAAATTAAACTGAGAAGTTAACCCACCTCTCAATGGGTTCTACAACTACATCTTCACTCTCTCTTGAGTCCTGTTCACTGAATTCACTGTTTCTATCTATTTTGGACTGATTACCTCCGTAGATCAGCAACAGATGAGAAATGTTTGTGCTTCTGGTGAGAACACAGCAGTTACACTGGATGATTCAAGAGACTACCAAACTATATCTTCATTCTTTGAATAGCTGGGCTGCTATCCTCCACAACTACATTACAAGTTTAACTTGCATCTTAATTTGGAGAACTCTAAATTCACTCCATCAAAGGTCATGGTTATTATGTTAGTTATTGGTACTGTAGGGTTATAATCTGGCCCCAGTACCCCATTGTCCTGTCTGACTCTACTGAGTTTTGTGTAGATGAAAGCAGACAGGGTAGGATAGAGACTACTCAGTCAAAGAGCCAATGAAGACTGAAATCAGTGCTAGAGACCTTCTTGGAGAATGTGATACTCCAAAGGAGCTTGAGTGTTCCAGACTCTACTCTTCTATGTTATTCTGTTCCCATCTTCGGCCTCCTGAGGGTTGAGCAACAGCAGAAAACATTTCTGTGTTGTGCTCTGTGTAGTACAAATTTATATATGTTATATTATTTTAAACAGGCTGGCTTAAATTACCAAATAAGATAAATTAGCTTGCATCATGTTCCCTTCTGCTGTGCTTAGTCTTCTTCCACTTCACTCTCTGCCAGCTAACTTTACCAGAGAGACACAATGCTGCAAACTGCAGGAGAGAAACAACTCGGCAGATGAGAGGTGACCACTGGTATTGGTTCATCAGTGATGTGTCAAACATTGTTGCTGTGCAGCACAACCTTCTGCACCTTCCTAGAGCTTCTACACTTTATTTTCCCCTAAACTGCAAGGCTGGGTTAATAGTTTGGCACAGACGTATTCTTGTCTGCTTCATCTTCTTTCTCTGCTGTGCCATATTTCTTCAGTTTCTTTATTCGACAGGATTTACTTTCTCACAATCAGATACATATGGTGAGTAATGCAAGTAGCTCTGTATTATACTCACGTTCTCAATTAGTTCCTCCCTATTGAAGAAGTAGATCCAGGACAGTTTCTCCTCTGGATTGATTTTCTACTTTCTGGATCATAAAGCTGTCTTCTCTGTATTCTAGGAACTACTTTCATGTTTTACTGTCTTCATTACCTAATGGGTTTCAAAATGGTTATTGTTAAATCCCTCATGAATATAGTAGCTTCTGGTTTTTAACACTTCAAGAGTTGATGTAGGAATTTTCTATTCCAAGTCAGATGACCTATAACAAGTATATACAATCATTTCTTCATCCTGCCCATTTATTTTTCCAAGACATACAGTACACTACCTGGTACTGTTTTATTTTCTTATTTTTCCACATAATGATTCAAATAGTTTATTCCAGGCTTCATTATCACTTTTTTAATTCCATTTTTTTTATATTTTAAGTCTCATCTAGTAAAAAGTTGGTTTATGTTTTCTCCTCTGTTGCTGTTTTTTGCACTTTTCTTGCCCATTCCTCTTTTTTCTTGACACACGTTACATCTTACTTTCCTACTGTTTCATCCAAATACTCTAGAACAACTAAAAGATTTCTTTTTTCTTTCAACTGAAAATTAGCCTTTTTACCTTGTGGGCTTTGCCAGAAAAGATAAAGATCTTTGTCATCCATTTGTATGTATTCTTTTGAGAAAGCCTGTTCTGTATATTAACTAGCAGATACAGTAAGGCACGGTAGTTGCTAAGAGAATTTTTCACTACAATAACAGAACAAATAGTGATTTGTCTGAATATAATTTCTAGCCACCCTGAGGCTGCAGTAAATTATGCATCTTCTTTTATTCACAGAATGTTTTACAAATGTCTACTCAAGATACCTCTTTTTCCACCCGTGTTTTTTTCCTGTAACGCTTCAAATTTTTGACACAGGGTAGTAATGTGCTCATAAGAAAAAACAACATATTTCACTTTTTTCTATAAGCTAACATGCATACTCTGTAAAGCAGCCAGCTTCTGATCACATGTAGTGATTGCTAATGTCTAATCATTGCTTATGGACATGGTAGAAGTGGTAGAATGTCCATTCCTTCCTCCTTCTCACCAAGGGCATTAAGGACATTTTGTAAACAACTGAAGCATTTGGGAGAATGAATGTTAGGTTTTCAGAATTTGTACTTCTAACTTCTGTGGGTACTTTGAAAATTTGCACTGTGAGATATTGAAAATCAAGCTGGAGCAAATTTTCAATTTTTGAATTGCATTCCTTTCGTGGAAAGTAATTCTAGTAAACTCCCTGGAAAGAGAACGCTGACTAATTTTATGTTGTTCATCTTGGCATGAGACTGTCACTTGCTCTATCACTCTTACTCGTGGTGGTCAGAACTGACTTGCTGATATCATAGACCTCTACTAAAATTTCTGGGAAACTTCAAGTCCTTGAGTTTACAGAATGAAAAATTATTAACACAGTAGTGTTATCATGTACACACGGAATCAATTAAAGGAACTGTAAATTATCAGAGTGCTGGTAAATATCACTCAAAGGCATGAGCACTGAAGAACTGGGTAGTTAATTATTATCTTAGCCTGTGGCAGTTCCACATCAAGCCAAAACTGTGACTTCTGAAGGGTTTTTATGGAAAAAATAGAGAGCCTTTCCTCAGAAGAGGCAGTAGCTCAGCCGCTCCCCTGGGATATGAGTTGCAAGATCAAGTCCTTCTTTCTAAATGAATCAGAGCAAAGATCTGAGGTCTCTTTCCTCATATGGCCAGTGCATGGCTATCTGTTGGCAATGACAGGGTTGCTTTTTTCTAGTTTTGGCAGAAGTTAAACACTGAATAAGAGCAATCTTTCTTAATTAAAAAAAAAAAAAAAGGCAATAAGTAGATTCTTGTGGAAAATTCCCTTCCAACGCCTCAGCATTTTCTACTGAAAACCTCTCATTTTCAAGTATAATTTTTATAAGCTCTGTTTAAATTTTTATAAACTCTGTTTATAAACCTCAGTTTCTGGGGTTTTCAGACCAATAAAATTTGTCATAGTACATTATAAAGGTTTTCCTTAATAAGAATATCCTTAATACAAAAAAAAAAAAAAGCAAGCTTAGAGTTAGGGATAAAAGATATTTCAACTATAGCTTATTACATGGACTCATGACTGATTTTACTTCTGTTTTTTCTACATTTGCAAAGTAAACCATTACATGGGTTCAGTAGTTACCATTAACTTGTTACTTGTTACAAGTTACCATTAACTTGTACTAAACAAATCTGTTTGGTCTCTAGTTCTTTCTCCATTTCCGATTCGTGAGTTTTGTGACATCGTTGTACTGTGTATTGTTTGTCCTCTATTTTATCTAGAGATTCATTTTCTACAATGCAAGTTTTCTTACGTGTCACACACCCAGGAAACTTAGGCTCAGAGGAGCTTATAGCGGCAACTGTTTTTGAATATGTTTTTCTTGCAGGTTTTGCCAATTTGAAATAGAGGACTTTATGGTACAAGGTCCAAGGCAATTTAAGGGGAAAATTTTCAGGCAGTTTCAAGTGTTTTCCAAGTTAGTGGCCGACCTGCCCCAGTGTATGGGAAAGTTTTAGACGTAGGCTGAGACACCCTTCACCTGGATCTCTGACACAAGGAGAAAATGGGAAAGGGTTTGGCTGTCAGCTGCTGAGGAATGTGAATGACGCTTACTATGAACTTGATTGATATATCCCAGGTAAAAGCACTCTGGAGCACTCCTGTTAGGTAGTGATATTGGGTGAAATAGCTGTTTTGCATCTCCCCAGTTATCATTATGTTAATTAAGTTAATAAAGTTACAGCCTCTAGCTGTAACCGTATTCTTATGTGTGTATCTTATTTGCCTCAGGTGTTTGAATCAACACGCTGGTCTTATCAAGTCTGACAAAATACGTATTTTGTTACATAATTACCAGTTTAAAAGGAAGTTTTTGGGGTTTGGGATATATTCAGTTACTGGTACATTGGAACTTACTCATTTTTAGGAAATATACCAAAGGGATATGTACATAACTTTCAAAGTACAACTGCAGCCCCCACATACAAGCTCACATTACATCAATGAGGACTTTTTACTGAGCCCGTGGTAGTGTAGACAACCATATTTCTTTTTAAACAGTATTTTATGGGTCATTACATCAAATGGATTCACCTCTGCCTATTTAAATTAGATTTTCTTTTTCTCTAAATTGGTGAAAGTTCGCCAAATATCCTAAAATTTCTCATATCCACACAGTTTTCAGATCAATTTTTGACTGTATAATTAAGAGCGTTTTATTTCTGACCTTGCTCTGAATAATGATAGTGCAATTGGATTTGAAATTAAAAGGGAGGGGAGAAAATTCACTTAAAACTGAGGCAAAGAAACATTCCTTACAGTTCCTATCATTTAAAATTAGTCTATAGAATACAAAAGGCTTTATTGAAACCTAAAAATGAACCAGTTTCATCATAGTTTGAGCTGTTACAGTTTGAAAAAATTGATACTGATGTAGAAACAGATGTATAAAAGAACAGAAACCTTTTTATTTAGACATAAAACAATTTTTTCAGAACATCTGAAAGAAAAGACTTGATCCAGATTATTTCTACAGTATTCCTCACCCATCCCTATGAGGCATCCAATTCCAGCCATGCTCTGAGACAGGCTGTAAAGTAAACGTCCCTTTGCTTCTACCAGGGAATATCATTATATGGGACTAACAGGATTAGAAACATCTCAACCTTTCTAAGGATTACTTCCTTATTTGTTTCTTCACCTCACTGCAGACATTCAGTCTATATGCAAATTAGAAGATGGCAACCAGGAGAATGGCAAGATACACTCAATGCAACATTAATCGGTAGGCAATAGGGGCTTGAATTCAGACATGCTGTGGGCCCTTTGGGTCCAGAACTGATTTGTCGGTTTTGGGAGAGAATGTGGAAATGGGTTCGTCAGTGAAAGGGAAATATCTTAAATAAGTTGTGGAGAGTAAACAATGTTAAGTATTTCAGACCAGGAATGGAAGGTTAAAATTCAGAAACCAAAAGGCAAACACACACAAAATGCATTGGAACTAAACTGAAAAGATAACTGACTCATGAATATCTGGTTTGAAAACATAGTCTGTTTGGGTTTCTTTTTCTTCCAAAATATCCAGTAGAATTTCTATGGTGATATTCAGTGAAGCTCTTCACTATTCATATGTGAACCCCTGAACAGAACAATCAGTTGATACTCCCAGTTGCAATGAGACTCTCAGTAGCAATGAGACCATGACTGTGTTATCCACACTGGTATGAATAAAAACCTTTCTTACTATGGAAACCAGTAAAGTAATAAGAAAGGTTACTTCTTCTGTTTAAAATACTTTGGGTTCTAATAATAAATTTCACACCTGATCTGAAATCTGCTAAGGTAAATTAAAAAGTTCCCAAGAGTTAAAGTGGACTTTTGATCAGGTTTATATGCATATTTTTTTTCTGAAAGAGAAATTACATCATATTTTCCTCTGAAATTAGTTCATTGAAGATGATATTTACACTAGTCTTGATGATGACTTTGGCAATGGTTTTTCCCAGATCATGCCTTTTTCCTCCATTCTGCAACTGCAGCCAGTTGCAGTTTAACTATATTCTGAAATTTAAAGATTTAGTTAAACTGCTATATCATCCAAATTTTGCCCTGTAATTTCATTCTCAAAAGAAATCTATGATACTCTAATGTGTGCTTTTTTTTTAATCAAACTGGGTTTGTATAATTTCAACTAGCAATGCTAATGTGTCAGGAAAGATTAACTCAGTCCAACCTATTTTCAAAACTGTCACTAACCCATAAATTCTGTGTTGGGTTGACACAAAATTCATGAAGTCAAGGGGCATTTGCACTTGAATGGCAGCTGGGCAGACACCATGTGTGTAGTGATGGTATCAGCAGTTCCATCTGTGTATTCTGTTCCAATTTTACTGTAAATGTCTCTTCCTACATCTGATCTACCTAAAAACTTCAGATACCAGTAAACACAAATGTTTTTGCTAACCTATTTATATAGTCATGATTTTAACACACATGCCGAGGATACCAATTCACAGATGTTCTCATCCTTCTTAGATTTAGAGAACATAATTATGGTATGAATGTGATGTTTGGGTTTAGTTTTCACTTTGTTTTTTCTTTGGGTTTGAGAATTGTGAGGGGAGTTCTTTTTCCAGTTCCCTCTAGTTAAGCCAAATTAGCAATGCTAGTTCTAGTACAAATCACAAAGTTTTGATATTGGTTTCACAGACACCTCAAACAAGATTTTGAAAAGGAAAACCTATTAGGAAACTTAATCATTTGTAGTAAAATTATGTTAGCTACTACTTGGCAAGATTGCTTTAGGACTAAGGCTTTGAAGCCTGTCACAGGTCTTAAAAATAAAATTGCTTGAGTAGTTGAGGAGAACTGTATTAAAATGCAAATTTCCAGCTGTTAATATTTCTTCAAAAACCAATAATCCCTCAAGGCCACCAATATGTCAAATACTTAATGGAAAAATATCCCTTAGGCAGAATGGCCTTTCTAAGTTGACTTTTGATTAAACTTAAAATACTATATAGCAAAAAAACTTAAAATCCAAAAGAGAATATAAATATCGTACTGGACTAAAATGTCATAGAAAATGCAATTGAAGGGGCAAATTTAAGGTCACTAATTTTTAAGTAATTTTCTACCCTTTTTGAAGATTAGCCAAGGAAATAATTACTAATATAAGGTATACCTTATAGCACACACCTATAAATGGGCCTGGGAGGAACAGAAAATAGTACTTTGTCGAAGTAATACAGATGTAAACATAAAGTTGGGATATAGTTGGCATGTACAGCACAGAAGTCAAAGTCTCCATTGCCAAACACTTCTGCTTCTGTTCTGTTGTATCTGGAACTTGAGGCTCAAAATTATCAAGTGAGAATACAACAGATCTTAATTACCCTGGCTACCGAATTCCAGGACTCTGAGTGGCTCTGTCAAACACAGAAGTCAGATTTCCTTTGAAGAAGGACTGAATCAAAAGCCTAACCCTGTTCCCACGGGAAGTAGAGACAAAACATTAAAGTAAGGAGGACTGAGATCTCAGTTTGCCTCAGTTGTGGTATGCTGTGACTGAGTACAGCAAAATTTTGAGGAAATGAAATTGTCATTTAAACATCAAATTAATCCCAGAACCAATAGCTGCTGACTTCTTGAATTACATCATTCCTAGGTATTGTCCTATAAAACAGATTTATAGAAAAGAAATAACAAAATGGCTCTTTACTGATTAGAATACTCTGTGACATCTGTGCTACTGCAATATCACCTTTTACAATGAAAACGTGGGAGCAAGGTAAAAAAGCAGGACAGACCCACACTGTTTGTAGTGTCAATGAGTAAATAGAATTTTTAGTAGCAAGAAAAGGCAACCCCAGACTCAGTTCATCTCTAACGCACTGCACATTTGTTTTTGAACAGGAATTATACAAGTGTTTTGGTCAGATAAGAAAATCTTATGTGATCATGAGGAAAGAGCAGCTGGATTCTCAGCTGGTGTGAAGCAGAATGGTACTACTGATATAAATTGAAGATAGGAAGATTTTCATCAGTTAAGGACACGACACTGCATTTGATCTTCAGAAGATGTGGTATGATGTTCTTAATCTGTAATATAATTCCAAAGAACATGTTTTCAGGACTAAAGCTATTTTATAGTCCTTCAAAATACAGTAATCTGTATGGCTTCATTTTAACTGTTGAGGCTTCACTCACCAAGGCATTACTTTAGTGAAGGTGAAACATCTAATAGCAATTATATTACCCTGGGAAAAAAAGTATGAGGCAGGAGCAATATCAGGCCCCCATTTTTAAATAAGAGGAGCAGTAGCTTCAAATAAGAGTAGTTTTAAATAGGGGTGCATTTCAACGTAATTCCCTGAACTTGTCTTTCAAATTAATTTTACCAGTTCATGAAGTCTTGGATGTATTTCCAGCCAAAGTATATGTCTTCAAACTCATACAAGTACAGTCATATTGTTATCCCAGCTTTTCATGGTATTTAACAATGCTTTATTATAAACTCATTTGTGGTTGTTTGTGAGTCAGATTTAGCATCAATAAGTAGTTGCGATGAGCACTGTGAAGCTAAAGATGGAACCAGACTGTGTTCTGTATTCAGTTCAGGGAGCTTTGTATCCCTTTCTCTCCACAACTTCAGGCAAAGAAGGAAATAAAGCCTCCTTCAGTTTCCCCCAGATTCAGAATTAAATACTGTTGCACTTCCATTCATTTAAAACCCTTTTACGTTGCCTTGTTAGCAATTTTAACTCTTGAACAGGTGATCTATGTAGTAGGATTATAGTTTGTCTCACCATCACAGTCACTTTGCCTTTGCTAATCTGGCAGGAAGTTCTGAAAATTTTTTTAAAGTTAGAGGTCTTGCCTTTTATTTAACCTATTTTCTGATATTTCCCTTTTTTTTTCCACAGACCCCATTAGGGGTTGAATTTCTGTTTCAAATAAATCAAACATCCTTTTTTCTCTGTTCTCCAAATAGTGATTTTTTTTAAAAAAATTTAATTATTCCTAAGGGACCTTTTTACATTTAAATGGACAATTGAGAAGGCATTCTTTTTTCTCATTTACCTTTCATCTTTGAAAGATGGATTTTGTCTTTTTTTTTTTTAGTTTGGTAAGGAAGTTGCTTGAACATTGCCAGATTCCTAATTAATTCCCCAAATGACAGTGTTGTTTGGCGTTCGTTTCTTGGGTTTTGGTTTTTTTACATTTAAATGGCTTTTTAGTTTGTTATCCAGTTATAGCATCAGATGACCTTGTTATATTGTAGGTAATTTTTTTTACTATTCACATAGCCAGGGAATCAGGAAGGTATTATGCAATGGTTTACATTTAGACATATGATATTTTTAACTACAAATTTCAAAAGAGCCTTATCTTAAATAGTTGAGAAACAATTAAAGTTTCCATCAGAGAAAGAACATGAATAAGTTAAAAGTAATGAGTTTCTGTAAAACATATCCCAACAATCAGTGTTGTCTTAAATTTAAATCCTTTGGCATTTTTATAAAAATTGCTTAAACTAAGAGTTTTATTATGTTGTAAAATGAGGTTTTATCATGAAAGAAAGACAAAAGTACAAAAGAAAAAGCCTGGAAACTGACTTGGATTTAGTACCCAGTAATAGTCCCACTTGAATTATTGTAAGTAATGGAATTTTTCTTGTTTGGTCTGTTAAGTCACTTTCATTTTGTTGGGTGTGTAAAATTACACTTATCTGTGAGATTAACTGATATCTTAAAACACTAATTATTTTCTTTGGTATGAGTTTACAATTTGCTTGTCTTTTGACCAAAGTGGTGAATAGATTTATAACCTGCCAGTTCCATCTATGGTGGTTTGACCTTGGCCAGACGCCAGATACTCACCCAGCCGCTCTTTCATTCCCCCTATATCTCACATACCCTCTGCTGGGAGGGAAAAAAAGATGAAAAAGTTTGCAGGTTGAGATAAAGATAGGAACTTACAATTACCATCATAGGAAAAACAAATTTGAATTTGGGAAAAATCATTTAGTTTCTTGACAATTGAAACAGATTTGGATGGTGGCAAAATTAAAACATACCTTTCTTCCATTCCTCTTTTTTTCCCAGGCTAAACTTCACTCCCTTATTCCAGACTTCTCTCCTTCCTGCCTGCCCCGAGCAGCACAGGGGGATGAAGAATGGGGGGTTACAGTCAGTCCGTAACAGTTTCTCTCTGCTGCTCCTTCCTTTTCACACTTTTCCCCTGCTCCAGTGTGGGACCTCTCCATGGGCTGCAGTCCTTCAGGGTGAACCTGCTCCAGCATGGGCTCTCCACGGACCACACTTCCGTCATGAAATATCCACATGACCCAGTGTGGAGTCCTCCATGCAGCATGGATATCTGCTTCAGCGTGGTCTTCGGGGAAGAAGGAGGGCTGCAGGGAAATACCTGCTCAACCGTGGCCTTTTCTACCAACTGCAGAAGAATCTCTGCTCTGGCCCTGGAGCATCTCCTCCTCCTCCTTCTCTGATATCTTCATACTGCTGCTTCTCAGTGTTTTTCCTCACTCCTCTGTTTATCTGGCATTTTTGCCCTTCCTTTAAACATTTTTTTCACAGAGGCTCCTCCAGCTTTGCTGACAGGCTCAAGTGTGTCCTGTGGTAGATCACTGCGGAGCTGGCTGGAACTGGCTGTGCCCAAAACAGTGCACGGAGGCCACTCCTGCAACCACACCACCCACCATCAGATACTTCTGGTAAGTATTTTATGCAAAGTAAAAATCATAATAATCAAAGTTAATATACATATTCCTAAAATGCAGCTACGTTATTTAGAAAAGTAAATCAGGAAAGGATTTCTAACATATTTAAAAACTGTAGAAATATATGGAATCATAGAATGATAGAATGGTCAAGGTTGGAAGGGACCTTAAAGATCATCGAGTTCCAACCCCCCTGCCATGGGCAGGGACACGTCCCACTAGATCATGTTGTTCAAAGCCCCATCCAACATGGCCTTGAACACTTCCAGGGATGGGGAATGTATGGGGATGGGGAATATGCATGTTTAGTCCTGAATAAAAAAGTACTATCTTCCCTAGTATTATTTTTTTAAAGGGCAGCAGGAAGTATGAGTCTTTTAGCATTCCCTGCAGATGTCAATAAATTGGCAAAGGCATTCTTTAAGTATCTTTAAGTATCGTATGTAAAACTGAGTGTCTCTTCAAGTCAGTAAGTACACAAGCAAGAGTTTAATAACAAAAATTCCCCCAAAATAAATTTTAATTATTTTATTGATAAGAATTTTTGCATCTTTATTAATATTTACTTCCTATAATGGTTTTGCACAAACATAAAATAGCAATCACCAGCTTCTTGCTGTTAATGAAAATGGAGACAACGATACTGGATAGAGGAGGTGGCAGAGGGTCAGAAGTGTAAGAGGAAATCTGATCCCTTTTCAACTTGTCGACAAATTAATAAGGTCCCTTCTTTCAATTTGCAGCCAAAATAATGTCTGTAAAACAGCAACATCATAGGCAGACACTCTGTACATGCATTTTACATAAGTGTCTGAGCAATGTGACATCAAAGGGGCAAAGATGTGTGCAGTTGAATGTAGGAGGAACCCAGATAACAAGTAATCGTAAGTAAAGAACAAAATAAGCACAAGGGACTGTAAATAGGCAGGATATAATGCCAAATACACAAGAAGGAAACTCACAGCTAATTTACGAAACAATTGTTAAAGACTAGCAGTTATGTAGGTGCAGTAATATTAATGAATAATTTGTAAGAACTAGCCTTTGGCATAAAATGTAGGGGGTTTAGTGAATGAATTTGGTAATGTTTTGTTTTAGAACCCAGAACTGGTTTGTTTTGTCAGTGTTCTAAACACTCATCAATCTCCAGTTCCCTAAATTATTATCTATACCTACATGTAGGTATCTTCAGTTGTAATAAGCTTCATGGGATCCTGATACTTCCTGAATCTTGGGGTTTATTTGTAGGAGGTGTATCAACAGCACATCGCTTCATAAAGCAATCACTATAAGGAGAGCCTGTGTCTCTTTACTCTTATCCCAAAATCTGATGCATAGGTAGTTTTGTTAATCCCGTGTTGTTTATCATTTGGGAAGAAATAAATCAGCAGTGTAAGAATATATTTCTACTGTATGTAACAGGTTACGTAGAGAAATTTTTATGTAAGAAAGTTCTGTGACCTTAATTTTCCTTTAAAATACCTTACAGATTGATTTGCTGCTTGTTCAAGTGACTGAAAGTTTCTTCCGAGACCAGTTTTTAATAGGAAAAAAAAAAAAAAAGAAAAAAGAAAGTGTGAAAAAAGGAAGGAAAAGCAAGCTGATGAATATAATGTTTAGTATGCTGTCAGCCATTTAAGGCTTATGCTGCCACAACTCCAGTTAGCTGAGCACAGCAGTAGTTATGAGGAGTAATGAGTTTGCCAGACATTCTGAAATTCTCTCCTGCTGTGTGCTGTCAATTGAAAAAGCGGAAGACAGTGATGGCCAACAATTTAAACACAATGGATTGACCATAACTGGCACCTAAAGAACAATAAAACAAAGACCGATTGGCAGGATCTGGCCAACTAACTTGTAAGGTCCCTGAATATCCCCAGGACTGTTGCATTTTAAATTTTGCTTGAAAAGCGAAGTACAGCTATAGATTCAGTGGCCAGCAAATATTTCATTAGAGATAACCATATTCTATTGGAAAAGCAGGATAATTTATGACAGAATGATGACTATTCAAGATGGTTGCACGTTTTTTCACTCTTTTTTGCTGCCTAATTTAAAGTAGAAAGGTATTTCCTGATAATTTTGAGTAGTGGTAATAGATAAGAAAAACACACAAGCCAAACACATTTCTCCAGTTTTAGTGACAGTCCTGTGAGAGATCAGAGATTACACTCCTTCTGTATGTATCCTCTCAGAAAGACAGAAATTTGGATTTTTAAATAACAAAGTAGATCTTCATAGCTGCCACCATGATGCATAGTTGGAGTATTTATTATTTTCTGATGAAAGAGGGATTGAACATTGGATTTTCTCCTCCAAAAGAATAAGCCCGTGCCATTTGAAGTTAATTAGATCAGTTCTATATGAAAAATTTATCTTGCCATAACTTTATTTTCAAGTTAATATTTTAAGATTGCCAAGAAAGGGAAAATAAAAAAATTTAAAAAAGAAAAAAAAAGGAAAAATTCACAACAGACGTGGTTTTTAACTCCTTTGCAGTGAGCAAGATTAAATATAATGCTTCAGCATTATGGAATTGAGCCAAATCAATTTCACTTGAGTTCAGTTCTCCTATTTAGCAGGAGCAAGAGAAAAATTCTTTGCTGTGAGGGTGGTGAGACCCTGGCCCAGGTTGCCCAGAGAAGCTGTGGCTGCCCCATCCCTGGAGGGGTTCAAGGCCAGGTTGGATGGGGCTTGGAGCACCCTGGTCTGGTGGGAGGTGTCCCTGCCCAGGGCAGGGGGTGGGACTGGATGATCTTTAAGGTCCCTTGCAACTCTAACCATTCTATGACTTTATAACATACAACTGAGTGTCACATCACATATTAGAGTGAGCGCGTGTTGTGCTTGTGTGCACAGGGAGAAGGGAACAGTAGGTGTGGATTGGCCACACGTAAGCTCCCAGTGTTACAGC
Source organism: Numenius arquata (assembly GCF_964106895.1). Classification (NCBI taxonomy): domain Eukaryota; kingdom Metazoa; phylum Chordata; class Aves; order Charadriiformes; family Scolopacidae; genus Numenius; species Numenius arquata. The sequence continues at coordinate 60,561,807 of NC_133582.1, forward strand.
ACTGAAGCAAAAAGCTGGTGTCTGACATTACCAACTAATTCTGTGCCTGCTTAACACGCTGTCTAACCACCACAGAAGGACTGCAGGTTTTACTGCTAGATAAGGAGGGCAGCTTACAGCGAGAATGGCAATAGGCTTAGGTAAAGCAATCCACAGCCACGGCTGTAGCCTAGACAGAGTCTTGTGAACTCCGTATAAACCTATGCTGGTCTCACAGAGTGTTCTTGCTATTCAAAACCATTTCAAAAATGCTTTTACATGTAGCCCTGTCACGCGCTGTAATGTCTGAACTGTATCATCTCCTCTGCTACACGATTATTTTTCATCCAGGATTCCTGGTATAGTTCATGCTCCTTGAATGGACAACAGAGGAGTTTAAGCAGGGGACTTACAAATGAAAACCAGAAAAGACTAATGCTCCTCAGATATAAAAAGGGATATTCCTGTTGAAATCTGGCCCCAACTTTTAGATTTAGCAATATTTTAATGGGGAAAACTATGACTTTTTAAATACTAGTGCATAACAAACAGACTTACCACAGTCATTCACAAAAATATTTCAAACTGTTTCTTCATACAAAGGGAATGCTCCTCTATTTCACAGCTTGCTTTTTTATCACTTAGAGACTAATATCTCTTATTAAACAAGGGAATCCAGGGTAGTTCCAGCAGTTGTAAGCAACCTTTGTACTAAAGCACAACTGAGTCCTTGAAGAAATAGTTTTCTCTCTTTTGTAACAACATGAAAGAGAGACTGGGTATTAGAAGAAGGCATAACCCTAATGCTCCAGGTTTCGAAAACAAACATTTAGAGGTTAATCAAATTTGCAACTAGTTAAGAATTCCACAGTTAAATAAACTTATTGTCCAAATCCACATAGTTCCCAGTGCTATGATAAACTCATACTGGGTGAGTACATTTGCCAGGAGCTGGTTTTTTCTAGGTGGAGGACTCAGCCACTGTCCTGACATTAATTTTAATCATATTTTGAAGACAGTAAAGCTTTGGGTGGCTATTGCATTCACTCTCAAGACTGAATAAGAAAGCAGCATGATCTATGTGCTATGGGTCTTCAGAGGGGCCTGAGTTTTACCCTGGTCTCATTTGTCGCCATGGTCTGTCCAGATTCTAACACCTTCAGGGAAATTCTTTCCATTACATATAAATGCAGGAATGGATTCCAAATTGATACGCTTTTGGTGAGTGTCTGAAGCTTAGAGTACAATGACTGATACTCAGAGGTCTAATGACATGCATCTCGTCTGAATCCTTACTCAGTTTCATCCATGAGAATTTTTTGCTATGGTGCTGAAATGTCGCCAAACTTTAACAAATATTAATTAAAAATCTGCCCAAAATTCAATAGCAATAATTTTATTGTCTCAACCACTCTAACCTTCCACTCTAAAGCAGATATAAATGCAGATTTCTGAAAGAGGTACCTCACTGTTGCAAAATACACGACAGAAAATCTAGAAAAACAGAAGGATCCATGTCTGGAGAAGCTTAGGAAACAATTCCTTGCTCTGCCACTGACTTAGACATAGCAATTATCCTTTTCTTTTGTCTGTGTGGGTCTTCCCTTAAGGGTTAATAATGTTATCTTGCTATCTCACAGTATTTGACAGATAATCCACATGAGAGTCGGAAGCATTTGGATCCCAGGCTACCAGTCTGTGAAAGAATATTTGATAGAGGCTCAACACCGTACTCCTGTTATGGGCTCCTCTCTTCAACACCTTTACTCTTCGCGTTTCACTTACATCAGCCCAATTCCCACACTGCACATCTGCACAAAGTGCAGCCACCCAACAATCAAGATCTTTAGAACCAGTTTCTACACTTCAGTTCATGCAACCAGCTAGACCAGTGTTGAAAGCTTTTTAGATTTTTTTTGGTCTCAATTTCCTCTTGTATATTTTTGCTTTTCTTCCTTGTTCATCCTCCCACCTTTCTTTCCCATTTCTGATCCTGAACCATACTGAGTTACCTCTTGTAACACAGGCTTCTCAGTCCTCTCCTAATTGGCAAAACCCTCCTGGGAAGATGACTTTTTAGCATTTCAACATCTTATATTATTCCTGTGATCTTTTTCTGCATAAGAGCTGCCAGAAGCAAATGATTCACGTTCAGTTTGCCAAATGAGATGACTAATGGGAGTGGACAATGGATCTGCAGAGGCACCTTTTTGTCTCATTCTACCCCATGGATGTGTAGATGTATCACCGGTTAGTTGTCTGTCATTTTATGGGGGTAGCGGGAGTTATTTATAACATTTTTACACATTCAAACTAGAAAATAATCCTCCTATTTTGAAAACTGTTATCTTTCAGAGATTACATATCCTCAAAGTCATATTAAATCCTAGTATAGGGTATAAAGGCTTTTTCTAATTAATTCAATTTGGTTATGCAGATTTGGTTCTGTCTACATAATTTTTTCACATAGCATTTTTATATTACCTCTCTTACAAAGAGATTAGACTTCAGAAATTAAAATAAAAATCTATGTGAAAAATAGAATCACGTTGGTATGGCTTTAACCCTAGCATCTACTTCTTCTATAAGCTAATGGCTGCTGAGCAGACTAAAGTTCTTCAGTTGAAATGTGACTGCATAAATCATGCAAAACAATTCAAAGTTTCTAGACATCAAGAGGCTTGCAGACTTGAGGTGTGATTGAAGAGTAATAACATACTTTTGTCAGTGAGTTAGCCTGAGTCTGAAAAATAGACTAGCTGATTGAAGGACTTGACCTAATGATCTCATTCTTTTATCTCTACTCTGTCCTTGTTTCCAGTCCACTCTAGATCTTTGTTCTCCTTTTCTTAGTAGGTGAAAATTTTCCCTCAATTCCACTTATGTAAATGAATTTCACTGAGCCTGTCAGTTTTGGTGAGATCACTTTTTTCAGTACCCTTATGATTTTCAGCTAATGTGACAGACCTAGCTATAGGTAATACAAATGCCTTTGTCATATTGACGACAGGAAGCTTTTTTCCAGAAAATTCCAAATTACTTAAATACAAGTCTGTTTGACTAGGATAGTAGCCCTTCAGGCAAGTACAGGCAAGATTCCAGAAAAAACAAATAAATTGTTTGTAGAAACAAAAAAAACCCTAGTGTCAAATACCAAGAAGCATGAAAAAATATACCTACTTAAATATGACTATTTATATTTATCTTGATTGCATCATGTGATAGAAAGCTTAGTGTGATTTATATGTCTTGAATAATTCCCCATCTAGAAATTATTATTATGGGTTTACCAGGACTTTTTCCAGGCCTTATCAATTATTTTACAAATAATTCCTGTTATTATTTAAAATCTGGACTAAAGGAGTACCTGATATTTCTGTTCATGACCTAAACCATGTTGTCCACATCTTGTTCCAGCACAAAAAAAAAAATCTGAGCCTGACAGCTGAAATGAACTATTTTCTTCATTTCACCCAACAATCGCTATATTTCCAATGCAGGCAAAGAACATTTAACACTCTAATGAACACTATAAATATAAAGTAATTTTAAGGAATCAAAAATACAATATATATATTTCTTACCCTTTTTGTAACTTACCTTGTCCATAGTTGTCATCTTTATCATTACAGCAGAGGCTTATTCTGATTTTAATAAAGTGTATGTGAATAGTATTATAATGACTCAGAGGTGATTCCAGATTTTGGTGTTCTTGCATAAAATGCAGGTTTAATTTTGAATGGTTAACAGAGAAATTAGTGAAGACACATGACTTAGTTTAGATATAACTGAAAACGGCTGCTAACCATTAGATACCTTCCAAAAGCGCATTACCTCTGAGCTGTTCTATCACAGCAAATGAAGAGATCACTTTACTATATCTTTCCATTATCTGCATTATCAATCATTTACCATATGCTTGTGCTGTTTAAAAATAAGAACAAAATAATTGAACTACTGTTGCTAACGATAATGCTTCTTGAAATTAAAGGAATAGTTTTTCTTTATGTTGTCATTTTCAGAGTGCAACAAACAACTGATTTATTTTAATATGCATTCGTAAAGTACTGTTGTAATTTTGTAAATGTTATTTCTGTGTCTTATACCAATATTATATCTGTGTTACTTCCCACACAAGAGGCCATCCATAAGTAAAAAAAAAAAAAAAAAACAAAAAAAACCAAACCAAAACCACAAAACCTGTCCCTGTCTTACTTTGCTTATTTTTATAGCTGATTTATTGTTTCTGGGGATTTAATCAAAGTTTCCCCTCAGAAGCCTAATTTTTGAAAGCAATTTACATCTTACCAGCTATTCTAAAATACAATTAATCAGCAGAAGACTCATTTTTATGTTTAATTTTTTAGCTGAGAAGGGGATTTTGTAAGCAGACATTTATCCAGTACCAAAAGGTTTGCAAAAGTTCTGCACTCATTATTTAAGCCCTCTGTTCAGGCTATAAGTGAAACTCTCAGTGGTGCTGGCTCAGGAGACTTTAACCCAATTAAAAACCCTTGACAAAATAGGCTACTGCATTTCAGGCTCGTTTAGCCTCAGGAGAAAGCGTCAGGGATGGGGACATGACAACATGGTCAATTAACATGACTTCAGATGTGTTAGCCCGGTTCTGCAAGGACATTAGCTAAAGTCAAATGAACTAACACAATTAAACAAAGAGCCTCTTTATCCATCCAAACGTACCCCAAAGACTAAGAAAGATGACCCAATGCCTGGCAGATCTTTTCAGGAAAGACACAGCAAAAATTCCATCTGGAATCCCAGTGCATCCTTAGCTATAGCCATGTATTCAAACCTGAAATCAGTCCTAAATGTTGCACTAATCCTTTGTGTCTCCTGTTTCTTCTGCAGAGCAGATCACCATTCCAATACTTTACAGGTGCAGTAGAATATATTCCCTGTCCTGCTCTCATCTGCGATGCATCTACATTTACACTATACCAAAAGTGCTAGCACTGGTATAGAAACCCTTTAGTGTCACCTGCCACCCATTATAATGACCCTTCCAAGAAGGATTCATTTGGTTGGGGTTATTTGCCTAAGTTTTCCTTTTGTTTACACCATTTTAATCCTTCTCTGGTTTTTAGTCCCCCAAAATAAATATAAAAGATATTTATATGCCTCTCAGGCTTCATCTTCTATACCAAATAAACCAACTTCTGATAACCTGGACTAAAGTAGACTTTTTATTCATTTGCTCATCTTAATAGCCTTCTCTGTCCTCTAGAGATTTTGGAAAAACATGATTTAATAGGACCTTTATGTTGCTTTTTTGAGTTGAACTGTGGACATAGCAACTGCCACTAGGAGTTTGGAGTGTCCATTGTAGGGTGTTTCATCTTTTTTAATCGAATGTACACTTTCAGCTTTCTGATAAAGGGGGACATTAACATGCAAAATAAAAACGCCATCACTCACTTTGAAAGTTTCTTTGACACGAAGTGGTCATCCTACAAACAGTTCCTTGAAATTCTAGATTTTCAAGCGAAAGTGGAATATTCTTTCTAAATGTATTGACAGACTAAAGATACAAGACTAATTTAATACACTTTGAATGGAAAAGCCTCACTCATTATATAGGTCTGAAAGAATAAACCCTAGCAAATTTTAAATATGAGAACAGAGACAAACACAAGAACTGCATTGAGCTATTGGTTTGTACAGTGTGATATTGACAACATCAAAACCAAAGTTGTCCAGTGCAACAGATGACTAGAATAATGCAGAGCGAAAAATGCAAGTACTTTTACAGTATTAAGTAAATTCTATCATTTTTACTGGATGTTAACCCAGAGAACTTTTACCGGGCTTCATTTAGTCCCGTGCTTTATCAAGCAAGCAAATGGAAAAACAACCGTAACTGCTCGGTGCATGCGAGGAAACACCTTTCTCACTCATGAAATCCTCTGGACTGACGTGTAGCACTTTTACCTGCATCAGCTTGTTTATATACTGACATGAGATGAACCTTCTTGCTGGGCACATAAAACAAGGCAAAACTTCTACATGATTTGTAACTACCAAGCTCTGTGCGTGCGTGTGTGTGGCAAGCCATGAAACTATTAAACTTTTTCACCCCTATCCTTTCAATTTTTTCTTCTCCTTGCCTTGTTGTTTATTGCATTCATTGTGACCCATCTTAGATTTGATCCTGACCTCTTCAAGGCAGAGATTGCTTTCTCTGTGTATTTTGTACAGACAGAAAATTGTTTTGGACATCAAGTAATTTGTTTCAAATACTGTTGGAAAGAACTATGAATTGATTTGGATAATCAATGTTAGCTTGTCTGTTAGTGAATCAGAAAGGAAAAACTACATTTGCTGAAAAATCATTTTAGATTGAATCTGAAAAGATTTGTAAAGGAATCTGACCAGCTCAAGTAGTTTACAATTTGTCTCAAAATTCTCCTGGAGGAGTCTCATAGAGGAACTGAAGCAAATGTTGTTTCTTGCATCTAAAAAGATTTTTTACCTCATGGAAGCTGTAGGACTTTATAGGCCTGTAATGGCTGAGAGACATTCAAGTATGGATTTCACTTGGTTCTTATGACTCAGAATAATATTATAATGACCTCTTTGTTGTTTCTGTGTAGTAATCATGGCTGTCAGCCATGCTACTCTCTGTAATTTCAAGGTTTTCATAACCATAAGAAGCAATAAAACAAAGAACTCTCCATTTTTAGCATTCTAAACTTCTCCCTCAACTCTCTTTTTACTGCAAAAAAATCAAGACAAATACTTTTTAAGCAGTATTTGACCATTCAGCAGAGTGCATCCAGTGTGAATATGAACCTCATGGCAACCAGGCACACACAGACTCAACAAAACCTGTCTTCATGGTCAAACAATACAAAAAATATATTTTCTACAGGTTTTCTTTACAAGAATGTCATGACTACAGTAGACAGGCAAAAGAAGAAAGTTCTTATTCAGCTGATTTAATGGTTTGCACAATACCTGATACAGTGGGAGACCAGGGCTGGGGGATTTTAAGTGCTCAAGTTGCACAGATCATGAATAATGATATTAAGCACTAAGTATTTAAGCATTTTGACTTATTTGCAATATGACAGGACATTTAATCATTGTAAATGTACTACTAATCAAAGCAAATTTCACCATGCATTTTCACATATTTCCTTATGCTCTTATATACCTACACGTACACCAACACACGGCTTAGTACAAAGACATAAAATAATTGAAGCAACTATTTCATAACCTTCATAACCTACAAAATAGTGACTTAGCAAGCTGCAGTCACAGGAATATCAACATAAATATACACCTATAACTATAGAAATATATATTTCAACCTGTCAGTGACTTCACTGGAGACATTTAGCACAAACAACATCTTCAGATAGTGTTGAAAGTCTTACTGCTGAAAGTCATTTCATAAGCCTGGTTATCACTTCTTGGCAGGCTGCAGAGGAAAACCTCTTCACCATCTTCTTCATAAGCACTTACCCAAGTAGCCAAGATTTAGTGAAGAAAAAGGTATCACCCCTTCTGTGTGAGTGTGTGTGAATAATTTCTATAGGTATCTGTGGGTACAGATGAAGAAATAATAACTGGAAAACACCAGGCTGAAGAGATTAAAAGGGCATACTGAGACATAGCATCTGACAGTCTCCCAGGAACCGGTATGCTCCAGTGACCAGAGGTCCTGTTGAATCTATAAGAAATTATGAATTAAGAACACCAAGAGTTGGCCAAATCTGTGCAAGGCCACCAGCACACCCTGGAATCAACAATGGACTGTGAGTCTTGAACCATATCCAGAAAGGTGAGGACTGCAAATACTACAGGACAGCACAGGCCTCATAAAGGAAGTCCCTTGAAGGACTTTCCAAACATCTATCTATAAGCCACCGGTCTAACAGATTCTAAACTTTTTTAGTAGCTGGAGCCTGGGGCTCTGGCCTACTGCTTTGTAGAAAATGGAGCAGAAGGCTAAAATTAGGGTACTGTATTGATTTCAAATAAAGGTGGCAATGAATCCACTGTGATTGGTAATGTCTAAAAAAACATGTATGGAAATGTTATTTTTGTTCCAGATTTTCCTCAGAGGTTTATTAAGCTTAACCACACCCACAAAGAAAGAAAACTATTTTCAACATCTTGACATTGAATGTCATTTTGTCTTGTCCTATATGTCTCACTTTACGTACTGTTTCCATACCCAGGAGATGACCTCTCCTGTCAGTTAGAGACGAGTTATAACTTTTAAGGTCCAAGATAGGCACAAATTGCCATTTTGTTTTACTCTCTGATTTTATATTAATGCTTTGATTTGTAATGTAGTGCAATTTCATTTGCAGTTTGTACTATCTTTCTAGGCAGATCAATTAAAGATAACCTAACAAATTCTTGATTATATTCAGAGAGTCAATTTTAATATTACTTACAAGAGGGGATTGTAATCTTATCAAAGATGTAATCTCTCCAGTTTTGCTTTTACTTACTGGGAAGTTTGAGCATTGTAATTCAAACCAATGTGATATGGAATATGAGCAAAGTCCAATTTATCGGTGTTCCATCATATAAACTAAATAAATAACAGTGTAATGAAGAAAAATCAAAGCTACAAAAAATATTTCCATTAAGCTGCCCAGAAATGCAATGACATTTCTGATAGCATATTTTAAGAGGCAGCGAATCTCAAAGCCAATGCATAGAGTGAGAGAGGAATCCAACTAATAGCAATTTCAGATGAAAATGCAATATCTTACTGGATTCAGAATGACTTTATATTGTCTTTATATTCAAAAGAGAGCATAGAAGCCTTGAAAGAGAACAATGAGACAGCTTGACTTCACTAAATCCTGCCTTCACTGAATATGGAAATGTCTGATGCTGTACAAAAAGAAAGTATTTCATGAATGGTTAATATCGGTAACATCCAACACTGGTTACAAGGTGGACATGAGACCCTTGCCTTACTGAAAATCAGATCTCATATCAGAATGTATAATTTTAGATATTTAACTTGAGACTTTTGTTAAACAAACTGTTGAGATACATAGATTATATTTCTATCAGGCTTTCTTTTTGCATACATGTCTTGGGGCACTGAAAATCCAATGTGTTTGCTGTTGAGCAGATGTAGGCATTTTAGGTCTGGTGAAATGAGTCAAATTCTGCTGCAAACACTAACATATTGGGGTTTAAATAGAATTCAGATAATCATTTTGCAACTTTCAAAATGCATTGCTAGTCATTATTTGTACATAGGTCTAGCTAAAGAGGGCTAGAAGAGGACGGAGTGTCCTCGGCTTCATCAGGAACGTTGCCAGCAGGTCAAGGGGTGCAATCCTTCCCCTCTGCTCAGCACTGGTGAGGCCACATCTGGAGTACTTGGTCCAGTTCTGGGTTCCCCAGTACAAGAGACATATTGACATGCTGGAGATAGTCCACTAAAGGGCGATGGAAGTGATAAGGGACTGGAGCATCGTTCATATGAGCAGAGCTGAGACTATTGAGCCTGAAGAAAGCTCAGGGGGAATCTCATCAAAGTGCAAAGTCTCTGAATGGAGACTGTAGAGAAGACAGAGTCAGGCTCTTTTCAGTGGTGCCCAGTGACAGAACAAGAGGCGATGGGCACAAGCTGAAACACAGAACGTTCCGCTTGAACATCAGGAAACACTTTTACTGTCAGAGTGATGGAGTGCAGGTTGTCCAGAGAGGATGTGTACTCTACATCCTTGGAGATACTCAAAAGCTATCTCGACCTGATCCTGAACAACCTGATGTAGGTGACTGAGTAAGTTTGGACAAGATGACTTCCAGAGGTCCCTTCAACCTCAACTATTCGGTGATTCTGATTTTGTGACTCAGGTCTCTCACATTCATTTTGGAAATTATCTGAAGTATGTAAAGACTTTCAAGACCAGTTTTGGCAAATATCAGCTCATGAAACCAGGGCAGTGGGAGGAATGACAAAACAGGAGTCACAAGGAACTGGGCTCAGATTTCAGCAGTACCATCCTTTGGTGGGCCTTCAATGCTCAAGTTCAGCTACATCCCACCTCACATGTGTGACTTGGCCTCTCGGGACTTCATGATGCTACAAGGTCTGCATCTGCTGAGCATCACTTCCATAAGCTGCCCTGACCTGAAAGCCCAGTAGGCCCTGCAGGCTACAGGCAGCCTCACGCTTATCCCAAAAGACATCCACCTAAGGGCACGTTCATCTATGGCAGCACAATCTTTTCTAAATGTCTTTTGGACCCCATTTTTAGAAGGATTTAGGGGTCTTTTAGCCAATCAAATGCACTCTCTGTGGTCCCAGGCAGATTTGATTAAGTTGTTATGTAGGCATCCAGGATACACCACATAGAGGTCATGGGAAGAGTGGGAGCAGGGAGTGGAAGGACTAAGGAACTGGATTTGATAGCAGCAAGACAGATAACTTGTCCCACTGTGGATCTCACACAAAATTAGACTCCTCAATCTCTCTTCCCATTTACAGTACCTCTTTCAGACACAGCTGGTGCCACTTGGCTGTTGTTTATGCAGATGTTCCAGCTGTTAGGGGCTTTAATCTGGCCCTTCTGCTACAGAGTTTACAGGATAAAAAGCGTTAGGCACTTTATGTGAATTATATATTATTCACAAACTAGATGTTCCCAGCTTCTGTAATAGTCCATCTTCAAGGCCTCCAGGCTGCAGCCAGTGCTCTGGGCAGCTAATCAGTGGGGAAAGTTGCAGCAAGGTTTTGCTTGCTTTGAAGCCGTCGGTTGCAAGAGACTATACACGGATCTGAATTGGGCACCTGGGAGCTTAGGCTGTAGTTATAGCTGTGAAAACTGCAGCAGTGCCAACACGGTGAATCTAAGCACCGATCTGTTGTTTGGGGAGCCTGAGTTATTTTGAAAGCCCCAGCAAATGACTGTCAAGGAGACTTAGGGCTACAGCTATAGCTTGTGATGGGATGTTTCACAGAGGTGCTATCTCAGCTCCTGAAGTGGAGTAGTAGCATCAGTTCAGGTCCACCCCAGTAAGTGTATTTACCCTCTCTGAATGGGATGGTTGCTTGGACGAAGAAACCTGCTGAGACTGGCATAGCTGCTGAATAGGAGAAATTTTGATTAGGAAAGAGAGCTGCCTGTTCCATCTAAACATGAGGAGAAACTTCATTACTCTGAGGGTGGCAGAGCCCTGGAACAGGCTGCCCAGAGAGGGTGTGGAGTCTCTGTTTCTGGAGATGTTCAAAACCCTCCTGGACACATTCCTGTGCAACCTGCTCTGGGTGACCCTGCTCTGGCAGGGAGTTGGACTAGATGATCTCCAGAGGTCCCTTCCAACCCCATATCATTCTGTGATTCTGTGGTTCTGCTCACAGCTGTGCCGAGTAGATATCCCAAAACTCCTTTGTCTCTCAGCAACTTATGAAAACTGGACTTCAGGTTCCCCAATCATTTTAGAGTGGCACTTCTCTTTCTCAATTTCTGAAATAAAAATGACTGTTCCACCAGTAAAGAGTAGATGGCAATGATGGAATTAACTATGGTACATTCAGGGCTTATGTTCCCATGAGACGTGTCTCACATCAAGACTGTAAGTCTCGCACAGCCCCAAGCAACAAATCCAGATATAGCTTTAAAGCAACACATTTGAAAAAAACACTGTTTTCTCATTAGATAGTGTCAAACATTACTTTCTCATACTTGCGTATGTTCCTCCTCTTTGTAGTGAAGCTCTGAGATGCTGACCTCTAGTATCCCATTTCAAAGTTGTAGTGGTATTTAATGAAAAAATAATCCAAAAAGGTTTCTAATCTACAATAAAAACAGTTTTGCCTATGCACTCTCCATTTAGAAAATCTGACATTTTAAACTAACCTTGTGGTAACACTAAATGCCCCGTATTTATTTAGTAATGTTAAATAAAATTTGCCACTTGTTAGGGCTAGCTACAGAACATAAGGCTTACAGACATTTTTTTTCTGCCTAAAATGAGACTTGTAATTCAATTATGTACTCATAGGGGGAGAAAATGGTGCATGTTCCAGCTAGCAGCCCCCATTGTCCACATGTGCATTCTCAGATCAAACAGATCTAATAATTCCTTGTTAAAGTCATCATTTCCCATTAGATGAGCAACTGTGGCTGGTAAAAGGTAATGGTTACAGTGCGTTACACAATTAACACAGTGTGAAATGAACTGAAATATGTTTTCTAAAGAGGATTTTCAATGGAAATGGAGTATTTAGACTCTGTGTATCAAAGATACAGATCCAAATGTGGGCTGTGCTGAATGTTTTTACATAACTGACAGTGTGCTCACTCACAGCAGCTCTTCTACTACATGTTAAAATTAGTATGTTGTCAAAAGCATATCAAACATTCTTTAGGGCTATGAAAGAGGAAATTCACATTAGAAGAGAATCACTTGAAGTTGTCTGGATATACATAAATGATGGAAATGTTTTCAGGCTTTGTAATGATTTCTGCCACAAAATGTACTAAAAATTCAGATAATCACATGCACTGCAATGGATAATAGACAGCAAGTTTACTGTAAGTAGAATGAATTCAGAAAAGAAAATTACATTGCTCTGAAAAAAAAAAAAAAAACCTAGCAAAGCCATGAGTGAGCAGTTTACTGTGTTTTCTGCATGATGTGTGCCAAATTACCCAAGTATAACTCAAGTAGTCAGTGAAACACAATATCCAGCAGTTCATAGATACAGAAGTTGCTTATCAATTCATGCAGCTTCTGTCTGTCAATAAAGAGAGCAGGTCTGGTAGCAGATATCTGATCTGAAAAAAAAAAAATTCCCTAAGTCCTTTCATGTAGTAGAGCATTTTTTACTACCTATCGGCTAAATGCAACTCCATGGAATTGAAGGCAATGAGACCATTTAATATCTCACCTGGGTAATGACACATCGCTGGAAGTTGCCAGAAGGTGCTCCAGAAGATAATGTTGCAAGTTCTGTTCTTCAACTGCATAAATCCTTAGGGCCAACTTTTTTAAGATTTATGCCCTGTCTCCAGGGACAGGTGGTGACTATTATGCACCAGCTCCAAGCCAGAGTCATCAAAGCCAGCTGAGACTTTAGAGCCTTTTAGAAAGGTCATTTAGACCCTGCTAACAGTCCTTCCTTCCCAAATGGATTTACTGGTATGAGCCAGCCTCACCAGCTCAGAGCACTGTGAAGGGTTGTGTGCAAGTGGCAGCCTCTGACCATGTAGATAATTCCTGAGATACTGTTGTGCTCAACAGAGCAAATATCTAACCTTGAGGTGACCTTTAGGGGTCTTTGGTGGCAAGACCTAACCACATGTTAGCTAGATGCAAAGATATGGGTAAGCATCTCAGAAAAGGATTTCAGAAGACTGCCATGTACTGGGGTAGAGAGAATCAGGCAAAGCTAAATTCAGCTTCCAGTCAGGATGAGATCAGGCCATTTGGTAACTAAGTTACACTGAGAAAAAAAAAATGTGACACACTCAAATGTGTCTTCCCCTTGGGACAGGAAAGCCTGTCAGGTGAAGGGATACAGAAAATAGATGTGGAAACAAAGAGGGGCTTAAAACCAAGGGTCTATCTACAATATACAACGGAGCACAGTACAGAAATCTCCCTTTATTTTTTTTTTATTTCTATTTTCATTATCTTTTTTCTATCTTGTTCTTATGCTGGATTTCTTTATCACAATTATTCTATTGCTCTTCTCTTGAATGTTGCTTTACTGCAGATCTCTGTGCTTGTCCTTAAGGCTTTCATTTTACAAGCCCACAAGGTATTAGGTGTTTATGAGACCAGCTCAGAGCATACTTGTTGGATACACATTTTGTCCTAGCAATAGGGTGCAGCAGCATTTAGATAGTTTTGAGGTACTAGACAGTATCTCCATATCTCCTTTTCCTCCTGTTCCTCCCTAACCTTCCCTTTTATCATCCATACTACATACTTTCAAGCTCCCATCTCAGTTTAGCTGGGTTTTGGAACAGGGGCTACCTATTTTTGTGGCTTCACAATGGCTGAGATCACAGATCCCACCATGTAAATAGTAAGTAATAGTAAGCAATAAATAAATAACCATCTGACAGATCTCAAAAATCAATAGTTCCATTCTTCTTCTTGCAATGGTCTGAAGGGAGACAGAACCTTTTGTAGGACTGTTCCTGTTGCAGTATCAAGATCACACTCTTTACGTTCCCTGGGAGGGGGATGAAGAGGTGTTTGGTTTTGAAGATGAGGAAGACAAGCCATGAGGCAATATATCCACTGAATAGATCTTGCCTCTTAAAAAGAGAAAGGAAAGACTGATTCAGCTGTCTTGTCCACCCCAGTGAGAAGATTCAGTAATGTTAGTCCATGAGACAGTCACACCTTTCTGTAGCCTGTGATGTCTTTGGTTTGCGGGAGTATTCACTAAAATCCTGATGGAAAATCCAGTGACTCCAGTATGAATCTTGTCACAGGTTTCAGTGGGCTTGAAGTTAGGTATCACATGAGCAGTCAGATACGCATTTGAAGCTGCTCCAAAACCGAGTACTTCAAATCATGTCAGTGTTTTCATTTAAGCAAAGAATGACAGGAAATACAGACCCAAAACCGACCCAATGTGAACACTTTGAAGACTTGAATCCCTCAGAGTGTAAATTTGACCTTGTAAGTATTACCTCTGTGAAAACGATGCGATGTGACTTGCCTGAACAGTGAAATGCTAGAGCGTGATATCTCATTCCAGAGTTGAAAATACACACAAAAGAAAATATCAACTCTTAAATCAAACACAAACCATACCCATTTGCAGATGATGTCCAGTTAAGTTACTTCAAATGATTGGCAGACAGACAGAGTTTACAGTCAAATCTCTTATAACCAGCAATTTATTTTCAGTCTGCAGACCTTCCAAACTACTCTTCATGAGTCAGATTGTCCGTACATGATTTTTTCAATACACTGAGGGCATTTGAGAGTTCAAACTTACAAAGAAAAGATTGGCAGTAACGATGTTCTTCAATAGCTCTTTTCAGAAACTTCAAAACAATGACCTGTAATTGTAGATGAAGAAATGTTGTCATCTCTCAGCAGAATGGCTTTTCTTCAAGTGGAATATGTGCAATAAAGGCCCTTATATAATTGTCTAGAGGAGTGGTGAAGGGGACAGAGGGAAGTGTGGGGATCTTCAGACAGGACTACAGAAACGGCCAGGGGTAGGAAAAGGGGACAGATCTACCTTCCTTGAACAGCAGGAAGCAGCGTTGAGTGACAAGAGACTATATGGATGCAAGAGCTGGTGCAGTGCCACAAGGAAGAACTGCTCAGCAGTTGTTGTCTCCTTCCATTGGCATGGTCCTTGGAAAGGCGAGGTTCCACTCTGCCCTTACTGGTGCTGATGGTTAACAGGACTAATAACAATAGAAATATAAAAAATTGAAGAGCAGAATGACACACCTCTGACAAAATGTCTGCAGGAAATGAGCCAATTTATGCTGGTCAGGCTGTGAGGCAACTGAGAATAATTGGTATTTTTGTTCTAATAGTGAACAACACTGCAAATAAACTCTGAGTATATTGACTAATCAGTGAACAAGTAAATAGAGAGAGAGAGAGACACTGCCCTCCATTGCAATGTAAATGGTCTTTCCTCTGTTTAATTAAGCTGTAGAGGTTCAGTTCACAGAAGGACAAATGCACCTTGAAGCCCATCAAGCTTGTCCTTATGACACTGAACCCAAAGTTTCACAAAATTCTTGCTTAACTGTTGACTGTCCATATATTCACCTTGAATAACCAGTCTCGCTTCTGCAAAAGACTTCAGGCCAAAATTACCTTTGTTCAGCTGTTGTCTATCAGGCAAAGAGGTAAAATCTACACTTCTCACAACTTTTAACAATAAAGCTCCAGGACACTTGAAAGCTCCTACTCTACTTAAGTACTGACCACAATGAACAATTTGAATACCTAACATATGCTTAAAACTGAGACATGTGTCTTCCTGAATCCCTGGAGGTGTTCGATCCAGTAGACTTTTTCAGAGCACATAGAAAAGGATAGGAATCATAGCCTTAGAAAATGCAGCTACAGTGGGGATGTTGACAGAGTAGAGAACCAAATTCACGTCTTCCACTTTCTAGACAAGTGTTGTAACCAAACGGTTCTCACAAGAATGGTGAGGATGAACCCTGGATATTTTTAAAGGGAAATCTTTGCTCAGTTCTTTGAAAGAAAGAAAGGACTGAGGGCTGATTCAACTTATACTGTGGCTGTCATGAGATCTGAGTCAGAGAAAAAAATAAGACTCAGTGGCTGGAGACAACAGGTCAGAGGAAGAAGAAACAGAAAACTTCTTTTATCAGCAATCTGCAGAAATGAAACTGGTGTTAAATGAAATAACTTCCTCAGTTCCAGTTCAGGCTCCACAAATCTGCTTCAACTGATTTTGGCTGTGAACTTACTTCCCTCCAGATCAAAAGCTGTGCAGCTGTATCACCTCAATGATGTTCTCACATTTAAACCTGCCACAGAGGTATATTAGCCCGGAAGAGTGTGTTAATGCAACTATATGGCCTCCTCTTCATATCCATTCTGATCGGAGCATTGGCCAAGTCTGTCTCTACCTGCAAGTAGCCAAATAGACCTGAACCTTTGTTTTCACATGAAGCCACACCACGTGTTGTAATAGTCACATTAGAACCAGAGGTAAACAGAGAGCTGACAGCTAATAGTAAAACAGTGTAAAGGGTAAATGTAGGTGAATTTTGTCCTCCAAATATTTGCAGTTAAAATTTTATAAAGAAGGATCAAATTCAGTTTAAAACTAAATGACAAAAATTGAATGGTGGTCAAAGTCAAATAGTATTTATAAAGGTTAAAATCCTTGTTTTGATGAGAAGGTAGTATTAACACATAATGTTAACCTTACATAGCTTCTCTTAGGCGTGTGGTGCCCATTAAAACATAGGAGCTTGTCTTAGCGTTATACAAAAGCCATTGCCCCAGACTGGAACCTCTGAGCCAGACAAGGACTGTACTTGTAATGCAGAGGCAGTAACAGGCCAAGGGTAAGGGCTGCTTCTAATCCATAAGGAACTGTGGGCATAAATCCCAAAGAGACTACAGATATCCTCCCCTGGGGAATTATTTCACTCATTAATATGAGAAGGAATTAGGCCTTTAATAACAGCCACTAATTCCAAGAGAAACTTTTTCTGCCTTGAATTTGCACACAAAAAACTACCCAGGGTTTGAAGTTTATGACCTTCCTTCCACCCCAAAGCGGATAAGTTATAAAAGTATCTCATTCCCTCAACACATGAAAGTTTTCTCTTCTGGTGAATAATCTGGTGAGTTTTCTGTTTAGTCCCCAAATAAACATTTTTTTAAACTCAAGTGATTGTAGTCTAAAAACCGTAACTGTAAAAGTGCCATCCTGGTTATTCTGGCAGTGCTAAGACCCCATCTGTGCCATCTCGCAGTGATTTACAATATCATTAAAGACTATGAAGAGCTGATGTTGTAACTTTGAAAGGGAAAAGGGGAGGAGAGGGATACATTATTGAATACCAAAATCACCTTGATAAATAGGAGGAATGGTCTGAAATCAATAACAGGAAATTCAATAGAGACAAGTGCAGAGAACTACACTTGGGGCTTGTCTGCACAGGCAGGTTAGTAAAGCAAATTAAAGCATGAATTTACAGTATGCTTGCTGCCGCGTAGTAGCTTTTCATGCTGACACTCTTGTGAAGCGGTAAGTAAAGCTCTGTGTGATGTTGTCTACTCCATGTGTTGCATGAAGCCGGCATTAGTGTAGGCTACAAGTATCCACAGGGGATAGCGGGAGACTATCGTGGTCTGGGAGACTGGCGTAGCGAAGCTGGTGTGCTGTAATTTTGTACCCACTCTTACTGCAATTTACCAATGTAAATGCTCCATTAGGCAAAAAAAAAAAAAATAATCAAATGCACAAATAGAAAATGTGGAATTACAGGTTAGACAGCATTACTGCATAAGCAAGTTGCAGTCAGCATAACGAGCGTAGTCAGTGACAAACGATGGAAAGTAACTATAATATCGGTGTTACATACAACACTGTTACTAGCATATAGAAAGGAAAAAAAAGACAATTATTCATAGCCTGCTTTGCTCACTGCTGGTAAGGCATCAGCCAGAACAGTCTGTTTTCTTTGGGGTTCCACACTTGAAAGGGTAGGCAAGTTTTACAGCAGTCACAGGAATGCTGTCAAACACTCTGTAAGAACTGAGACAGCTTAGTCTAGAAAAACTATGGCTTATGGCTGAGTCTCGTAACAGCCATCAAAGGTGTAAAAGAATGCTGTAAAAGAACCTCCTGCTTGTTTTTTCAGTGAAAGGGGATTTGGAAGGAATTAATTGCTTCATTTGTAATGGCGATTTTCAATACTAGCACTTTGGAAGCGTTGAGGTATACCAACCTGAGGGGTACAAGAGCATGTCAACAATGGGAGCAAGGAGAAATGGGTTTATTACTTTCATTTCTAACATCAAGACATGCCAGTTCTAGGAGCAAGAGTGAGAAAGAGAAAGAGAGAGAGAAAGTGAGAGACTTCAAAAGCAGCTTCCCTTGGGGGAAGGGCATAAGAATATATGGTTTGAGAAATACCGGCTGAGTTTTGGGCCAGATTACCTTGAGAGAACAAGGAACCAAACACACTGGATTGTCTTTAAAACAATTCATAGTTTAGACAAACATCTTTAAGTGTGGTCTAAGCATTCTTGAACCTTTTTCTGGGCAGTAGCTCAGAATTAGAGAGTTTGCAACGCCCTTTCACTAACCTCTTCACTATAGAATATATCTATAGAAGTAGAGCTAAAATGTAGCCTTTCTAGTGGCCCGTACTTGGCTCAAATATATTCTTTGCAATTAGCTGTGGGGCAGAAATATCTATTGATTGAAGCCTGAGAGCAAGTTAGGGGGACTTTTATGTCTGATCGTTTACCACATAGTTTCAGTGTCTCATCTAACTTATCTTCCTTGTCTTCTCTATATGTAAAAAGATTATATCACACTTATCATTGAAAAGAATAATAAACATGATGTTTACAATTATATGTAAAATTATGCTTATATTTATATGAATTGTCTTATTATTCATTTGCATTTGGTTATTTAATTGCCATTCTATATGCCTCCTGGTTATCCATATATAATTTGCACCATTGAACACGTTCTGAATTTACAGCTTGCATGTTATAATGGGTTCAACACACCTTATATTAGGACCCAGCTAACCTAAAAAAAGAAGTCTTTGAGTTGACCGCATTTCTCTTCCTCAAAGACAGCAGATGGAAAAGATCTAAAGCTGGGAGATGAAAATTCTGTACCTGCTAGGGAAAGGGTGGAGAGTAAATTTAAAGGATGCCAACTGGATAAACTAAAAGATCTGGAAATTTGCAAATTCAAAACATGCAAGGGGAAATTATGATGACAGAAAGTTATTTGCCTTCTCTTGGCCACTAGCCATCAGAGCTAAGCCACAGAAGCGTAGCAAAGAAAACAAAATGTAAAGCCTTTTTAAAAATAATGTTAATAATATCAGGGCAAGATTGAGAGGAAGTGGAAGGAATAGAATAAGCCCACAGGTTGGCAATTATGACTGTATATTAGCCCACTACCTAGAGACATACAAGAAATAGGAACAGGAAACTAAATGGAAATAGTGTGAATTTACTAGAAATACTGTGAAATTCTGTTATTGATTTGTTCTACCTCCAAAGATATCATTTTGCCTTTCAGTGATATTTAGACACAGGCAACAACTTTCTTAACATCAGTTCCCACCCCTATGAATAAAGTATCTACTTACATTTTCATGGCATACTTAAATCTTTACCTGAGGATTATTTACAAGCACCACTACCACTTGTTACTTACTATTTCTAAATGAGTTAATGCAATCATCTCATTAGCTTGATTTTAGTAAAATATGAAATTATATATCTCATCTGCTCCTGTGTGTAGAACACATTAGCTTGGAGCGCTACCCACACGTGACCTGAAACAGGCAAAATGACTTCAAACAAAGAGTAGAGTAAGAAAAAGCACATCAAACAGGTGAAAAGGCACACCAAAAAATCAGTCAGAAAAGAACAATAAACTATTTCATATATAGACATCACAGTAGCAACCTAGAAGTAGGTCTAAGTAATTTGCTAACGAAGTTCACAGGTGATTCTTACATCTGTGAGGTTAGAAGTGTAATAAAAATGGGCCTAAAAAGGTAAAGTTGCAGAAAATAGTGGTGTAGGAAAGCAGCTATTAAGATATCTGAAAACAGCTGCTTTAAACTCAAATGGTAAATGAGAAAGAACACTGGAAAACAGTATAATTAAGGCTTGCCATTTGAATTAGAAATAATAGTGGAGAGCTCATTAGAAGCAAATTTTTTGCAGTTTGAAACCTGAAAGAGACCATTGTAACTATGAACATGGAGGAAATTCGTTAGAGAAAGGTGATGAGACCCTTTATCGCTGGGATTCCGTCTAAAATATTGCATTCATTTGCAGTGTTTAACTGTAACAGAGACTGAGGAAATGGGAATTGTTCTGAAAAGACCAACACAGTTAATGAAAGGGAACTTTACAGGTAGTACTTGTGCAATTAGCAAAATTATCTAAATGGAGAAAACTTGTAAGATTCCCATGAATAAATGAAAGGGATGCTTTTACCTCAATATGAGGAAAAACCTTCTTTCAGGGGTCTAAATTCAGTTACAGTACAGTCTGCAGGGAACTTGCTAGGTAAATGCCTTTCCTATATCTCTGGATTTAAGCAAAAACACACACACACAAAAAAAAAAACAAAACAAAAACAAAAAAACCAACCAAACCAACCAAAAACCAACCAGAAATAAATAGAAACAAAAACAAACCCAACAAATCCCAACCAAATAAAA
This sequence comes from Numenius arquata, assembly GCF_964106895.1. Lineage (NCBI taxonomy): Eukaryota > Metazoa > Chordata > Aves > Charadriiformes > Scolopacidae > Numenius > Numenius arquata. The sequence goes on from NC_133582.1 coordinate 60,582,704, forward strand.
CTGTCATGAGTGCAAGATCACAGCAGTCCCTGCCAGTCAAGCTCTATTATTTCTGTTTTGTTCACCATCAGCAATAAGAGTTCTGAATTTTAAATGTAGCCGCTAGAATGGAGTCCAGAGTATTTGCCACTGGAGGGAGTATGTTGCAATTGTTGAAACTTCCTTGCAAAAAAATCCAGCTTTATTCTCAAAACCTCCACACACTATGGCTGACCAAAATTCTACTTCCACTCAAGAAATTCAAAGATGCTTCATAAATATGATATAATAAATTTCACCACAACTATAGCTATTCTATATTGTAAGAATTAATATGACTTTTATTCGTGCTCCATATGTGACCTCATTTTTCCTCAGGTTACCTGTTTCTGAGTAGGCTTTTGCATCTCATTTTAGATTCACTGTGACCTAGATGAGGAATTGAAAGTCTCATGTTATTTATGCCTCTGCCAAATGTGTTTTTACTTATTTTCTGTGATGAACAGATCTGTAAGTACACTGGGCTTTTCCCAGGAACGCAGTAGTGCTTCCATAATATCCTGAACAAAATATCTGACTGACATTTTGAAATGGCCAATTTCCACATCTTCACTGATGTGTATGAACTGTTTCAACTTTATAAAATTTTTTTTGGTCCCTCTAATTTCCTGTTAACAACAGGCAAAGTTCATTTCACAGATTACTAAAGCCTCTCCTCATAGCAATATCTCTACTTGCTAGGTGGTTGAGGTCCACTTTGACCTAGGAATAAACGTCAAACAAGCTCCATTCTCAAATGCTATCTTTGACAATGGGACCATAGCTCTCTTAGAAGTAAAGTTCACATGATCCATTGGTTTGCTCCTGATCTAAGGCACCTACAAAAAAAATCCCGACATTTGTTTCTTTATCCCAAAGACAAACTAAGATAAAGGATTTAAAATTATGTATACCATGCACAGGACATCAGTCCACGCTGAAGCAGAGATCCACCAGCTGCGCCCTTCAAGCAAAATAAAAAAAAATTCTATAGACATATTCGAATGAGAAAATAAACTCCTGTACAAAACAAAGCGATCTCCTTATTAGTTTGGGTAATGATAATACTTTAACTAATTATCAGGGAATATAGAAAACAATGAAAATATTTTATTTTTACCCATAGGATGCATCAACCATTTTGAAAGGATCATTACATGTATCAGATCATATTGTCAGGTGTCAGATCATACTGTCCCTGCCCCAGGGAACACAATATTCCCACAGTCCTGCAATTTACTGTATCTTTACAAGTGACAATTTAATTTAATAAGTTCTCATTCCAAAAACAGCAAAAAGTTTTAACCTTATCCATAGCTAATGAATTTCTCAAATTTATCTAGAAAATTGATTAATCTATGGATTTTAGCATCATTTCAGTTAGATATTATCCATTCTTAAAAAATAAATTTAAAAAAAGATAAAGACTGCTTATTAGGCAATAGCATGTGCTTCTACTGTCAAAATGTCTTTGGAAATAGTATTCATACTCATACATTAAAGCAGCAACAGGGTAACTCATCAAAGGACTTTAGAATAAATGGCAATCAAGGTTTCAATCTTTTAATACATGCACAAAGGGTATCAGTTGTTTCACTTCTCATGGATTCCAGACTGCTACAGTGGAATCAAAATTTTTGCAAAGGGTCAGGAATGTTTGCATTTCACTGACGTATATAGGAGTATTGGAAAATCTTTTGTGAACTGTGCATATTTTTTAAAAAAACCTAATTTTATACATAATATGCCTGAAATTTATAAATACATAATTTACAAGAACTCTGCAGTAGACTGTTTTGAAAACTGGGAATTCTTGGCATGAAAACTATTTCCAAATAGGCATTGTACACGTTTCTGTATTATGTGGCTCCTAGAACAACAGAATACAGACTACAATGCTGAGAACACAGTTCGGTGTCTTCTGGTGAAGAAGAATTCTTTAGATCTTTAGGTCAGTTTTGCTGTAAAAGTAGCAGATATTTTGTAATCCTCCACAAATCTCTAACACACCATTTTCAGAGTAGTTTATGGTATTCCTAAAGGATTCCAAGTTACTCAGAGAATGCATAAGGAAGTAATGATTTATTAACAGTAAAACTGCCCTCGGACTAAACCCTTTGAGGAGTATTACTTAAATCTCGAGGCTAATATGCACCAGAACACTACAAGACTTCCACTCTGCTCTCCTATACATGAAGTTTGAACGTTTCTTAGTTCATTGTAAATAAGTACAGTAAATTACAACAATTTCTGACATCATACTTTTTAAGTAAGGGAAACTTTAAAAGCCAAGGGGTTGGTAAAGGTGAATTTATTAGTTTGCTTACTATCCATGCAAATTTGGGACAAGGGGAGAAAGGGCTAAAACTTTACGGGTGACTTCATAGAGTGGGAAGAAAGTATATTTTCTGTCCCATGCTGGATTATTTTCACAAAACTAACAAGTGAAAGTCTTCCAGCTTTCCATCACTGTTTAGAACTTTGATCAGTGATTTTTGTGATGTAAAACCACCTGTTTTCTATATCCCAGATTCCTCTTTTCAAAATCACAGAAGCTGACACATGCGTTCTATCACTGACCCATCCAAGGCAAGTTTAATACAATGATCTTTGCTCAAGGGCACGATCCATGTGTGAACAAAACCAGTCTCTTCGTTTCTTACAAATAAATAGCTCAACCTTCTTTAATCCTAAAAATATACCTTCAGAGATACACGTCTTTATTACGTCTAGAATTAGTGAGTTATAGTGATGCAACATTTGCCTGGCCTAGCACTCCGGTAAGGCATTGTTCATGTGCAAGACCCAGATACCCACACATACATTGGTTAACTGAATTAACAAGTTCGTGTTCATTAAATTCCTTTTTCAAATGGCAGAACCAAAAACATTCTTTAAAAAAGTTAGCAAGCGCGAAGTATTTCCCCAAGAGACTGAATGAAATGCAATGAACTCACACCTAAGCAACCCATTATATATTTTGATATTAGATCACTGTTTCACAACCAGATTACCAAAAGAACTCTTCCAAGTTCAAACTCAAGAGCATTTAGGAAGAATAGCAAGTTCTTCAGTGGTTCAAGACTAAAAAATAATATGACTGACTGTGACAGAGGCAGATAAAGTACCAACTACCCCAATTAAAAGTATTAAAACCATTGCATGATGAATAATTCCTTTTTGTATTGATGTGACTTGAAAAGTTGGTAAGTATATTTATATGAACAGAACGTACATACTTCATATATTTATGGGAAGTTTTAAAAATGAAAGGAAATAATGAAACTGTAACAGTAATAGTATTTCACATCCATTTTTCAGAAATATAAATGAGAACACAAAGAGTGTAATGCTCACTCATAATACAGATTGCTAATATTTCTAATCATATTTAATACTGGAATTCTACATACTATTAAAAGGAAATTTGTATTGAACTCAACAGCAAAATTCCCATCGAGTTTAACAGAGCCAAGATTTTATTCTTGGTCATAGCACAAATTACTTTATGGTTTATATTCAGAACAGTTACTTTCCATAGAGCACAAATGAGGAAACACTACCAGTATAATCACAATTCCTGTCAAAAAAAAAAAATAATTGTATCTCAGCATATTCCCAAATGAGATCAGAACCTGGACTGTATGGCTTGGACCATTTCTTTCTCCAAATCTGCCCCGGGTCCAGGATTGTCCTGGGAAATGTCATAGATAATGAAGAAATTCCCACAAGCACATCTGTTCAAAGGATCCAAAGCAATAACAATATGGAATTCTCCTCTCCTACTCATACATCAATGGGAAAACATTTACTGATCAATAATGTTATCCATTTGCTTTGTTTCATTCTCATTTAGGTTCTTCACATTTCAGCAAGAGAGGTCCACAACTGGAAGCTGTTTCAAACCTCTCACTCCTTGAAACATGAGTGTTTATTGGGACTTTGGAGAAGTTGTTCATGATGCTGCGCATATTTGGCAGCTGACCCATAGCTGTGTTTACAGCTTTGACATGAGACCACAGAACCTGGGGCTGAGGGTGGAATAGGGAAGGCAGCATTGCCAGGAATGATAATTCTGAAAGACAGGAGATGAAATACTGAGTTCTTCTTTGGGCAGCCTTCTTTTAGATATGGACTTGTTATAACTTGTTGGTTATCTTGAAGCTGGGGGTGAAATATGCCACTATACACAAAAAAAAAAAAAATATAAAAGCTATGAGCTTTTCGTTTATAGGAAGAAAATTCCCTCGTACCATAAAAAGGGATCTCTTCATTCCATAAAGAGAGATCAGTGCCTCAGAGGAGGCTAGAATTAAGGCAAAGGCAGGCCTGTGTACACGGAGAGTGGCTCCATGTTTCCCCACTTCTAAATGATAATTAATCATTTTAAAGAAAGCCCTGCTCCTGTAGTTTCTTGTCTGAGTTGAGGCATCCCTTCAAGTTAGCAAGATCCTTCAGTAATGAGATCTGCTTGCTAGGAATAGGGCCCAAGAAATTTTTACATATCCTTCATCTATGTCTATAGGTATTTGCAGACACACGCACACACATGTACATATACACGCACAGACATGCACACACAGAGATTTATAAATATATGTACATATGCAAAGAGACCAGATTGAAACCCATGTCAGACTTGGAGTGTTATCCACTTGTCAGAACCATTTAAACTACTATCTACACAGTACATATTGAAACTCAACTTTAAGATTTTTTATTTTTATGTACAGTTCATTTTTTTCCTCTGGAAATAAAATATCTAAATACAGACAGACTGTAATGTTGTATATGTATAGCTCTCAACAATACTTTAGCTGAATAAATGCTTTGTACATAGTTCTGTCTTTTAATGGAGTTTACAGCTACATTGATAAAATGGATTCCTCATTTCCTTGATTGTTTTTAACCAATAACAAGCAGAGAGACAATTACAAGTTAATATTAATAAGCAGCTCAAATAACACCGGTTAAATTATGTACAATACAAACCATTCATACAAATGAAGACTAGGATATTGAATTTGTTACAATATTTTGTAATAAAGATAAGACAGCCACTTATAACTTACATGTTCTCCGCCAGGCATTTTCCTTCTTAGGGATCAGTGGGAGAGTTTTTTAGTAGCTTAGCTGACCTAAACTCAACCAGGTTTAAAGAATCAGAGCTTAAAGAGTCAGAGAAACATGAAACCAGAATGTCTGCCCACATGTAAATTCCAAATGTTTGCCCATCTTTACTAGTAACAGGCTCGCTCCACGGAAAAAGAGCCACCTAACACCACCTCGAATGTGCCTACTGTATGCTGGAAAAAAGTCACAATGCTTTGCTGTGTTCATATAATAAGGAATACTGAACTCTAGACACACATTTTTTCCCATTTCCACAAGTATTTACTCCTATAGTGTTATTTACCAGTACAGCTACTCCAAGCAGTAGAATGCATGAGTGGGAATTATTGATTGGCATGTACTCAAAGAGATTTCCATAACAGTCTGCGTTAGAAACCATTCTCTGTCTAGTTAATCCATTTTGCTTGATGATAGGTTATCCCGAAACCTCAGATATCAGACAATGAAAGCTCTCTTAACAGGACTCTCAATAGACGTGAGCTGAAAAGAGTGTGTGTCTCTGTGTGTGTGCATGGTTTTATTTCAAATCCATAGTGATTTACAACTAGATTGATACATGGAGCTGACTGGGCAAAAAAATTACATTAGATTGTTTTCCACTAACATATTTGCAGCCATTTGACATCAGCAGCAGCGGGTAGACACATTCCAGGCAATAGATGTGGCCTTCCTCCTCGAGGTTACAGCCCTGTCATACCTCTTTGATTCCCCAGGCTTCAGTCTCAGACACGAGTTGGTCCTCACCCTGATGGGAAGTAGGGTGTGTCGCTGTGGTAGTTGTAATCAGGACACACCTTCTGTACTAGTTTATAATCTGTACTATAAAAGGAAATGTAAATACAGATTACTTTAAAGGGCTTGGAGCAGAGCCATGACACGTGGCTCTGGGTCTGCTCCTGATAACAGGTTTTTGAAGGGTCATAGTTGCAGAGTGTGTTCTTGGTAGCCTTGTCAACCTTTTCGTACTCGATTCGACAGTTAAAGGACTTCGAATCTTTGGCATCAATCACCGTCTGTTGTGCCAAGTCAAATTCCACTATTTTTGTAGGGGGCACTAGGCTCACAGATACATTCCCTTGACCAGTGGAGTTATGCCTGAAGTAAACACTAAACGTCCCATTGCCATGGTCAACGATTTTCCCCGTTATTAACAGATTTAGCTTCACAGTCTTGATGTTGGAGTGAAAATCGCCCCAGCCAAACATTTTCTTAAATTTTCCAGTCTTGACGATGGGCCGTCTCTTTGCTCTGGGCCGAGGCTCTTGCAGGTCTGTGGAGTTCCTCAGCCAGTCCCAGAGATCTTGCTCAGAATAAGTTTCTGGGGCATCGTATCGCAGGTCCAAATCTGTATCGTTTTCCTTTCCGCGAAAAGTCTGTGACAGCAGTCGGCTGATGGACAAGTCTTTGCTACTTTCTGTCCATATGTGCTTTAGTGTGGATTTGGAGCTTCCTGATTTTAGAAGTTCTGTTTTTCCTCCATTTGTTAAATTTGCGCAGGTAACCTGAAAAAGAAAGAAGGGAAAAAGAAAGAAAGGATATATTGAGATAAGTAATACGAACCCCATCATTCCCACCTGAAACCAAAATGATCAGATTTCAAAATCATATGGAAATATTTTTTGGAGAAATTAAATAATATCTCTGTACTCAGCAAAACAAAACAGAAACAACTGTTTTCCTCTTCCTTCTGAGTAGTTTTTATTTCTCCTTTGCCATTCTTTTATGCTAGCCTTCAGATTTAATCCCACCCTTTCACTTTATTCTTCAGTGTGAAAGCTACTTCTGTTACGATGCGTATGTAATGAAGTAGGGCAAAGAGTAAGGTACAGAGCCATGTCATCCCCCCCTCTGTATGTGGCTTTCACTGGCCATTTCTCATCACAGGGTGAAATACTCTTGCTTGAATGTTCTCTCCGCAAAGCGACTGCGTCTTCCACCATCAGTCACATCCATTTATTTTTGCTGCCCCTGGAGCCCACTGTCAGGGTGCTGTCTTGGTGGTGCCAGCCTGACCGTGCTCAGAGCCCGTGTCGTTATAAATATAATAATAGTAATATAATTTTCCTACTCCTTTTATGAGTACATATTGGTCTGTGTTCTTGACTGGGACCTTCAGTCACGACTACAATATAAATAATAGAATAATGAAAATTTTAATGAGTTTTGCGTCGACAGCTGTACATACTGTGTGCCGTACTTCAATTAATGCAAGAGGAGTCACAGTCTTTTCTTATAGTCCCTTACAGATTAGCTACTCGTTTGCCTTGTCTGTAAAAAGACAAGGGCCAGCAATTTAAAAATAGTGATAAAAAAATCCTGCTAAATCACATTTAAAAAAAAAAAAAAAAAAACACAACAAAATCTTGCACCAAGCTCCTGCAAAATCATAAACTTCAGGCAAAGATTTTCACAGAATTCAGTGTCAGAGTAATTTGTCTTATTTATATTTTTTTCTCTTTGCCTTAATTGTGTGGAAAACAGAGAGCAGATGCAGCCTCGCAGCTGTCTGAAGCGCAGCACTGGCAGAGAGCTCTGACGGAGCGTAGCAGGGAGGGCTGGAATTGGCAGGGGGCAGCCGGTGGAGGGGAAGGGACCGACAACACCCTGAGTCCCATTCACCCTAAAAATTCACACCAGACACACTGCCACGTTTTGTAACATTCAGAGTGCTCTGAACAGGCCATCGAGCTGCTTATTTCCCTTTTGACGGCTACAGAGGAGATTCTGCATATGCCTCTTTTATTCCTCTGTGCTCTGGCACTGATTTACATGCTCCCATCATATTTGCCGTTATATCTGTCCTTTCACTTAAAAACGAATTGAGTGTATTCCCAACCCAGGAAACCCATTGGAAACCAGCTAGTATTTAAATCACAGCCCCTCCCCACCGGTACAACTGCAGTTATATGTCACGGAGGATATCTATCACAGCACGGCCTTTTCATTTCCTAACAATCATGGAATTGAAGCATGCTTTCATTAACTTCAGTACTTTTCCAAGGTCAGTTGAAGGCACATACATAAAATCAGTCTAAATTGTCTTAATACACTGATCACATAGGAGGTATGCCCTCAGCCTTTTACAGTAAACAAATAGGTAAATAAATCTGTCACATCCCACACTACACTTCCCCAGTGCATTTCAGGTTGGTGGGCCAGGAAGGGTAATAGATAAAATACGTGTTCTATTTAGGATTGCACCAAAGAGATTACTTCCTCCTCTTTTGAAGGGAAGGAAGGATTAAAACACAGACTAGCATTTTGATAGCCAGTTTGTAGCTGCTTCTTAGCATCGACACAGTGAGCCAGGAGAGAAGCTGTAATGAAATGCACTGATGGTGCACTGCTTAATGAAGCAGCAATGAAGATGTCACAGGGAGAGAGAAAGAGACTCAGAATACAATTTTGCTGTGGCATATGGGGAAGGAGTGCAAAATAAGAGGAGAAATGTGGCTAAAAGGAAAAATGTGCCTGTCTAGCATGAATCTGTCAACCTGCTATGAATCTAAGCAGTTAGCAGGCAGAGCCGGTAGACCTGCAATCTGTAGGTAGGATACAGATTGCTTACCACTATATTTTCCTCTGCTCACAGCTTGTTTTCCCTTTGTTTTCCTTTCTGCATCCAATGATTTACATTTCGTAGGCTTACACTACGAATTCCGTGTAATAAAATGTAACAGTATAAAATCCTTTTTAAGGGAAGGTCTCTTTTTTTCCAGACTCATAAAGCTGAACACCAAGGAAAGGAAGCAGGTATTTTCTGAAATAGTTGCTGACTGATCCAATACACGAGGTTTTTTGAAAGCCAATATATTTCATGGAAACGGATGATTCAGATTCCACGCATGCTGTACTGCTTCATACCTGATCTAACAAACACAATTGATTGTTACTGTCATCGGTTTTGTAATACCTGAAAGAGTTCTGGTCATGCAGTTCGCCCAAAGAACTCTCTCTGTAATTTTCAGGGTGGGTAACTGGCTGCATTCGTGATTAAAAGCCTGAAGCTGCCCCCCACCCTCGTCTAGCGTCTGTGTAAGCACTAGAAAAAAAAGTCTACGAGGGTTAATAAAAAAGCTCTAGAATTCATCGTTCTTCACTAACATTTTTCCAGCCAACTGCTTTTTGGCATACTGTTAGTATACTATGTGCTATAGAAAGTAGCTCTATGTATCCTCAGAGACTCACACACCCGGTAGTACGGAGCATTGCTGTGTAATAGAATTTCTGCAAATGCAGCAGTTATTTTCACATGAACTAACCCACAGTTTTCTTCCACTTCTCATCTTTCCAACCACAAGGCTGCAATAATACAGGAAAGATCATGCAAATCCATGAGATGTTGGACTTAGTAGTGTGAAAACTAGCTTGCTGAAACATAGACCTGTTTTAGCGGTGCGTGAAAAAAGCCAATTTAAAATGGCTAATGGAGAGCTGAAACACTGAGCAGTCCAAATTCTATGGCGGCTTTTTTGTCCTCTTCCTCAAGTATATTTTCATATAATTCAGAAACTTCCATGCTCTACCTTATCAATTAGTTTACTGTCACCAGACTTGCTGCCTTTTACACAGCCAAGATGCCCCTCCCAGGGGAAACACTGAAAAGCTCAGCCCACTTGTCCTGGCACTGGCTAGGATAGGGTTAATTTTCTTCAGAGCAGCTCACATGGGCCTGTGGTTTAGATTTCTGACCCAAACCCTGGGAACACACTAATGTTCTAGCTCTTTACTGAACAGTGTTTGCACAGCATCCAGGCCTTTCCTGTTTCTCTCTCGGCCCCTCAAGTGATTAAGTGCACAATAGGTTGGGAGGGGACACAACTGAGCAGATGATCTGAACTAACCAAAGAGATATTCCATACCATATAACATCACGCTTAGCAATTAAAAGGAAAAGAGGGGGCTTTAGGGGAGGTTAGCCATTTTTTTGCTCAGGAGCTGGCTGGGCATCACTCTACTTTTGGGGAGGGACTCTTTATCAGGGAGTGAAGCCATAGGACAAGGGGGAACAGTTTTAAACTGAAAGAGAGGAGATTGAGATGAGATCTCAGGAAGAAATTCTTTACTGGAGGGTGGTGAGGCACTGGAACAGGTTGCCCAGAGAAGCTGTGGCTGCCCCATCCCTGGAGGGGTTCAAGGCCAGGCTGGATGGGGCTTGGAGCAACTGGTGGGAGGTGTCCCTGCCCAGGGCAGGGGGCTGGAACTCGATGGTCTTTAAGGTCCCTTCCAACCTGAACCATTCTATGATTCTATGATTCTACCCATGGGAGCTGGTGAGCATTGCATCACTTGTTTTGTTTTTTTTCTTCTCTCTTCCACTTATTCTTCACTTTTTTTTTATCTTGACCTCCAAGTTTTCCTATTTTTATTCTTCCTTTCCTCTTCCCCTGTCCCAGTGGGGAAGGAGGAGAAGTGAGGAAGCGGCTGTGTGGTGCTTGGTTGCCCACCAGGGTTAACCCACAACACTACTACAGTGTGATATATCAGTGCTGTGAAAGGGCTGAGGAGGGGGATTTCCCCCGTGAGTGCACAGCTAGAAGTGTTTCCGAATGATTATGATGTCAGCAGAGTCTGTACAGAAAATAGTAAGCAGCAAAAAGATTTAGAAACGCTTATCCAGTGCTACAAATGTCATTGGAAAAGCACTTGGTAAGCACAGCAGACTGACCTTTCCATTCTGGTCTTGTACTTTTAATGGAAAGTACGAATGTCCAGGGCCTACTAAAATTTACTGATACCAAAAAGCTACAAGGAGCTGACTGCCTGGCAACTCTTTTCCAACAAATAATGACAAATTGTTATTCTGTTTCTTCTTGTGCTTCTAGGAAGGAGCAAAGACAGTGGTTTCACTTGGCACAACATCCCAAAGCGTCATTAAAAAACACACAGGAATTGAACTGTAATTCAGTTTTTCCTCCATTACAATAGAATACCCCATTCATTCTGTATCCTCCTTTTTGAGGGTGAAGAACTTTTTAAGATGATGCTTAACACCATTAAATATATTTTAACAAATATGTGTAGTTCATGTAGGACTTCCTAAAGGATAAACAGTTTATTTGTGTCAGAAATTTGGAGTTCTCTTCCAAGACACTGAGCACTGAATGGTTTGCCAGGTCAAACCTGAGCATTTGGAGCAGAGAAAACAAAGTTGGAAAGGGATCTCAGGAAGCCAGGAAGGCCTCAGGTGGTGATTTAGGCCCTCTTCTCAGTGTAAAATCAACCATAGGTATATTAACATTAATTTAAGACTGATCAATTTGAGATTTTAAAAAATAGTCATTCAAAGAGGTACAAAATGCCTCTTGATTTCTCACTCTTTTCCTTTTATTCCAGCTCTATTACAGTTCATTACCTATAATTACAGTATTGGTTTAGAAATTATGTATTTATTCCTCTGAATGTATAAATACTTGAGGGCAAATGAAAATGTAAACAAACAATCTAATACTCAAGGTAGAAAATCTCTCTCTTCAGGTAAATAACTAATCAAAACCAAGATCGTTTTTTGCTGGCATAGCACAGTAAGAATTTGGCAGCACTGTGTTTGCATATGCTCTGTATAAAACATTTCCGAATTTTCTTTCCTTTGTCAGACATCTCAGATACAGTCTCATGGGGATGAGACTACTGACGGACATAACTATAAGCTGGACCATTATCAAGACAGGGCAGCACTCAGAAGATTTCAGCTGGATCCAGTTTCCTCCTATTAAACCTGTTTATGCAATGGGTGGAGGAAAAGCTAGATCTAGTTTACTGTTCTACTTTGATCAATTTTTCTTCCTATATCCATCTACACACTGCACAAAGTTGCTAGTGGCAGGGAAATATTTTATTTGGTGAATAATTTCCAGATAATTCAAACCCAATATTCTACGGAAATTTGACCATGAACAAAGAAACTGAGAATGAAATTTAATGGAAATATGTTTATAACAGGGGGAGTAAAATAGAGTGAAGGACTTGTACCTGTTACCAACTGCACTTCAGAAAGGGAGGGCAAACACAGAAAACCACACACATTAATATTTCACAGAAACAGACCTCTCTGGTTTTAACTTACTAGCCTTTTTGGTGCATTACATGAAAAGAATAAGGATGTGGATTGGTCAGTCAAAAAATGCAAACTCGGATGAATCTGACAAATGGAACAGCAAATCCTGATCTACCTTGTCAAACAAGAGCACAAAAGTGATTACACAGGATCAAACCAAAGGCTCATTTAGAAAAAATGTCCTGTCTCCAATAGCAGCTCTAAGAGATGCCCAGAGAAGAGCAAGACCATGGCAAGTATATGATAGTCCCCTAACTTCTTCCCAGCTGCCAAATCTTTCCAGTTTCTTCTGCTAGAACTTTCTATATATGTTTTCCATTTCAGTAACTCTCAGACTGCTCGTTTGTGCATTTGTCCACTCTGACCCTTTGTAAGCTTTTAACCTCCATAAATAACATCCTTCAGCAACAAGTTCCACAGCTCTGTTCCCTCTTACTCTTTGTTTTGAACCTGGCTCCTGCCACCTTCTTTGGAGCCCTTCAGTCTCCAAATGGGAAATTCAGTCTCTATCCAAATTTCCCATGCTCCTCCTCATTTTTCTTTGCTGCTACATTTTACATATTTTTTTCTGCAAATGTCAGTGAGTGGAAAATTTGATGATTTCTAGCTACATAAAGAAGAATACTACACCAGTACATGTCTCAGCTATATCTATTCATAGTAGTAAACAAATATTAATGACTTTTCCAGCTTTGAGTACCAGCCTCCTGGATCACATAAATAATCCCTTCTACAGAAGCCATTCTATACCTATACCTTTGAATTTCCTTTATGTCCTTCTCTGAAGGCTCCTCAATTCTACTCCCAGTTCTGTCTTTAAGAAGAGGAGACCAGAAAGGCACACGGTATTCAAGATTGAACAACAGAGGTCCTTGCACAGAGCCCTGCAGAATTCTTATGATGCTCTCCTTCCATTACTGACCATAGAAAAAGAAGGACCTGAAGTTTTCAACAATATTTTGTAACGTAATCACTTGGGATCATTCACTAAAGAATAAAAAAATACATTTTTTTTTTGTCACACAAAAACCAGAGCGAAGGTAACATTTTTTTACTGTCTTTCATTTAGGAAATTGAAATTAATGTACAACATTACTGCAATTTTTGTGTAGATCTCCCTTAGGATTCATAAAAATCAGCTTAATACTATAAACTGTGCTCAGCTCAGCTTTAAATTCTGTATTTTTCTTGTTTTAATCTATGATCTATCATGTTTGTTCCAAATGGCCCTTGTTAGAAAGAAAATGTGGCTACCTGAGCTTTCTTCACCATTCACACAACAGAGGTTATGGAAGACGAAGCTGATATAAATTCAGCTGATGATAGCTGATATAAATTTAGTGAAATTTAACATCATTGAAATTGGAGTGCCTATATCAGTCGATATCTGTTTCAGATATGACTAAGAATCAAAGACTAATTAGAAAATTTAGTCTTTACATCTTTCTGTAGTACCCACAGAAAGATGAGGGCACTAATAAAACAGTAGAGACATGGCTTTGTTTAGAGACATTATAATTCTTAACAGTTGTCAATCATAAAATACTAAGATATTCCAGTGGGATGTTCTGCAAATGAAAAATAACTGGCACAAGTTACGGTTTTACAGTGCTCTTCTACACAATGTAAGTTGTCGTCAATAAATCTGAAAACTAGCAAGTCTGAAATAATTCTCAGGACGTGCAAAGGTGAGAAAGCCCCTTCGATGGTTTGTTTCCAATGGGAATGCTTAAGAATTACCCTGTCAAATTTTGCTTGAGTGTCATTTCCTCTCCCTTGCATTCATGTTGACCGTGGGCTAAACTGTGACGCTGCCCCAAGTCCTGTGAATGGTAACAGACTGATGAAGGAAAGTGGGGGCTTGCCACCACACGTTAGGAAAGGCACAGAACATGTTCTGTGCCTGTCCAGTCCATGATCAAGGGTGGGAATCACCTCACTGATCACCTTATTCACCTGGAATTCAGGGCTTTGGTCTAAAATATTCATGTAGGCTTATTTCGTAATCAAGAGAGTAAGAGAGAAGTGGAATTAACTACATCCTCTATCTCCATGAGATATTGATGGATCTTCAAGGATTGAATATACGCTCTTCTTCCAAATGCCGAAAGGAAAGCAAGAAAAATCTGACCTACAGCGCATAGTTTGCCCTGGAAAGAACACCATGGAGAGAATACAAAGGCTGTAGGCTGGAAGCAGGACAAGGATTGCTCTATCTAAATGCTTTCTGAAATGCTCTAGTCATGTTCAAGTCCACTGTTCCCTGTACATCTGTAAGCACACTCAAGCCAGTGCTGTGTTACTCATACAGCAAGGTGTGCAGACTTGCTGGTATTACTTCTTCTTTTAGATATAGGAAATTTCCCATCTGGAGGTTTCCTTCCAGAAACAGTGTAGCTTTGTACTATTCTGTTAGCTTTTGGGTTTGATTTAATCATACAAATAATTTTCACAGGTATTTAGAACCTAAAAAGCTAATCTTTGGTCATCTAAAGACAAATAGGCACTTGAAACCAATCAGACTTAAATTGTAATTATGGAGACATTTCTTCTGATAGCAGTGCCCTCACTGATATTTTCCTCTTTCTCCTTTTTTTCTATGCTTCACTCTGCCAGTGCTGCCCTCTCAGCTGTGGCAGTACAGCTCTTTGTAAGAACCCATGACTTTCTTTTTCCTTTAACAAACTTCCAGAGTGGAAATCAGACCCAGAATTAAAAATCCAAGCTCCTCAAAGTGCCTGGTGAAGACTGGGAACTTTGAACCAGGAACGAAAACCACAGATCCATGGCAGGAAGCAATGAACAGGCAGCCCTAAGAAATGGCCCATCCTTTTTCTGGAAAGCAAGGGTGAAGACAGGCACTGCTGTCACTTGTGTTTCAAAGAAGGAATCTCATTGTTTTTCCTTCAAAGATGTAGCTCCTAGAGAAAAAGGAAGTGGTTTCCATTGTCTGTTTAATTTAAGAGCTTGAAAACATTAACAAGTCAAACCAAAAGCCCATCTAGTCCTGTACCATGTATCCAACAATGGCTAAAAGTTGTTTTTTGTCAAAGAATCCAACATCAGGGAAAGAACATACTACTACCAGAAAATCTTTCCCATCGTCAAACTTTTGCAGATCAGGGACTTCTTAAGATGGATTTGTGGCTATGGATTTAATAACTTTCAACAAATATCACTTAGAAGAACTTGCTTGTCTCTCTCTGAAAATTCCAGTATCTAAAACACCCTGTGACCAGCAGTTCCACCTCTTAACTTCAGACTCTCCGAGGAACCTTCTCCTCATGTTTATTTTGAAAAAGTCACCTCTGAGCGTCATTTGATGCCACCCAAATACTTGTCCAGCAGGCCACAACAAAATCTAGCAAGGCGGCAGCATCATTTTTCCTGTGGGGTTCAGGCAGAAGCTTGGTGCATGGATGCTCAGGAGCTTCCAGGTCAAAACCAGGAGGTGTTTTCTGAACTACAGATACTTTCAGAACTAGGCAGCTCCAAAGGTGCCTAGTTTGGAACACATAGGAAATGTATGGACTCTCTCAGCTTCATTTTTGGGCCAAATCCTGACCCACCACTAAAGCCACTTGTAAAAATCCTATAGGAGCAGAAGGATGAGCATAGCGTGGTATCATGTACCTTGTTTCCATTTTATTGCCTAGTTAAGGAGAACGGAAGGTGTTTGGTTTGTAAAATATCATTTCTTTTCCAATTTAGAAAACATTATACCATCCCACATAATAGTCTGTGAACTGAAGGACCAAATGAGTTACAATACACTGTGAAAATCTTCACATTACAATTTTACAGCTTTCTGCTTTTTGCCTCAGAAGAGCAGGAATTCAGCCCAAATATTTCTAATGGTGGAGATGCAAGTGAATTTATACAGCTTTGGAAAAGGATTGAAATATAACTGTATGAAATATCCTATTAACTCTTGCCCTATGTTTTATATTTTTAGAAAGAATTTAAACTAAACTCTTGAAGCCTGCTGCCTATGTTGTCATTAAAGATTTTTTACTTCAGTGGATTATGACTTTTGAAAATTCACCCCATCTCCGTTCAGCAGGGGATTAAACTTCCATGGAATAAATTAAAGTGGGTTAAAAATGTCTAACAGAGTTTTAAGACCCCTGTATTATGCCAGTATCACAGAGTGCTGCTAACTTTGAAATGAAAGTCTAGCTAGGTAAATAAATGTTGTCAAGGATCTATTGTTCTTGTTCCACCTTCTTATAAGCCTCCTTTTATTAATATTGGCTTGCCATTTTCTGCATACATGTAGAAAGTAATATTAAATAAAATTAGATTTTTATATGAAAGGCCACAGAGCAACATTTTAATCAAAATTTGCACTGTATTTTGCTTGATATATAACACACTGAAGAAAATGTCCATTTTCATATGGGTAGACATATCTTCTGAAGAAGGTGAAAAAGACTATAATGTGTGATATTCCAGTGCTATATAATGGGCAGAGCCATTGTGCACTATTAACATGCTCTATTAGTATTACTCATTTTCTACATACAGTTTCCAATCATCCACTGTTAATGTAAAAGTTTAATAAAATTAAAATACTCCCACATTTTACCTATTTAGTTTGTTGCTCATGTTTGATACTGTATTTTTCCAAAGAAAAGCATTAAAATCTTGATACAGCTGACTCACTAACCACATAGATATTCATGGGTGCATTCTAGAAACCTGAACTTGAACAGAGATGTCTTTTGAGAAGACTTAACTCTCACTGATGTTGGCAGAGTGTACATTTCTACACAAAGAAATTGTATATCTGTATGAGATGCTTGTGAGATGCAAAAAAAGGCTTGCACGAGTATAAGAAATTCTATTGCAAAAATATAGATTCCTTCCATTAAAATTGCCTGTTGTTCACTATGAGTTATTCATTTATTACAAACAGCAAAATACTTCAGGAAAGGCATTTTAAAAGGACAGAGGAAGCCATTCCAAGGTTTAATATGAGTTTGGCATATCCCTGCTAACTTTTATGCCTTCATTTTCACCTTATGCCTTTGCCAGATATGCCTACTGACTTCTCAGAAGTCTTCTGTGATCACAAAGAAGAAGGTTTTCTTCTCTTTGAGTTTCAACCAGAAGCAGCAATATATTCCCTTTCTAACTGTTTGTTTAATAGGCATTGATCATTCATTCATTTGGTCAATGGATATCAAAGTCTATTAAAATCCCTCTCTGAGGAAAGAGGTATGTTTCTTTAATGTTGTTCTGGCAAGGAAGGGGAGGATTAAACAGCTGTTCTATTGCAAGATACCCACTTTTCTTGGTGGTTTTGTCAAGGTCTGCTAATTCTTAGACGGGACTGCTCAACAGTGACCAGCACGTGGACGCCAGCTCTGCTGGGCAAGCCAAAAGGTGCACATTGTTTTCCTGGTTATGACAGATGCAAACATGTTGCAATGCTCCCTAATGCAAAGATCTCAAAGAAATAGGGGTTGTGCTATTGGAAACTAGGAGACACCACTTGTCACATGTTCACAAGATCCAGGCAAAATTTATTCTCCATCCAAATCTGAATGGAATCATAGAATTTCCCAGGTTGGACCTTTCAGATCATCTAGTCCAACCATCAACGTAACACTAACAAAAGCCATCACCAAACCATATCTCTTAAGTATCACATCTACCTGTCTTTTAAATACCTCCAGGGATGGTGCCTCAACCACTTCCCTGGGAAGCCCATTCCAAGGTTTAATAACCCGTTCAGTGTAAAAATTTCCCCTAATATCCATCCTAAACCTTCCCTGGTGCAACTTGAGGCCATTTCCTCTTGTCCAATTGCCTATTCCTTGGGAGAAGAGACCAACCCTCACCTCGCTACACCCTCCTTTCAGGGAGTTGTAGAGAGCGAGAAGGTCTCCCCTCAGCCTCCTTTTCTCCAGGCTGAACAACCCCAGCTCCCTCAGCCTCTCCTCATAAGGCTTGTTCTCCAGAAAATAGGCTTGTTCTCCAGACAATAGACTTGTTCTCCGGAACAAGACTCTACCATCAGTGTAATTTGCTCAATAGGGATGCAGAATGACCAAGTAGCCTCAGAAAAAGCATTACCCCCGTTTGCATACACAGTTGGTCTTTCTGGACACAGGTATCAAAGAGACCTCTTATGCCATTAAGAGGAATACAATTAAAGAATACTAGAATGCCAATTTCTCTACCTCTTGTAAACTAGCAATGTTCATTCAGTGTGGTACTTCCTTGTAGTGATTACCCCTGAGCTTGCACAGATCAGTTTTTAGGTCTATGGTACCTTTCTGAGTTGATCCAAACAGACATTGTGAGGGAACCTAGCACAGCCAAACAAAACAGAATAGAATATCCAACAGAAAATCAACATTGCCTGTGCCTGATAGCAGTCTTGTATTTTCTTCCTGCAACAGTATCACACCTAATTAAAAGTGAAAATTAATAGCCAGAAGGATTAATAAAATTCCATATGCAAATATCTGGCTCATGAGAGCCATGGTCCAATTGCTAGTGCTATCACTAAGGTCATTAATTTAAATTGAGATAAGAGTCCTTCGGGCATTGACACATAAGTTGAAGGAGGTTATTCATTGCTAAGTTTTTCCACACTGAAACAAAAAACTCGGGAAGAAAATACGTGAACATTGCTTCAGCACACCCATTTCTGGGATGATGAGCAGTACTGTGAGCTTCTCTGTGCAGGACCACGAGTCCTCTCTTGTAACACATGGTAGTTCTGATACACTGCTTTAAATTCACATTAAGATGTACTGAAGCAAGTTGAATACAAGATAGTTCAAGGTCTAATAAACTGACACCTTTGGGATTATTTTATGTCTGCTGATTTCTGCTGAGCACCTTCAAATTACAGAAAGGTTTTTCTTTTTTTAACCAAAAATTTGAGTACCAGTTTCATAAACCCTTCGGGAACTTTCCCAATCATCAGAAAGGGTCCAAACATCTCCAGTTAGCAAGAAATATTAACTCAACTTATAAACAGGAATACTGGAGCCCTAGACCACTGGTTATACCAGTGCAAACACAGTGCACTCCCAGTTTACCATCACTTCAGCTAACCTCAGAACTAGCTCCAGTGTCTTGATCCATAACTGCATTTCTAGGCAGGGTGACTACAAGAAATGTAGTCTTTAAAAGCAAATTATAATGGAGTGCCCTACACCTATGAACATTCTCCAAATGCTGATGGCTGAAATATTTTAAGTTGCAGAGTAACAGAATGATTGCAGAGTAATAAAGTAGTGATGGCATTATATTACTTTTCCTACATAAAGAATAAAAACGTAAAATTTATTATTCTGACCTTGAATCACAAGGACTCCTCAAGTATGTAAAATAATTCAACTGGCCTATCAAAATGAACTTAGACTAAAAGGAAACCTGCAAAGCGTGGTTTCCAGAATTTTTTTGAAATTTAAAAAAAAAAAAACTCTGAGGTGCAAAAAAATTAGGCTGGAATCCTTGCAAGCTTGGGGTTTAGTATTTACCCAACAGCATATTTTCATATTTTTAAAGTATAACAAAACCAGGTTTCAGGGAGAATCAGGCATCATTGGTCCAAAATACGCACGAGTCAGGAAATGCAGTGGTAGTGAAAATGGACAGAGAACCAGGAACTTTTCATACCAAGTTCCAGAGAGACTTCATCTTTTTTGACTGATATTTGGAGTCCATTCTGCTTTGACCTCAGACTGTTCTGACCATCACCACCTTGACTGCACTGAATTATTTGGGCCAATTCTATCTGCAGTTCCATTCATAGAGCCTCCTGCATGAACAGGATTTCAATTGAGTGATTCAGACAGGAATTAAGTTCTTTGCCTTTCAGAAAATAAACATTTCTTCAAAGATAGGTCAAGATCACCGTATATTAATATATTCCTATGTCTGCCCAAAAAAGCAAATAACTTTTTTCCATTGTCTCATCCTCTCTATCTGTGTGGCTGAGCAGCAGCACAAAACAATTTAACCTTAGCAAGCAAATTTCATTTGTTACCTGCCAAATGCTGATACAAAAGATAAATATGAAAAAGCAATAAAATCCTCATTCTAAGGCAATAGGTAACATGCCTTCGCTATAATATACTTGCTAAATAACATTCAATGAACTCATAAAAGCATTTAATTTAAATATAAATGCTTAGCAGTTCCATCTTTCAGGGAGTAAATGACACTTTTGCTTGTGTTTCTTTGAAATGCATTTGCAGAATAGACATCCTTTCAAAACCCGCAGTTAATGTTATTTATTATTGCTATTACAGCAATGATCACAGACTGCCCTATGGTCAGGGTTAAGGTGTGCTAGAAACTAAACATATATAGTCATTGCCCTACAGAGAGAGCTTTCTCATTGAAACAGATTTGGCAAAGGTAAAGCTAAAAGAAGAAATATTGGTGATGTCCTAACTTAGTTGCAGACCTCAGAGTCAGTAGAAAAATCTCTGGACTTTTCTTTCAAATGTCACAAAACAGGTTGATTTGAACAGCTGGTTGACATACAAAATGCCAGTAGCTGTTTTAAAAAGGATGCAGGCTCAAAGAAACGAAGTCAGCTCAGAAGCAACTTGTGTTATTGAACTCACTAAGTCCATCAAGAAGCCTAAAAACCACTTGCAGACCATTAAGAGGTCCCAGTTTTCTCCAGGAGCAGGGACACCTGTCCTCAGTAGTGAAAAATGTTGGATTTTTTTCTCTGATAAAAACATAGTGCAAGTAATCACACAAATATAATTTATCTTCCAAAATGAGAATCCCTAAATTCCCCCTTTATCTTCCAGCTGTCAGTCAATAGTAGCTCTGGGTAGTCCCTCAGCTACCTAGTGAATAACAAGAATATTTTCCATTGTTTTAAATATTCTTAATAAAATTCTAATGATATTATTTTTATAAACTTACTAGAAATCAGCAACATCTTACCTTATTCAAGCTACTAGGTTTTTACAGTGTTTTCTTTCTTGGTTTGCTGTATAGATTTCTTGCTGCTGTAGGGCAGCACGAAAAGTCCAGTTGGTACTTGTTATAAGATCTTTTAAGCATTTTATCCACCCCCTGAAAATTTTTTTATGCATTCATCTTATGGATTTTGTTGCTAAAATAAGGAAGCATTTTTGCCTAGTGAAATGCAGTAATATCCTGGATGAATTAATAGATTAGATTTTCTGGTAATTTCCGAACAGTTTTTCCATGGAGAACAGTATATAGAGACATTTGGTCTAAAAGACATCATGTTTACAAGAAAGACATTCTATCACTCACCAGTTGCAGGATGGTATGAGAACGTCAAGCTTTGGAATTTAGTTTTGCTATATCACAGTGGTAATTCTAACCAAATTCCTGAAGCCTAAGCCCCAATACAAAACTCTAACTCCTCATTCTAAGCCCCTAAGATTCAACCTCTCACCTAACCCTAAGTCTAACCTGTTCCGTGCCCAAGGAGTAGAAGAAGGGCCGGGGTTGTATGCATAATGCATATAATTTAGCTATTATATACTTTCTCTAAAACTACTCGTGCATTTTCAAGTATGATCTTGTACTTTGAGTAACACAAAACCAGGTCCTTTGCCAGCTCCATTGACTACCACTTAACGAATTTTTCAGCAGATCTGTGTCAGATTAATCCTGCTGAGGATCGACCACATGTATTTAAAATTACCAAAGAACCGTCAGTTTTAAATTGCAGGTTCTTCTGCATTCAGAGCACTTAAAATAATCTTCAGCTATACTTGTGGTCCAAAATACGATTTGTTATCACTCAGGAGGAAAGATCTCCAAACATATCAACAGAACACAAAAAGCTCAGAAAGAACACAAAAAGACAGAAAGACTGCAGTTTTCCAGCTTGTCCTTCAGTCTGAAAATGGCAGTAGGTTTTTTTATGGGGACTGGCAGTAAGGGCTGCCTGGCAGTCTCTGTGCCTGTTCAATTACTGCCCATTCTTATCAGATTGCCAGCAAGGGATCATTAGGAGTTTGGTGGTTATGATGTAAAATATCTACTAGGAATTGGATTTTGATCATCACTTCATTTTACATCTGTTTCCCGCTAACCAATGGAACAAAAGGGTGTTAATCACTCTTGACCTTTCCTGGATTTGAACTAGCAATTTAATTGCTAATCCCTACTGAGGGACTCTGAAGTACACTACAGAGCCCCCGAGGCATGCAGCTTGACCCCCTCTGGTCAACATTGGTTTTAACCAACAACATCATCAAGAATATGCTCAAACTTGACGATGTTAATTACAGCTTTGGCCATAGTTTCGAGATAAAGTATATATGAAACCGTCAAACTAGAAACATTCACAATAACTGCCAAACTCTAGGTGATTCTGTGTGAATCAAAAAGTATCTCCAGCCAAGAAGATCTTGCAGCCAAGAAGATCTTGCAGCCTCACACTACTGCACTGTCAGTTTGCTCCTAAGATATGCCCAACTCCTGGCAATTAGAATTCTTAAGGGGCTGGGTGAAAATCTGTTAGTTTTGGCTTGTTTCAAAATCTTCCCCCAGATGGTAATATAATTCCAAACCAGCTGAGATTCACTTTGTGTTGAATTTCATTGTAAAAAGGATCATACAGCAAAGAAATGAACAAAAGGTTTTCCCCTCCTCAAATTTCAAGCTACAGCATGAAGAGCGTTTTCTTTGAGTTTTTTTTCTGAATATGATTAGCTTATTCTAAGTTCCTTATCTCCAGATCTAATCTTTTTCCTTGGTTATTTTCAAATTTACATTCAATTATATTTCAAACAAACATCCACTAACTGAGAGAGAAGAAATATAGAGGCAATATGGTCTACCATGCACTCAGGTCTTATTGCAAAGCTTAAAACTGGAAGAACACGAGGCTCTACCTGCACATTGTCTGCCAGATTAAAATGTCATTAAACTGATATTAATTTTCCCATTAAGGCCAGTGTCTAATAATGTTGCAGTATCACATAGGTTCATGCTTCTTACATGTCTATGTCAATATATATTGCTTTTTTACAAGATTTAAGATCATATTTGTAGCTAAGACTAGAAACACATTTCTGCTTTAAACCTACCTGTTGAAGACTTCTCTATATGGCTTATGTTTGCTTTTCTGTAATATTTAGAGCACATCGTCATTGCAAACTCGAATGCAAAGCCTACTGCCCTGAGATTGTTCTGATTAATACCTCAGACAGGAATACTAGCAAGGTCCCTCACAGCAGACAAACTGTGTGGACGTGATGCTGGCCAGAAATTAATTAGACCCACCTATTAGCAGAATTTACTAACCTGGGCATTGTGCTGAGCTGATGCAGCTCTATGCTTTCTGTTCTATGCTTTCTGCTTGTGCAGTTCTAGCTCAGAGATCTGCCCTGTATTTATTGCACAGGGTTGGCAGAGCCCTAATTTTCTTCATTTTTATCCATTGAAAAAATGTGAATCTTCCAGAGTAAATACAAATCACAGTAGCTGTATGTGTTCACTGGAGTGAGTCATTTCCTGTATGAACTGAGTTCAAGCCTCAGGAATCCAGTTGCACGATGACTTTGGCATGCACCAGGTAGTTCACACATTGGAAGGGACCTTCTAGTTTGAGGGAGGTAGCTTGGGGCACAACCTGGTCCACTCAGGTCGCGCCTCAATGGACAAAAAGAGAGCACTGGTTTTCTAGCATGCAAATAAAAACAATTTATAGCATAAGTTGACTACACTTTAGTGTAGTTACTCCAGAACTACACTGGCACGATGGAAGTTCTAATCTGCTCCACACAGTTACCGAAGAGCCTAGTCAACATCAACTCATTGAAATGAGTAATTTATGTTTGTCAGGACTGAGAACATTTTCCCTTTCCTGATGTCTTGGTCATACTGGGGCAGGCCTACGTAGGTCACAAAAATTACTTTTTAAATTAATATTTTGGGCAATTTAAGTCAAGAAAGGAAAAAACATTCTCAGAAGTCTTGCCCTAAGATCTCAGCACGAGCCACACACGAGTCCCCACAGAAAGCTGACTGAGAAAGTGTGTTTTCTGTTGTGTTGGAAATATTTCCTTGACCAGGAATTTTCAAACTTTCGTATAACAAATCACACAGCAATCCCTCTCAAGCACTTCAAAGGACCATCAAAACACAGCAAGAACCGTGAAAAGACTCAGGACTTTTGAAGCATTCCCAGCCCTCCTCCTGCTGCTGCAGCTCCTCCAGGAAGGCAGGTTGCCAGCTCCCACAAACAAATCCCCTGCACCAGGGGAGCGAGGTATTGGATGGACTCAGTCAACGGGAACTTGTGGCCAGTATGTCAGGCCACCTGTTCTAGGGGATATCTTAGTGATTCTCTTTATACAGCTTCCCAGCGTTTATCAAATCTCTGCCAGCTGCAGAAGCTCTCTTTGTGTCTTGCGGAGAGAGGGACCAAGGGAGCAGAACGCGGGTTTCCCCATCCCCATACCAGATTGAGACTGGAAAACCCTAAGTAATTGCTGCAAACCTCGCAATGGAAATACACACTTTTCCTGGGAAGAAGTTGAAGAAACTTCTGGCGGATTTAAATAAAAAAAATAAATCCTCATTCATTTCTGCGAGAATTAATTAAAACTTCAGGGGACTGAAATAGTGAAACAGCTACAGTTACTCCAGGGGGAAGTTTCTATGCATTGTTCTCTCACATCATTTACCACACGAAGGCTCAGATGTTTGCAGAAACTTAAAGCCATTCACCAGCAAACCCTCTTCTTCTAAGTTATTAATATAATAAAAAGATAATGATCTTAGCAACACATGAACAGGAAATTACATACAGACAAACACATATGGAAACCACTTTTCCCCTTTACTTTGCAACACGGAAAACAATAAAAATTTCTTTCCATATTTGGGGGAAATATTTCAATGATTCATTGCTAGCACAGTTATAAAATGTAACATGAAAAATATTTATTGAAATGAATTTTGTCATTCTGTGGGAACACAATATAAAAATAATATCCTGTTCAAATACAGCACTTTTCCTTAAAGATGTCAAAGAACTTTATAATAGAATCAAGTCTGTCTGGTACATAAGAATTATTTTAATCATTAAAAGTTTTAAATGCTAAAATCAAAGTACTGAAAGTTACACAACTTCCTCAGGGAAACCCAAAATTGCTCTGAATGCCACTTTGACTGCAAAATTGTAGCATCACCAAAAATCAATCCAAGAAGAATCAAGGACAGTTACGTTGCATTTTTGGTGAGGATATTAATGCAAATGTGGTCCTAGCAGAAAAGAACAGGCGAAAGAACCTGTTTAAGTGGAATCAATTTTAAGTTAATAAATATCTGCTTTGATCAGAAATTCAGGAAATAATTGAAAGATTAAAAATAGAAAGTACAAGTAACTAATAGCATATTTTGAAAGGAAATGCGTACATTGAAACTCAAATGATGCCATTTTTTTTCCTCAGTAAACTACCTGAATTGGGCATAATGAAAAATGAGAGAAGACAGACAAGAATACAAAGCTTCCCAGTGCTGGTCCATCATTGGGCAAAGTTGCAGAGAGAAATGAAGGTTTATAGTTGGTGTGGACCCGTGTGACACTTTCTGGAGAAGCAAGCTTTTTATTCAGAAAAGGAACAGATGTTTTGGCAGATAGCATAGAAAGAATCCTGTCAGAGACTATAAACTAGGCTTGAAGGGAGAAAAAAAAGAGTGTGGAAAAAATGTGAAGTATAAAACAAAAGAACCAAAATGACATGGATAAAATAGAAATGCAGAAAAAAGACACGGGCTTTGTTAAAATTGAAAAGAGAAAGTAAATGCGCTAAACTCCTTCTAACTTTGGAAGAACTTTTAAGGCAAAAAAAATGAAACTTATCTTTCTTCCACTGACACAGCTCATTGCAGCATGAGGCTGGGAGATTAATTTTATAACTGCAGACAGAAATCAAATAAAAGGAAGAGTCAATGCCCTTTTTAAGCACCAGTAGAGAAAGATCACAAGTACACAGCCAATATTAAAATGCAGCCAAGGTTTACAGCCAACATTTAAGTAGATTTGTACTGGAAGAACAAAAAATAACCAACTGTGTAAATGGAGATGGGATTACCACCATCACCTGCCCCTGCATGCAAAAGTTCTCCTCTTTCATTTGTTTGCGATAAAGAAGCTCCTTCTGAACCAAACAAATGCGTTTAAGAAGATTTTAAACTCAAACTCTCCAAGCCAATTTCTGTGAATACCCTCTAGTCTTGATAAAGAAGAGCTTTGCCCGGAAATTCTCAGCCTACTCCATTCTGAAATCTACTGCTGTTGGACAACAACATTTAAAAATATCCTCTTTAACCTCCGAGAGTAGCCTTTTCTGAAAAATGTGAAGGAAGCTGGTATCAGGGCAGTAAAGCCAGTTAGCCAGGGCTCAGTCCTGCTATCTGCTAAGAGAGGAGAACGAGCTGAAGATACTATGGCACATCTTGGTAAAAATACCAAATTTGCAAAGAAATGTGGCCCTATGAGAGGTGTGCTCCCAGCTGTGTATCTGCGATGCTCACACTGATAATTAACCAAGTAATCATAAAGGATTCAGATACCGTATTTCTGTAGTAAGAGCCCGCGCAACTATCATTAGCATGTTGCACATTCAAGGTAGGTCAAGGTCACTTGTGCATAAAGAAAAACAAGAAGTTATCACAGGAAAAAAGCAAGATCATAGATTTTTATTACAGAATACCCAAGATTACACCTTAACTTCCACTGCAATAAGCTTCCTACATCCTTAAATAACACTAGCTGGCCAGCAGGGATGCAGCTTAAGGTACAGTTCTTGAAGGTATCTTAAATCCTAGACTAAATTTAGTGTTTAAGTGTTGTCCCAAATAGCTGTTTCTACAAGGAGAGACCCATTCAGTAACACTGACTAGAGAAAGAATCAGAAATGTAATATCACACACTTTTGTCTTTTGGATGGTAAACCCTATATTAAGTCATTAAAGAGGTGCCAATTTCTTGCACAAGAAGAAATAGAATATGTCTGTAAAAACAAGAAACCATGAGAAAATTTACAGTCAGAGGAAAGTACAAGGAAAAGCAGCGAGGAAATGAATACAAAGTCCCAGCAAAGCTGACAGGAAGAAATAAGAAGGTTCAACTAGACAGAAAATTGACCATACAAGCACTTTTTCGCATTCCATATGTATTTCCATCAGTGGCTTCCATTTAAAATGTTCTGTCTTCATTAAAAACCAGATTTTCCTGTCTGATGGACATGAAAGCTCAATTTCACATCTGCAAATTAACTGTGTTCTTTCTGCTTCATCCATCAACTATTATGTGCAACGTTATTGCTGGAATTGTATCTTAGCTTACAATTTGATGATTATGGTACATCAGGGAGAAGAGAATGCACCTTGCTCTGCCACAGCTACATTTTTATTGACTCCAACAGCACTGAATGGGGAAATTTCTTTTTGTCAGCAAACTAAGCAGGTCTGACTTGGAGGATTTAAAGGGTGCAGATCTGGCTTCAGTGATCAGTTAATGCTTGCAGTGACAATGGGATGGCAAAAAGTACCTGCTTATTCCAGGAAGATAATGCAACTATTTAGTAGCAGAAGCAGAAACGTTTATGCCAGAAACATTAAGGAATGGCAAAGTAATGGACTTTTACCAACTCTTTCTCTGGGAAGAATGTGCTCCTTCATGAACGGGGAGACTTTTCGCACTCGCACCACCAACCCACCACAGCATTTCCAGCCTGTTATTTGTCACTAACAATATGAAGTAATCTCTCCAGTGGTTCCCACTGACTCTGTAGCTTTCAGGTCTTGTGAGATATGACCAGTCCTCCCCAGGAAAGTCTGTAGCCTTCCAGTTTAGGCCTTCAATTACCAGAACCATGAAACAGAAAATGAAGCAAGGTCTTTCAGTTTGCTCTCTCACAAATTCAGAGGCGTCTAGCAAGGTCTTTCCTCCTCCTCCTCCTCCAGACTCCTCAAAATCTTCTTTGACTCTGAAAACTAGGTTTCTGTCACCCGAGAAACAAATTCTTCACTGGTGAAGTCTGATTAAAAGTAAATCTCCCTTGTTTTGTAAAGAGGAAACCATTGAAATAATTTCTCACTGAATGGAAAAGCCACAAGTCCAAGGTGCCAGAGGACAGATGGATTGATCAAAAAGACAATGAAGTCTTTCCATTAACTTCCATAGACTTTGGTCTTAAGTCATTAATCAGCACGGTTAAGAACTGTAGGTCTTGTAGAGAGGTTTTGTGCTAGAAAAACAGAGGCAAAAAATACAATCTTGACATTTCCACTAGACAAGAAAAGCTCGGGGGATGCACTCACAGACATACCACAATTGCTGGATTCTTATAATCATTTTTATTTTTAAATAGAGCCGGTTGATGACAAAGTAAGTATGGAATAACCAGCATTTTGTTCATTGCTTTTTTTTTTGACTGGTTGCTGTCCTGAGTGATGGCAAACATATATTTACATTTTCATATTAGAAATAAATGCTGTGGCTGCAATAAGCACGGATCCATATGTTTTCCTTTGTGGAATTATTAGCCCGTGTATTTTTATATGGCATTCTCTATGTATCAAGATATTAATAGAAGATTTTAAATGACAAAGACAATGGAGATCTTTGCATCACAGATTTTGTGATTTTTTTATAGCATGCTAAAATAATTTATAATCAATAACTGTATTTATGTATCCTTGATGTTGGTTGCTTTGTTTGCTGCTATTACACATTACGTAGAAAAATTAGTTATATGCCTACCGTTCTTTCATCTAGATCATCCTCCTGATTAATGTTGATTTGCATGCGACTATGGAAGATTAGTCATTTATATATTGTTTCTCTTGTTCCTCCTACAGTTATCTTAAGTTTTTCTTCCTGATATATACAAACCAGTTCACTGAACCGTCTTTCTGAGCTAGTCCAGGGAAGCGTGAATTATTTTGCTTACTTGTATTATAATGCCAAATTCTTCACAGCTGCAAATCATTACTTCTCATCATTTTACTCACCTATGCTTCTCCTTCTTTGTGTTGCTCTAGTAAATGAAAATTATCATTATGTTGATCCTCGCAAAATGGCTGAAGTAATTTGCCTTCATTTGTGTTTGCCGTTACCTGCTAACTCTGGGATTCTTTCATCTCCTGAAGCTAATCTTCTTCCCTTATCCAAATAAGCTGAACTTTTCAGTGGTTGCTGCAGTTGACCAATATTTGGCCCAGAACCGGCACCAACTGTACTGTGGGATTGATGGGCACAGAGCCTTCTTGCTGCCACCGAACCCTCAGATATTGCAAGGAATTACCAGCTCTGAAAATTCCCATGGGCATATACATGCAAAGACATGTTGGCTGACTAGAAAAGCTTTCAAATGTCTGGTCTGTGTTTTAGAATGTGCTGTGGATAATGCTTCTTAAAATCATCAGCACTTACATTCCTGTCTCCCTCTCTCTAGTTAACTTTTAATCTAATTGAGGTAGACCACTACTTAAAATAATTAAATGTCTTCCTTTCCTGAGTGAGTTCTGCCTGTAACCAAATAATACCTTTCTGAAAGTGAATATTTAGCTGTCTCTATCCCCAAGAGCAGAAACAATGCTTAAATACCAGTAATTTCCTGTCTCCCAGTTTCTAGTCACCACTTTTAAGTCCACCAACATCCTCCCTCTATTATAATATGATTTTGCCTACACTTGCTCAGGTTCTTGTATTTCTCATCTTCGGGACAGACTCCACCTGCCCCTGGAGCTTTCCTAGACTTTAGACATTCTAATATCCTGATCATCTGTTCAGGTATGCTCTTGATTTCCCTCAGCATTTCTTCTTCCTCTCGTAGGAAATTTACATCCATTTCCAGCATCTGTCACCCACTCTCTTATGAATGTTAAGGCAAATCATTAATTTAATGTCTAGAAGTTCTGTCCATTAATTATGCTAGTTTCTTACTCCTGCTACCTTTATGGACTTCTCGTGCAAAGTACTTTAAAATTACTTCACCAAACAGTGAAGTAGCTTTCTCCTCTGTTGACTCTTTCTATAGGCTTAGGCTTCCCACAAAGAACACATTTGCCACCTTCTTCTATAAAAGCTTAAAAAAGAAACCTATTATACCTATTGTGTGCACTAGTTTTTCCCAAATCTCCTGTTAACTACCTGGTCTCAACTGTGGCATGTAGTAATTGCCTTGATCATCTGTATTAAAACCCTGATTTTCAGGGAACTTAAACCTTTTTTTGCAAGCATTTTGAGAGAGCCAATCTTGCAACAGAACTTTTAATGGTGAGGATTACTTAAAATTCAAAGTAACTAGCTGAAACTTCTGAAAAAAATTAATGGGATAGCGTCAGTATCTGTCCAACAAAAGTGGACAGAAGTGAGCTGCTGTCACTGTGACTACTCACACTGTATTTTTGTATGCAAGCGCATGCATTTGTATGCACAGGTATTATTTTTACCTTCTTTTATTGCCCTCATTCAGACAAAAGATTCTTAATTTTCCACATTAAGAAAGAGGGACAGACTCCACCACTGACACAACTTCCTCTAGACACCAGCCAGTGCTTCCCTTCTATAAACTTGTCTCACATTCCTCTAGAAATTGAGAACACAGAATCTCCTTTGGAAACAAGTCAATGTCCTACATGATACACTTCAGTGTAAATTTTGTATATGTTTCTACATAGCATCTTTAATGAATGCCCATTCATATTCACCCACACAGCCAAAGGTCTTGTCCGGGCTGGCATAATCCACCTCAAATCTCCACCATCACAACATCTGTTCCTCTGGTGATCTCTGATCCCCTCACACAGAAACCAACGGAACAAAAGTGTCAGCCTCTTTGACCAATGCCTGTTTATGATTTTCTAAAGAATCAGATATAAGCTATTTGTCTTCATCTTCCAATTCCTTTTCATTTTTATCCTACCTATCATCTCCAGTGAGCTCTGTCTCCAGTTAGACGATAATGTTGGCTTCCATCACCCATTTGTCAGATATTTTTAAACAAGCTCCTCTGTGATTTTTTTCCAAGCATCTGCCACACAACCTCATTATCTTCCCTCAAATCCCTCATTAAAACTCTCTTGCTGTGATGCCTACAAAAAAAACATGAGAAAATGTTTAAACTAATAATGCACGGAGACGCTTTCCCTCATACTGACCAACATTGCCTCATTGTTTCCCTGTGCTCCTTTAGCTGTCTGGATCCATGTGTTGTCTCTTATCTTTTATTTGAATCACAGCTCCCCATGTGGTCCTGGTTTATGACTTGGAGCTCTTTGGTGCCGATAATATAAATAATAAGCAGAAGAAAAGGCTTCTCCTTCTCATTATACTTTGCTAGCTCCTGAAAACATGTTCACACTTCCCTTTTGTGTTAGTTTCTCGCAAGTAATTATAGAAAGCACTATAATATAATCTCCAAGTACACTCTCCCTTTTCAGAAGGAAACACACAAGTGAGGGACCAATTCACCCAGTATTCAGAAAAAAAATATTTGAAAAGGAGAACTATGGGTAAAAGGGAAAAGCTCATGTTTCAGCGTATTTTTTTCCATAGAGGACAGAGAAGTTCAACCCTATTTTCTTGCTACTCTGTTCCTAGCCCTTAGGACAGAACAAATAGGATTCTCTTTGAGGAAAGGATGAGGTCTTTCCTGTGGATAAGCAACTTCCTTTCTTCTTTCCTTGACTGCAGCTGCTTGCTGGGTGCACTCCAAGACCTGCTGCTTTTGAAGGCACACAACCCTGCTCTGGCACTTCCCATGGAAAGGGAAGTGTTTTCCCTCAGGAAGGGAAAGAATTATTTTTTTTTCCCATTGATGATGGAGAACAGAATGGAAACCAAATGTTTTTTCTCATCACACATTTTAGAGCCTCCCAGCTCAGCATTATTTCCATGCTCAGGTCTTAAAGTTATTTGTAATCCTCTGTAATACACATACCCAAGGCAGCTCTGCGCTTGCACTAAAAGGAGCCCTTCCTATGAATGAACCTCCTCTGCATGGGCCTCAGAGTGACGCCGAGGGCTGGTGTTCCTAGTTTGGCTTTGAAGCCCTCGACATATATAATATGACCTTAGCTACTCTATTTCTCCTTTTACACTTTGTCTCTTTCTGTCTTTTTTACCAGATTAATCTAACACTCATGCATTGCAAACGACCCCTGTTTACAAGGACAGTAGTTATTTCTCTGGTCTGACACACTATCTACACAGAGATGTAGAAATTACTTCAGACAGAAGTACAATTCATTAACACCTTCAGCCAATAATTATCTATCACCTGGAGAAGAACTTTGGCACCCAGAATTCTAACAAGAGATACACCTGTGAGAAAAATGTATAAATTTATACACCTATCAAATTATCCACAGAAATCTATAAATCATACAGCAATTATTCACTTTTGCACGTAAGCAGTCAGTTTTGGTATCTATATGTTCTATACAGACAAAACCACATGAAGTCACAGGCTTTGTGTTGCTCAAGTGAGAGAGGACTTTGGGAAAACTTGATACTAAATTTCTCCTCTGCGTTTCCATTCTGTAAACAAAGAACACTAATAACGCAAGCTGACAAATCATATTAGTTATGTTCATGAAAGACTAAACTCGGCGTCCTACCCTTTTAATCAACCTGAGTTATGGGAAAATGGTTTCATTATGAGAATTCAAGCAGTCACAGAGATTTTGGAGTTCATTAATCCCATAGCACATCCACGGGAGGGAAACCTGGGACTGCAGCTCAAGCACTAGGCATAGCCAGAGGGTTTTCCAGCACAGAAGCAGTTTGGAGACAACATGGAGCAGGTGGAACCTTCAGCTCTTCAAAAATTGTTTCAGAACTGAGAGTGTGGAGTTTCTTGGTGCTCGGAGGGGAGTGAAGCAGCTCCATGCTGTTCGCATAATCGCACTCCACAAGGACAGCAAATGCAAATGTACCGTCCCCCCACCTCAGATTTCATGTTGACAACACTGTGTCAAGCCTGATCAACTGGTCTCTGTTTAATTGTAAATTGTTATCTCAAGAGAAATTCAACTCTTTGCAGCTTTCACATCAGAAACGTATTGGAAAAATAATAATGAATAATGGAGCCTATCAGAAAGCTCTGCTTCCTGTAGTCAACTGTTTCCTTAGGCTAAGGAAACAGAGAGCTCTCTTTCCTTACTTGCATCTACGCAAATCTGATGGATACACTTTATAAAAGAATGGACTTTCACTCCACGCAACGTATACAAAAGGGTTCATGTGTTATAAACACAGCAGAAGTTCAGCTTTAACAACTCACAACGTAAGGACTTTCTTTTCCCACAAATCCCTCTAGCAAACTTTTTGACTGAGTCCGTGTGGTTTCAGAAAGCTACCCAAAGTGAATGGTTCTATCTTAAAATGTTGAGCCACTTTAAGAAGAAATTCAAATGCTCTTGGGAAAAAGAACGGGGAAAAAAGAAAATAAGAAAAAAAAAAAAGAGGAAAAAAACCTCAACAAACCATAATCTTCTAGAATTTCCTTTAACTTTTTCTGATTTTCTTCAGTGGGTTTTGATCACTTTCCTAATATGGCTTTCAATGTGTCTCATATCAATATCAATTTCAATCTCTCTCCAAATTCAAGCAGACATCTTCACCTGGAAATGTGTTCTGATTTAGCAAGAAATGACCTTGCAAGACAGCATGAAGGGTAACTTAAGTGAGCTGAAGAAATGTAAAGTAACAACAGATTAAGATATTAGACCTTGTTTTACATTATTTGTGTAATAATACAAACACCAAAAAAAAAAAAAGAAACAGAAAAACCACAAAACCCTTCATCAAAAAAGGGAAAGCAATAACGTGATCATGTAACAAATGAAGTTAAGGAGGAGAATCAATTACCTGATCTACAGTCTATGGACCCAATTTAAAGTTATGCACCATTTACGAAGATCTTTTGAATAATTCGCTCAGGGGAAAAAAGTTCAAAAAGTGCTGTCCAATAAAGCACAAAGCTTTACAGTTCATTTAAGCTATGTTTCTTTATGCACAAGTGGTCATATCTCCATTATGCATCCAAGGGTGCACAATCACAAAACAAGGTGGACTGTGACAGAAAGGGACATGACCTGTTCCAGTACACAAAATACATGCATTGCCAATGCTCATTTAGTTGAGGAAAAGTAAAATACGTATAAAACGTCAAACTTAACTTAAAATAAATGTTCATTACCTTTGAGGGTTTTATTCTGAGCTTTGCTGCAACAGAAATCAAGGATGAAGAGAAGAAATGTAACCACTTAAATAGTTTGCCCGAGACAAGGTATTTATGCTAAACCTGACTCATGCAATTTGCAGGTTTTGTGGCCCCACGTTGTTTACAAACATCTGCCACTGACCTGCAAGGTAACATAAAGCATCACCCATAAAGGCTTTTGATTACTTAGATTTTGAAGGAAGTGATAGGTAGCAAACCTGTAGATAACTAGACAATACAAATCCACTGGGATAGTTTAATAAATTGGACAAAAGCAACTGACGATATTTTCTAAAGCCTAAGCAAAAATATAAATTTTATGAACAAAGAGTTGCCAGAGTCTTACACCACAGTATGTACTGCAGTGCCTGGAACCACTAGAGGTAGAGAGGAGACTGAATCAGCTGAGAAATCCCACCACCATGGCATCTTTAGGAATTTTCAAGGAAAAGGATATTTCAAGGAAAAACACAGTGATAGTCTTGTATATTTGGCAATGGCCTAAACTCTGCCAGAACATATTTCTCCAATCTGCTGTCTACATTTCAAAAGAAATGTTGATAAATTGTACTCAGTTCACAGAAGAGCCTTGAGCATGCTTAGCAGATCAGAAGATGCGTTCATAGCTAAATACTCCAAGAGTTACATATTTTTACAGAAGATTAGGAATTATTTGATCTACAGCTTAAAAGAACGTATATAGGGAACAGAAATTTAATAATGGCCTCTTTGATCTACAGCAGAACACAATTTTAAGAAGACATCCCAAAAAACTTCAGAAAAAATGCAGATAACAATATGAATAAAAGCCATCAGCTTTGGAAAAGTCTAGGAATTAGAAATGTGGCACATCTGATCTTACATAGGCCAAAAGTTCCCCAAACTGTTATAGCACAACCAAAGCATAGTTGCGTGCATGCAACAGCCTTCTCAGAGATAAAATACAAACAAACACAGAAGAATCTACATTCAAAATGGAAAACAGACTACAAGACATGAAACAGGAAAGTTAAATATGTTACCAACAAAAATACCTTTGAAGCCATTAGTGGAAAAACATGCAATTAAGATTAAAAGGAGATAGCTCAGTAGTGACTTCACCAATTGTGATGGCTTGACCCTGGCTGGACACCAGGTGCCCACCAAAGCTTCTCTATCCCCCCCCTCCTCAGCTGGACAGGGGAAAGAAAATATAATAAAAGGCTCGTGGGTTGAGATAAGGAAGGGAGATCACTCAGCAATTACCATCATGGGCAAAACAGACCCAACTTGGGGAAAATTAATTTAATTTATTACCAATCCAATCAGAGTAGGGTAATGAGAAACACAAACTAAATCTTAAAATACCTTCCACCCACCCTTCCCTTCCTCTCCACCTCAACTTCACTCCTGATTTCTCTACCTCCTCCCCCTGAGCAGTGCAGGGGGATGGGGAATGGGGGTTGTGGTCAGTTCATCACACACTGTTTCTGCCACTCCTTTCTCCTCGGGGGAGGACTCCTCACCGCTCTTCCCCTGCTCCAGCATGGGGTCCCTCCCACGGGAGACAGTTCTCCACAAAGTTCTCCAATGTGAGTCCTTCCATGGGGTGCAGTCCTTCAGGAACAGACTGATCCCGTGTGGGTCCTACCAGGAGCCTGCTCCAGCACAGGCTCTCCATGGGGTCACAGCCTCCTTCGGGCATTCACCTACTCTGGTGTGGGGTCCTCCATGGGCTGCAGGTGGTTATCTGCTCCACCACGGACCTCCGTGGGCTGCAGGGGAACAACCTGCCTCACCATGGTCTTCACCATAGGCTGCAGGGGAACCTCTGCTCCAGTGTCTGGAGCACCTCCTCCCGCTCCTTCTTCACTTTTAGTATGCAATGGCATTAGAAATTTGCTTCCCAAAATTTTCTTTCAAAGCTATTTCATACCTTTCCTTTGAGCATCAGGCCTTGAAAGGTCAAAGAGGGGAGGATTATTCCGTGAGAAGTATTCCCCTACTGGAAAGTGGGTGTTTACATCCATCATTGATTTTCTGTAGGAGTTCATTAAACTGTAGATTTGTTACTCGATTTTACCGATACTCCTCCCCAGTTTCCATAAGGGCATTTGGTGTGCTAGGTGAAATATATTATTATTCCATGGTTCCTTTGGAGGAGATACTTGCTATGGTGTGATGGAGACCACTGGCAAATCAGATATTTGCTCCTCAGGCAAGACAGGGCCCATTCAGAGGATTATAGCACATAGAGAATTTGCTTCTGATGATGGAGTTTAGAGAGGCTGAGACTGTGCAAGAATTTTACAAGGGTATCAATGCATGAAAGAAAGAATATCAATAACGAGGAAGTCTGATAAAAGATAAAAATGGAAATAATTTTATTACAAGGAATGCAACCAAAGAAATATGGTAGGAGTACTTAGACAAGCTCCATGAAGAGAATGAAAGGGCTAAGAACAAATGGCCACTTTCCAGGCAGCTGAGCCAAATTCTGAAGAGATTCAAAAGGCAATCAGAACTCTTAGGAATAACAAGCACCAGGTGTCGAGAGTGTTGTTGCTGAAATGTTAAAAACAAGAAGCTATAATCTTGAAGACCTCATCCAATATTTTGTTTGATATGGAGGTCCATGAAAATGTTAAAGGAACTGAAGAAAGCAGGCATATTTCTAATTTCAAAAAGGAAGACATAATGTGAAGAGACAGTCTGCTTTCTCTACTTATTATGATTCATGGAAACCTAGCTTTAAGACTTTTATATAGATTTTGCCCTTACAGGCAACAAACAATAGGAGAATGCAAATGTTTCCAGGCATATATAACATTTCATAAATCTCGTCTGTATGTATCAGACATTTTCAATGCTTCAGTGACAAAGAAAAATTGTAGTATGATCAGCATACATATTTTAAATAGATTTTAAGAACTGTGTGATAGCATTTTCCAACACAATCTTTGTACTGCAGTGAAAGAGCTGCCTAATAAAATTATTAGGGAGGTACAATTGCATGTTATATGATTGAAAAGTAGACTATAGCAGGGGAAACTCCTGTGGAATTTGCCAGCAATATGGAATTATGAAAGGCAAAACTATGTATGGAAAAGGTCTGGTATGAACCTGTAGGAAGTTTATAAAGAAGGTGGGTAGAAAAGAAAAACTTCGGTGTCAAGCAAATTCAATAGCAAAGCATTCAGTCAGAATTCTGGGAAGACATTCCCAGTCACAAATCTCTTGGAAAACCATTCTTCTACTACTATTTCATAACCATGTAAAATGCTGACCAAGGAGGAGGCAGAAAAATATGGCAAGCACTGCTAAGAATCTTTAATGTCAAGGTGATGAAAGAGGAGAAATGAGAATCTGAGCTTGATTCATCACAGTGATATTCCAGTTAGAACAGTTGGCCTTCATTGAAATTGATAGTTTCATGAGTATAATTTCAATAGTGAGCCAGGCTGAGTACAAACTCAGTGGTGAGTTGTGTTTATTCATTGAGCTGGAGCTTCCTTTTTTCTGGGTGTTATTTATGGCCTGCCCTTGGAGTCATACCTTGTTTGAGGTATGTTCCTGAATTATTGTCAGACTTGACTTGATACTGTACTTCATTACATTAAAATTTTGCTTATGGCTGATTTTAATATTCATACGCATGATGCAACTGTAATTTGTCTTTATTCTGTTTTGATTTAATTAAAGTTACTTACCTGAATCATTTTTGCCTTCCCTTTTGCTTTCAATGACCATTTTATGCCCCTCTTCTTTATCTCATAATTATTGCTCTAGGCAACTGTTAGATCCAGTTAGGTTGAGTTCCTTTGTTACTAGTTTTGATTTGACAAGTCATATTGTTATTTCAAAATCAGCAGAAGAGGCACCTGATACTCTTATTGGAGAATAGCATATCTTGCTACAGATAATTTCTTATTCTTGTTCCTTTTTAATAAACAACTTCTAATAGTAGGAAAGCTACAAATTGGCATCTCTGAGCCAAAAGAAGGGTAAATAGGTCATTGACCTTGAAAAAGATCACATGTAGAAATCAGGGCTATCATGTAGCATTTCATTATTACAAGATTTTCTTCAAGAGGTAAAGTTTGCCCCTGCTCTCCTTTTACAGATCATCAATAGCTATTTAATCAAGAAAAATTAGCTGAAGATAGTGTCATTTATCTAGGGCTATATAACGATCTTTACCAATGCTTCCTGAATACAGTGTCATAACTGAAAGATCTCTGTGCTGGTTCTTTTATTTATTTGCTATTTTTCCCTACCTTAATGTCTGGCTCCTGTGTTATGAAAATTACAACTGAATGTTACAGCTAAGGAAACAATTGAGATGTCTTTTGAAATAACAGAATTGAACTCAGCTCCTTCTAGTCCTTTCTTAGAACAAATA
Source organism: Numenius arquata (assembly GCF_964106895.1). Classification (NCBI taxonomy): domain Eukaryota; kingdom Metazoa; phylum Chordata; class Aves; order Charadriiformes; family Scolopacidae; genus Numenius; species Numenius arquata. Next base: position 60,621,513 of record NC_133582.1, read on the forward strand.
CTGAATGTATTGATCAACTTACAGAATGCCATAAAATTCAACACATCTAGTCTTTGTTGAGCCAAGAGGGAAAAAAAAACCCAAAAGATCAGAACACTATTGTGTACCAGTAAGATTTTTCTCATCACTCAGCATTCAAATCAGGCATTGCTCAATTAAATCTCTTCCTTTAAAATTATGTATTTTTCTGAAATATTGTTTTAAATGTACATCTAAAAACATAGACTGTAGTACATAGAAAAAATCAATGGCGCCTGAAAATATACAGTGCCATTTATGAACAAAAATTAAAAATATTTCTTGAGAGAATCAACTCAGTTAAAACAAGAAACTCTGTTTAAACTCTGTTTAAATGAGCTATTCCCAAAGAAAAAAAGAAGTGTGACTTGCAGGGTACTTCTTCAAAGTGCCAGACTACAGTGATGATGCTAAGAAAGAAGGAAACCAATGCTTTAAATAAAATCCCTCTGTCCCTCTCTCCATCCAAGGATTTGGTACATTTTGATTTAAAGAGTAAGCATTTCCCTCTACCCAAAGCCTAGAAATTCACAGGTATAATTCAAATCTATAAACAACACAGTATGAAATTATGCAGGTATATTGTTAGATTACCTAAACAAATAACACCATCACTGCACTATTATTCAAATCTGAATTTTATGAAAGGCAACCTCGTTTTCACAGCATCTGACATCACTGCGCACTTGAATTAAAAACAAAGAAACACACCAATACTACAGTATATGTAGAATCCTTACATGTACCTTTATGACACCACCTTCCATTGTTTCTGTCATCACTATGTAATTTCACTATATTGTCAAATATTTGTGCTTAGGTAACAGCTCTAGTTGTGCCAAAGGACACCTGCAGCTGAATTACAAAGAGAACTACTTGTTTGTCAGAGTTTGATTTTTGAGACCCTCCTATATACTTCACACTTAGACTCTGCCTCTTAGCTGACTTCTTTGTTCCTTCTTTATACCTATTTTGTACTCATACCTCCACATCACCTGGAGCTATGACTTCCCCAGAGAGACAGCAACAGAAGATATCTCATGAATACTTGCATAACGGTGTACACACAGCTACGCATATGCAAACCAAATGAAATAAGTATAATGCCCAAACAATGTTGTTTCTGAAGCAGTATTGCACCTGATGTCATACAAATACGCCCAAGAATAAATAACATCATTGGTTTGGTAACTACACATAACAGGCTCTGCATTTAGGGAGACGGAGAAATTGAGAAAGGCTCACCTGCTTTGGAAAGGTTCCAAACTTTAAGTTTGATTTAGTTTGTCATCAAATTGTCAGCTGAACTTCAGGGGAAACCTCCTTTCCAGTTCCAAACTTTTTTGCTGACAAAAAGAATGACACAGCAGACTGTTCTCTTGGCTTTGCAAACCACTGCAGTATTTAGACGCCACAGAATGATACGGGATTGGAAGGGACCTCTGGAGATCATCTAGTCCAACCCCTGGACTTCTTGGTCTGGTTGAGCATGTCAAGGCAGCAGGGCCTGGACTTCTTTGAGTGCAGGGTGTAATGTATGGCTATGGCTGCCATGGAGAACATTGGAGTTAAAAAAAAAAAAAAAGATCACTTCCATATTCACAGAATGGTTTGGTTTGGAAGGGACCTTCGAGATCATCGAGTTCCAACCCCCCTGCCATGGGCAGGGACACCTCCACTAGAGCAGGTTGCTCAAAGCCCCATCCAGCCTGGGGCCTTAAACACTTCCAGGGATGGGGCGTCCACAACTTCCCTGGGCAACCTGTTCCAGTGCCTCACCACCCTCACAGTAAAGAATTTCCTCCTAATATCTCATCTAAGTCTCCCCTCTTCCAATTTAAAACCATTACCCCTTGTCCTGTCACTACATTTCCTGACAAAGAGTCCCGCTCCGGCTCTTCTGTAGGCTCCCTTCAGATATTGGAAGGCAATATATATATTCCCCAGTAAGCAGTGTTTACAATCTGCTCCTATTAGATTTTCACTAAAATAATGGAAAACTCACATATTTAGGGTTTCACACCCCTTATAGATGAGTTTTCCCTCTGAAGTGGTTTGGGGTTTGGACAGCGAGGTTCAGCTTGGAGTTTCTAAGCATTCAGATCGAGCATTGCTCCATTTAATCTCTTCCTTTAAAAAACCAAGGGAAATGCTTGCACAAATCCCAAGAGAAAAAAAACCACAAAATGCCGAAGGCCCAATTCTTAATCATTTCTAACGCCTTTTCAAATCCTGGAATGGAACACATTCAAGTTAACTATATAAAACCTAGCACTTCGCTATGCAGTACTCTATCAGGGCACAGCTCTTTTCTATTTCTAAATCTGATATAGAGGTTAACTTTTTTGCATGTCAAATATAACTGTGTGATAAGGTGATACGGATAGTTATATAGTACAGATTGCAACTATATTCTACCAGTCTAACTGCACATTGTAAAGAACCCAAAATCTCCAGTGGATTTCATTTCATAACACCTCTGAGAAATACAAAGCGTTCTTACCTGTTTTTTACAGCTGGGAAGGAAGGTCCAAGTTTGTCAAGCTACTGAGGCATATAAAGTATGTTCTAGTTTCCCAGAACTTTTTTAAATATTCAAAAGTATCTGTGCACTGATGTGGGAAGAAGATGTGTATTCAGAAAGCAAAAGAAAATGAGCACCTGCACAGCTGGTAATCCCACTGTACTGAACCGAACCTTTAAGGACAGAAAAAAAGCCTTTTGTCTTTTTAGTTCAAAGTCATTTGTTCAAGACTTCCTGGAAAGAAATACTCACTAAACAGAAGATAGAGATGAGATAACTTGTATGTCTGGTTGTTGTCCTTTCCCTGAGATACTTTTCTCTCACAGAATTTGCAAATCCATGGTTTGCATACACGAAGGGATGCTCATTCAGGAACTGTGTGACCAGGAATACAGAGCTAACTGAAGCTTGCAAAATCTATCTGAAACACTAAAAAAGTGTCAAACAAATACATTATGTGTTTAAACATAGCCATCTAGTGTCATTTTTGATACTCTATGTTATCCAAGATATCAGATAACCTAAGGCAACAAATATGACTCTATGCAAGCAAATTTAGGGACATGAATCTGTCTCAGGGCAACCGCCTTGACAACAAGCTCCATTTATCCCACTCTGTCCTGCTGATGCTCTTTATCCAACCAAAACCACCTGGGCTGCGAGTTTCCACTGAAGCATAAACATTTTGAAAATCATCACAAATAACTATGAGCTTATAAGACTTCCCATCCTGTTTCTGGTGATTCTTGTCTGTTCAAACGCTGTTTATCCTAACTTGGGTCTTGATCTTGCAATTAAGTATGACAGACTGTATTTCCGTTCCCATCGAGAATTGCAGCAGCTCTACTCTGCTCCAGGGATTCAGTCACAGACCTGGTCCTCTCAGGACCAGTTACAAGATGTTTTGGGTCAGGAACAGATGACATTTATGGGTCTTTAGATTTAATACATAACAAATCAACAGTTCTGGGGGTTTGCCAAATCAGAAACTATGATTCTTCTTGAGAATTTGATCTCTGAAAAGGAGAAATTTATCTTGGAAATCCATTCAGTGCCAGTTTATGTCATTATTTCAGCTGGAGAAATTCATTTTCTAACCTCCTGGATGCTGTCTCAATTGTAAATCAATTGTAAACAGATTCCTATCAGTTTGTAGCACCAGACCGCCATGTACACTTCAACTTGCAACTACGTGGTTTACCTGGTAGAAACAGTATCACACACTTAAGGCCAAAAAAAAAGTAGGCTGACCTGTAAGCAATATTCTGAACATATACCTGCCACAAAAGAGGTTGTCCAGAGAACCTGTGGCTGCCCCATCCCTGGAGGGGTTCAAGGCCAGGCTGGAGGGCGCTTGGAGCAACCTGGTCTGGTGGGAGGTGTCCCTGCCCAGGGCAGGGAGGTTGGAACTGGATGGTCTTTAAGGTCCCTTCCAACCCAAATTATTCTATGATTCTATAAGATTATCCTGACATCATGCGTAGAAAACAGAAATGTTCCATAACAGACATGGCTCAAGATATCTGCGAGATGAGGACCTGAGTAAGGCCTTGATGGTGGGTGTCAGGGGTTGGTTGTTGCACTGTGGGATGGGTTGGAAGTCAAAGGGGACAGGATAAGTAGAGTAGGTACCTGCTCCAATAGATAAAGCTCCAGGGTGGCTTTGAAGAGACTTACCTGATCACAGTTCTATCTCTGCTGCTAACTTTGCGCCCTCAGGCAATTATTTTTTTTCTTTGCGATTCTGTTTCCCTTCCTGTCTTCCCTGCCATCTATTTTGAAGTGTCTGCTGTTTAGGATAGCAGCTGTTCTTATACAGCTCCTAAAACAATGGGGCTCTGATCTCACAGGAGTCTTCTAGACACTCCTAGAATACAAATAATAAATAATCTTAATTTAGCAAATATTTATTGAGTTCTCTCAGGTATTATAACCAATTACTGCCATTTTCCCTTAAAGAAATAATCCATCACTCTGTTGATGATAAAAGAGCTTTTCAAACAGTGGATTTAAAATCTATCTATTCAGAGATATAATTTGTTCTTATTTCTTTCCTATCGCTTTATGCAAATTGTTTGCTTCCTTGTGGGACAACTCTAAACTCTCTAAATAGTGTGAACTAAACAAGTACTGAGCAGGTTCAGATTCTGTACAATATAAAGATGCAGAGAGATATTTCCTATGTCTAAAGACATTAGGTACATACAAAGTCGACATTCCACTTGTAAGTCATTAATAAAAGAGCTGAATATGCAGGATATGACCATCTAACCATCTAATATGACAATGATATATTAACAATAACATGTTTCTGTTTCTTAACTTTGTAATTACACTCCAGAAATTCTATGTAATCCATTTCTACCTAATCTGTCTTTTAGTAGTGTACCATATAGCTTAACTACGCTTTTGGTAGGCAAATGTACATTTTTAATAGTAGTGGCTTATTTCAAATGGATCAGTTTGAGAGTTTTAATCAGACATTCAAGGATTTATTTTCCAAATTTAAATGAGACCTCACTGTCCACTCACAAGAAAGAGCCAGAAATTTGAAAAGTTTGGCACCCCACGAGAGGTTTCCCTGCCCAGAGACAGTTTCCTTCAGCTAGTTAGGAAGGGCTTGCTCTAGTTATCCCTGGAAAGGCTCCCATGAATTTCAGCAATTCTCATCACACACAGATGGCTAAAAAACTAGAAATTCTCCCTTCTGGTAGAAGTAATAGCCTAAGTAAACAAGGAGGAAAGTTTTATCTTTTGTCTACATATGTCAAACATAGGATGCGTCAATACAGAAACACAGAAACTGATCTTAATTTTCAGCTCTACAAGTAGAACGCCATGCAATGTGACTAAAAAGGAAATACTATAAATAAGTTCTTTCATTATTGATTTATTTTGTGGAGATCTGAAATCCCGTTCTATCTACATACAGCAATTTGAAATAGGTATTATTCTGTTATTACGCTGTTGGTGTGCCTGCTGTAATTGGAATGAAAATTTTGGCTGATTTTCATAATTAAAAATTCACTTAGGGTAAAGGTTTAAGGAAATGGCCTAAGCGTAACAAAGGCTGATGGCAATTCTAGTTGGAATTTTAAAATGTTATCAATCTTTTATAGACAGCCCTATAATAGTCCCAGATGGTAAACCAGATTATCCTTCAGAGGGATGCTAAAAAGAGAAAGCTATTGATAAAATCATTGAAGTAGTTCTTCATTAACCCTGTTCCACAGGTATCATTAGTCTCAGGGATGATAACTAGATACTAATCTATCTAGTACCTATCTGTGCTGTCTAGACTTCAAACTCGGCGTGGCAGGTACTGTCTCTTAGTCTTTATGTACACAGCTCCTGGTACAATGTAGCCCTCAATCTCATTTGAAACCCCTGGGTACTTCTAAAACCAAAAACATATAGAATCAGTAACTCCATCAAAGCAACTCACAATACCTCCAGAGGCGGGTTACATACAGACAGACCTGGGGACCTCCTTGACTTCTCAAGTTAATATGGAGATGAAACCCCATAAATGTGCTGAAACCCCATCCACTGCTATGGGCACTGCAAGGGTGGGACAGGGTTGTTCTTGGTAAACAAGTTCAAGCAACACCACCACAAAATCAAAGGGCCATAGCACTGCTCATGCAACACTTTCTTCGGCTTCATAAGATGTCTGACGGCCCAGACTTCTACACTTTAATCTCGCCTTAGGGAAAGGATGTTCTTAATGCACACCCTCAGCATTAGTTTGGTTTCAGCTGATCAGTTTTTGAAGTAAGCTCAGAATCAAATTGCATCAAATTAACCAGTTCCACAACAGTGCTCCAATCTCCTGAACTCCTGTTGATTGCAAAGAGCCTGCAAGCATCAAAACAGGACGTGGAGCTTCTAATTACCTTTGAGAATCTAAGCTGATTCCTCTGGATCAGTTTAGTGTGGTTCCCACACACTTCCTCTGCTGATAAATCTGTTTTTTATCCTGTTCAGCAATACAAATTAGAAGGATAGAGACAGGTTTGCACTTGCAGCCATGGGTTTCCAGTATCAGCACGACAATTACTTGTGCTTTTAATTCTGTGCCTGCTACAGTAAGTGAATCTCCAATTATGTCAATCTATTAAAAACTAGGACCAAAGGTCAGCAGGTTTTCCATGACAATATTATTAAATATTATTAAAGTTTTTATAGATTCAGAGTTCTTATGGATCTTTCCAATCAGTACAAAACCATTGTTTAACAGAGAAAATAACCGATAGCAGTAGATATATTCTTAATAGCCTAATAACCATTTTTAATTTGTATTGGACCTGTACGCTATAAAAACGGTGTTTCTAAAGTTACGCAAAACTAGATGAATATTAAAGAAACAGACAAACAAACACACACCAAAAAAACCCCACCCCACCATTTGAGCCTGAAGTTTGCTTAAAATGTCCTTTTTTCTCTCATTTGTACAAAAGCTGTCACAAGATGGAATGCTTTCTTGACTGCAATGCTCAAAGGTACTCATTAAGTCTGGGAAAAAAAAGAGTTCATCTGAAATCTGTACACAACCTTTGCCCAAAACATTTCTGTGGTTCAGACCTATTTGGATAAGTTGGGAGGAGGCTTGTTTGAATGGTTGGCTGGTGGTTTTGTGATTGTGCTACTCTGTGTGTCAGGTTGTCTGGCTGCTTATTTAACACAAACCACAGTGCCTTAGTAGTCAAGCAGTTTGCAATCACTTTTTTTTTGTCTTCAGAATATTTTTGAATTAAGGAAGCATTGTTCATCCTATTGCACAGCTGGAGGATGGAGACACAGGTGACACAAGTCTGACCTGTTCAGTAAAGACTTACAATTTAGTTTCTATCATTGGGTGCAGAATCAGAACATCATCACTGGGACCACCCAGGCTTGAGTAAAGGTGACAGAACTGTATCTAGATTTATTAAGACTGAAACTTGGAATGTAGACTTCTGCAGTGTTTTAAAGGAAGAGAGAACCTTCCTTGTAACCTCGAGTAAACTGCTTCAAATAAGCAGGCAAATCCCACTCACTAATACCCTTTCAGACCTTTGTGCCTGTGTTCTGCAACAGGTATCCTAATTTTGCCGTCAGCAAAAAATTTTCCTCTCCACCCCCGGAGCTGGCAGGATGTTGGTCAGAGACTGTGAGAAACTGGTCTCTGCTTCCAGTGCAGCATCTCAGAGCTACTGATGCAGGTATTGAAAATTCTAATCTAGAGCAAAATTACTTTCCCAACGTTTATGGTGCATCACAGAAACAAATCCTCAGTTCTTGAGTCCTGATCCTATACCTTTGGCTGCGATATCATCTTTCCTGATTGTCTCTAAGTCAGTTTGAAAGGCTGGTCTCGGGTGATGTCCGGCTGAATTCTGCAGAGGGCTTAATATTAAAGGAACCTGTTCTAAGGTGCACTGAGAACACTAGGGAGGGATTTCCTATAAGATATCAGTGGCCTTGATATTGCAGAGCAAGATATTGCACACACAGCCTGCTTGCAAAAATAAGAAAATCTTTTCCAGATGTGTGTGCTCCTTATACCTTTCAAGGCTGTAGAGTTAAAAAAAAAAAGAAAAAAAAAAAAACCAAACCCAAACTTATCACACCAACCTCTCTCATTTTATTAGGAGATTTGTAAAAGTCTTGTTATAATTTCAATTTCCCATTCAGGTTGATTTATGGATTTCCCCCCCTTGTTTATGGCTTTTTTAATGCTCCACTTTATAGAAGCCATGAATATATCAGGAGTTGCACCAAGGACCTCATATAAGTAGCTCAACACCAGCTGATAAAACAGCAGTCTGATTTAACAAGATTTTTTTCTGCAGGTTCTCTCAGTCTCTTTGCACCAATTACAGAAGGTAGGGGCAGAAAGAAGGCTTAACCTAGAATTTTTTGCAGAGATTTTAGCAATGCCATGTTCAGAGCTGTTTTCCTGATCCCTATTATGTTGTTAGCCCAGCAGAGGGAAGAAACAGTTTAAAACATGTCACAGTAGGAGCTGTCTTCATATTAAGTGTTAGATCACCGATGGCAGATGTGAAATATTCCAGCTTTGTTGTAGCGTTTGAAGGCCTGTACAGCATTGTTAAGTAAAGCAATGTGATTTTACTGTCTTTCTCTTTGTTTAGAAAAATAAAATAAACACGAAGACCTGCTTTGTTGGACTTTTGTTCTAATTGGGTCATAGTAGGTCACTCCTAAATCTCCAGGCAATCAACAAGAACTATTTTTACACAGATGCAAAGTGCTTTTATGAATATTCAAATATGATCTAATTAATTTTCCAAAAGCCAATGCCTTTTACTGCCAGAGCACAGATTATCATAACTTTATCCTTCAAATTTCAGAAAGAAAAATCATAAAAATCTAAAACATTAAATCTTCAAATTATGAAATGGAAGTCCCTTATAAGCATAATAACAAAGTTCACAGGATTTTTAAGACAGAGGGACAAAAATACCTTTAACTTTGCAAAACTTTGAGATACAGTTATGATCTAATTTTAAAATTCTTTAGGTTCCACAACAAACCTTTTATTGTTTTTAATGTTTTCATCTTCGTGTTGAAAAATCTGCAAACTAATATATGTCACTCTATATGTGATAACAATACACGGACACATCAGCGATATAGAATAATTTCCTACGTACAACAGATGCCAATTTCTATGTTTTGCTCCTGGTTAGTACAGAAGGGAAAAACGCCAGCCCTGCATATGACAGCAAGCAATGTGGCTGCTGTCCTCAGCAGTAAATATACCTGGAATACGGACAGAAGTGGCACTCGGCCTGAGCATCCATCACCATTTTGATAGTTTGAAGTGCATCTGGTCCTTTGGAGTATATTTGCTGTGATTACCCAGTTCGAGTCTTTTCCAACTATTGAATGTGTCATCAAATGACAGCAATGAAAATAACTGCAGCCATTATTATAGGGTTTAGGACTTTGCCATCTGTTGAATATTAGCCTTTGCCTTCCCCCAACTGGCATCCTGTTGTGCCAAAATCCACACATAAGCAGTGCCACCAAACTACACTTGTATACGTTGGTGTAGCTCTTTTGTTTCCACACATCCCAAGGAGTTCCCCAAAACAGAGTGTTAACAGAGGCAGTAATTACTAAGAAAACAGGTCAGACAGAATAAAAGTAGTTCATGCAGTGACAGCCAGACATCATGGAGTGTAGAGCTGGGAACTGCAGTCAATATTCACCAGTGCAAGATATGCATCATGAAAAGCCAACGTGTTAAGCATATATTAAGATCTGGTACTCTAAAATACAGATCCTAACAGATTTTTCACTTTGCAATCAAGATCTGTAAAGAGTCAGGTGCAAGCTAATGTAGGGAACTAGCATAATACCCTGCAGGACAATTAAATAGTGTATCCATAGAGCTATCTTTATAAAATATCAATATTTGCTCTCATATACAACAAAGCATCAGAAGTGTCCTAGCATCTGGAGTGCCAGAAATGACTGCCCAGATCTCAGACCATAAAAGTTTCTCTCGTTTTCTGAAGACTCGAGTCCCTTTGAAGATAAAAAGGGCTAAAAATATTCTGATATCAGAAATTCCCCGAGCTTAGAGAGCTCATCAGTCACAAGACTGATGGAGCGGGCTGTATCATCCACAGCAATATGTACATTCCCACGCGCCTACCATACAAGAGATCATTCTAAACAAAATCTGCACGTATGCATTATCCCTCGTTACCTCACAGATGATTAAGATGGTTTTGTAAAATTCACACTTGCTGGCAACTGCTAGGTTTTAATGGTGAGTACTTCAAAGACAGTATGTGACCATCAGTTTGAAAAAAAAAAAAAAAAAAAAAAGTCAAGAAAAAGCCCTGCACTGAATAATTTCAACAGGAAATCCAGTCAGCAGAAAAGAACTCTATCAGATATAACAAACCAACCACCAAAGACGTTGTGAGTACGCATTGCCTGGGTTGGATTGACAAGGACGGGAAGGCAAGAGATAAAGTTTGTTATATGAGGATGAAAAGATCTTTGGGAACATCCATACTAATCATTTCCTGCACAATTTTATGCCTGGAATGTATCATCTGCACTACGTTTATTTTCAGAGGTTATTATTTTGGAAAAGTTGCGACACTCTGGGTTCATTCTCCAGTCCGTAAAAATGAGCTGAACGGAGGATAATGTCTCAACCTATCATCTTCAGCCAAGAAAGCCCTCTTAAGGGTGTCACAGTAGGGAATTTAACCAAAGAACCAACACAGCCAAGTGTGAAGGAGGTTCTTACAAATTTTTAATAGCTAAAGCTCTCCTCACTTCTGAAGAGTCGTGCGAGCCATAAACATATATAGGGAAAAAAATACCACCTACAAACACAAACAATACTAAGAAAAAGAAACACAATTCCCCAACTCATACTCAACTAACCAGAGTTGTTAATGTTATATTAAAATAAAGCTGCAGTAGCTTAGAATTCATAACCTTATCAAGAACCTATTATTACTTGAACTTACAAAAAAAATCAAAAGAATATGGTACTCCAGCAAACACTCTAACCGTTAAACACTCTGTATTGTTCTTCCAGAAGCAAACCAAAGCTTATTATTAGTGCTACAGTTTTCAGTTGGAGAGTGGAGGTTCCATGAGCTGGAACTGCTGCCCCTGATTTTGCAGGCTGCTGATGTAGCAGCATTTTGCCTGCTCAGAGAGAAAAGAGGTTTAGAGCAACAGAAATCAGCTTCTGTAGATCTAATTTAGTTTGCTTAATACAAAACTCCAGATGACTCTCATGTCATCTTTATAACCCTGAGTTCTTAAATTACATAAAGTGAGCAGCAGAGGAAAGATGCATGGAACTATGGCCAGGAGCCTCTTGATTTTCCTCCCAGTTCCTTCCCAGCTTGCCAATACGTCTGCACATTTCATTGGTATTTTCCCTGTTATCATTATCCAAGTTTTTAATTTTTAAAGTAGATGAAAGGTATAGAAGATGGGAGAGAGAGTAGCTTGCTTCTTTCAGCCCCATCATTTTTGGAACACATGATTTTCCAAAACATGGGAGGTGATTCCTCTGTTGGGAAGGTTATAAAACAAAACAAGAGATCACAGAACATCCAGAAGAGCTGATACATTGAGGAATATGAGGATCAGCAACCAATATGGTGAAGAACCATTTTCAGTTCCTTTTCATACTCTCCCCACATTAATGCACTAGGAGGTAGTAGCTCCCTTGGGTTTCAGCTCTCTCTCCATCTATCTCACTGCTTTCAATCAGAAGTTCAACCATAGAGGAAAGAAATCTTCTCAATTAGGCTTACTGAAATGTTTACATTATTGTGCAAAATTTTGGACTCGATAAATTGGCATGTTTTTTAAGAGACACCATTTCATCAAAACATGCCTGAGCGGTATAATTCTTCAGAATCAGCTGGGTCAGAAAAAAAGCGGTATAAACTCAGGCCCCGTAATGGAAGCAGAGCGATACGCAACTCACACTTCACCATAGCTCTGTGGGAACTGTAATCAGGCTAAGTGCTGTAAAATGTAGCTGCAATTATTTGCAGATGAAAAATTCCAGCTAGAGTTATTTCTTGAATCAAAATTGAGGATGAAGAATTAGAGGTCGCTCTGTTAAACATTTTAGTATAATGTTTGTCAAGGTTGTCTTGCTCAGGTTTTTTAGTTGCTTTTATAGGATAAAGTAAAAATAAATTCTAACATTCTGCACAAAACTTTTTTATATTCTATTGCAAAGTCATGGACAACTCAAAATGCTGCCAAGCAAAATAATGCTACAGGCCATCTTCACCGATAGAAGCACAGCTGGATGGAGAACCTTCACTGAGATCTCCACCAGAGCACAGGAGTACAAAGATTGGAGAAATGGCCACACAAATGTGCAATGGGCAATCTGCTGTGATTTCTAAGGATACAAAATTGGACCAAATTAGAGAAAATTATAAATCCAGACTATTTAGCCATCTGTGGAGTCAAAATGCAAAGTACTAGATTAGAAAAAAAGTTTAATAGTTTCATTAGACTTTGAAGCCAATTTACTGTTCACTATTTCCCCCGTCCATCTGAGAATAACCTGGAGACAAAAGCCTTTATCTCATGTGGAAGGACACTAGGCTATATCATCCGCGGCTCTAAGTACAGAGTGCATGTTAGGTGAAGGGGAAATGTGATAGAAGCTACAAAGAAGATAACAGACGCCAACTAGAGGGAAGTCTGTCTGGGGAATACATGAGGAGGGAAAAAAAAAGGCTATTTATACTGTTACTCTGAAGAGGCGCATACTCTGTGTTTTCGGAGTACTGCATAAACATATATGCAAAATTCAGCTTAGTGTTTGTTTCAACTCTCTCAGCTGGCTCCTAGACATAAGACTAATCCCCCAGTACAGACACAGACTTTCTGAGGACCACAAAATAGCTCCTGTTAACTGAGCCTGATTGACATCCAGACCCTCGCTCTGATCTGATATTGAATTTATGTTTCCTCATTTCACACACAAAAAGATTAAATACTGGCTGCAATATTAGTTCTTGAAACAGAATCAAAGCTTCCATCAAAAGAACTACTGTGATCCCCATCTGTTAAAAGTTAGGCAAAAGCCTATAAAATAGGCTGCGTCCAACAAACAGGACTATGTGACAGGTAAAAGTCTGAAAACCGTATTACCACAAATTCAATGGCCATGAGGGGTGACGTGAAACCAGACATGCCTGCAGCAACAGTCGCAAAAATTATCCTGAATTAATTAGTAAATGCAGAGTTATTCTAAAAAATAGAGAAGTATGTTGCTTGCTTAACTCCGTGAGAGATCTTGAAGCCCTAATAGACCCAGTGAATCGATGGATACATCTATAGAATCTTGAAGTATGGTAGCCCTTATTCGTTCATTATGATGTAGCATTCTCTAAAGTGAAATTAAGAAAACAGGAGTGAGATATTAAAAAAGGGCTGGCTAGCAGATTGACACATGCCATTGTGCTGTATTAGATCAATTAAACCATCCAGATAGTCCTTGGAGGATAAATGGGTAGCTGCTCAAAGAAAATATCTGTACAATCTGATGAAGACATTGAAACGGCAATTCATCATTGCCCTCAATATGAATGGCAATGAAGACTGAGCAAATGACAGATGTTCTATACATAGTCAGCCGTTGTAGAGGAATGCAAGAGATAAGACACTTTAACTCTTTCCAGTAACGACTGAAAAACCATCAAGCCAAAATTCCTCTAGGAAAAAAATCTCCTGTTGTTAGGAGAGGCCAGTCTGCTCTGCCAAACTACCCTGAGTGCACAGCCTTGCCACAAATAGACTATAAATGAAGTTACTTTTTACCAGCAACAAACCTTGTAGTAATAACTTACTACAAGACATCTTTTGGTTAAAGAGGAATTTATTCAAGCACAAGAACCGTGGGACCACTGGAAGTGGCTGGAAAGAGTGAGGAACATGCCTCACTTACGCACCAGCTTAATTCAAAAGGTTGCTGGAAGAAAGTTTGCAGAAGTTAAATTAGTCTTAGGTTCACACTAATTCTACAAGTGATTCTCAAAGAGACATTAAACCCCCCGATGCCTGCAGAACCACTCTTGCATTGATCCTTTCCATCATGTCACATCTGCTCCTTTTTCTTCCCTAAAACTGTGAGTTGTGTGTCCCTTGAGAGTCAAGAAATGATTCAGTGAGGATCACAAAGTCTGAAGGGGTCACTTCTTGATGGTCTAAGCCAATCCAAGATTTCTCTGCTGTCAAAAAGAATGATCCCCTCCCCTTGGCCTTAGATTGCAATTTCCCCCGTTTCATCAGCAGAACAGAGCCATGCAGCGAGTCACAGCCGTTTACTGACCCAAAGGAAAACTTCTACTTTTTGGAGGCTCAGTTTCCACTGTAAGCCATCACACAATCACACGCTCACTAACTGCCAGCACAACAAGCAGGTGAGGCTGGAGGGAAGGGCAGGACCTCCCTTTTCTTCATGCTGGTCATAGACCAGCATAAACTGAACACAGCTCTACTGCCTTAGAAGAAGCCCTGTTATTTAGCAACAATTCAGTTCTCCCCAGAGCAGTGAAGTGAAAAGTTACTGTTAATTAGTAGCTGCAAGTGTTTAAACTAACCAGGGGACTACTAAACACTTGTAATTCCTGGCAGAAGCTCAGATCCTCCAGGACCAAGTGTGCATTTACAACATCAGCCAATGATTAGAATTGATTGTCATTCCCCAACCTTGAGAAACTGAGCTGCTGCCAAATGCCCAGATCACACAAGTGCAGGGGAGTCCAAAAGAGCCTCAACAACTTCAGAAATCTTCAAATAAGGGTTCTTCCATCAGACAAGAACAACTCTTCTTTCCAGGGACGAGGACCAAGAAGAGGCAGAAGTTGAGTGCTCCTGCAGACTGTGGAATATCAGCAATTTGCCATCTCCAAATAGTTTTGGCAAAAGATGTTAATGGTTTGCATGTAAAGGTCTGTTGATGTCTCAGAAGTCAGTGCCACCTCACAGAAAAACTCAGATGGCCTTCGGTAACAACACTCAGAGCAACCAAGAGTATTCTGTAAGCTAGAGACTACTGACCCTTGTGGCCGGAGAAGGTCCCTGTGGGCCATACACCACCTCTGCAATGGGAGAACAAGCACCCTGGCTCACAGCAAGACATTCAACCTCTTTGCACAGCTACGGACTCAGGTTTTCCAGGTTAAATGGCAGGGCTTGAAGGAAAATGAGGATCACAGGTACAGCAAGCAGTAAGATCTTTGCACATTTCGTTGAAGATGGCAAAATCTCAAGTCTTGACTATGGAAAAGATTGCTGGAACTAAGTCGGGGAGAAAGTCAAACAAAATATGCAATATCAGTGAATGCCCGTACACCCCCACTTGAACACCACCAAAAAAGCTTTCAGTGCATTGGTGTTGGGATTTCCTCATTTACGCAAAACATCAGCATCTTCCAAAACAAACTCTTCTTCTCCTTGCAGAAGTGCATGAAAATGTTTCCCTTTCTTTAATTATCTTAGCAATTAAAAGGTAGAATATTGAAATTAACTAGAGAACATTTTGTGCTTTCTCTATTCCCAAATATTTCCTTGCTTCTCACTTGTTCATCTCCTTTTTCAGGGGTACGTAAGCTAATTCTTCAAAGCGACTCATCAGTAAAGATCCTTTTAAGTGCCAAGGTTTTCAAAATCTCATTTCCCAGAAACTTTATAGGCATGCATTATAACACTTGCCAATATCACCCCAGACAAGAATTTTGGTAAAGTTGGACCTTAATTAATATTTAA
This sequence comes from Numenius arquata, assembly GCF_964106895.1. Lineage (NCBI taxonomy): Eukaryota > Metazoa > Chordata > Aves > Charadriiformes > Scolopacidae > Numenius > Numenius arquata. The sequence continues at coordinate 60,637,348 of NC_133582.1, forward strand.
ATGGAGTGTTACACAGTGAAGGTGTTTATTTTAGTCTGCAAATCAGTCTCCAACACTTGGGACTTAGTAGAGAGGAGGGTTTTTCTCTAGCAACGCCAGCAGCTGATGTTTCCATATTCCAGATTTCTCCTAACTGTGTGTTGTGCTGTCAGAATGACAGTCTGACTGTAGTGCTGTCATCAACAGGGAATACAAAAGGGGAGTCAGCTTGATATGCTAAAGATATGCTAAAGAGACAACCAATAGAAAGAAAAATAAGCAATTAATTTTGAAGTGTTGCATTTACCTAATTTACTCATTGGCTAAACATAAAATGACCTTTTTTTTTTCATGAACTGAATGCTTGAATTTTTTAAAATATGCTTAAGGGAGGTCTGTATAGACTGTTGCTAGTCTATTTATCATATATAACAACAGCGACAATGTGAATTTCAGGATTTTCATTATATTAAAACTCACTGCAGAAGAAATTATTTGCTTTGGAGTCAGACCTTTTGGTGAACCGGTCATCATTTCCACCATCCACCAGGAAGATTCAATCACCTCGCTCGTCCTGGCTCTGTCCCTGTATCACACAACTACCGTTCTGCATCCTCTGCCAGAGGCAGTCCTTGAGCTCCAAACTGTTGGAGAGTGAAGATGTGTTCTGGGGAGGCATCACTGTGCGCTCAGTTTAGATATTTCTAGGCATCTGGTCACTCTCTATATAGGCAGACGCTATGGAGCCAGATGTACCTTTAAACTTGACACAGGCCAGAAATCTTATGATTCAGACTAATATCTGCCCGCTGCAGCAACCTGCACTGCACTATAACTCAAAGATCACAAACGGAGCTATCTCAGTAGTAGAAGAAAATTAGTGAGGGTCCCAAGAGCAGCTGACCTGTGGTAGTAACTGTCGGTAGAGACACACAGGTGTAATGTCCTTAACCTATCCCAAATGCCACACCGAGAGTTAATCTTAATTTTTTCACTGAAGTATGACATTACCACAAGCTGAGGAATTTCTTAGGCAAAATTGCTTCTCAGCTTGGACCACTCTCATCTCACTATATTTACAGCATGTTAGCAACTAAAAATGCTTTACTTTCAGAAGTGGAATATATTTAATTATGAAAACTACATAATAGTTTGTCTTTCTTTGGCAGAGCTATGAGACAATAGTGCAATTTGCAAAAAAAAAAAAAAAAAAAAACAACAACAGGAATTGGAGAGTTCAGGCTCGAAGATGTGAGTAGACCTCCAGGGACAGACATCGGGTCAGCTATGGCCAGACTGAGCAGGAAAGATCATCTGCTCCATGCAACCGTGGAGAAGTAGTGCGGGAACAGCATCTTCAGAGATCAAATAGCAGCTGTGTTAGAATTTACTGTCTGTAAGGGGAAGGCTCTCCCATGTCCCCACTCTGAAGTACTATGGAGAATTTCTCCATAAAGTCTGCTTTCTTATGCTTCACATTGGTATAACTGAAACTTATTTTTATTTCTGTTCGCTATTAGTTGACTTCAAAGGTATTTTATAAATGAGAAGTTTCTGACAGTCAAAGCATCTATTTCCTTTATGGTCTGTTTTTATTTGCTACAAGATCTTCTTATGAAAACTCTCTTTCAAGATTTTCTTACATTCCTAATTTTGTAAATGTGAAAAGAAAAGCACACACAGAATATTAATCAAGCCCTAATTCTGTCTTTAAGGTCAAACAGAATTTTTGAAGTTGATTTATCTGACAAAGGATTATGACTACAAGAATCATATCTGCATCTTAAAAGCAGATTTGAGAAATGCCAAATGATTCCAGTTCTAACCACAAAGCCAAGAGAAAACACCTTTGCACAGAACATTCCAGTTGTTTTCAATAATTTACCCTAGAATTAATTTTCCAGGATAGATAGTGAGTATACAATAAGAGTTTCGGCTACTTTGCTGTAAGTGTTGTGTTATGATAAATTGTCTCACCTACCAGTCAGCAACATCTGAGAATCTAAAAAAGATTACCAGCACAGAAAAACAAAGACAATTTTCTATCTCTCCCTCAGCACCGCATATGAGAAAAACCACCTGCCTCACCTACTTGTGCCATTCAACAGCTTTAGCAGAGGTAGATCACTGTGCATTAATATTTCACTATCTCTTTTGGGGTTCATTCAGGGGGGAGAGGGGGGGCAATAAGGGAGGGTTGGAAACCTGCATGGTTTTGCCCTGTATTCTCTTACTCCAGATGTGCTGTTCTTTCACTTTGCATGATTGTATAGGATTAAACATTCTCCTTTAGGGAAGAAGCCAGCTCATTAAAGCAGGATATCACTGGATGGCCTATTCATCTTGCACTTGAAGTCCCCTGACAAACAAGAGTGTCCAATAACAACTGATACTTGGAACGAAGAGTATAGAACATTCTTTGTTGTCTACTGAGCCCTAGAGAAATAGTTCCCAAAAATTTGGTGGCCAAACCTCACTTGAGAAATTGGACAACATTTGTGCCTTGAGGCGTATTAGCGTGGGCTCTGGAGCCCACTTTTATCTTTGTTTCCTCATTGAAACGACTGTTCTGGGGAGCAAAGAGCAGACTTGTTTCTCTCCGAGTTCAGCTGATAGCATGGTACCACCCTATTGATTAGTGAAGGGAGAAATCACGTTTGGTCCTGCTGCTGGCTTCTTTTAGGAGAAGGATGCATTAGTACTAATGCACTAATCTCCTTTGGAAAGGAAACAGGAGATAAGAGCCTCCTCCCAAGGAGAAAACATAGAAAAGGTCATATTTTTATAGCAAACTGAAGAGCAAATATAAGCATAGAGGCAATTTTGTGCCAAATCCTATTTTGAGTGCTTCTTTTTTGTTTTTCTGAAGCAAAAATATCGTCTGAACTGATTTTTTTCATTTTTTTGCTCAGTCCACAGTTTACCACCTTTCATGATGAATAAAGTAAAATGTGGCTATTTTTCATGAAAAACTGCCTTTTGTACTTTAAAGAAAATGTCCTTGTCATTTTTTGCATACTGCTTAGTCCAAAAAGAGTTGTTTGGCAAGCTTGAGACGCTGTTCGTATATAGGCAAAGGGGAAGATTTCATACTTGACTGGGTTTGGAAGTAGCAGATAAGGAACAAATGCATTTGCACATAAAAACAACATATTCAAGAACATAAGTCACGGCCACATCTATGGGAATATGAGGAACATGATATTTATAACAATCCTGATTTAATGCTCCATTGCAAAAGGACTACAAGTATGCATAAGGTACTACAAAGTCAAGGCTTCGGGTACTGATCTAGTTCCATGAAGTCAAGAGGAAGTCTCTGGGTATTGCATTAGGTACTAAACACACAGAAAATGCATCCTGGCATCCTGGGAAGTGCTGAAAAGTGTGTAACATAATCCAAAACAACTTCCCTGTCTTCTAAGCACTTCTGATCAAACCTTACCGCTGTGCAAATGCAGATGTAGTTCGGTTACTGATGACACAATCAACTAGTGATTAAAAAAACTCCAATGCCATGCCATTTCCTTTAAAATATCACACTACACATCACAATTTACTATTTTTGTTTTTTATATGTTTGCATTTTTAAAGGAAGAAAAGTACTCCCAAAAAAAAAGACAAGAAAGACCCCACCTTTTGAAATAATGTTTTTGCGACATTAGGTTAAGAAATTCACACTCACCAAAACCTCAGGCAATTCAAAGTTATGATTCCCGTGGCAAACGCAACATCCACACGGCACATAGGCCGGAAAATAGCTGCCAAAGGAAGTGTTAGAAATTCTTGGCAAGGTAAAAGGGGACTAAGTTAAAATTCCTGTGAGAATCATCGCTTTGAATTCCTTGACTCCCCTGTGCATGTACATTCTTATCGTGACATTGCACAGAGGCACTTTTTTGCATTTTCATACTACACTCCCACTACATTTGTAACACTGGAATATTTCACTGTGAACGTAAAGCTCTGTGGATTCTAATACCTTGTTCTTATGGAAAAGGCTTACCCAGAGCAGAAGCTGAGCCGTATTAATTTATTGTCATGATGAAGGGGATAGCGAGAATCAGAACTGACACTAACTCTTTCTATTTTCTCCACCACTTTTTGATTGCAATCATTGTGGTCTCCACGGATGTCATATCCATAGCAGGCGCACCAGCATTTTGAAGCAGTTTACTGAGGCTGGAAAACAATTCTGATAAAAATGTGCTGCTGCCAGAACTTGGCATATTAGAGTGTCTGAAAAGATTGCCAAGGTTGGCATTTTGCCCGTGTTGCCCAGGGCCATAGGAGATTGACACAAACTAAAAATAGTTGAGAAGATCAAATGCGTTTGGGTTTATGAGGCACTTTTCTCTTCTTTTAAAACACAACTTGCCTGTCAGACCACACGCATCTAATATGACAAGGTGCTGACGACTTCAGGAATGGTGCTGAGGATCATATGGGATTTGTATGGTTTGAAAGCACTCTACGGAATGGGACCTACAGTACATGTTGATATGTAAAATGTTATGTACAAGGTGGAATTTTAATAAGAGCCAAAGGAAGCAGAAAAGTAAATCTCAGTGGAAATCATACAAATCATCTAGAAGCTGATGGAGAAAACTAAAAACAGATAGGAGTTTAGGATTTGAACAAGTATGAAGTGCTGTGGCCTTCCTATACCCACAGAAAATTCAAAACTCAGGACACACACAATCCAAGCAGTAGTACATGGCACACAATTCTCCTTGGTTTCGCAAAGACCCTCAGATTTTTGAAAAGCTGAAATAGGGTTTGCCCCATGTCTCGCAGAACCGTTTGGATGGATGCAGACAGACACACACCAAATTATTCATTCCCTTTTGATTTTTTTAAACATTTTGCCTCTAGTTTTTTGTGCTGTTTTTCTGTAAGTCATCATGAACCAAAGTTGTACAGACAAAAACGCATGCAGACTGCCAATCTCCAAATCAATCACAATTGCCTAACAGGTCAGATGTAACAGGCTCACAACCGGTATCAAACTCCTACAGAGGATTTTTCAGAATATAAATATTACATTTCTAATTCATTATTCTAGGCTATGAAGGGAAGATAAGCATGGGACAGCATTCTATTCAAATTTTTATAAATAGAAAAAGATGTTCATCCTGAGTTGAAATGATTATTAATTGTGAACTGTTTACAAACTTTAGAACTTAATGCAGTCTGGGAGAAGAAAGAATGTAGAGTGTACATGGAATGCAGTAGGTTGGGCAATCTTCCAGCATTTACCATCTCTGCCAGTTTCTTGCCCAGACCTTTACCTAAATTCCTTTAAACCAGAAGAACTTTGTAATTTGCAAATTCATATTGCATAATTGCAAAAGTCTGGGGGATTTTAGGTTCCTTCTAGTGGATTTTCATAAAGCTGCCAAAAGCTCCTTTCAGATTTTGTACATACAGACCGTGTAATTGCTTCGAACTAAAATCTGAAGATCTCCGGCACCTGAACGAACTAAAAGGATAGCAAAGCTTTCAGTGACTTCAGAGAGGTAGGACCAAGACCAAATTTCCTAACAATTCCAATTAGATTTTACATGGAATTAATACAAAATGAGGTCTGTAAACTACATAATCTGTCTCTGTGAAAGGAGACTGCGTTTGAGAAGCAAGGAAAGCATTCTCACTAGAAAGCTGTTAAGAGCAACCAGTCACAACAGGAGCAGGACTGTACCTGACGGACACTGTGATTTTCAAAGCCACTGCCATTCAGCTGTGGAAGATTGTGGGTTCAATTTTTTTTGGATCTGATACAGACGAAGCAGTGAGTTTCTCAAGAGAAGTAAATAAGAAAACTACTTTGGCAAGATGAATTTTTCTGAAGAGCCAATAAAACTTCATTTCTCAAACTTCTCTCAAATGCTGATCCACACATTTCTACTTACTGGTTGTTGGGCAGCTGCCGAGTCATCACAGTGACTGACATCTTTTTCCTTTCCCCATATACTTTTGACTTTAAAAAATGCCTATTTGGTGCATCACTAGCACTTTTCAATACACTGGTTACTGTGCCCTTCAGACCTCTGGGTGGAATTAGACTCTCCTGGCCCATAGAGGCAGATTCTCCAATTATTATTTCTGCAATATTGGCTCTCCCTGCTTCTTTCAGAACAATAGTGGGGTGGATGCTACAAAGCACAGACTCCATTGAGCTTTCACGCTTACAGCTCTCTTCCCTGCTCCTTGCAGATACCGTGGCATAGAGAAATAACAAATAATGCCTCTTAATGCTGTAATACAAACAGCCCTCCCAAACTCTTCATTCAGTTGGCCTTCTCTCTTTTTCCCTTCCTTTCAGGAAGGAATATGTGTTCTTCTGAGGAGCACATTTGATATGTCCATCAAGTTTTCTTCTTCATTATGCTAGCAGTAGTGGAGCTTGTCTCTGTTGGTGGCTGTGATTGCATCTGCACGTTATTGGCCTATTACTTACAGAGATAGTTAGCATACGCGGATGACTTTTACTACTAGAATTTTCATACCAAAAGTTGGCCATATGGGAAATATCTCTGTGATTACTGGGAAAGAGGTTAAAGATATCAATGCAATTTTGTTGTCTCCATTGAGGGATTCATGGATTGTAAATGACCTTTTTTGTGTCTCAGTATCTACATAGCTAGAAATATATGTTAACAGAGCAGCTGTCGCCAGTGTCATGCATTCGGAGACATCCTGATCCAATTAGATTGTCACTGATGGATTCACGTGCGCAATACGTTTTGGTCCCCAATTTGTTCTCTGGACAAAAAAATAATTCCTACTTTCTATAGTCCTGCTCCTCATTTCATCAAATCTTCATAAATAAAAACATAAAAGCACAATAAATGCACGCTATTACTGAAGCAAAGGATAGAGCAGTACTTTTAACTTCTTCCATATTATTGCACAGCTGCCACTAAAATAAGAGGAAAGCTATTTCAAGGGACATTTTCACTTTCCATGTGCTAAAGAGGGACAGTATTAAAATGTTCTCTGTCATGAAAATTTGTAGTATATCTGATTTTATGCCCTCTCTTTAAAAGTAATGAGGAGTTTTCCTACTAAACCAGGTGTTTTGATCACACGATAACTCAGAACAAAACTTTTCTTATGCTGTGTTCGTGAACAGCACTTAACACAAAGGTTTCTAGGGTTGAGGGCTCTAATTTCTGTCAAAATACAAATATTAATGCACAGCAGATCTTTTTAGCAGTAGCATATTTAGATATATGTTCCAGTTTTCAACGACATTTTCGCAAGCGGCAGACTTTACCTACTTTTACACAGGGTTCCAGACAAGAGTGATATCTACTTTTCAGTAGCGGAGGGTGCAAATCTAGAGGCTACAAAAGCTTTATAAAGTTAGCAACTATCACCCGAATCATCATAACACTCAACGTGCATGCTCTAAGACTGCCTCATATCCAGCACAATGGCTCTTAACTTAGACTTTCCTTCGAGTTTTAATGTAAATCCCATTACTTTGCAATTGGCGTAGGTTAAAAACATACATGCCAGCTGTGAATGTTGATCAGATGACTTTTATGACTTTTGATCACTAAAGCACGTAGTAGGGTCAAGACCAAGTCCCCAGGACTCAATACAAAGTCTGTAGATAACTGTTGGAGCTTTACTATTAACTTACATAGGGCCTAACTGAGTAAGCATAATTAAGTACAAAATTAACATAACATAGCTTTTTGAATGAACATGTTTCTGCTCTCTTGTTCTTTTGTTATATCAAGAGCCCATCAGCTGGGTTTATTAACACAAACGTAATGGTTACTATCTCCCAACATTTCAGCCTGAGACCTGAAAGGCTCACAGCGTGCATCTGACTCACAAATTACACCAGAACCAGATCTCACGTGCCGAGATTCCTGCTACATCGTGCCTTGCTGCACACTCTGTCCTTAACCCTCACACGGCACAGGGCCAGGTGCTCCTTCCTCTGCATGACGCCATGCCTTCGAGTACGTTCTCCGAGATATCACACTCACACACTGGAAAAGGGAATTTTTGAAGGCTTTTGAGAAGGTTTGAGACCTCCACAGAAAATTTCTCCTGGTGTCGTTGGCAAATCTAACGTGTTGTCCCATAGCTGCACGCACTGAAGGTGAAATTTGGTCTACTCGGTAAAGCAATCAGGTGTGTCTATTAAAATCCATTTTTGCTGAATTCAGCATGAGTGGAGCAGTCAGGTGAGCTCCTGAGAGCAGTTGTTTGGTCTCTTGAGAAAGGGCCAGTATATAGAGCTACTTTTCCGTGAAAGCATTGAGCCATGCAGCCGTTCCTCCCTAGAACATGTTGTTGCTGTTGTGGCAAATCCTTAACTCTTTGCTTTTGTAAACAATGAATACAAGTCATGCACTAGTGCTTTGCTTAACTGGGTTCTTCATAAATCTCTATTATCTAATAGAAAAAGAAGAAAATATGAGAGCACTTTACCCAGCTTTATCACGGCCCTTTAACAGCGTTGGAAAAGTTCCATCAAGAAACTGTAGTCATGTTATTTGCTGTAGGATGGATTAATCAAATAAAAATAAAGAAATTTCCTTTAAAGGCGTTAACCTTTGCAAAAAATTGCAGCTGGCTGTAATGACAATTTGCATGCCTTATGCATTGAACAATGTATAAAGTGCCTGAACCAGCAAAAAATATCCACAGCCTTATGGCAAGCTCTGGATGCTGGTTCCACAGCAGGTGACTTGACACGTTCAAATGAAAGGTCAAACTGCAGCAGAAAGCAAATACCACCAGTACAAGTTGTGCAAGGACTCCCTGTGTCCATCTGCCACTACCCCTGGTCTCTAGACAGTCTCACAGATGAGAGCCACGTGAATCACAAGACTCCTATTTCCCTGCTCCCCTCCTCTCCTCTCTCATTCCTTTTTTTACTGTTCCTCAGGACTGTGAACAACACGCTGCTTCTTCACAACTTACCTTCACAGCTCCCTTCTGCTTCCTTGCTCCTTACCTACGCACAGCCAACAATAAACAAATCCACTGGAACAGTAATAACCTGGGTTTCAAAGCCAAATCACCAGCTCAGGATAATTCATGCTGATTCCCGTTTGTCCCTGCTGACAATAACTGCATATTTCTCCATAATAAATAAGTTTTAAATGTCTGAACTTTTTATTATCATTACTTGGGTAATCAGAAGAGATCAGCTTTGTCTAATTGTTCATTCTCAGCCACTTAAACTACTCTGTGAGACAACTGATACAACCTTTTATCCTCTTCACACATTTCCTGTATAGCACCTATACCAGCACCCCATTCCTACTTAGAAGTAAAAAGCAATAAAATCTTTGAATTTTTGAAAAATCTTTGAAAATATTTGAGATTTTTCTTTTTCAAGTCTTTGAAAATATTTGAGAGTATTTCATATTGGTTCGCAGAAGTTCCCATTATGCACATGCTCAACTGCTGTGTGTATGAATGATCCAAACCTACCGTGTCTACAAAAGTGGACTAAGCATTGAGGTTCAGGGCACATCATCTTTTAAGACAGATTAGAACTATTTTAAAATTTGTGCATTTTATGTGGTATTTCCCCATTTCTGCTCTGCTCTAGGTGAAAAAAGGAAAAGAGAAGGCAGTAAAAAGTCAAGAAATACCAAGCACAGGTCATGAGAGATATTAAATATTTGCCCTAGGTTCAGTTGTAATTTTTAGTTGGTTCATATCTAACTCTGTTTGTCAAAGCTTGATTCTTACTTACAAGGAGGACTTCTAAAAAAAGATGCAAGAAAATATTACTTCTTCTTTCTCTAAATGCACACACAAACATTTAATTTGCATGTTCTAAATGAGCTACTGTGCATGCACGTGCCTCGTTATTGCAACCAATCCTATCTGCACAGGTAATATTAAAAATCTGGTCATGTACATGGGATGCTTTAAATCAGACAATTAATTACTTTTAGGAGTGGGGTCCTTTTTCCAAGATGAAAGGAAATACATAAGTTAGTAAAGATGTCTTATTACTTCTCCATAATATACAGAGCTTTAGGGAAAGATTAGGTTTATTAAGTCAGACTCACAATGCAGGCTTTCAACACTGCTATTTCCAATAAGTACACATTTGTTTAATATTAAAGTTCCCTTTCAAAACAAAGTAGTTAAGCCTACCCTCACATTTATACATCTGCAGTTTGTTTGATAACTTACAACATAATTACAGGCTGTCCTCCCACTAAATGCTGTATTCAGACTTATGAAACAAGGTGGTAAAATATGCACTGGAGTCTGAGTACTAAGCCCGTAATTTACCACAAGCACTAGGAAGAAAAGAAACGGAGGGGAACCCTGCTATTTAAACTGCTCAGTTATCACGTTTCCCTCCCTCACACATACAGTAGCATATAACCCATTCATATTTCAATTTTACATTTCCCAAACTGTCATCTTCTCCTGTTTTCAAGTTCATTTGAAATGCAGTCTGTTTATCAGAGCAGCAGTGAATGCTTTTGTAGATCAAGAGGGAGCTGTCTCTCCCCACTAACAAACAGGTTCGTGGCAAATGGGTTACTGAAATAAAGCAGGCGTTGTGGGGGTTAAGAAAAGTGCCCAGAGAGGCGTTCAGCCCCTTTCTTACCTCCCGTGTTCAAGCAGCGAGAATGTATCCTCCCTCTCTGTTGGACACGCAGCTAAAATAACCCAGTAAATTCCCAGGTAGAACGGGAGCGTGTGAAAAATGAGAGATTGACCTCATTTGAACCATTTCAGCCAAGTTTCTCACAGAGGGTGGCCCAGCCGAGGGGACACACTGATGAAGCCAGCTGCCCAGCATCCTGTGATGCTCACTGTGGGGTGCCTCGTCACCCCCATCCTTTCTCCAGGGCTCCTTGCTTGGGTAGAGAGTGGGGCTCGCCTGGTACCTGGGCTCTGCCCTGCCTTTCCCTCCAGCCCGAGCTCTCAGGGCCCTTGGGGTGGGAAGCTCTTGTGCTCCCCTTTCCCCAGCGACTGCAAGCCATGAGCCAGGAACTGTGCTTTCAGGCAATCACATTCTCGTTCTTTTTTTTCTTTTTTTTTTTTTGTCCGTTTTACTATCCCATCACATTTAACCAGCAATCACAAGTTCTGAATTGTGATTTTCTGTGACATATGTATGTAAAGCTCCCCTCCCAGCAGCACCCTCAGAACAACTCCATCCTGTAAATACGCCGGTTCACTTGGTGCTGCTCCAGACAGCATTTGTCTCAGTCACAACCTACAACTGTAGCAAATTATCCAAATTTTAATTTTTAAGATATGAAAGTCACACCTTCACATACACTATTTACTGACCATATCCTGTACTACAAAAAATAATGACTATTAAAGGTATTCCTTTTTTTCACTATATTTTTTTCTACCTTCTTTGCTGCCCCCCCAAACCAACACCATAAATATCAATGAAAACACTGTCACTTTTGTTTCCATTTTAAAATCTCTAAGTAGCATTTGGCAGGTTGCATGAAAACATGAAAGAGAAGATCATCTTCTGTGAGAAAATAGGTAACGCTGGAATAACATCTTAAATGTAGGTGCATGACTTTCATAACAGTGGCAGATTTATCAGGGAAGGGAGGGAGATATTATACTGAAATCTGGGTCCTTTAGTGTCCTTTTTTTGCTAAAGCATCTCCATAATGTGAGCCTAAGAAATGCTGGTCCATCCCCACCCATTCTGGTAAATTGTGAAATGCCAAAAAAATTAGAAAAGCATATTCCAACCCATTTGCTCACTAAACTTCCTCTTAGTTCTCATACTGCTTTATTCAAGGACACCCGCCTCAGATTTTGTCTGAGCTTTCAAAGACAAAGAGAGCATGTTTTTCTCATGCCAGAATCCAGATTGGCTTTGTCAACAGGCTAGACAAGCAGAAAAAACTGGTAAAGACACAAACTACCAAGCAGCTATTGAAATCTGTTGAAATTTTGTCTTCACGAATTACATCCAAAGTTGCAGCCTTACTGAGAGTCTACCTCCTATGTGAGCTAAACCAAAGTGGTATCTGACAGTGTCTGAACTTGTACAGGAAGCTTTAAAGCACAATTTGAAAAGGTAACAGCTTGACTGCTCTGACCTGGATGGATGCAACTTACAAAACGTGACCAGGACATGAGGCTCCCAATAGGTGTCCCTATTTCACTGCAGTCCTTTCAGTTGAGTCAGAACATGTGTAGAACATTCAAGTCCCATCACCTCCTCCAGAAAAAAAAAGATTAAAAGGTGCTAATGGAAGAGACAAATATAAATATAGAGCAAGTGGAAAACCAGAGGAGCCCATGCTACTGTTTCTTTGGGTATTTTTTGCAAGCCCTTTTTTAAACTGTGTTGAAGAGCTGAGAAATTCAGTGCAAGAGTTGCAACATCAGCAAAAAACTATGGCACTACTGTAAAAGAAAGGATCTGGGGAGCCTGTCAAAGTGCTTGATTCTTAAAAAAATAAATTACACTTATTTTTGAAATAAAGTTCCTATATACAGTACACTACTGTTTACAGTATGTGTACCTCACTATTACGTGTCAAAGCTGAGTACTGGCATGTCTGAGTGCCTGTATAATCTGAATTACAGCAGGCATGGTTTATGCTTCTTTCCCTAAACCTTTCCCCAGAAAAATGTCTCCTTGGGCATATTGTCCAATACTCTGGCTATCCTTCCCTTCCTTCGTCATCGATCAATAACCCAGAAGGTATTCTTCAATGCAGTGGTGAAACATGAGGTGTGACATATTAAGCCCACCTAGAAGAGAGATGTTCTTTACGACACAGGTTTGTCTTTGGGCACCTAATTCCTTTAGGTTTTGTATCATTGCCTGATTAACTTCTGTCTATAGTTCAAACAGTATCAATTAAAACAAGAATGTGATCGTGTCCAAAAAAGGAAAAGAAACAGTTTATAAGTAACTTCTAAAAACACATTTCATGTCTGTGAACTGATCCGTCTGGCAGGAAAACCAGAACAGGCACACTCAACACTTCATTTTATGGTCTGCCTAATTATCCAACTGTACCTTTTCTCCTGTGTAACTAAGTCTGCTGCCAGGGAGGGAATGGTGCTTATGGTAGATTTACAAGAAGCTCTGCTGGACAGTGTGTCTTGATGATGGGCAGTGGTTTTATTATTTATTTTTTCGATTCCTGCCAGTAACAGGAATCAGCTGCTGACAGATGTACTATGATTCAGAGTTAAATTACCAGGTGACTGCGTACTACATTGCCTGTTGCTTCTTCAAAGTTCAACAACAATCTCTGGCAGCAGAGCTCTCTGGTTTCCATAGCTAATGCACTGAACTGGGGTTTATTCACACCGCTCTACTTCCTGACGGCATCTTAAGGGCTCCATCATGGTAAGCCCCCTGAAAAAGTGTGATATGACAGCAAAAGTGCAGCCAAATTCCCTTTGCAGGTCTTGATCTGAGGGCTTGAAGTGAAAGACCTGGTCTTGCTTTAACATTCCTCACCACTCCCAGACCAAAGCACTCATTGTAGCACCCAGCCGTTATCTGGGCTTTGATCACATCCCTTCTCTCCAGATGCAGCTCTTCGCCAGAGGAACAGCATAAGAGCTCCTACAAACCAGAGAGATCATTCAATTATTTATGTCTAACGATAAAGGCAAGGGTGTCTGCTGTCTCCACAGAGCAGCCATGTGCAAGGCAGAAGAGGTCCATGAATGCTGCTGCAAAGACTGGTGGTGGGAGGACACAGCAACCTGGTCCACCCCTTGATCCAGAGTAGGTTTGGAAGCCAAGGACCTATTTGGGCTCCGATGTAAGGAAAGGTTGCTGCAGTGCCAGGGAGAGAAAGAGACTGAAATCATACCCAGCCATGGTTCAGAAACTTAGTAAGCTGCTAACACTTTGGCAAACCTGATTCAAGCTTAGAGAAACCCCAGTGCCAGGGAATTATGTATCACTTGTCCTATTTCAAGCCCTCCCTTTTGCCATTAGGAAAGATTTCCTTCTTATAATGTCATTATTATAAATGAACCTATAGGTCATGCAGAGTGGGAGCATGTTTATGAAAGTAATATTTTTGCATTGTCACTGAACAGAACACAACTGCACTAGAATAGAGACCCTATAGTTACATATTCACGCTAATAAAAAGCAGAATTTTCCATGCCACCTACTGACTTGCCTGCTCCTGGTGTGCAGCTCATAAAGAATTAACTTGGGTTAAGAAACTCATAATATTCAAGAGCGAGTTTTCAATAATTTCAGACTCTATCAGTTACAGTAGAAGCCCAAACACGCTGTTAGACCTATAAAAATATATTCAGAGGCTACACCCAGTACTACTGATGTGTTCTATTCATCATTAAATGTTATGAATGTTCTCCATTCATCATTAAATGTGATGAATGAGGATGAAGCGAGCTGAAGAGCTGTTAGAGAAGTCAACACTACCACAAAGTATTCACATTCAAAGCCGATTTCAAAATGGATTACAACAAGTGTGAGAAATAGTAGAACACAGCAGTCAACAAGCCAAGGATAAAGACGGTAATCGACACCCCAAATGCTCCTTCAAAACAAGGCTAATCAGACCATTGCCCAATACTTAACAACCAAACTATTTCCGACACTGTCAGCTTCCCAGACAGTCGCTAATGCTGACTGACATGGAAAGTGATTGTGGAAATATCAAACAATAGTCCAATTCCTGAGGTCCTTACTCATACATTTAACTCAGCTGTTACTAAGGCAATTTTTTTTATTGAAGTCAATCCATTCTGACACCCTGCTCTGAACGCTTGTTGGACTTGGCAATAATAATTCCTTCTGCTTCTTTTCATGTGTTATCCCTTCAGCCTTGATCCTTTCATCTGTGTCCCCTGTAGGAACGATGTGAAATCCCTACTCTATTTCCAATTATTGAGACATCTGGAGATGGCAGTGAAGAGTCATGACAACCAAAACACAGCAAAGCACCCTAATTTTAAAATGCAATTTGACCTAATAATTTCAGAGAGAAGAGATTGCTATGATTATAAATATATCTTCTGATAATCTACTGGTTCTCACTGTCTGAAGTATGTTTAATTCAACTGAGTGCAGTATCTTTTCTCTTGCAGACATTTTGGATTTGAGTAACGATATTTAAAAAGTGATAGACACTCAGGACTTTTTTTTTGTTGAAAGCATTTCTACGACTTGAGAAAAAAGTAAATGAAAATCCCAGGTCAAAATTAAATTGCTTCTGCACAAATTTTAAATCACTTGAAATTTCAGCCAAGTAAACATGGGGTAAAAAACATAGATGTACAGACTGCAGAACTCTTTTTTTTTTATTTTCTCTGCAGAGCATCAATGATTATTTTTAATCTCTTCTATAAGAGATTAGTGCAGCATAATTGAAAGAAACAACGCAGGGAAATATTAGATGCTGTTTAAATTCAGGGTGATAAAGAAATACTGACCACAAACAATTTGGTATGTCACATCACGGGTCATGGGTCCCAGCAACTCGGCAGAACGTCTACATTCTGTGTGCAAAAGGGGAGGATCGAGCACGTTTTGTCCTGCCTCCGAGGCAAACTCTCTCTAAATGAGTGTACGAGCCAGATCAATTTGTACCAGCACAACAGAATATCCTGAGTCTTCATGGTTTTTTTTTTTTAGGTAGCCCACTGGAACTCCCTTTCCTCCAGCCCACCAGGTCTCGCTCTACCATCGTGTGCTGTACCACCAGTGCTCTGCTCTGCCACTTGCCAGCCACCACCTCGTAGGCGTGGGAAGCACCCTACCTAAATTCTCAACAATCACCTCCTTTCAGGGTGAGTGATTTGAAGGTTCCTGGAAGGAGGGAGGAAAGCCTGCTTTATAAGCCCGTATCATGCTGTGCAACCAGCTCACAGCTTTGTGTCACGCAAACCTTAATCTCTTCACAACCTGTCGAGTCGCATCTTAGTCCATTCTGAACACCATCTCTCTGCTGAGGGATCTGGATTCCTCATGATCTAATCATATCTCCTGTCATCTCAATACAGGTTATTTCCCCTACATGTTTATCATAGATGCACGACTTCAAAATGTCAGCTAAAAACAATGTGACAATATCAGCAGAAGGCTTTGCTTTACCAAGTGCAAACAAACCAGCCTGTTGGGTATTCTCGCAAAATGGCATGGTCGTCTTTTCTAATCGTTAATCCTAATGTTTGCCTTTTCTGTGTGGCCAGTTGCTTCCTCCCGGCTTATCTCCCGAATCAGAGAGTGACAGTATGTTTTACATTGCAGTGCATTTTCCTAACTCGTGGAAGCTGAAAAGTTGTTTCTGTGTTAAGTTTTTTTTCTGTCATTGACTACTATAAATGTAAGTCTTCATCCTCTGATATTCACAAAGCATTTTTTTGTGAATATCCTTGAATGTACCTTCAAAAGCAATCATTCCCTCTTGCACAGAAATATAAAGGCCTTTCAAGTGTATTACAACCAAAAGAGCACACATCCTTGGGCTCTGTGTGTGGTTCCTTCTTTCCTTTTCACTGTGTTCTTATTTGAATGTTTTATTGATTTTTTTCCCCCCTCAGATCCAAAACCATAAACACAGAGGAAAAAACATCTACTTGCAAGTGACAGAAAAGGAAAGGGGCAGCAAAAGCCCATAACAAAGCCTGGAAGTTGGAGTAAGGGTCCCAGAGAGATGACACGATACACCTCTGTGCATGACAATGACACAGGATGCCCAGAGAAGCTGTGGCTGCCCCATCCCTGGAGGGGTTCAAGGCCAGGCTGGACAGGGCTTGGAGCAACCTGGTCTGGTGGGAGGTGTCCCTGCCCAGGGCAGGGGGGTGGAACTTGATGGTTTTTAACGTCCCTTCCAACCCAAACCGTTCTATGATTCTATGTGGAGCAATAACAAAGAGAACAAGCCTTCCTCATATTTAACCTCACTTGTAGGAGGAAGAGCAAGGGCAGCAAACCCAGATCTCCCAGTAAGCAAAGAGCCAGAAAGAAGGAGGGGATGCCAAACCAAAGCAAGCACATCACTAGGAGAAAGCTGTCCCCTGAGAAAGAGAAAAAAGCCCATCCTTTCTGGAAGAGGCTGCCCAGAGAGGGTGTGGAGTCTCCTTCTCTGGAGATATTCCAAACCTGCCTGGATGCATTCCTGTCCAGCCTGCTCTGGGGGACCCTGCTCTGGCAGGGGGTTAGACTAGATGATCTCCAACTAGATGATATTCCAACCACTACAATTCTGTGATTCTTTCCCCAAAATGGGAGGGAAGCAGGTGAGATATTGCCCTAAGGTCTGCTTGGGGAGGGGTGCAGCTACACAACGTTCACCCAGACATTTCAAAGAATGCAGTGTTGCCTTCAGTAACACGTTACTTGAACACATTATAGTCCAGTTATCAACCCAACGCAACCATTCACAACCAGGCAGGGCCAGTACTTCATACATCACTCTATCTAGGGCTTCGCCTTTAAATCCTCTTATTTATAACACTCCCTCAAAGGCACCTCAGTGTGTCCTAGTCGAACTGGCTGCACCATTTATCAATAGCAGCAGCAGCTGCTGCCACGTCTCGCAGTTCCTTGGAACTGTGGCCATCCACCTGTAAGGAAACAGGGGAAAAAATCAGCAAGATTGGCTCAGATCTCCACAGCCACTGAAGGCAGGGAACTGGTTCAGTGAGACCAATAGCATGCTCCAATACTCCAAATTTAAATGAACATGACATTGATTTCTCCTGTAGCTCTGTTCTGTAATTAAAGCTATAATCAAAGTCTCTTATTCGTTATTTTTTTCTCACTGCAGTCAGAGAAAACTATCCAATGAAAGACTGGGGAAACCCGAGTAGCAGCCCAAAGATTTAACCCTACTTGCTTTATTTCCAATCACTTTCTTTTCAAAGGATAATTAAAGCCACTTGACATGTGGGGTGGCGTATACGTGCTCTGACCTAGGATGAGAAAGAAACAAGATAACCTTCTGTTAGAAAATAAAAATCGTGAACCAGAAGCCATGATCTCATCTTGGCTTCTGCAGCGTGCCCTGATTAAGAAGGAAAATCTTCTTTCCATCTACAAAATAAGATGAACGAAGCCTACAATGTGGCATTCAGAGCCCAAAAGTTACAGCGGTGTGGGGTGTGAGTCCGCTCCAGCCAGCCCCCGTGCCCAGACCTCTCCCTTTTTTCCCCCATCCTCTCCCTTTTTTGACCCATCTTCTTGGTGCTCTTCCCTCGCTGCCCCCTCCCCTGCCCACCAATACATGGGCAGAGGCTTCCCCCACCCCTGAGAATTGGATTGTTGCCCTGATTTATTTGGTTCCCTTTTTTCTAAAGTGCTGGAGATGACCACATGGAGTAGTCTTTGTCACATTGTTACTGCTGCCTTGTATAATTACAGGTCTCCCTGTGTATTTTCAAATGTAGTTTAAGGATTAATGCTATTACATTTTTTTTTTTTCTCAAAGAGTCAGACTGTTTTCTCCATACTGCTACACATTTACAATAATCTCTGAAATTTCGACTGTGGAAGGTAGAGCACCATCAGAAGCCATCATCGATTAGTAGTGTTGTTATACTGTGGTATCAAAAAGTGTCTTTAAAATAATGATAAAATCTTAATGTTTAAATCTCATCTCTTTTTTGTAAACATTCAGAGGTCATTTAACACAGTTTAAAAATATTGGAATAGGTCACTCCAGAGGCAAAACAGTTTGAGAAGCTATCCGCCTATACAGCAAAATGCTAATGCCCTTGGAAATACAAAGGCACAGGGGTTGTTCTCTTTATTGTCTAATGTTTTGTACGTTTTCAGACCCAGGTCCAGAAGTATTTAACTTTCACCTCAAAATGTGATTGCTGTGCTAATGCTATTTAAAACTAAATGTAAGAAAATTATATTCTCTGCAAGAATTTGATTGATTCCTTTCTTTGGATGGAAAAAGAAATAATAGTAGTTTTTATTCACAAAAGGTCCTGTATAGAAACCTCTGTGTGTAAATCACATTGAGTCTCTATAATTTGTTATTAGCTATTGGTTATAGCTGAGATAAATGCATGGGAACGCTATTTATGTAATTGTAAGCAATGTCACATTTGGATTTGGGACTCAGACTTCCTGTAGCTTTCTAAAAATCATTACTCTTTCTCCTGTTTGCTCTTTTTCTTGCAAAGCTTTGAGTTTTAGCCAAACAGGAGTACTGTTCTCAGTCACAGGAAGAGTCAAATTAATTCTTGGAGTGAGCAAAAAAAGAGAATTCACTATGCAGCTGTATCAACCCTGTGTAAAACGTTTAAAGTGGCATTTGAGGAATTAAATGTGCTGAAGTATTCAAGTATTATTCAAGTATTCAGTGACCCATAGGATGCCTGGGTCAACTGACTTCTGCCAAGCAGCAGTCCAAAGGAGGTGGTTTAATACTACACACCACACTAATTCTCATACGCTCTCGTCATATTCCCCCCCCAAGCACAACATAACACAGAACAGTAGAACCAACTTACTTATTCACAACCACAGAGGACTTCAGTTGCAAATTTTAATAATTGTGTGTGATGCTCAGATATCACCTTCCCGGATGGGGCAGGAAAGCAGTTGAGTACAAAGATCTCATCCTATCATATCCTTTCGACCACTATCATTAGTGCATCAAGAAATCCACAAAGTAATTTACAAGATTTCTTTTCAGAGAATTGTTCAAATAAATCATGGAGGGATACTTTAAGTTGTAGCACATTATAGAAATCCAAAGCCGTATTTACTTTACATGAAATAGGGGTCTAGAACAATAAGGTTTTTTTGCATATGCAGGTACTACAAATATATGTTGATATAGCTTTTATGTAGATAGCTAGCTGAGCACCCACTTATGAGTTAAGTTTACATGCCCCAGTTACAGAAATTCTGCATTGAAATTAGGTACTTAATTGCATACTCAAAGCCCTGACTTTCTGTTTGTAAATCTGATCTTTATTGGATTTTCTCTCGGTAACAGATTCCCAAAGCACCTCAGCCACTCTACTGCAAGTATTTTCTTCACCTTCCTAATCTTTAACTTTTACCGCAGCTTCCTTGGGGCAAATACGTTGTTTACCATCCCAAGGCATGTTGCAGCTCACCTGATCTTTCTGTTTGCAAAAGCACAAGAATCATTCTGTGGATCTCCCAGCTGTCGCTCGCAAGGGACAGTCCCTTCACATGAAAGAAATCAGAGCCCGAGCTCATGTCCAGGGTCTGGAAATTGGGATGTGTATGGGAAGAAAGGTTCCTTGCTCCTTAACCTCCTGGATATAGGTGCAAACATCAGGCATAATGCAAGCTGCAGCGATGTTTGTCAGAGCAGCAGAAGTCATCACTAGCTGAATCTGGACTGTGACACCGGCATTCCAGTTTCCTCACCCAAAAGAAGACCTTGACTCTCCGGACTCAATACTTCACACACCCATTCAGATTTGGGCCTCCAGAACCAAGAATACCAAACTCTCTCTCATATTTTTTTTCAGCTTATGATGTATGCTACAGCCCACTTGGAACAGATCAGAAATAATTATATTTCATTTCATCTCACATCAGACAACAAGTGAGCTTAGCACATTTTAATGGAGTGGTGCACAGTGTCTCTCTCACTTAATGAGACCACATTTTGATGAGAGACTCTAGTGGGTTAAGGAATCATAACCATAATGAAATCCAAGGTTTGGGGTTTTGGTTCATTAGGCAACAAGGATAGCTCTTCAGAATACTTGCTTCCAAAAAGAAATACAGATGCCAAGATTTTATATCCCTCTGGAGAGTTTTTCTGTGAACTGTCATTAGTGAAGAAAAGTACTTGGAGGGAGAGGAAAGGAAAGAGGGATTAAAGAATTCAGCTGTGCCAAACACATTTATCCATCAAAACAGGATAAAAAATTGGTTTCTCAGTCGTGGAAAGAAAAAAAATAATTCATTAATCTACTTTGATAAACTTAGCCTGGATAAAGAGGCATTCCTATTTCCAGAATACCAGTTATCTTGCATACACTTGAGGTGTGCACGCCTGTCGACGGATATATGCATCCCTTTCCACCATGTATACAAAAAATACAAGCACACGATACGGGCAGCATGCATATCGCCGATCTCTGACAGATATTTTCCAAGAAGAAATTAGTACTGTGCCTGCACTAGGAGCAGACAGCAAGAAAAAGGGGACAAATCAGCAATTTTGTACTATACGAACATATCACAACTGCATTCTCATCTCACAATGAAACTATGATCAAGAAAAAACTGAAGGCTACTTGTGGGATATTTGATGTATTTTCATATCAATTCTCCTCACTATTATAATTTGCATAAACCAGCAGCCATCCCAGTAATAGAAGAGGATGGAAAGGTTATGGATTATCTTGCCTAGAGGTGGTCCCTCTGAGAGGGTCAGCCAAAAAGCTGTACAATTTTGAGGAAGGTTGAAGCAAACCAGAAAATGAGGGCAGGAGTTTATCCTCTGGTGTACTGGTATCAATGCTTCTCCCAGGAGCTCAGCCACACACTTGCAGTATGAAATAACTGGGCTCATTTTAAAATTATAACGTAGCACAGGAGAAGAAGAAAGGGGAGTTTAAGTACTGCAAAATAAGCAATGTGCCTTCCGTTGGCAGTGAGGGGAAGTTATGAAACCAGAAGGGAGAGCTGGAAGCCCTGGATATTTTTTTTTACTACAACAAAACGTAGAAAGTTTGAACATGGAGTCTGTAAGAGGCTCTCCAGGACTCTGTTCCTCCTTACGTGGGCATGCCATGGAGCACACAAAATCTCACAGGAAAGAAAATGAGAATGCCTTCAATTTGTGAACTACTAAAAATGAAGTACAATGGACATCCAGCCAAGGCCACGTTGGATGGGGCTTTGAGCAACCTGGTCTAGCAGGAGGTGTCCCTGCCTAGGGCAGGGGAATGGAATTCAATGATCTTTAAGATCCCTTCCAACCCAAACGATTATTCTATGATAGTCCGAGCATTCATAGATTCATAGATTGGTCTAGGCCGGAAGGGACCTCCAAAGGTCATCTAGTCCGACCTTCCTGCAGTCAGCAGGGACACCCCCAACTAGACCAGGTTGCCCAGGGCCTCATCGAGCTTCACCTTGAATATCTCAAGGGAAGGGCCTCAACCACCTCCCTGGGCAACCTGTTCCAGTGTTCCACCACCCTCATGGTAAAGAACTTTTTCCTAATATCCAATCTAAATCTCCCCTTCTCCAACTTAAAACCATTGCCCCTCATCCTGTCACTGCAGGCCTTTGTAAACAGACTCTCCCGAGCCTTCCTGTAGGCCCCCCTCAGGTACTGGAAGGCCGCTATGAGGTCTCCCCGGAGCCTCCTCTTCTCCAGGCTGAACAACCCCAGCTCCCTCAGCCTGTCCTCATAGCAGAGGCGCTCCAACCCCCTGATCATTTTAGTGGCCCTCCTCTGGACCTGCTCCATCAGGTCCATGTCCTTTCTATACTGAGGGCTCCAGACCTGCACACAGTACTCCAGGTGAGGTCTCACCAGAGCAAAGTGGCAGAATCACCTCTCTGGATCTGCTGGCAACACTTCTTTTGACGCAGCCCAGGATGTGATTGGCCTTCTGGGCTGCAAGTGCACACTGCCTGCTCATGTCCAGCTTCTCCTCCATCAACACCCCCGAGTCCGTTTCCTCAGGGCTGCTTTCTAATACCTCATCCCCCAGTCTGTATTTATACTGAGGATTGTTTCCTCCCAGGTGCAGAATCCTGCACTTGCTTTTGTTGAACCTCATGAGGTTCATCTGGGCCCACCTCTCCAGCCTGTCCAGGTCCCTCTGAATGACATCCCATCCCTCTGGTGTATCCACAACACCACACAGCTTGGTGTCATTCCTCTCAAAGGGTAACATGCAGACTGCACTAGTCCTCCCAGGCATAATCATTGAGCAGAAATGATGATTAAAAGTTATAATACATACTTTTTTTTTTTGAATCCCACACTTGACTTTGATCAGAGTATCAGATTACAAGCCACGCATAATCAACAATATTGTAATTAAATTGCATCAAAGATTGCTGACCTTTTGGTGCAATCTTTTGGGTAAAACTCGCAGCACACAACCATGCTTTAATCTATGTGAAACATTTATCACGCACAAAGAAAGGTAACTTTTTGACATCAACATAATTAGCCCTGGCGTATTGACTCTACATGTCAGCCCTTGGCTGTGAGCTAACTTGTGTGAGATCTTGACATAATCATGTTAAGTGCTGCCAGTTTGCATAGCTGCCGTGGATTAAACAAGAAAAATGGTATCAACAATGTAGGCGTATGCTCTCCGCCGCATGTTAATGAAGCCATTTGCACTAAAATTGTTGATATTTAGAATTTGCTTTGTTTTAATTATGAAAACAATCAATATTATAGAATCTGTGTACTTTTTTAAATAGGCCATTAATTAACCTATTGATTATCGCAGAGAGTGAGAGAAATATTCTTCCTGAGAATATATTTGCTTTTTCAAGGTCTCCTCTATCCCTTCTAGAATGCTGTGATCTACTGACAGAATAATGTTGCCTTTTTACCATATGAATAAATGGCCATAATAGCTACAGCATAATTTACAGATTATTTCGGTTCTCCTTGAACCAAGGTCCAAAAGCTGCTAAAGCCACCTGGTAAAAGAAACTTGCCATCAGATGAAATTGGGATTTATACCCACAGAAAACATTGGATTTCATTTCTCTCAACTTTATCTGGAAGTTGCATACTGACAGCAGGGACCTCTGAAGACTTTTCAACCCGGCCTGTCTCCCACCTTTTAATTTGCCTACTTGATATCCTGCAATCACCTTCTGAGATCTCAGAGCAGTGCCACTTCTGCCTGAAATGAGAGATAAGAGGATGTACTTTGCACATTCCTTAAGCTTGATAGCATTAAAATACTGTATCTTGGCATCAGTAGAAACTTCATTGCAAATGTTACACTGGTTTTTAATACGTGCAAGGTTATAACTATCCAATTTTGATTTTTTTTTTTTTTATTATTCTAGATAACACAGTATTAATGCTTATTTCAGCATATGACTTGGAGCTTTGATGATGTGGGGCAAGGCAGCAAATTTTACCACACGTACAAAATAATCACGAGACCACAGTTTCAAACTTCTCCTCCGTTTCTATCACACACGGAGAAAAGTTGAATATATTGATGTCATAATCATGAGCTACAACCTCAGCATCAGCAACATCAAGTTAAAAAATTCAGCATTATCCTTTATTGTTATAAAATACACTTATGAATGTTAATTGGTTTTAAAACACTGTAGAGTTAGGAATTGGCCAGCTCCAGAATTTTAAATGTGCCCACATCCTGGTGCATGGTGACTGGTTTTGAATGCTAGATATGAACCCACTCTAAGGTCCTAAGCCAAGGCCCACCTTGGACATGAATTAATTTTCCTTCTCTTTAAGACCTCGTTAAAGTAAAACCATGGGGGTTTTGCCAAGATTTAAGCGCAGGAGAATACCAAATCCCATAAGAACAGCTGCTTTCTTAGTGCTTCCACCATTTAAAAAATTCTGATCCTGGATCCCTTGCAGCGGGTGGGTGCTGCTGGTCCAAACCCAGCTCTAACCCTGAGAGTGACTGGACCTGAACTGGTCTGGTTCATTCATCTGGAGCTGACTCCTGTTAAGAGCGACTGGCTTCAGAGTCCTTTTCCATACAGACCTAAACACTGTGTATTTACTAAGTACTTTTATTATTGTATTAGTTTTCTTCCTTTAAAAGTAGATCTTAAAGTCAGTTAAATTTTTTAACAAAACTGATCCTTTTTGAAAATGGATCCTCAGAACCTGTCTCTGTTCTGGGACAGATGGAAGGGAGGAATTGTATAGCTCCTGAACACAGAACATTTTCAGGGTACTTGCTAGCCTCTCGTTCTTATCTTCACGGATAAAACAATATTCATTTGCCTAAAAATAGCAAAAATTTACTGCCATTGGGACAGCCTTGGATTGCCTGGCTTGCATCCAGTTGCTACTCCAGAAGGGCGTGGGTCTACTGATGGCCCTGTGCCACCTCTGCCAAAGCCAGGTTGATACCAGAGATGCCTCCAGTGTCTCCGGTGGCACTGGGACATCTTGGTGTGGGCAACTGCACCGAGCCCCTAAGCACCGTAAAATGCGTATTTTTAGGTGTCTAAATGCAAACCAGGCTCCTATTGCCCATCGCCTCGATGCATCTTTAGGGTCCAGTAACCATACTTACTGCAGGCTCAATTCAGCTGCCTAAAATCGGTGCTTTTGGCCATCCAGATGCACAAATGTGGTAAATGTGACACAGGAAACACATGGGAAATTGAAGCCGCTCTGGACCAACAGCTTGCAGCAGGGAAGTCCGAGTTTCAAACTCCACTAGATAACTACGTATAAGCAACTGAAGCCCTGCTGATTTTATGGGGATCTTAGACTCCCAGCTGACATGCAAACACTTGCTTTAGGTATCTGAGCTAAATCCAAAAATGGTGTCCCACAGCAAATTCCTCTTCCAGGGCCTTGGTTTCCTGTCTCTGTCACTAGTTTAAATGAGAAGGAGCACAAAATGTAAATTAAACTGTTTTGATGTACCGCTGAGAGGAGAACCACCTGTTTGGCTTCTTTTTCTATCACAGTCCAGTAATAATATAGATTTTACAATTCCGCAAATCATAGGCTTAGTCTTGCCACTCCAAGCATCAAATCAAACCCAATTCCAGCTTAAGACTTGAACATCAAAGAGGTGCTTCCACTCCTCCTCCTCCTCCTTCCTGCACAGTGTCTTGCTCTGCTATTTAGGGCATTATCTGCACAGTCCACATACACCAAAGCAAGTACCTGCAATGAAATGTTCTTTTCTGCCTCTTCCACTTATTCTGCCTCTGCCTCCTCCTTAGCAGGAGCGAGTCTTTCAGAAGGAGCTGTTGATGTGCCTTCCTATTTTGCATTACGTTTATAAAAAGCACTTCACAAGCAATCTCCATAGTACCAATATTTAGCGAAATGGATTTCTTTTACTTTTTGCATTACTGCACAGGTTATTGGTTCTGGGAACTAAATTTAATTTATTTCCAAGTATCTCAGGCATTTCATACATCACTTTAGTATCCCTTTCTCTCATCACGAACACTAGACATATTTATACCTACAGGGCTCATGATACATCTTGGTCATAAAAAATGGGTATTCTTTCCACCACATAGAGAGAATCTAATGCTCAAAAAAATTTCACTGTGAAAATGTTTCATCATCTTCTATGTAGAGATGCTAATTTTAAAAATACACACTTGGGTATAAATAAATATTACTTGTCAGTTTTCTCTCGGGATCTGTGTCTGTTTGCGGCTATGCTTAATACACCAACAGCTTTAGATTCTCTGATGGGGACATGCATGTAAACCCTTGCTCTTACTTCTCCAGGATTTCAAGGAACCCCAGATAACACAAATAGCTGGCACCAAACAACAGGTATAAGTATCAAAAACAAGGCTAGGCAATCCACTTATTTTTTCTGGCACTATGTTCTGCAGCAGCATAAAAGGTGTCACTACTGAACACAAGCTTTAAATTCCCCTTGATTGATCAACTCCCCAAAAAATAATTTGATACTAAAATGTGCTTTATGGGATTCCCCTAATTTACAGAATTTCTTAAGCTGCAATAGCTGAATCCCATGAAATGTAATAACATGAGAATTTTTTCCAAATGGTGCCTTAGCCAATCCTCTTTTTTTTTCCCAGTTGCTTTGCTTAACCAGAAAATGCTGAATGTTCAAGAAACTTCTAGGTCTTCTCTGTGTTAACCCCATTTTTCCTTACCTCTTTGATCTGTGCTGAAAAACGGTGTCAACGTTGGGTTGGGAACACTCCAGATCGGTACATGGTTCATATCTAGTATTCCAGACTAGTTTTTATTCCCTACCAGATGATTTTCATATCTGACTTCAAAAAATTCTTCAGCAATTGCTGATTCTTTCCTTCCTACCATTGCTCAAGTTCCTTGTATTTTTTTTTTGTAAAGTTTGTCATGTCTTTAATCTTTCTGACCTGTGTTTTTTTACCTTCTAATCACTTTTAATTTCTGCTGCTTCTGTTCAAACACAGAGAAATCTACAACCCAAAATTTCAATTCCCAGAAATCCCATATGCACTCTGGGCACCAATCTTCAAGGAGAGTTTTTGCCCACATGGGAGTGTTTTACAACCTTAGGAAAGTTTTAAACACTCTTTCCCAGTCACAGTTTGCCAGTGTAGGCAGGTGGGTTTATGTCTGAGGCTGTGTCTGAGGCTCAATCTTGGAGCCACTCATTTCATTAAGATCACAGGTTTTCCCCACAACCCAGTATTTGATGCTTAATCAAAGGTATTGATTAACCAAATGATGTGCCAAAACGTACTCACTTCAGGTTACCCAGCTTTTCCCTGACCACCATTATATATGTACTCCATTTATAATTGGCACCTGCATGAATTCTTTCTATCAAATTGATTATCCAGATATTCAAGCTTCTTTTTAGAACAGACTTTTCTCAAATTATGTTTATATATGTGCACTTTATGACCTTTATAATAATGTAGACTCTACCACAACCCAAATCAGATGTGCCAAAATTTCTTGCCTCTTACACTTTCTCATCCTAAGTTCTCCAATGAAAGATATTTTATTGCAACACAAACATGCAGGCTATACGTTGTGATATTACAGATCAGCTCATTTCTGATATGCCACCAAACGCTTATCAGAAATGCAGTTAAACAGCATGTGTGGCCACATCTTTATCTATTGGTTCAGTAATTCACTGGAGAAGCCAGGCAAACATCGTCAGATGTTGTTCTTTTATAATAATTTCTAACCACCTCTGTTAGGCTGTGAATTCTTCCCAAATTTTCAGCCTGCTTTCACCGTGCCTGCTACACTCTTTTGGGGGCTTATGATTAAATCCTGCATAGCGACTACTCCCTATATACTCTCTCACTGTTGGGAGGTTAACTGGTAGATCTGCATTCACATTTTCTCCCAGTCCCGAAAGCCCTCATTCCCTCTGCAATGATAAACAGAGACCTTAAGAGCATCTCTCTACGTACACAGGACCCTCACTTCCATCTCTGCATGAGCTTTCTGTTGACTATCCTCTAACCACTACATGCAGCAAAGCGACATATATTCTGCCATTATTCAGGTGCTGTACATCTGCTGAGGGGATGGAAACGCCTCGATCTTCTTTATAATAGCTATTGTCAGAGCAAAGCCCACTGGACAAAGCACAACAATTTCCCCTTATAAAGAATAAGCACTACTATTCATGTAGAGGAAGAAAACACAGCTAAGCCCTGAACGCCTTTGGTATTCAAATTCATAGCAGTCCTTGTACTCAAAAATTATATCAAGTCTGAAATTTCTTATAACTAACCTTGGGTTTATGAGGATTACAGTCATCCGTCATGACCTTGAGAAAATCAGAGTTTACCTATGCTTATTTTTAGACATGAAGGAAAAGAGGATTTCATTTTAACAAGCTTTAAAGAAAAACTTGTGAAGCCAAAAATAGTTCCCAGTAATAATATGCTGAAACTTCAAAACACTTTATGCTAAATCCTTAAAATACCAGGTGGTAAGTTTTTACTATTTTTGTTACATACAGGGTATATATTTGCATGAGAGTGCTGTGGTCTTCATAAGGATATTGCTGCAAAAGTCAGTCTCAAACTTATCATCAAATGTCACAACGGGAAAGTGCCTCGTTCTTGTATATACGAAATCTGTTTACTGCTTTATCCACAAACCACTATTTCTAGGAAGCATATTATAAGATCTCCAGAACCTGAAGTTAATTTTCTTCGTTGGGCAGCAAAGGTAGGCAGATACACACATTCTTATGTACAGAAAGTGTTCTCATCTCCATTCTCTTTTTCAGTTACTTAAACGTCTGAAAATTCTTTCTCATTAATAATTTTTTATGTTTCAAAAATCTTTTCCTTTACTCAAATCAAATTTGAGTCAATTTTCTCAAATCAAATTACTGATCAAATTTGATTCAACCGTTACTGGAAAAGAAATTAGTAAGTCTCAGTGCAGCATTACAGGTGAAAAAACACACATGTAAAGATATTCAATTTGCCAAGAATCTTCGTGCAATCCAGTTTTGGACTAGAGTGCTGGCAAATTTAGTTCCACATCAGCAGTCTTCAAAATTGGCTCATTCCTTCCAGTAGATCTAAGAAAGCAAGTTTCCTTTTCCTACACTGAACACTTCAGGTTCTCTCTTGAAGAATAAGAGGGAAGTGTGAAAAATGGTTGGCAATGAAAATTTTAAAATTGAATATCATTAATTTTGACATGGCCTCTAGACCCATGTACAGTTTTTGTAATGACTGAGATGATTCTGAAGCTCACTCCAGAATATGTACATTCTGAACAGCATTTTGTTATCTGGTGAGTCCATTTTAAAACTTAAGCTATTGTTTTTCTTTGAACATGAATTATTTTGCCATCTCAATAAAATTCAAAGGAATCCCAAACTGAAGATCATCTACAGCATCTCAGTATATTCTACCACAGTTTACTGAAACATATTACAAAGATTGAAGGTCTTGGCAAGTATATACACAATCTAGTATTTCCTACCAGTCTGAAGGGTTGATTTTTCAACCTTAATAATCCTTGATAAACATCATTTCTCCAGAATGCATGAAAAGAAATCCCTTTTATTCCAATAGCTAGTATCTTCCATAAAAAGATTTATATGCAGTCTTCTAAGGCAGCATCTTGTTTCACACTCATAAACTAATGTTTGTCTTCTAAATAATATACGATTAGTAGATATTATGCCAAGAATAAATGTACTGCATGATACTATAATAAATCTGTAAACTTCAATCCTTGCACAGTACTCTACCAGAATACCTTGCGGCAATCAATAATGCGTTTCACACTATCAGTGAATAGCACAACACAGTGAAAGATGCATGGAAGTCTTTGCTATACCCAATAAATTATGCTTCATAGACAAATATTGTTTGTAGAATAGGCTGAATCACAAACAACTCCTGGGAACTATAACTTCAGGATCGTTTCTATAATATCTGCAGATATATTTATGTCAAATCTGGAACATAAGGTTCCAAACTGATTTGATACCTAAACAAATTGGAACAAATGCTATATCAAGGGCGTTTTCTTCATCATCAATAAACCTGACACACAGTACACCACAGAGTTATGCTAACAAATATATTTTCAAGGATGATCCTAACTGCAAGTAATAGAACAGATCTTGAATGTAAATGTTTTTACGCAGTGGCAACAGCAAACTTAAAGCACACTCTATGACATTTATACCCTCTATCCAAGGTAAATATAACTTTTCCCAAACTTTCCCTGACTACTAGTGGCAAGGTTTCTTTATAGCACAAGTTAACAAAGCACTTGTAGCTGTGCGGGTACTTCAGATGAGAAACATCACTTACCTCAGCTATTCAAACTACATCTAAATCACCATGCCTGCCTCTCTTAAGGAGCAGTAAAATACTCCCTGTAATAAGCTCCTGTTAAATTTTTTTAGCTGTTTCCCACTGCTTCCAGAGGGCAATTATATTTACAACAGAGCAGTAGGCTAGTGAGAAGTTAAAAAAAAAAAAGCAAAAACAAAGAAAACAAAAGCTGTTTCATGGAGGAAAGGAAGTCTTCATGCCCAGGGAGACCGTAGATCAGGCCATAAGTCCAGAACTTCTGTTTCATGTACTTCTGCTAATACTTCAGGTCTACAAAAGGAAATCGCCACCAGGAGTCTAAGCATCTGCCTACTTTTTTTGGGCTGTCCTACCACAGTCCAAAGGAACGCAGACTCCCCGTGTGATACAAAGGCAGAGGGGGCACCTCAGAATACAATGTATAAAACCAGCATCCCAACCAACAACAGGGGAGACACTGAAGACAAAACTTCAGCAACAGGCCCTTTCTGAAGAGGTGGAGGATGCATGTTTGAGGAAGAACAGTAAGCAAGGGTCTGGGCACTGGATTGCCATGGTCAGGGTAAGTTTCATAGATAGCAAATGAATCTAGAAGGCGGCCCTGTTTTGAAGGAAAGAATACATATCTGTGATGTCCGGTCTTCACAGCTTATCTAACAGACAGCCTTTTAGGTAAGACAACTAAATTAATGACTTTTCCACTGGCCTCAGCTGTAGGTATGAGCTTTGTACTTGCTGTGGTGGTGAAAACCATCCCCTTCTTTCGGCCACTCGGTTCTTGGTGCGATTCCGTATCCCTGGGCCACAGACCAACCTTGGAGAAGTCAGGCAAAGACAAAGCTCCTGGCTCCTGCTTCCCCTATCGCTTGGAAAGAGTAACGACAATCAATCACCCCCTGAGCGCCTTGTACATCTGTGGATCACGGCCCAAAGGGGGGCGATACCAGAACTCCAACATCTAGCAAGTTCTGGACTTTGCACAACTGGTGGAACGCATCAGAATATCCCATCATCTGAGCTGGGTCAGGGTGGAAAAATACCTGATGAAAGTCAATTATCTCGGACCCTATAAACAGTGATTCTATTGAGACCCTTTGGGCTTTTCTGGATAGCAGTGGGCTGTGACCAGCATCTCCCCTGAGCTGGGACACCACTCAGGCAAACACCTTGAGGGTTAAAAAGCCAGGGTGAGGCAACCCCCCTTGAGTCTCAGTCATTGCCAATGTACTGTGAGTATTTATTCCAAACTCAGAGGGAAATTTTAACTATAGGCTGATATCTCTTTCACCCACTTCTCTATATACACATTAGTTCTTACGAGTGTGGATATGCTTATACTTTACTGAACACAAATATTTGTCTGTACACATGTAAAAAGGGGCACCCGCTGGCTCATTGGACTCACCAGTTGGGAAGGGACCCAACTATTAGTGCTTAATTTTGCACTATAAAGTCAGGCAAAGAGTGAGCTGTATTTTCCAGCCTGGGAAATATTGCAAGATTTCAAAGTTCCTGTTGTCCTGAATTGATATAAGGAAGCAAAATTTTGAAATCTTCTTCCAAGCAGAACGTTTTTTCCAATTTTCTTCATGAATCAAAGTTTAAATGAACTTTAATAGGACTTTAAGTTTGATATCTAAGTGAAAACTATTGTTTCCAAGTGCAAAGTTGAAATTCTGTGTTTCAGAGGTGTCAAAACAGGACTTGTGAAGATTTTCAAAGAAATGGATTGTATCCATTTTTTCCAAGCTACATGTTGCTGCTGATGAAGGACAAGTGGGAATACACCGGGCAGCGCTCTTTGTTGGTGGAAGAGGCTCCACCACCTCAGCAATTGCTTGTGACAGCAAGTCGAGTAAACCTACTTCTCCGTAGCTCAACCTCCCTCGTGCTCTCGTCCTTCTCCCCCGTTCACTGTGCCTCTCCTTCCTGCACAACAGTGGGACAGAGACAGAGCTCCAGCAATGATGGGAAAAAACCCTCGGCTTTGCCTAAGCCGCTGAGAACTCTGTGTTCACACTCCCTCGTCGTGTCTCTCCCTTGAGGCACTATGCGATAGCTGGAACACGGGCCTTTGATGGAACACGAGTAGACTTCCTTTGAACCCAAAATACAACACGGATAAAATTGAAGTTACTAAAATCAGAAAAGCTATTGAGGAAAACCCTACCTAACCCACTTAGGTTTCAGGGAAAAGCCTCTCTGGTAATTATAGATGTATTACTGAGGAAACTCAGAGGCATCTTTCTCTTTACTGAGCTGGCTGCCCAGATACGTCATCTCTCATTAACAGTTCAGAAAGATGCACTAATGTCTGTGACCTCAGAGGAGCACAGATTTCTAGCCATACTCTGACCAAACTTAACTCATTCAAATTGCTTGAGTGGCGTGAAAAGCCATGGCAGTGGATCGTACTCACTTCTTATATAGCGACTGAGTGTTTGAAGCACTTGCCCAGCTTCAACAGAAAGGGCACAGAGTATTTCCTCCCAAAAAGCTGATGTTGAAGGCACTGCTTAGTATTCAGAATTCACAGAGACAGTGCAAAGGACAGCTCTCATGACTCCATAACAGCACAGGAATACTACGCTATTTATTAGGTAGCATCCTGCAATGAGAGGTGGATGATGCAATGAGAGGTCAGAGGGCTGGAGCCCCTCTGCCGTGAGGACAGGCTGGGAGAGTTGGGGGCATTCAGCCTGGAGAAGAGAAGGCTCCGGGGAGACCTTAGAGCCCCTTCCAGTCCCTAAAGGGGCTCCAGGACACATGGGGAGGGATTCTTGATCAGGGAGGGGAGCCATAGGACAAGGGGGAATGGCTTTACACTGAAAGAGGGGAGATTGAGATGAGATCTCAGGAAGAAATTCTTTGCTGTGGGGGTGGTGAGACCCTGGAACAAGTTGCCCAGAGAAGCTGTGGCTGCCCCATCCCTGGAGGGGTTCAAGGCCAGGTTGGACGGAGCTTTGAGCAACCTGCTCTGGTGGGAGGTGTCCCTGCCCAGGGCAGGGGGTTGGAACTCAATGATCTTTAAGGTCCCTGCCAACCCAAACCATTCTGTGATTCTATGAGATGGCAACACCTAGTGTCAGAGAGATACCTAAGTGCACACAGTAATTGCAGGCTCTGATTCCTGGCTTGACAGAGGAGTGATGCTTGTGACACCCCTCTTTTTCGGCATAACCTACTGAGTAACTTCACTCCCAGACTAAGTACTAAGACTCCCAGACTGCCTCACCCTGTCTGTAGGGACCTTTGATGTTATGAATTCAACTTGCTCAGCAAAGATCAGGTACCAAAGAGAGTAGAAACTAGGGCTTGGATAACAAACTTGTTTTACATAGCCAGAAAGCTCTTCTAGTCCTAGAATGGCTTGGGACACATAACCTATATATTGGTCTGTTGTTAGACTGCTGAACAGAGAAAGCGCATTCCCTGAGAAAAGGGAATAGCTGATAAAGGAGTTACACCGCATGTTTACTTCCCTACTGAAAAGTATTATTTGTCT
The DNA here is from genome assembly GCF_964106895.1 of Numenius arquata. Lineage (NCBI taxonomy): Eukaryota > Metazoa > Chordata > Aves > Charadriiformes > Scolopacidae > Numenius > Numenius arquata. The sequence goes on from NC_133582.1 coordinate 60,671,286, forward strand.
GAGCATATTTATTGTACATTTAATCCCATTTTTGTTTGCACTTCACAGAGACTGCCTACCAGCACAGATGTCCTATGTTGAAAAACATGACAATTTTGAAATGAAATTACTCGGCATATATAATGTCAACAGATGTTTTGGAAATATGTCCCATTTCCACACTCGGCAGGCTTCTGCTGCTCTCTCCCACAAAACATCCAAAGTAACAGAAACCCCATGAGGCTAATGGTTTGGGAGCAGCCATCAGCCACCTTGGAGGACGGTTGGTTGTGAATTGCTGTGGTTGTCTCAAACACGTTCAGAGGAAACCCCTTTGACAACCCACGCCAATATCAAACCAGGCTGTCAACGCCAATATTATTGGCATTTCTGCCACTCTTCAAAACTGCTGTGCTAAGATTGCTACAAGAAATTATATCAACTAAGACCTATTTAATCACTTACCCATGTAGGTTTGACTCATTTACACAAGGCCCCTTTATGCTACCTTAGCAGTGAAGAGTAGTCCTAAAACGGATGTATACACAAAGATAAAAAAGGTCTTTCTCCATGCTGTGTCCATGCCATACGTGAATAATCTCCTGAGCCTTAGTGCTCTGATCTTCCCCATCCCACCATTTTGTTGTCCCTCTAAGAGTACCCTGTGTGAAAGCAAATTATTAGCTTCTTAGAGCAGGGATATGTAACTATTGGCATTGAAAGCATTCAGAGAATGCACAGAAAAAAGGTATTCATAAGAAAAATACTCTGCTAAGAACTAACTGAGAATTTCCTCTTATTGCCAGTGGATGGGAAAATCCTAGCTGCTATATCTCCACTATAGGGTCGCCTAAGAGTCACAGCTCCCTTTCTAGTCCCTCCTCCATCTCAGAGATGACAGCTCTCAGAGGATGCAGATTACTTCTTCCCCTCTGCTCCCTCCCCACACATCTCCTGCCAGTTACATTTTGTAAACTGATTCTTCATGGGACCAACCAAGGTTTCACCACCTCCAGATGGCTCACAACCAGACACCAGCCCCCGGTGTTTCCCACTCCACTACGCCTGAGGTGGGCATGGGCTCCTGTACTTCCCTGGTCCTCTGCATATCCTCACAGAGCCAAATGATGACCTACACAGATGTGATTTTAAAATGCATTACGTGTGACCTCTGAAATAAGTTTGCAGGGTGTGAATCAAGTCTGAAAAAACAGCTATATTATATATAGGGCCATGAAGATGGTCCAAGGGCTGGAGCCCCTCTACTGTGAGGACAGGCTGGGAGAGTTGGGGGCGGTTCAGCCTGGAGAAGAGAAGGTTCCAGGGAGACCTTAGTGCCCCTTCCAGTCCCTAAAGGGTCTCCAGGAGAGATCGGGAGGGACTCTTGATCAGGGAGTAGAGTGATAGAATGAGGGGCAACAGTTTTAAACTGAAAAAGGGGAGATTTAGATCAGATATTATGAAGAACTTCTTTGCTGTGAGGGTGGTGAGACCCTGGTTGCCCAGAGAAGCTGTGGCTGCCCCATCCCTGAAGGGGTTCAAGGCCAGGTTGGACAGGGCTTGGAGCAACCTGGTCTGGTGGGAGGTGTCCCTGCCCACGGCAGGGGGGTTGGAACTCGATGGTCTTTAAGATCCCTTCCAACCTGAACCATTCTATGATTATATATCTATTTTTTATACAAAAATGGCAATCTGTTTTTGATGTGGAATATTAACATGCTCTTAAAAAAGAACTCATTAAAAATGCATTCTTAACCATAAATGTCACAAAGACACATGCAAATAAGCCATAGTCAGCAGGTAATCTGAAAAGACATTACCAGGGAATTCATCACGGGGCACAAAAGCAGAGTAGTCAGAGTGCCCTGGCGATGTGTTTGAAATGAGTCCTCCTTATGGACTTCTGCTGTAATCTCTCCTGCCTTTCCCTCAACACACTTCCCCGGCCAGTCTACATGAATGCAGATGAGGTCACAGGAGTGGGGAATTCAAGGACAGACAGATAAGATACTAATCACATCACCCTCCTGCCTCTTATCGGTATGCTCCAACCACCCCAGCCCGGCACGGCATCCTTAACGGGAGACACAACCTCAAAATCTAAAACAATGCTCAGGTTCAAGGAAGAAGGTTCAGGGCCATCACCTCGTTTCTTTTCCATGTTGGAAAATTTGCCAAAGAAACCACAAAATACACAGAGTTTTCTATTTTCATTCCATCCCTCACCCATATATATGAGTGATGAAAACAGTTAATGAACCAACTAGTACCTCTTATTACTGTCCCTTACTTTGAGACAGCAAATTATTTTCTATTTTTAAGTAAAGAAAATGTTACAAAAGTATATTCTAACCCTCCAATATGAGTTTAGAAAGGCTTTACAAACATGAGTTTAGAAGGGCTTTAAAAATATTGTCCGTAAGATTTGGAATCAGAAATTTCAGAGAGCATCTGGCAGGTCAAAGTACTTGCTGCAACATTTGCAGGGGGTATTTTTTCATCTATCTTTTCACCTCTTTTCTAAAAAAATGACCCACAGATACTCCTGTAACCAAGACAGAATCCAGCGTGTGAGAGAAAAACAAAAATCATAAGTGGCAATTTTTAAAATAACCTGCCCACCAAGGAGATTTTTTTTCCCCAGGTTGGCAAACATGCCGACATCTGAAGGCTTAAGACTCTGATTATTTTTTTGTTTGTTGTTTTCTTTTTAATGTACTGTGGATGTTTGCATTCTCTACATAAATGACACAGGTTAATTAAGTATTATCTTTAAATGTATTTCCTTTTATCAGTTTTAATTGCAGAGGCTTTCAATTTCAAACCAAAGTCCCTTTTTGATGAAATCTTTAGAAAGTAAATAGAAGCTTCAGATTTAGCTTCTTATTAATATTCACTATCTTGTATACCTTCATTGTGTCTTTTTTTTTTTTTCTAAAATTCGTTACTTCATCTCTCTCCTCAGATTAGAATTGCTTCACGCTTCTACCCATTTTGGCAGTGTCCCTATCAGCCTCTTCTTGTTTATACGTATATGGCTTCAGCTGAAGTACAGAGTTAATAAAGTGATGGTATTATATATTTCTATTTTTTCCATGTTATATTATTCCTCTTTGCTGATTACTGGGGAGATTTACAGTGAGCTGTTCAAAGTAGCCTCCAATGCTGTGCCTCCAACTCCACGGTCACTTAATAAATCAGGCTTAATTACATCAATGTCACACCTGGCATCTCAGCTGTTTCCAACTGGACTAAGCCTCATATGTTACAAAAAGAGCATGTTTTATTCTTTGGAGTTTAGAGACAGATACCCAAAGTCACCCCTTTTGTGGTCTTTAACCAGTTGATCTTGTATCAATCTCCTTTGGGTTTTTCACACAAAATAGCTCTGTCAGGATGCTGGTACTGTAATAAAGGTAATAACCTGTGAGATAAAGCCAGTTTTTCTGTAGGCACTTCCATGTGTTAAGAAAGTGTACCTCCCTGGAGAATATAGAATAATTCAGGTGTAGCACTACTCAACCGTTTGATGGCTTAATCTACTCATTATGAATAGTCACAGCCAGATTTTTAGACATTTTATCTTTACCTTTCATTCCTCTGTGTTTCAGGAGTCTCCTCACCACATGGCCAAGCAATCAAGTCCACCTACTTTGCCTCCTCCACTGTGCACAAAGATGTATAGCTTTTATTTAATTTTTTGGCTCTTTTATTTAACTTTGTGTTCTGACATACCATTAGCTTTCCGGGATACTCCTTTGTGAGCAGCACCTGTTCCTCCCCTGGTTCAACTGTAATTTCCCTTATCTCCTATGACTGATGTCTTTGGCAGATGTCTTTGTCTGACCTGAATACTCTTTAGCAGCTGCCAGCCTTCTCCCACTCCCGCTTTCTGTGATCTCCCTAAACATTCTCAGTTCTCTGCGGTAGCACTTTAGCCCCGTGAGGCAGAGGAAGCACCGCTTTCTGTAGAGGCTTTTTGTTCTTCAAAACTTTCCGCCGTTCTGCATACATTTAAATCCCTTGTCTTTACATCAGTTCTCCCACCACAGTTCTGAGATTTTGAATGCTTTCCCTATGCTGCACGTGTTGGTAAACAGAAACTGCTGCTTGGAGGTGCACCTTCTTCCTGGCAATTTAATTTTAATTTCAAAAAGACTTGTTTCCCTTCCCCCTTCCAAATCCATAGGTAAAAGTCCAGACCCTGGCCAGAATATTCTCACAGATCTTGCCAGGACTCTATTGACATCTCAGGAAATAACCCAGCTTGATACCTATCGCACATACCTTCCCAACCATCATCTACCCAGTAAGCGACTTATTCAGACTAATACCTGCATTTCCCACTGCCAGCTCCCTCTCCTGTGTTACAGGAGGAACAATTTCACCACTTAGGGAGAGTCTAGTCTGAACTGCTGTGACCATTGAAACGTTCCACGAAAAACAAATTACAATGAATGAGCAAACAAAATGTGCAAATTATCTTTCCAAATTCTTTCTTTTAGGAAGTCCCGATTTATTATGGCTGATATAGATTGCACATTTTACATTTTTTTTGCATATTTAAATGATTTTGTATTCTTTGAGAACATCACAGACAAGCAACTGAATTTTAAGTGGTAGTGGCACAATTCTCCATTTACATCCATTTTTCATACCGTTTTCCCTCGTGGCAGCTTCCCTCAGGCTAAAGAACAGGCAACTAATCGTTCCAGGAACAAAACTTTGGATTAAAAGGTTTCCAAGTCCATTATAGAGGCTCTAATGAAAGCATTTACTTTCAAAGTCATATCTGGCAATCAAACACAGTTCCTGCTCAGGCTGTAGCCACTTATTAGAAGTTAGCCAAGGGCTGGCTTTAGAATATAAAGCAAATATTCTGCAAAAGTGTTCTGCACGGTGAAAGTTCAGAGTAGTTCTCAGGTTCTCAGTTTCAAGATCGCATCTCACAGCCTCTCAGGCCACTAACTGTCTGGGAATATCTTTAAACAAGCAGTGAAAAGTGCAAGAAAAGTTCTGAACTCAAAGACAGCATTAAAAATAGACTAAATTGGCTTATTATTCCCACTAGTTAGGCTGACATTTTAAATTGTAATTTGGAAAAATGAGGGAAGAGATACCATTGACAGGAAAAGGAATGAGGGGGACTGAAGAAGAAAGAGTGAAGTGAAGCTGGGGTAAAAAGGCTGTGAAAGGCAAAAATTAACAGATTTCCTGTTTACCACTAATCTTCTAACATAAATCACTGGACGTTTTCTCCTGTAGAGATAATCCTGAATTTTTTCTTGCTCTAAAGGCCATATAAAGATTCAATAAAAGCCTCCTTCAGGCAAACTGTAAGTTCTTTCCCTTTACAGGTCATCTTTTTAAATTTTCAGTTTCTGATTCTTTTTATTTTCTGCTGGGTGTAAACAGAAACAGACCAGATCTTAGCTGTTATAAACATCATAGGCTGCAGAGAGCATCATCAGTGCAACCTGGTTAAAAGAAACTACCCTTGGATACCCCATAGATGCCGTTCATCTGTTCTTGCACTGTTTTTTGATACTGCATCAGAAAAAAATTCATATTGTGCATATTCTGAAAAGCTTACTCTACCACTTCACAATTAGGTCCTGATGTTGCAAAGGACGGAGGACCCTCTGTGGTCCATGAGAACTGAGGGCTTTCTATGCCATGAGGGACCAGCATTTTTAATTACCAAAGCCAGAGTCCTCGGGCAACATCATTCCCTAACTCAGAGCTATTATTTCCAGCAGTTCTTCTGATGAAATATAAGCAAACAGCTCTGGAGTCTTCTACACAGTGGGAAATTTAGAAGTAGTTTTATTGCAAATGATTTCCTACAAGTAAAAAGACACCAATAAACACAAAACTGATTTTCGATTTTCAGAAATGACCTAATGAACTGAGACAGTGAAGCTAATGTGCCCCAATTATGTCGGGGAGGAAAGGGGGGAGGTAGAAGACATGAAAAAAAAACAAAGAAAGAACTTGGATTATAGATGGTTCTGATTTCACCCTTCTGAAGACCCCATTTTAATTCACAGTGAACTGGTCAGCAACTGAAAATAGACTGCAATTTTCTAACCACTGAGTGAGAGAGTTTTAAAGGTGCACGGAAGGACCATGCTCTAAAGGCAGGGTGGAAGAACACCACAGCAAGTGTTCCTGAAGGTATTGTCCCTGCAGCAGGGGAAAAAAACCCACATCATCCTCTTCCAATCAATCTACAGGATGCATTTCTTTTGTGAAGAGCCTGCTGTACGATGCCAGGCATGTCACTGGGTGTGGAACGTAGCTTCAAAGGGGCCACCTCTTCTCTTAGCACCTTCCCAAACTGTGCACACGCCCTCAGCTCCACACAGAGACTCTTGACAAAATGCATCTCGCTGGTATCTCTCCTTCCCATTCCTCTGCACGCTCCTCTCCTGCTTTATGGCCTTAAAGACAAATTCTAGAGTGAGGAAAGCTAGAGACGTGTTGCTTGACAGAGACAAAATGGGGACTTCTTAATAGACAGACAATGTTACACAGATTCAATTGGACTTTCTTGGCTTGCCTTTGTCTGACTCTTTTCTACAGTGTCCTCCCAGAGTTTCCTCCCTTCATCTTCATTCCCCCTCTGTTGCCCTTGGCACGCTCAGTCCCCTTCACTTTGCCTCACTTCAGCATACTCTTCCCCTATATTTCTCCATTCCATTTCTCTCATCAACACCTGATTAAGCCCTTCCCTGGGAAATGCCAAAAAATGAAGATATCATTTACCACCTTCCCATTACCCGTTAAGGCCCTTGGTTTCTCCTGTTTAGGTTACAAACTAAACAGGACAAGAATCATTTACTGATTCATGTGAATGAAAAATAAGGTCCCCCTGCTGAGGAGTGGGAATAATTTTTTCTCCCTCTCCTTTCCCAAGACAAGAAGCTTCGGAATGGGGAACTTTATGTGAAACATTAGGAAACACTTTCTAACAGTAGGATAAACTTGTCTTGCCTTCAGGCTCCACTGTAACAAAAGATGATTACTTCTTCTTATCCCGAAGCATGGCCTCGTGCCAGGAGAGCTGCAGCCATTGTGCCTTCCCGCCCCACGGGAATACGAGGGGAGAAAAGTCTCTTGATTCTTTCCCGCCTCCCGTGTTACCGCACCGAACTATGCACAGGCAGGCTCTGAGGTAGGGGACCTCATTTTTCACTATTAAAAATGAACCTGACAATTTGAAGAAGTGGTCTGAAATCAATAGGATGCAATTCAGTGAGGACAAGGGAAAGTGCTACGTTTACGTAGAAGTAATCAACTGTACAAATAGAAGATGGAAAAATGAGTTGGCAGGAAACAGTTTGTGGTCTATGGGGGGATCACAAGCTGAACAGAAATAAACAATCTCACCTCCCTGCAAAAAACTAGTGCCCGGGTTTGTATAGGCAGCACCATGTGTGAGATTTGGTTGTAGATACTCCAGAATTGGCAGGCAGTGACCGTACTGTAGGCACCTTTAGGCACCACGCTTTAAGACAGATGTGAACTTCTTGCAGCATTCCGGGATGAGCAACAAGGAGGATTAGAGAGCTGGAAAAAGTGACCTGCAAGTAAGGATTGAACAAAATCTGAGTTGTTCAGTCTGGAGAATGAAACACTTCAGAGGAAATGTCATAAGAGCCTTCAACAGCATCCTGCTGAGGAATCGGAATCAATTGCTCTCCATGTCCACAGGGATTAGAACAAGAAATAACGGAATATGGAAACTTTATATTAGACGTTAGAAAAACTTTCTAACATGAGGAGAGCAAAGCATCGGAACAGATTGCCTGGAAAGACTGTAAAATTCATATCATTGGATTTTTTAAGAATAGGTTGCAGACATGTTTTATCAGATTCTGTGATAACAGTTGTAATAATAACACCTTGTGCTTCTCTTGTGTGTGTCCTAACAAAGAGCCCCAGGGTGTAGCCCCCCTCCAAGTGAAACAGGGAAAAATTTCACTCCACTTTTTCAAGCAAGGAGAACAATGTCTCTAACTAGTTGAGTCTCCCATTTATTGATTTTTAGGCAAGCCCTAAGAAAAGGATTGTGCTAGTGATTTGGGGTCTCAGCTCCAGGCTCCCATCAAGCCAAAAAAGACTCCGTTGAGTGTGACTCACCTGATCTACCCAAAGATGTCTGCAAAGGAAGCATCTATACCTGAACTTGTCACAGTGGGCTCCCTTTGTAGGGAATGTAGAAAAGCAGATAAGTTTAGGCAAAGTATAAAAACATAAGCTGTATTTCATTGTCTCCTGGACTGGGAGTGGATGATCCACCAATTAGGAATCTCAGCTTTCTGACTGCTCTCTTTGTAACCCAAGATTTGAAATGTCACCCTGGAGTGACATTTTTGCATATAGAAAAGTAAGGTTGTAACTTGTCCATCCTCAGTACTTGGTTGCATTTACCATGGATTAAATTCCAGATTTAGGAGCAGAAGCAGGAAACGTTTCCCTTCTACACTGATTTTAACATGTTAAGATGATGGCTCAATTGTACGAGGGTGAACTGCCTGACAAGGGACATATGGTAGATGAAGATGGTCATAGAAATATGATCTGTTCAGCTCTCACGTGATTCTATAATTTGCCACAAGTCCATCCTGCATGTATAAAGTGGAAAGGATCTCTTCAGATGTACTAGAAAAAAGTCAATTCTAGTAACAGCTTTCATATTGCCTTTCCCCCAGAAATCAACATCCTTTCACACTAGATTTGTTTCTCAAATAGGAAATGTTTCTCCTGGTCTGCTCCCCAGGCTTTTTCTTTTTTTCTTACTTCAAAAACATAATATCTTTAACTTCAAACCATCTCTCTCTCTTTTTATCTCTTTTTGTCCTCATGAAGCCTCACCCTTGACTGAGTCAAAGGGTTTTTAGAGACCTGACTAAACCTGGGAAAGGTTGGTTTCTTTTGGTGGTGGCGTCAATCTTTCCCTTGGGACAGGAGCTTTATGAGCTGAGCAGGGGACCAGAGGTGTCCGGGCAGAGGACAGAGGCCCTTGCCCCCAACCTCCCTCCGGCGTAGGGGAGAGAGGTGGCTCTGCAGCCGCAGGGTGGAAGGCTGCCAGGTCAGCCATGGGCACCGGGCACCACAGCAGAGCAAAGGGAGGTTAGAAAGAATTAGCAGTGTTTAATACCAACTCCAGGGAGGTGCCGAGCTGTCGCAGTTTGCTTCTACACACCTCCTACCTTCTGCCGTGTCATAGCGAGTGGACTCCGTTAAAGGGATTGACCCATCTGGCCAGTGCCCAGCTGCCTAACGATCAAGGCTGAGTTGCTAATTTGAAGACCATCTTCTTTCATGGATTATGAGATTTGGGGAAGGCACAGTGGGGTGTGTCTATTTTTTATTTTGCCATTGCCCCAGACTGGGATGGAGTTCGGAAAAGCAGGGAGGAAGCTTCCATTTTATTCTTGCATTTCATCTCAGGCCCTTCAGGATGTGTGGATGCAACAACAGGGAACGTCTGCATTAGGATTCTGCTGACGGTGCCTCTTCTTCCAAAAACACCAGCTTGGCTTTGGTTTAGTCCTGTAGTTGGAGAATTGCCATTACTGGTCCCTTTGGCCACTTGCTGTCATCTCCTCTGGAAAAAAAGCCAACTCGTTTGGCTACTCTGAGGTCTAGTTTGGCAGCTGTCAAGCTCCAGATTATACTCCTTGAGCACTGGCATCTGCGCCGGTGAGCGGCCCTTTCTCTAGCCTCTGCCCTGGCTTGGTTCCCGGCGGCGCAACAGCCCTCAGGCTGGTGCCGGGCCAGTCTGCTGCTGGGCTTCCTTCGCATCCCGATGGCTGCTTCCCTTTGAGTCAACCTTGATAAGAGAAAATACGCTTCGGAGTAGCTGCTCCGCTTGCAAACAAACCCAGCGGGCTGCATCTTGTACTCAAGGCAAGCACAGGCCCTAACGCTCCTCAAAACACCCCTGGGAACGGTTGTCGGCCACAGTGGGGCTTGAGAGAGGTACAAATCATTTGTTTCTGTGCTGCTGAGCTTCTCTTTGGAAACAAGGCAGAGTTACTATACCCGCTTTATTCCCTGATTCAGTTTCCACAGAAGATTTCTGGTGTACAGTCATATGATTGAAAGTAATAAAATTAAGATTCTGGCAAGTTATCAGCCATCAGCAGATGCACAGCAACTAACAGACTGTGTCAGTGCCCTAAGCCTGGACAAATTTGAGAATGATATGGGGTTGGAAGGGATCTCTGGAGATCATCCAGTCCAACCCCCTGACAGAGCAGGGTCACCCAGAGCAGGTCCCCCAGGAACGTGTCCAGGTGGGTTTGAATGTCTCCAGAGAAGGAGACTCCACCACCTTTCTGGGCAGCCTCTTCCAGGGCTCTGCCACCCTCACAGGAAAGAAGTTCCTCCTCATGTTTAGATGGAACTTCCTATGTTCAAGTTTGTGCTCGTTACCTCTTGTCCTGTCACTGGGCACCACTGAAAAACCAAAGTAATGTACTAGCCCAAACCAGCATCACATGAACGCAGACCGAAATCACAACCTCCCATTGTTATAAACCACTAGAAAACTAAGTCCAGCTTTTGCACTTGAAATGGGAGATGGAAACTGACAGGATATAAATTAATAATGAATAAGGACTTGGTAGACAAAGATCATGAAAGACCAAGAAATCTTGTAGAGGTTTAAATTCCACATCATATATACAGCCTATAGAGTTTTAAAAATAAATGCTAATTTAAAAACTCAGCTCAAAGCATGTGCTGGGTGCTTTCTAGGTCACAAAGTTAAGACCTATCTGAGACCAAGATTTCAAACAAATTAGCATTAGTATGTTTTTATAGTCAAAGTCTAACTCCCAAACCACGCATGGGGAAACATATACCAGATGCCAGGCTGGCAGAGGCTGCTTCCTTGCCTCCTGTGGCAGTTCCCAGCTTCACCACCCAAATCCTTTGCCAGAATGCAACATAATAGTCAAGAAATGGGGAATGGGAAAATAGAGGGACAATGACACCAAAGCAAGCATTTATCTGTCCTCTCTCTCTGTGAAGTTTGATATGCTGTAGGTAAAGCATTACTTCCCATCAGATTTAACTTCCCAGTCAGGAGTTGCAATTATCTGCTCAAGACCCCTTGCTGGCCAGACGCTGGTCAGATAATGTGAAGGTTCATTATCCCAGAGTCATGATCCTGTAGATCGAACACATCAAATCTCAGCAGCAGACAAGACCGTGTGCCAGCGACCAGGCAGTCCAATAAGCTGTTGGTCAAATTGAGGATAAACACCGTTTGGGTTCTCTGAGCCCTTCTGGGACACACAAGCTAAACCAAACTACGCTTTGGTATCATGGTGACGTTGGCCGCAGCTGATAACCACAGAACTCAGATACAAATGAATGAAAACTTACAGAGGAAACTCGTCAGGTAAATAAAGGGTGTTCAGCATTTACTGTGTAATAATAGAGTCGCTGGGGATTTTTGTTGTTGTTTTTTTTCCCCCCCCTTACCAAACCAGAATATACTTGGGCAAGTACAGCTAGTTTTGTCTCATCCCAGAAGCTGAAAAGGTTGCACAGGTAACCAGCTGCCTGGTAATTACAGAATCACAGAATCCTCATGGTTGGAAGGGGCCTTTGGGCCTCTCCAGGGATGGCGACTCCACCACCTCCCTGGGCAGGCTGTTCCAGTGCCTGACCACTCTCTCAGTAAAGTCATTCTTCCTAATATCTAATCTAAACCTCCCCTGCCCCAACTTCAGACCATTTCCTCTGGTCCTGTCATTATTCCCTTGGGAGAAGAGGCCAACACCCACCTCCCTACAACCTCCTTTCAGGGAGTTGTAGAGGGCAATGAGGTCCCCCCTCAGCCTCCTCTTCTCCAAACTAAATATGCCCAGTTCCCCCAGCCTCTCCTCGTGTGACTTGTTCTCAGACAAAGATCACAGAGAGTTCCCTGACCCTCTCTTAGGCCTTCACCAAACAGAGTGAGTTTGGATGAATCCACTAGCCCTGGCTGTAATTAAGATTTTTTTTTTTTTCAAAATCTCCTGTTCTCTCTGCAAAGTATCAATTACATTTTATATTAAGTGCTGCCACACTTATATGGCGATGCAGTCAAACTGAAGTCAGCAGCGTTACACTAATTTCAATGGGTGGATTTAGCCCATATGAGTTAAAAGGCGTAGTTAGAAAAGAAGGACCCCGATGAGCTACTACAAGCATCACGTCCCATCATGTCCTTCAGAAACTCATCAAAATCCACCTTAATACTCAGTCAACTCTTCCAACTGGCTGCGGACTCCACTTCTCTGATGGCTAGATGACTTCTAGCCTGGATTTCCTCATGGGCAATCACAAGGTGTTCATTCTTATGGCAAAGTTGCTGTTTAGCTGAAGAAACACTCTCCTTTGTATTTACCCGAGGTGTATTTACACAGCACAGGCCCCTTTCTGCTGGGCTTAATGAGCCACCTTTCAGTCTCCTCTCCAAAAAAAAAAAAAAAAAAGCCTGGCATTTCCCAGGGTCATTTATTTCTTCCTTGAATATGAATTACTAGAATTGCACATAATTTTGCAGATAAGGTACCAGTAATACCATTTCCCATCTCAGCAGAAGTACCTCACCGACTTGCCTCAGGACCATTTGATTCAACCAAGCTTCCTTTCCCTCAGCAATTTCCAAACTATGATTTCTCCAGCTTATAAGACAAATTCTTGTCATCAGTTCCTAAATGCAACGGCGGAGTTCTAAAAATGTTCACTTCACTACCCCCTTCCTCTCTGTTTTTCCAATGAAAAGTCAAGATCACTCATGGTGTAAGAGCTTTCCAGAAAGCCCTGCACGGATTGGGCTTCCACTCCATACTTGGGCTGGACTGTCCCTCTGGATGAGGAACTTTAGTCCGTTGTTTTATTCACATCATCTCAATATTAAAAAGCCATTTTTCTTACTAGAGTGGACAAAACTTTACAAAATACACTGTAAGAAAGAAATAATAAGTCAGCAAAGAAATCAGACTAGTTGATTTGCTTCCAACTGCAGTGACTCTTTCATCACTTATTAAATACACAAGCTTCATGGTCTCAACAGACATTTTTTCAAGCAATTTCGTCTTTTATCTACAAGTAAAGATATAAAGCATCTCGTAGATGGAGAAACTGAGCTGGGAAGCCATGTCGAGACTTTGCCCAAGCAGGTAACAGTGCTGGCTGCAGAAATCCCAGCTGCAATCCTTGCTCTGAGGAATGCACTAACAGACCAGCACTGACTCCGCTCAGACTAGGTTCTCATAATAATACGATTAGTAAAACAAAAGACATTTTATAATCAAATTCAGTTTCTGTTTTTATTTTCTTAGCCTGGGTTTTTGTGGGGTTTTGGGGTTTTTTTTTTCCCCGGTATGTGTAATGAGGCTACTGTGTTTACTTTGCTTTTTATTCAGTTCCTACTCAAGCATCACTTTTACATTTCCAGAACTGATGAAATAAGCTTATGCTTTGTTGAAAACCCCACCGATGAATAGATGGAGGGGAAGGTGTCCCTTATTATGCGTATTTCTACTCTGAATTGGTTTAGGCCAATTTGGCCCTAAATTATATTGCTACTATTCCTTTAACAGGCTATTTTTCTCATTTTCAATAAATATTATTTTGTCATGTCCCACTATGGCATTCATCAACCACAGCGCAATCACAATAGGCAATTAACTTCCGTCAAATCCCAAAACAGAGTATTTATGTCAGAAAAAGGTTGAACTATTTACTGTAATCATAAAATAGAGAAGCTTACCCTGCTACCCAGGTCTCTGCCCAAAGCAAATTAAACTCTCCTGAACTCTTATTCCATGAATACACAATGGGGTTTTTTCCACACAGTACAGCAAATTGCTAACATTCGCACAGAATCTCAAGGAACGTGAACTTTGGAATGGAAACTGTCAGGTCAGAGACACCACTCAACAATTCTTTATTTGAGGAATTTACCTGAGACGAGATGCTGAGTAACAGATTTATTCTTGCAGAAGGGGTTTATCCTCGCGATTTCACTGGGCAGATATTACCCATCACCAGAACACTGAAGCGTTTCGCATAAAATCCACCCACTTTCTGTCCTATATCATTCTTGAGGGGTTTTCTTGGCATTTTATATGTCGGGCTGCAGCTCTCAAAACCATTAGCTAAAATAAGCGATGGAGTTTTTACCCTGCATCTTGGAGAATCCTTGCTGGACTATTAACTCAGAATTTCTTCTCCTTCCTACGCACAGGAGGAAACTAAGAACTGGGTCCCATCACACAATGGGTGCGGGCTGTGCTGAGTAACCACCACTTTCAGGATTAGCAAATATTGCCAGACATTTAAAAACAAAATAATAAGTAAATCTCTCCGGTTGTTTCAGCCTTCTCCTGTGGCTCCTTTGGTGGGGATCACAGAGAGCACAGTGAGCCTGGGGGGACAGCAAGGTGGGGTGGGTCTCCGAAGGAAATCAGCCTGGGCAATATTCAAGGATAAAAGGTTCAGTCACAGAAAACAGTGGGTTTAAGGAGCAGAGTTCAACAAATAGGTCATTATTAATCAAATTATAGATCAGAGCCAATAACCACATATTTCCTTGAGCTTGCATTCAACAGCCCTTTTGTAAGGTATTTGCACAGTAGGATCGATACCTCTCTGGAGGTAAGTGGCATAAATTATGTCTCAACATATACACCATGGGAGTTTTACTGTGTGTTGTATACAGTAATTGCATTTTATAGATGACTCTGGAAGGCTTCAGCTTTCATTGATTTTTATCATAAACTAAAAGGTGGCAAGAAGAAAAGAACAGCACTTTATATGAAGAAGCCAGTCAGCTGAAGCTGCAAAAGAAAATGAAAATTTGGCACAGTCCGTGTGATCAATCCATGTTTCATGCAGGAATGAAGGCAGATATTCGAGCCTTTCCATTCAGAGTAGCAAAAAAGTCGTGAAACGTGCCACAGAAATCCCTGCTCATCTAATAGCAGCCAATTGTGCTGTCCGTTAGCAGGGTTTAAGACTGTAGGAAGTCTTTTTAATTACAGCACTTTTAACACTTCTTATACCACGAATGCCACCTGAATCATTTGTGAAACAAGGTACCCAAAAGTTGTGTTTTCATTACTACGTATAATGTGACCACACTCACATTCAAATTGAGGTGAGGGATAAAATTTAAGGTCATCCTCACGTCTAACATTTGTAACTTTCAGCAGTGTAATTTTAAAACTCTCCTTTTCTGATTTCCTTCCTTTTTTCATGTCCTTCACAGCAAGCAATTCAGAAGAGATGTTAATGCAGCATAACAACTCTTTACCCTTTTTCAAGGCCAATTTTGCAATATGGGCAAAATGATTGGAAATGTAGTCCTGAAAAAGCTTAAACCATCTGTCAGGGACTCAGTTAAGAAGATCCACACTGTTTCACAGCCAAAGATGTGGATAAATTATGCCTGGCTAGAAACGTCCAAGGCATGTGGGTTACCATTCAAGCTTATTAGGATGAATTACAAATTTTTTATTGTTCATTACCCTAGTAAGATAATCTTTTCAAATTATAATACGCAATAAGCCATGCAGACTGGAAAGCAAGCAAGTGGTAAACACTGGTAATAATGATTTTTAAAGCTCTATATCCTAATATATCAAAAAGCCATGGATGTATATGCACTCAAACGTTTATTCATTTGCCTGTGTTGACACACTATTGCATATACTTTTGTGCTTTATATATTCCATGCACTTCACATTACTGCTCATGTTTAAGCACGTACCATAAACCACTTACCTATTTTATTCCTGAAATGTATTTCACTTTAAAAATTTAAAGAATGAGAGGTCGGGGTAGCTGTGATTAAGTTATATGGCTTAGGCTACCAGACATAAAAATAGTCTGAATGCTGTGTTATTGTTTTAATACCATCAGTGTTTTTATGGGAAGCTGTTATCCCAAAGTTTTTAAACAAGGATTTTTCCAAAGTATTTTATAAGCACGTCCAGTCTAAAACTCTTTAAAGCTCATATACATTGAATGAAGCTTTTATCAGAAATAAGAAACTGGTTATTAGTTGAGAGAAGGTCTCTGGGCAATACACAAAATCAAGATAAATCAAATTTTCCCCTCTAAATTACTATGGTATGATTTTTAAAACCCCCACGGACATTGTAAATGCTAAAGAGTATGTGAAGATCTATGCTTATTGTATATGGGAAAGTTATGAGAATTATTTGATAAGTAATAGTCATTTTGTGCACAGAAGGCTATCACTAGTGCTTAGCTATCTGAGATTTTCTCTGATATTTCCCTCCACAACTACTCAAAAATTCTTACAAGTCCTAAAATTCCTTCCTTTCCTGCTTCTGGAATTAGCATTAATTTCACCTGGGAAAGTAAACAATCTGTTAACCAAGCCTGTCCAACGAAATTTAACAGAACCCTAAACATCTTGGCTTTCACATTTATGAATGGTTTTTTCGATTCTTTTCTTATGGGTCAAAATAATATACTATTTGATTTTCTCACACTGTTTTCACTGTGCGGGAACGGAAGGTACCGATATACCCGAGACAGCCCATCGAGGAGGTGAAAGCAAACAAAAAAAGAAATTATCTGAAACACTGATGAAATTAAAAACTCCAACCGCCCCCCTTCTTTCACCTTCTCCCTAAAAAATTTAGCACGTTTCAAATCAAGTTTTCTCGGGAAAAGGAGCAGGGGAGAGATGGGCACGGAATGGTTCTTTAGAGCGGTGGCAGCGATTCCGCAGGGTGCCTGCTGTAAACCGATGAGGTCCATAGCATCCAGGAACCCTCACAAAACCCACAGCGGATGCTCAGCGCCCACTCAAAGCAGCAAATGGGCCGCACATTTTGTACAGGTGTAATCAAGCGAAAACATACAACGATCACCTACTCCAAAAATAGACGCTCTGCATCCAAATTTCTCCACAAAACCACCCTGGCATCCGCATATCCTGAATGGTCTTTATTATATTTTCTCTGGATAATAAAAGTGATGTAAAATCCATTAATACAGCAAGAAACAAACAAACAAACAAAACAAAACAAAGCAGCAGCTGGCACATTAGGTGCTGTTCAGGTGCCAACAGAGCAGTCTGCACCAAACAAGATTATTTTGTGTTTGTTTGGCTGATTATATGTGGTGGAAAATAGATTGCAAGCAGGAATAGCAGCTTTATCAGTGGGGCTGACTGGAGACTCCATTTTTTTCTGCAAAAAGTCACCTGAGCTGCTTTTTACTTACATCACTATGGGCTTTTTTTATTCTGTCTCCATTCTTATACTAGCAAAGCAAAGATGTAATTTTGCATGTCCACGTATGGTCGCTGAGACAGTACCCCCAGTCAAGTGCGTCTGATTTACAGAAGATTGGGCCACGTGACATCTTGGACCGAACCTGAACCTATGACCTAGATAATGGAAAATCAAACAACTTCACAGTAAAGTGGTGGCCTGGGCACGGGTTACGTTTGGGCACTGGAAAAAACAAGGAAAAATATGGTGCCCTTTCCTGATTTTATTTGAGCAAATTTGTGCATCCCTGAAAGGTTATCCCATATCTCTAAGCTCCCTCCTCCACTATAGTCACCAGCTGGCTCAGCTACCATTTGTCACAGCAGGCTAAAATTGTCACAGCCTCAGTGAGGAAAACAGAGGAAAGGGAAGCCCTGACACAGCCATACGTCCTCGCCTGGGTTTGCTCAAAATATGAATTTCTCTCTTGTGAAAAGAGCAAGGTGGCTTCATCCAAGTAATCAGGAAAGGGGAACTATGAGGTGTACAATCCATCTCCAGCCTTACCAGAAGGATATCATAGAATCATAGAATGGTTTGGGTTGGGAGGGACCTTAAAGCCCATCCAGTGCCACCCCCTGCCCTGAACAGGGACACCTCCCACCAGACCAGGTTGCTCCAAGCCCCGTCCAACCTGGCCTTGAACCCCTCCAGGGATGGGGCAGCCACCGCTTCTCTGGGCGTATGAGGAATAATCTGGTCAGTAAAACATTGTGAAGCATTTTTCACCGTTCTGTGGCAGACTGTAAAGGCACAATCTTAAAAAAAAAAAAAAAAAGATTCTTTTCCTTCAGCCTTCCCCAAAGTTTGAATAGTACATTATGTCTGTAAAACGACTAGATATAAACACTACTGCGAAAGGCCTATAAAATATCTTCTAATGGACAGGAAACCAGTGTTTGGGGTCAGTTACCTCCAACTCCGTTTTTCTGTGATGTAGCACAAGTTCTCATTTGCCCAAAGTCAAGCCCTGAACCGCACTAGAAAAACATTTTTAAAGCAGCAGCTTCTTGAACAACCCAGCACCTGAAATTCTGTTTCCTGCCCAATATCGCTTCTATTCTACTGTCCCCTAACTGCTATTTACAGTAGGCTTTGGGGGTTATTTTTGGCTGTTATGGGGTTTTTAATTAAAAAAAAAAACAGAAAGAAATCATAGATGACAGAACTTCGCATTCAGAGACCACCAAACGAAAGACTGAAAACATCCAGTGAGAAAATAATTGTTAGAGGATATAAAATTTAAAAAAGCCAATTTTGATTTAGTCTTTCATATAGCTGGCAGTATTTAAACGCTGACTGGTTTATGATCTCATGTTTTGAACTTCAAAACAAATCCTGAATGCAATGCAAATGAGATCATTATCTCACCCCGATCTTTATGTATTTAATTTCTTGATGACCCGTTTTACTTTTCCTCTGCCTTAAAAGAAGAAAATAATTCAGAGACAGAGGAATATTTTTACATTTGTTTTATCTCTCTTACCCAGATCTGATTACTAATCACAATGAATAAATGATACTTAAATGAATACTGGGGAGACACAAAAGACTGGCTAGTCAGTGCACCTCAAAGCAGCAAGGTATTATTACGTGGCACAGAAAAATAAAACAACCCTCTGGTAAATTTTGAGACGTTAATAAAGATAAACATCTGTAGAATTTAAATGGCATTTTCTCAGCTCACCTGACAAAATGACAAATGACAAGAAGTTAATTAAAATAACCTTTTAGTTTAATCTATACTGCAAGTTAGTAAAATGCTTGTTTTAGACAGTGAATGATGAACTTCAAAAGTCTGTGTCCCTGCGAACGGATCAGTCTCCTGCTTCTCATTAAACCCCGGGCACAGCACCCGTGTTCGTCTCCTCGTTGTGCAGGGACTTACAAATGGAACTTTACTACTCGAAGCACTCGTGTGCCGTTTCTGTCAGTAATTGAAGTGCGCTGAAGATGAAAGAAGCTGACCATGAAACATCAAAAATATTGAAGTAGCAGCCATGTTGCCAACATCTAAACGTGAGGATCTTGAATTACACACACTTACAAACTGTCACGAGAAAAAAAAGCTTTAATTTCCAGAACAGATTGGAAAAAAGCTCATACTCCTAAGTCTACAGTCACTGGCAAATCTTCTCTGTTCCTTCTTTTTTTTTTCCCTCATATAATACACAGGCTGAAGCGAACGCTCAAGTTCACACACTGGTTTGATTAAACAAAGATGTACAGTAGTTTCTGAGAACTGCAGCTCAGATGAGATGTCAGCAGCTATTCACTGAAATCTAAGGAATGTCTATGCCACACAGAGCTGTGATTTAGCCCACATGGATTCATTGCCCGCCCGCCCCCCCCCCCCCCCCGACATCCAACTGTTGCGGATATTTATTTTTTAATTTGTTTTCTTGGTGGTGGGAGGGAGGGAGGTAGGAAACCAGCCACAGCTCCCTAAGTCTTTGCTTTGGCCCTGATGTAATTCAGACTGAAGCTATACTTGTGGTAACTTTGCGCTCCTTTACTAGAACCATATAATTCTATCTAGCTTGAAGTACCAGCAAATACATTTTATAATCTCTATTTTACGTATAATGAATAACAAATTTAGAGACTTAAACTACTATTTTGATAGATAAATTAACATCTGTCTTTTAATCAGTAGACTACAGGAAGAAACTGGCATCAGTAAAAAACGTTTTGCTAAAAAGTAGTCTAATACTGGAGGTAAATTGAATGTCTTTGGAAATGTATCAGCTGACCTTTTTGATATTCAGTGTTAGATATAATTTGGCTCTCTGCACCTTAATTTACCTATAAGTCTCCTCTCTGAAAAGCCAGTTAAAGTGATGTTTTATGACATAAGGGATATATTTCAGGGGCCTCTCTGTGGTTCTTCACATCCCAGAAACAACCACACCATCTGGCACAATAACCTCTGCACATATAGTCAAAGAACACAACTTTGCAGCAGCGGAGCAGAACAGTACGGGAAAGGTTGCCTGACAATCCCTCTAAGCAGAGCTCAAAATAATAACATTAGTTTCTCATATTCAGGAGCACATCATTAAAATGAGTAATTGGGAACGAAATAAAAGGAAAAACCCACGCCACACGACAACACCACAGCTACAATGTATGAAAATACATTTACTTTTTAATTGGACTTTTACCGTCAATTTGAGTTGTGGATATGCGATCCAAAATAGTCACAGCATGCCTACGTGAATTGGCTAATGAGATGTCCGCTGACTGCTGAGCCCTTCAATTAATCAAATAGCTGAATACATCGAAGGTAGTGAAATATTCTTCTCTCTGTTAATACGTTAAAACCCAGCATTTATATCAGAAATTTTCACCAGAGACTAAAATCTGGGTTCATGTTGGGATAGCCTTCAAACAAAAAGTGACACTCATTTAGTGATTCGAACATCTGCTTAATTATTTTTATTACCCTACTACATCTTAGGAGTAATATACCAGGAATTTGACTTACAAAATAAATTACCTTGAAGACAAAGAATGGCAGATTAGATCTGTGGTTAAGATACCTGGGAGAGAAGCGGGTTTAAATCCCAGCTCTACCATTCTTTTCTGTTTGACCTTGGCCGTGACATTTAGCTTTCTAGCCTCATTTTCCATAACTATTCAACAGAAATTATTGGTATCACAGGACAAAAAAAAAAAAGTGGTGCTAATTTCCCTTTAAGAAAATTTAAGGTTCCTAAAATGACGTCTAGTGCCTCCATTCCTACAGCAAGTTAACAGCCTACCCAAGCTAAAAAAAAAAGCACTTTAAAAATAAATAAATAAAGAGAATAGTGCTCGCACCCCATTTGATATTGATCGGCAATCACGACCTAATGAGAAATTGTGGTGGGTTGACCCCGTCCAGTAGCTAAGTCCTCACCCAGTCAGTCACTCACTCTCTTGTTCCAGAAGGATGGAGGACAGAATCAGAAGGGCAAAAGCAAAAAAAAAACCTCGTGGGTCACAAGAAAGACAGTTTGTTAATTGAAGAGAAAAAGAAGATCAAAAATTAAAATCAATCAAGCGATGCAAAGGCAATCACTCACCACCTCCCATCTACAGACCAATGTCCAGCTCTAGTCTCTGAGCAATGACTATTTTGGAAAAACTACCTTCCAGTTTTATTGCTGAGCGTGACTTTACATGTTATGGAGTATCTCTTACATGGTATGGAATATCTCTTCGGTCAGTTAAGGGTCTGCTGTCCCGGTTGTGTCTCCTTCCAAGCTTTTTCCCACCTCTGCCGAGGTGCAGAATGGAAAAACAGATGACCCTGACACTGTGCAGTCACTGTTCAACAACAGCTAAAGCAACGGTGTGCTATCAACACCATTTTCATCACAAATCTAAAACACAGCACCATACAGGCTGCTCTGAAGAAAATTAACTCCATCCCAACCAGATCCAGTACAGAAATGAAACATTCCCATGGGTTTTGGGAGTGTAGACCCGTTGTTCTTCTAGCATACCATATTGTGTCAAATAGCAGGATTTCAGTACTTTTTAAACTCATCCATGACGTTCTCCACAGCCCTACAAAAGCCACATCTTGTTTTCAGTCATATAAGACAAACTCTTCATTATGCTCCTCAGCATAATTTCCAAGTATGGAAAACGAGTATTTTCCAAATATTTGACTACTACAACAAGATTTTCTAAGTAACAGCACCTCCTTAGATGCAGGCATGAAAAAGTGCCTTTGTTTCAATGGGGAAACAAATAAACAAACTTCTCTTACTCCAGCACTCTTCCAGCAAGAAAATTCAGAATTCCTATGAGAAAATTTATTCCAGGCTAAAGGCTGAACATTCTCCCGATTCTTAAAAGTTTTGGAACCACAAGAGTGATGAGACTTGCTGAAAACCTTGCTGTTCTCCTGTGTCAGGTCCTCAGAAAGTGTGAAGCGTTATTGCTCCATTGACCTAATTAAGTCCACGTACTTCATCCAGAAAACTGGCCTTATCTGATTTTGCCTGCCACAATAGCAAGGTGGACATGAAATATTGTGTTACTTGTCCTTCTGGTGTTAGGTCAGACCCGAGACAAACCTCCCCTGTTGTTCACCTTGCCTTAAAGCCCAGAAGAAATCACCAACAGGTAACAAAACAAGAAAAGCTTTTGTCCTATACCAGCAATGGCCAAATCAAGTGGTATAAAAGTTCACAAGAATAAAACAGCCAAAACTCTAGAAGTCCAAACCCTGATATTTCATAGAATCATAGAACGGTTAGAGTTGGAAGGGACCTTAAAGATCATCCATTTCCAACCCTCCTGCCATGGGCAGGGACACCTCCCACCAGACCAGGTTGCTCAAAGCCCAATCCAGCCTGGCCTTGAACCCCTCCAGGGATGGGGCAGCCACAGCTTCTTTCCTACACCATGCAGATATGTTCTGTTGTTAGAATATTTTAGGTTGCCAAAATGAGAGGAGGCCCTAGGATTTTCCTAGTGGCTCTGGTCTCTGCCTCCTGATGATACCAAACATGAGGTAGAACCACTGTACTGCACAGGTCGCTCTGAAACAGTGTGGGGAAGATAAGGGTGATAGACCCTTGAAGGATGTTCAGGAGAGTGGCTAGTGAAAACGCAGGCAAAACAAGTTTAGGAATACAACTTATGGTTCAGCTTAAGTTTATGTGGCAGGCTGCTCTCCTAGTTTGTCTGGTTTATCTGTTTTCTATCAGTTCATTTCCTTTGACCTGTTAATAATATTAAAGTCTTATCCTGCAGTGCTGCTTCTGAACTTGCCCATTTTTCCTTTTAAATCCCTCTCTCTAGCAGGAAGGGCTATTGGCTCGATCTTTCTTGAAAACAGGTTTGCTTGTTGTCACAGCTGATACAGAGATTCCCGTGGCATTCCGTTTCCCTCTTGTTCCCCATATTTGCAGATGAGCAAAGCTTTCCCTTTGGAGACACTGACAGGTAGAGCTAATTTGCAGTTCCCGGTAATTGACCGTTTCTTAAAGACTAATGATGTAGTTCACACCTAACTAGCCTTGCAAAAAGTGCGCAAGAGTAAAGCAAATCAGAAGGATGTATATTTCAAACCTCATTAAAGGGCTTTCATCAGCAATTCTTCCTTAAGCTTGAAAAATGTCTCACTCTCCTCTATGTTAATGCAATTTGTAAACCTAAACAATTGGATCAAGCTAATCCTATTTATTAGATGCTTTAGTACACAATTACTACACTTCCTATAGACTAATAGCTATAAATTATGAAAAAGCTATTTTGTTAAACAGAATAAAAATTCCAAACCATATCTAACCGTATGCCTTTCCTCATCACTGCAATATGTGTTAGTGCCTGCAATCTGTCATTTGTATTCTTGAAATATATCCACCCTCGTAAAATATTTGTTTGATGGTGTTCAGTGATTGCTATATGTTGCTTTTCTGTGATCTCCCATGCACCTGTAATGAAACCTGAGAAAAAGAAACCATAGACAGTAGAATGGCATAAGACTGAGAGAGTGGGAATAAAAGAAATAGACTGGAAATGGTTAAACAGTAGCAGAAAACCAAGACAGATAGATGTCAAACAGGAGCACTAGGAAAAAGAGAGCAAAAATAAACCTTCAAGAGAGAAATAGTAGCAAAAAGGGGTAAAATGAGGAGGAAGAAGTCTTGGGGAAAAGTTTTAGAGGAAGAAAATCAGATTGGAGAAGACAGAAAAAAAATAAGTTAGCCCAACAGAATATAAAACACTGGTAAAAGTGCCTCTTTTCCAATCCTTTCTTACCCAGCACAAAACACAAAAAAATCTCAGCTCCTGTGATCCCGCCTATATTGCTGTAACACCCAACACTCCATCCCAGGGTCTCATCACCTTCTGGAAGCCTTTTTGGTGATGCCCCCATCTGAATTACATGGAAAAACCTTTCATCCAGCTGTATTTAGCCATCCAGGGAGACAGTCACAACACACTACTTTGTCTGCACATAGATTTTGAACTTGTTCCAACTAACTTGCTGGCAGCCATGTCAAAACACAGACACCATAAGCTTATTTTGCTCAGCAGCCATAGAGGTATATTATTTCCTCATGACTACCTTCAGACTATATATTTCACTTTTCCAAGGAGAGAAAAGATTTTATGTTAGTAGATGGAGAGTTCTCCTGTATTTCCAGGTTTTAACCAAAAAAGCACACTAACTGGGTATATATTACTCATAACTTCATAATTTTAATCTAAAATTGCTAATGACATTGACTTTGGGGCAATCACAGGACACGTGCTAATGTTAAATACAGCACCACGTTTGCCCTGATCGGAGTGTTTCCATTCCGTATCTGTCACAAGAGAAAGTTCTGAAGTGGAAACTTCTCAGTCATGGGGGGCTTATAGTATAATAACCAAAATTAGACACCATCTATCTTTGTGTCTACAACACTGCAGGTAGTTAAACTCCAAGTTCTCCCCCTCTCATCTACTGATGAGCTACACCATGATCTAGAAAAAGGTATTCACAAGTAAGCAGCCTTCCTTATGGAAATTAATTCTCCAGGAAGGTGTTGTTTCAGGCATTTCCTCAGCAGAGACAAGAACCAGCAGAAATGTCACAGCTGTTGAACACTGAACACTTGATATAATTCCAGTACAGAGTCATCTAAAAAACTTTTAAAGTATTCTAAAATTAAAGGCAAATACTTTCATTACCAAGTGCATACTGAGTCGTTTAATGCTCCATGATTTATTTATAAGGATTTTTACCATAGCAAGGAAAAAAACTTGGTTGAAAAATAAACGAAAACCAGCATGACATTAATATGACCAGAGAGAACCTCTTGCTCTTGCCCTTGGGATATGATCAAAGGGCTCACTTCTGTGGGTAGAGTTCTGAAAAATAATCATGTCTGACAGTTAGCATATGGCCCCAATCCTTAGTTGTACTTGAACAGCATTTGCCACACCATCGGTGCAAAACATGCCGAAAGACAACACAGTCTTCTCCTGCGGCAGCTCCTCAAAATGGGGAGCTTCCAGAAACACAAAGAAAAGCATTCAGCCTGTCCTCATAGCCTGGGTAAAGGAAATGAGTGGGAGAAAGACCAGGATAAAAGGTCATCCCTAAACTAAACAATGGCTTTTGGGGACCTTCTGGAGATGTACAAGGAAGTCAAGGGAACATGCAACCTCCAAAACTACAAGAGATTAGAAGTGCTTTAAAACAACCTCATTTTCCTGTTGAGTTGTTGTTCCTCCCAGAGACGCAGCCCAAAAGCAAGGGCTTCCACCTGAAGACTATACATAGACTGCAATGAATGGACTCCAGGATGCAACTTATAGGCTCTGTTCACAATTAGTCAGTCGGGGAACCTACCCAAAACTGATTAAATTTTGCCTGAAGTTCATGTGTCTTTTCTCCTAGGAAAGGGGAAGCATAGGAACACAGAGGAAGAGGAAGAATAAAACTGGTGCCAAACAGATCGGGAAATGGCCAGGCACATGAAGAAGCAGCTGGGGAGTCATTCTTAAGTTCCACTGACTTGATACAGCCTATACGAGGAGGAAATCATGACATTTCCATGAACACTTCAAACCATTTGCCCTCGTTCAGCAAATAATTTTGTCCCATCCATAATTCTTGACACATCCTTGTATTGATTCACTCAGCAATCAGGTCAGCACAAAGATAGGAAGATCTCTGATGCAACACACACCATAATACGCTCTTTAAAACAGTCTGCCACATTCACCACTGGTCTAGAATGTACAGTTGGATGGCACACATTCAAGTATAAATTATTTGCTCTTCCCTTCCTCTTTATAATAAGCTCTTCCTTGTTATAAACAACCCCATTCACAAACCCATCATCACCCAAAACTACAACTCCCTCCCATTATCCCATCCTGCTGCTGCAGCGAGAACTGGTCTCCTCTCTGTGAAGGATGAGAAATGGCTAGATTTGGCCCCAAAATTTGTAGCTGTATTTCCAACACCCTGTGAAAACACCAGGACTGTGATTTGTTGTCACTGGTGATAGAGATGTAGTTACACTATTGAACAACCTAGTTAATTCTGTGTTTTATTACTCAAGATCCATGATTCACCCCAACTGAGTTAAATTAATGGAGTATACATAGGTTTGTCACATCTTCAATAACTTTCTTGAAATGTTTTTACTTTAATTTGTGAAAATATAATTTGTACACATGATAAAAATCAATATTTCACTTCTCAGACCTCATTTACACAGAGAGAGACAAAGAGAAGGAGAGAGAGAGGAGAAAAGTCTTTTCCACTTCAGTTTCTTTATGTGGGACAATTAAAAGGGAGCAATATTTATTGAGGAATCCAACACTGAAAATACAGAAATTCTTCTTGTGCACATGAACACTTATCACTCAACACGTCCTGATATTGTCTTAAGCATTTTACAGATACACTGTTCATGTTTTCAAAGTCTCCTTTAATAAGCAGAAGTGAAGGAAGGAAAAAATTGATCAAAAAGCTGCAGCTGACACTTATATTCATAAATTGTGAATATTGCAAAAATAACCAAGTCTTGAGATGTTATTCTGTTGACCTTTACAGGGGTTGTGTTCCTTGTCTTTATTATTTTCAGCTTTTCCCCAGGACAGATCTTTAAATGCATAGAAATGCAAATATGCGCCGCATGTAGAAGTGCCATACCCACATGTGAACAAGATCATTCCTGGAGCCTAAAGTTTTTATTCTTCATGTTCTTGATGTGGTCAAAAATAACAGTATACAAAACCAACCTGAGTTTCATGCTATGAAAAGCAAGGGTTTTTTTTCTTTTTTAAATAAAAAAATAAACTCTAAGGCTATGTTTCTTTGCAAGGAGTACTAAAATACCAAAATAGAGTATAAAGTTAGAAATCTCTAGAGAGTCCTAGATTTTAAAAGGTACTTAGATAAATGATTTTCATTTCAAAAGCGCTAAACACCCACAAGTGTCTGTTGTAGAAAATAGGAGATACTGGATTCTCACCACCTCTTACAACTTGAACTGTTTAAACATGAACTGAGGAATCTCATTTTCGGCTCAATCACGGTGACCAGCTGTTACTTAGTCTTCTATTTGCAAGATAAGCACTGACCTTGATTTATCATTCCCTGCTTCAGATAGACATTTATGCTCATACAAAGTGAGTGTAATACACTGGTGTTTTTCTAATCATTGCTCTGGTCAACAAAGGAATAAGTCAGCATCAGTGTTAAACAGTAGAAGATCAGATCCATCTATTTTAATGTAAAGACACGTTTCAAAGAAATCTGAATTTTGAATTATTATTGAACTCAAATTCTGTTTTGTTGAATTTTCTTTATGATGTCACCCTGTGAACATGAAAACAGGGAAAGAGTCATGAATACAGTTTCTCTATAAAGAAGTTCTAGTGTGTAAGTCAGCTGAAACTTCAATTCAAGCTTTAAGATACAGATACTATCTTATGGAACCCTATTTCAATGGAGCTCTGTGTATTTCAGAATTCCCACAGCGATTTTAGAAACCCACAGAGGTTGTAAATACCACACAGATCTGCTAGATGAACAACATATCATATCAGAACTAGAAGCAGTATGAAAATAGAGTACGTAATTTCACTTAGAGTCAGTGAATATTCAGCAATACACATTTTGAAAATATTTTTAAGGAAAGGAAGCTGACTGAACAGCAAAAGAACAAGGCAAATGAAAATTAAGTCCCAACGAGCTTCTTGTTTTTCAGGTGGCCGATCTCAAGCTCAAGTTTGTCATAGAAAAATGTTAATTTTTTAGAGCTTGCCAATTTTATTTTCTATCAGCTGAACCAGAATATTTAATCTCAGGAGTAGAGACAGATGTCTCTTAGATAAGACACCTGCTCCCTTTAAGTTGGAAAATACAGTCAAATTGCATTAGATTATCCACCTGCATGAGCGTATTTTAGCTGCAGAAAAGCGAGCCGTCTGCAAAGCGTCAATTATACTTAGTTTAGAGCAGGTCAGATACTTGTTACTGCTTCAAGGGATGGATGCAGACATCAGAAGACTCTGACAGAGTAGCTGTGCTCTGTCTCAGGACGTGGCACAGAAAACCATTTTCCTTTATCCATCAGTCAGAGGAGACTAACATTGCATGAAGCAAATTCACCACCACTCACCTAAGCGCACAAGAACAAGCAGATCAGTGAGACCAAAGGTCTACTTTCAACACCAGCAAACAAAAGGTGCTCAGGGAAGAGTATAAGAACAAGACAAGTCTGGAATGACATCTCCTCAGAACATCCTTCCAGCCTCTAATCATTTGTGCCTCAGATCTCCTTCAGCCAGAACATGCTCTCTCTGGAAGACACCGCCCGTTGTCTCGCCTCAGGCAATTTAAGGCAGAGAAAACCAACAGCTACATCTATTTGATAAAAATCATGTATGGGCTCATTTGTGTCCTAAATTCACCAGCCTTGGCAAGAAGTGGTGTGAAAATCCTGAACACACGTGATCTCAAGAAGGCATAAGGGGCCAAAACCTCTGTTGCATTCCATGGGTGTAAGTCATGAGTTACTCTATGCACGTTGCATTCATCCGAAATGACTATGGGAGGCAGATCAGCCCTGGCCACCAACCTGTCTCAGTGATCACTGCAGGGACAGGGAGAGCCAAGGGCCCATCCTCTCCTTTTGCCATTACAAACTCACCAGCATTTATGGATAAGCACAGAGTTCCTGCATATCTCTCCTTTGCAAACCTTGCACTTCACTCCCTGATCCTTTTCCACAAGACTAGGGAGAGCTGAGCAATCCTTCTGTATGCAGAAAGCTGGGAATGCTGGTTAATTCTGTTCCACACACCATATAACAGCAGTATTAAGGAGTATAACAGACTGTGTGTGGACTCTTTGTGCTGTAACACAACACACGCACTCCAAAAGTCTACAAAAGAAACAACTTGACATTTTAATAATAAAGATAGCAAATTTTCTCCCCACACCCTCTCGACAGACAGAGGAAATAGTGACTATTGATAAGAAGTAGGTAATTTCCTCTTGATTCCTATTCATAAACTCCTTATGAATGTTAACACTGTAGGCCTTGCATACGATTGAAATTAAGATTTCTGCCCGGCAATACTTGCATCCCTGTACAGCTTGGCCTACAAAGGCTTCCAAATTGTTAAAACTGTTTGCATAAGAAGAGAAGCTTCACTTTATTGTGAGCCACGGCAGCCTGGTAGGCAGATAAAGCTTTACCCTAGACTGGTGTGTTAACTCCTTTGTAGTTCTGATCTCCCCATTCATTTATTTTTTAAATAGCAGAGAGAAAAATAGATCAGATAGAAAATGGATGTAACTGCAAATTATGCATCTATCATGCTTACTGCCTAGTGGCAACCTCCCTTTGACTTTCAAAAGAGTGAGATGGGGCCTTTCAGCCTTTCAAGTCATAGAAATGTAAAATACAAGTTCTTCTTAAAGTGTAGGTATTGTGAAATGTTGATTATTAAAAAATAGAGAAATAGAGATTTTTTTGTTGCTGTTATTTATTATCTAATGAATTGGACTTCCATGAACCAAAGGCCAAATCCTGAGCAAAAAACACCACAGAAACGTTTCACAGATAAGGTTTAGTGTATTGATGTGGTTCCTGTTAAAAGGAGTATAACGAGAGGTGCTTTCCAATGGGCATTAAGCTCCTCCAGCTGATGGGACCACATGCAAATGAATTACTTTTTCCATACTGACACCCTGGCTGTCGTGCAGCACAAGTCCCACTAAAATCAGTAGCCCACAGCCTTGGAACTGAACATCAGGATGCCATTTACCCATACTACGGCCCTGCAGGCAGCTATCCACATTCCTGTCCACCCTGTACGAGCTCACACCACACAGGTTTGGGGCCACACAGAGTCATAGAATGGTTTTGGTTGGAAGGGACCTTAAAGATCGAGTTCTGTCATATAGGCAAGACATCAGCTACTTGTCAACAAGTCACATCACTTTCATTCCTCAAAAAACCTTTATTGTTGTCCAAGACAGAAGACCTTCATTCGCCTCACTCCACACTTGGCTCTCTTCACAAAGAATGTATTCTGACAGCCCTGTCTCAAGAAGCAGCGCCCCAAGTGCTTTTCTCTGGTTTTGGTTCATCTGGAGGGCAAGTGTGGCACTTGTCACAAGGATCCTGTCCTTAGCCCACCCTGTAATATTTTGAAACATGGAGTTTCATGGGGATCTACACCTCAGCTGTCTGAGCCGCAAGCTGAAGGGTCTGTCAAAGACAGGCAATGCTCAGAATCCTCTCCTGGGATGGACTTTCACAAAAGTAGGCATCTTATCCAACTGTAGGGATGAGGTAGGCTATAGCTGCAGCAGACAGAATCTCCGATGAGACTCTGGGTGGTGTAACCAAGGACTCTCCTCAACCTCCTGCTAAGTAGTGGACAATCAGCTTTTTCCAGCACTGAGCAGGGTTATTTTGTAATATGCACCAGAGTTTACATTAGAAAAACAACAGCCAAACAGAACTGACCAAAAAGAAGCCAATGTGTACCACAAGGTCATTCCCCCATTTTCTGTGTTTTTTCACTAGATTAGAATTTACAATAGGCTCAGCATTAAAACTATATTACAGCTGGTTTTACTGATACCGTATTTACTTCCAAGCACCTGAGGGCTGAATTATTTCTCAGTATCCCATGTAAGTGAAGACTAGCTGGAAAGACAACCCCTAACCATTCGTTTATCCTACTTAAACCCTGCTTTGGATAGTACCTAAATCTTCTGTGGGCCTTGCTAAAGGACAAAGATCCTCAGCTTTTGTACCATAAAAAAATCATCATTATCCCTCGTTGTTCAGATACACATCAGTAATCTAAGTAACAAAGATCTAAGACACAATATAAAATAATAAACAGTTATCTTTGTTAGTCCTGTTTTCTAATTTAAATCCTCAGGCTATTGCCTCAAGAGTTGGACACAATTCAGGTAGTGGTTTGTCACATGAACTTCGGCACTGCTCAGGCGTTTAGCTTTTAATTCAAAGCAGAGAAAAATGAGGCAGTACTATATTAAGAAATTGTTGTAGTTTAACCCCAGCCAGCAACTTGGACTGTGCAGCCATTCACTCCCTCCCTCCCCCCCTCCAAGCAGGGCAGGGAGAAGAGAAAAAGGAGCAGAAATAAAACCCAAAACTTGTGAGTTGAGATACAGACAGTATAAAAAAAAAAAACAGTAATGGATGAGATAATAATAATAAAAATAGAAATAATAATAAAAACAATGGTAAAAGAATATATAAAATAAAGTGATGCAGCACAAAGTGGACTCAGCACCTGATGACTGGTTGCCCCGTCTGCACCGAGCAGTGACTGCGGATCCCCGTCCCCATATCAGCCCCCATTTCTACACTGAGCATGATGTCTGTGGTATGGAACATCCCTTTGGCCAGCCTGTCCTGTCTATGCACCTTCTCAGCTTCTATGGGAAGCTGAAAAATTCCTTAACTGACTATAAACATTACTTAGCAACAACTAAACCAATATTGTTTATCAACATTATTCTAAATCCAAAACACAGCAGCTACTAGAAAGAAAGTTAACTCTATCCCAACCGAAACCAGGAGAGGAATGTGTTGCAATGTAAACTTTCAGATAGAAAATTGTAATTCATTTTAATATTAATTCACTGGTAGTACAAGAATTTAGCCTCAAGTCCATTTTTAGAGATGCTTCCGTGGGACATACACCTCAATCCAGCAGAGGCTGGAATCAAATGTTTAAACAAGTGAAGTGTCTCAGTGCAACCTGTGTCACATGTTCGAAGTTCAGCACATGCTCTGGTGTTTTGCTCGACTGGCACTATCACCATATCAGAAAAAAAGTAACATCAAGCAATTCCTTTTCATCATAGTAGAGAACAATTCAATAATTAACACCAAACTTCAGCCTGGATTTCTTTGCAATGATACAATGGACACACGTGCAAAAAGCCTTTGATTTACCTACTATTCTCTTCAAAATAATACATAAAGCACATAAGAAATGTGTAAAGACTTGCAGAAAGCTCAGCCCAGCTTCAAATCGGGTCAGGCACAGCAAAACCTTTTGGCATCTAATGATTATGGCACAGCTCTGCTAATACCAGGAAGGGGGATTGTTCACCGATCTTCTGCCAGGCCTCCATCAACCATGAGCTATGAATAGCTTCCTAAGGCATCATGAGGAGTTCAGTTTTGTTTGGTGCTTTTAAATCCTTTTCATCATATTTCTCTACTCTGGGGCTTTTATTACAGATGAGTTCGTTGCAAAAACACGTAATATCCCAAAACATTAATCTGAGATGGCATAATGAGAGCAGGATTCATGGGGTTATTTTAAAGGGAAAAAAAAAAAAAAAAAATCAATTACAGACAAATCAATATATTTTTCTCCTATTTCTGCCTCACTGTTTCATTTTTTCATAAAGTCTGCAACTTCAATTAAAGATTAAATGTGTTGAGCTACCATACCGTTAATTGCTCTGAATTGGCGGAATATTCCTAGTTCTATATGAATGTCCTTGTTTATGGCAGATAGGGACAATCGCCTCACACAGAAACATTGTGGTGTGATGTCTCACTCCAGCATCACTCTTATGTTGAGCGCCTGCAGTTACAGTGTGACTTGCAGAGAACTGTCTTCCACCTCTACCTTCACCAGTGCCCTTGTGGTCAGTCAGAGACAAGCGATGTAGGTGTTAGGAGCTGTACCTCCAAAACTAGAGGTGACCAAAATGGGTAGCACCTTTTACTCCTCTGCATTTCTGATTTGTTTGGTTGTTGTGAGGGTTTTTTGTTGGCAGGAGGAGTGGTTTTTTACTTTTCACGAAGCTCCAACATCTTTGGGTGGAAGACTTTGTTGAACTTGTCTGGAGGCAGTGGGAAAAACGCCCAGTTATTTCATTGATGGGCTTTAGCTCAGACTATGTCTAGCACAGGCAGCTACTATACTTTTCTTCCCACATTTACTGCCTTTTATAACACATTGAGAGTACAGTTTAAAACCCTTAGGGCTCTCTTCCGCTTGTACTTTTCCTGAAAGGGCTGACATAAAAAGGCAAAATAAGAAAAAAAAAAAATCAAAACAAGCTTTACTTCTCCAAACCACGTAGTAATCTTGGTTATAGTCGGCACATATTCTTAGATCTCATTGAGTTTTACAGAGGACTCCTTTTAAACACATCCATTACAAAAAAAATATTCCCTCTTGGTTAATAAACACAAGAACCATTTCCTGTGGGCTTGCTTTCACGTATTTTCTTTCAAGCTGAGACTTACTGTGACTACTACAAATAAGCACTGCCCTCATAGCCCTTATTCAACCTAGAAATACCTTTGTAAGCAAAGATCAAGTTGACAAGAGGAAGGATGAGACAATTCAGGAAGATGGATCTTCTAATCCTGTGTCTCAGATACGATATTCACCTTCTGCATTTATGCTGAGGTTCAGGACAGAACTCACCAAGAATGTGTCTGCGTGGTCAAATACAGTGTCCTTCTTTGCCTGGATGCAAACGATTTCCAAGCTAAAGCCATTTACATTTGTGCCCAGCTACACACATACTAATAGTCCATCTAAGAGGCAGGACTTCGTTGCTCAAATACTGTCATTCCTAACTCAACTGCATACATTCAGGATTAGGGATGCTTCGTGTTCCCCCAGCTCAAAAGATATGTAACCAAGCACATCGTTGTCTGCATTTGGCTTGGCAGTTGTATTTTAAGAAAGAGCCACAAGTATGTTCTCTACAATAACTCTTTACAGACATCTCTTCTACTTTATGAGGTGCCGAGTTCCCCACTACCAGCCATAGCAACAACTCCTTCTGTTCCTAATACAGGAATCTATATGAAATCCCACCACAGAAGACTTAAGAATCTTTTTGTAAAAATTTAGTCCCCACTATCTTCATTGAATACCACAAGTCAGATCTTGTTAGAGATCTATGGAGATACCCAGGGGGAGTTTGCGAAGTGGTTTCCATCAAAATTTTGTTGCCAGAATGCACTTGTAGAGTCTAACAGCGGTTACCTTACAGCAGCTACTCTCAAACAGGTGGAGATATTCTCATGGTAACACATATTCAGTGTGTTCCACTTGATACAGAATCAAAGTAATGGCCAAGTTATTTCACCTCATCTAGTATCCTGATTCTACCCATGGCCGATATCAAGTGTTTCTAAGGAAGCTCTAAATAACACAGCACAGAAATATTGAAGAATAAGATATTGCTCACATTCCAGTGAAAGGAATATATCTATTCTTTGTACTGAGCAAATGCAGAAGCAGTTACATGTAGGAAAGTCTCATGCTAGCATTTCACATTTAAGGGTTTGTTTCTGTCACAAAGCATGACAGGTTACACACCTTCAGAGCCATTGCTCTGCCAGCCAAGGGAGGAAGCAACAGCAGAAGGTACATACAGTCACATATGGCCAGATCAAGGGAACCATCCGGACTTAATACGGGCTGAAGCTCTGGCCAACAAACGTTCCAGATATCCAGAGAGGAATCTGCAGGCACCTGGGTAGCGTGCATGGTGGCAAACAAACCTCACGCTCATTCCCAGGTCTTGCGTTTTGCCAAAACTAGAAAAATCTCATTTATACAACATCGTCTAAATTCAAACTGGTTTCACCCATCCCCACCTCTACACAGCAGGCACAGTGGCTTTTGTTTGTTTTCAGTTTTAGAAGAATACAACTTACGCCAAAGCTGCCACAAAGATGATCCGTAAGAGAATTGCATGAGATAAGCACTTAGAAGTTAGAAGTAAAACTATCAGAGAGCCCTTGAACTCTTTTGCTAGGCATTCCTTCTCTCTTCTATAGCACTCAGTCTTGCCATTTTTGCAAGTAAGGTTGTAATACAAGATGTCCTGGCATTCTAAAAAACTTCCCTACTTGATACACAGTTATTCTGTAAATAAATCCGCAACGAAGTGCTTAAAGGTTTATTCCTTACTTTTTCGCAACTAGGCATAAAATATTGGGCTATAAAATGCTTACAAATTAGATTACTGGGAGTGAATAGAATGCATTGTTATCTACTGAACCAATGATGGGTCAAACGGCAGTTTGAATTCTCGTGGTTAATATGACTGTGACCTTCACATATACCATTGACAGAAAGCAATTTTATTTACATTTTTAAATCCACATAAAGGTGAAAGATGGTACCGCTACAAAATGAAACATTAAATTCTTTTGTCCCGAGGCATAACTGAGTTTTCCCAAGGTCACATGTAGCCTGAAATGAAGCAAGACTTTCTTGATGGTGCTACCAGTACATTTTGCCCAGATCTGGTGGCACTGGTGATCTATTTTCATTTACCAGTTGAAAAAGCTCCTTATTTTAAGATGGAGAAATAAGAAATAATATGAGACTGTTTCTTTTGTCCCTTAGCTGTTTCTGCACAAAGTGATCACTAATTACGTTTGAGCTGCTATAACAAGCTACATGTTTCAGCTGTACAGATTTAAAAGGTCTACCCATAAAGAGACAGCAGGGTGAAAAAAGCCTTATTTGAAAAGAAATATATCACACTCTTTGGGACCAACAGCACTATAATGTCTATACTTCTAGAACAGTGTATTTAGAAAACAAATAAAGCTATGTATTATTTGATACAGTCTGTACATCTAAGTATTTAAAGAACAGCATTTTTCATTCTATGCATACCAAATATAGCTGTCTGCCACTCTTAATTTAAAAAAAAGAAAGTATATATTCTTTAAAATCTAAATTTACACCCCAGCATTTCCTCCGCCCTTTCTAAGCACCTCATGAGGAAAAAGTTATTACTAAAAGTCAGGTGTGCAACCACTATGGAGTAGGCAGCGTTATAAAGAAATTATAAATAATAACAATAAGCGCATTCTTCCAACCATTCTGTTTAAAACACTTCAAGCTTCTCCAAAGTACAATGTTAAAAAAAAAAAAAAGCAAAAGGTATTTATAGGATAACACCACTTTGGAAAGTACTGTCACACAGAGCACCTACCAGGGTACATGTGTCTATAAATTATAGGTGGTTCTGGTAGCAATGGCTATGATTAAGGTTGCCTGAAACTTCCCATAATAAGACCTTTTTTCAGTTGCTTATAAGTTTGCTGAACTCTTGCCACCTGGAGTAAAATTTTCCCCGCGAGGTATCTGCCTCAATATTTGTTCAGTCTTTGTGGAAAGTTTAACACAAAATGATTTAGAGAACAAGATTACAGGAAAATATACCTTGCTTTTTAAAAAAAAACAAAAAAAAACACACAGCAGTTATTCTTTGAGAAGTATTAATGTTGTCTTTTTTGAGAAAGAAAAGCCTTTGAAATGTGGTAGGGCATGGCCTTTTTGTCAGGTATATAATTTTTACAGTTCCTGAAATGCCCATTCAAAACCAGCCTAGTTTGTTGGGTGGTTTTAATCTCAAGTCTTAAATACTTCTTCCCAGAAACTTCTCTGCTTTTACAGCTAAAAATCACTAAAATATTCTTTATATGTTTTAACCCTCAGAGCTATTCGTGTGGAATAATCTATACATGTTTCAGCTCTGAAAAAAAAGAGTTCCCTTTCTGCATCCCACAGAGCTGGACACACCAAGCTAGAACATCCCTGCCGTCCTTGCTCCTGATGGCCTAGGCCAATAAAATAAGATGCAGGAGCCAAGTTCTCCTGTCCTTCTACTGACAGTTCCTGCTGGTGCAACGAGGATGAAGAGGCGGCCAGAGATAGAGAGAGCACGCGGTAGTTTGTGGATAGATTTTTACAGGGAGTGATAGATACAAATCATTAAACAAAGCCAATTATAACCTTAAAAATAATGGATGGGGAGTGAGGGTAGTGGCCTGCAAATTGTTAACTTGTTTGAAGTTAACAACATACACCCATGGCTAACCATGAGTATTGCACTTTGGGAAAAATAAAAGCCTTCAGGATCCCGGGCATATAAACAGTTTTGTAGAAGTAATTAATTAACTGTGCTATGACAGACTGACAGGGTTTTTCTAAAATGTAAAGACAAAAAATTGTCCTTAGATGTAGCTGTGAAGATAAAGGAGGTCCAGCGAGCAGGTTAAAACCAGGAAAGCACGAGACTGTTTATGCTTAGCGTTAGCAATCTTGGAAGATCCTCCAGGCTAGATCCAGAAGGTGCCCATAATCACTACAGTGAAGCGCTCACTCTCCTGTCCTGGGGAGCTGTGAGAGTTCATAACCTGGAGTTAGATACCCCAGATCCCCGCTGGGAGCAGTTTTCTGAAAGCATAATTCACAGAAGCTACTAAACACAGTTCAAACAAAGCAATCAAAGGAAGACAAGAAATTAACTTAAAACACTTTCTTGACATTTCTGAGGCATAAACTGCTCCTAGACACCTTATTTTACTATTGCTAACGCACCCAATGGACAGAGTTGACAGGCAACATAATTTCCACTTTCCAGTTCAAGAATTTCTTTCACGTCAGAATAAAGCTTTTTTTTTTTTTTCTGCTATAGGGTCCTCAAAATCTGAAGTGCTTTCAGTATGAATGAACTCATATCCATCAGGCCAAGGAGCAAGAGAGAAAGTCTTAATACTACAAATGTCTCAGAACTTACCTACGAGGAGATC
The DNA here is from genome assembly GCF_964106895.1 of Numenius arquata. Lineage (NCBI taxonomy): Eukaryota > Metazoa > Chordata > Aves > Charadriiformes > Scolopacidae > Numenius > Numenius arquata. The sequence goes on from NC_133582.1 coordinate 60,709,195, forward strand.
CTGTTTCCTGAGTGAAGGAGTACCTGAGCGTATTAAACCAAACAGAATAAAACGAACAAGCAAAATCAAGAAAAACCCCTAGATTTTTTCCACCAGGCAGTGGTTAAAGCAATTACCTCAACATTGTGAGATTTGGGTTCACGCTTCCTGAAGCTGAGGAAGAAACTGAATCTCTTAAATCCGGAGCAAGGGCTTCAGCCGCTGGGCTGATGAGAAAAATATGGATGGAGGACAAAGGAAATGGGGAGTTTAAACATCCTGTGACCCTTCCATATATTTTTTTAAGCCCAGGGTGTTACAGACCCAGCTGCTTCCCAACAGCCAGCATTGCCCTATTTTTTGCTTTCATGTGCTTCTGTGAGTCAAGAGCATGATTAATAGAAAAGTTATGGTATTTCAGTCTGCAGTGGTGGCATTTAAGCTCAAAAATAACCCAGAATTCTAACTCTCACAGCTGATACTAATTCTGTTGTTAAGTGATAGCTGAATGCGAGGCACAGCCATTTATCCGGGAGCAGAGCTTAGCTGCGTGTCGTTAGCTTCTTACCACTGACTAATGGAATGCTTGAATGTGTGACTGAAGCTGACAGCTGAGCCCAGGATGATCAAAACAAGATCGCTATGGTCCCATATCAGCTGCGGAAAAGGTACTGTAGAGTGAGGACATGCACACTGAAAAATGTCCAAAGATGATATTCAGACTGTCACGAACTGAAATTACCACACTGAAGAAACCTAGAGCTTGAGTGTGTGGCTGATGCGAAGTAATTATGAAGGAATTGAATATGAAGTAGTTAACCCATTAAAGCTAAGGGCTGTGATAGAAGCCAACAAAGAAGAGGAGTAAAGAACATTGCATGTAAGAGAAACTTCCTGCAGAGTCATTTCGTTGGACATTCACAATGTTTCTTAACTGTGCTCAATAGCCTAGAGCAAAAAAAAAAAAGCCCCCAGTGAAGAGTTGAGCCTTGAACCAAGGCTGTGACCGAAGTCGGAGTCTTAGGTGTGCGGGTAACACTGACTCAGTCACTAATAATGCCGGATGCCACGTAAATGATTCTTAAGTAGCCAAGAATGAAATAGAGGCCCAGGTTCAGAGGAGATGGACTCTCGTAGAAGTAGACATCAAAGAAGAAAAGACTGTGCAAGCTAAGAAATTGGGACAGGATGAATCTTCATTGAGAAGATTCTGCTTTCTTTGAGATTTTGTTTTGATTTCTAAGAAGGAATTTGCGCTGGGATTGCCTTGTGATTACTGTACTTATTTCTATGCAACTACGGTGACTCATTCATATTTTAGAACTAACAGGATTTCATTAAAGATGAACCACCTGTTTCTTCAGGCATGAGAGCTAATGACATGCGTTCCCCACCACTCCCGGCAAGTCCTCTAGCAGAAGCAGAGGTGACCACAGCAAACATTCCTTAGGTACTAAACAGGTCAAGCTATGCAATTTTTAAACAAGGTAGCTCCCGTATCATGTTTGCTTATCATGAAAACAAACAAAAGAGCATAACTTCAAGTTTATTTTTATAACTGTTGGAGGTCACGTTTATGCTGACCTTTCTGATACAAGTTCTCTACCTAAGCACTGATACATTTAATGTCCTTAAGTAACCAGAAAATTACTTCCATTGTCAAAAAGAACCATCTCAATTAAAAGAAAATAGTTGAGTCCATTTTCTGTCAGGCTGTCTTTATATGACAGCTTTTGTTTCCTAAATACATACTGAGAAGGCATTGAAAACTAGGATAAATTTATCAATGTAATTTCAGTTGGGTAGATTTTCCATCCCCTCTGGGCATATTTATTGGAATCTGACTGTAGCTGGTCACATTATTAATAGCAAACAATTTATTTGATTAATTTACCCTACATTCCGGTTTGTGAAATAGCCTCTTCCATTCTGACTTCTGCTTTTTTTTTAATTCATGAGCATGCAGTGAATGTTTTCAGCATATTTTACTCTGGAACTTGTTTGGGAGCTCTTTGCTTCATCTAATCACAATAATTATTTCTTTACTGGAGATGGTGTGACTTGAAATCTTCAGTTAGTATTGTATTTGTTCCCCTAATTGACTTTGCCACTGTAAGTGTAGTATCAGGAGCACTTCTGATGTGAATAGTGAACATCTAGTATTATGTTTGAACCACTGACTCACTAAGGGATGCACAAATCCATATGGAAACAATCCTTCTCTAAACATTCATCAAATAAAACAAGTTTACACAGGTGTATTTTGAAAAATTAATATAAAAGGATGAGAATACAGGGGAATTGAAAGCTTCTGAGGAGTAAGAACTTTTATAGGTGGATCCTCATGCTATTATCTCAACTCATTTCAAGTCACTCTCCTGTTTTTCTGCAGTACGTTTTCCCAACACAGAATGATCTCTCATACATTACTCCTATCGCCACATGATGGGCTGCAGCTAAATCAAGGAAAAAAAGGCCACATGGACCACAGCCCATAGGAGATGCAAATAATCTATGAAATGAGAATTATGAGATGTACAAGCAATAGTTTGCTATTTTTACTAAGTTATTAACATAAATCCACTGTAACTAGCCTTTTCTAAACATGCTAAAGAGAGAATTATTCCACACATTTCTACAGTCTTTGAGGTCCTAAGAAAAAGGCAGGGAACAGAAAATTCCTCGAATTGCGAGATTAATGTTAAATCAATTATGCAAGATGAACCACACTCAAAGAGGGCTAAGTGGAAATACTGTCCTAGAGTCAGTCTAATTTCTCCATTAATAAAAAACTTCCATAGTAGCCCCCTAGAACCATCACATTCCCACCAACGAACAACTTTTCCCAATCAATACATGAGCACAGCACATATGCCGCCCATTACTTGAAGGGTTTTACAGGTCAGGAGGTTAAAAACTTTCCATGAGCAATGGATATGTAGGTGCAAATTTAGGGAATGTAAATACGTGAGCAAAATCGAGTCAGGGACCAGTCCAGGGAGCTGAATTTGAGCCTGAATCAACAGGCTAGCAAAGTCACAGCTCCACCTGTTGACCTAAAGCAAATCATCCACCCATAACAGCTGGCAGCGCAGATTCTTTTTTTTTTTTTTTTTTTTTGCCAGACGTGGATGACTAACACTGTGCCACTTGGATAAAACAAAACATAAAAGTTTAGGGACAAATGATGTCATCATTACTCCAGGTGAAGGAGTACTGAAGCCATTGAGCCATTCTGCCAGAAAGCAAAAGGACTTGGATCTAAAGGATGGGTCCCATGGCAGACCTAAGACAGGGCAACATTCTTCTTGGTAAATTTACTAAAGCACACACTGACAGAAACAATGCTAAAAATAACGCATATAGAGCCCACTCAGCTCTCTTTAACTCCACAGGAGACTAAATTGCCCAGACCAAAGGCAATCATAGAATCATAGAATGGTTTGGGTTGGAAGCGACATTGAAGATCATCGAGTTCCAATCCCCCTGCCCTGGTCAGGGACACCTCTCACCAGACCAGGTTGCTCAAAGCCCCATCCAGCCTGGCCTTGAACCCCTCCAGGGATGGGGCAGCCACAGCTTCTCTGGGCAACCTGGGCCAGAGTCTCACCATCCTCACACCAAAGAATTTCTTCCCCAGATCTCATCTCAATCTCCCCTCTTTCAGTTTAAAACCCTTCCCCCTCGTCCTATGGCTCCCCTCCCTGATCAAGAGTCCCTCCCCATCTCTCCTGGAGCCCCTTTAGGGACTGGAAGGGGCTATAAGATCTCCCTGGAGCCTTCTCTTCTCCTGGCTGAACAACCCCAACTCTCTCAGCCTGCAATGAATACCACGCACCCATATACACATTTTCTTTCCCATTTATTAAGAACGCTTACTTCTTCCTTCCTGTGCTAGCTATGAATAGCCAAGTCACACACAGCAACCCAAGCTAAAATGTAATGAAATATCATTCCCAACCATCTTATGACACCGGAAATATTTATCAAGTGAAGGACACCATTTTATGACCAGAGAAATCAATGGCAAAGTTCTCAAGAGTCTGAATGGTCTTGAATCAACATGCAAGTTTCTTGTGAAAGAATAAATAAGGGTATATTTTTTGCTTTACATGGTTATCATTCAAGTACATTTTTCTTCTGAAAGGTAAGAAGAATCTGCAGTGGTCTGCAAAAAATGTACATCAGCAGCAGTTAGACTTCAAATCTAGTGCACAGATATAATACTGCATGCAGGCCACACATGGCTTTCTCAGATACGTCACCATTTGCATCTCTTTATAATTCTAGAAAACAGTAAGTGGTGGTGCCTAAATACCTCAAAAACAAGTTTCAAAAAGAAAAAATAAAAGAATCGTCTATTTGTAAAGCTTAACTTTGGTTTCATTTCTTCAGAAGCTGAATCAGTGGTCGAAATAAGTCACAAATCATGGTTCCAAATATTCAGAATTAAGAAGAAAAAAAAATATTATCCAATAACTAATGGATAATTTTTATTATCCAATAATGATTGTGAAAATAATAAAGAAAATATGTTTAGGATAAGGGATGACAGGTAGCGTAATGCTTGCTTATAAGCATAATAGACGCTAAGCAAACTCAGCAAGTTCTTGGCAAAAATATTACTTTGTAACATTCATGAAGATATAGATGCATGATCTTTTTCTGATATGGAAGAAGAAAATTTTATATCTTAAAAACAGAACTGCAAAACCCATCCTGTATTCACTTTCTTATGGTCCTTGTTCAGTAAAGCACTGAAGCGTACGCGAGAAAGTCTCCTCACTTCTGTTAAGCTTGTGTTTTGCTTCTAAAAAGTAGTTACAAATCATTGGCATCTACTCTGTAGTGTCTGCTACAACCTCACAATTTTAGAATATTCCACAAATTGTGAAGAATAAAAGCAGCACTTGCACCTCCTCTAATGCACTTAGTCACACATTTCCATATTCATTCGGATTGCGTTCCACTGAAAGACTGAACCATATCATTACAATCTGCTAATCCACCCGAGGACTTTCCCAAGACTCACACTCTGCTCCCGCTAGAGAATATTCTGTGCATCTAAGATGCAAACACCACCTACATTCTGGTATATTTATAATTCTGTGGGATTGTATCTCATTCCAGTGAGTAGTGCTAGTAGAGCCAGCAGAGCTGCTCACAGCAAGAGGCACCACCGTTGGATTCGATAGGAAGAAGCTGAAGAAACAGCAGATGATTCACACAGAGCACTGTCTCATCGAGGGCCAGACGATGTCATTCCTTGCTCACTCCAAGCGACCACTCACAGAAGTGGCTCCACTGAAGTTAAGGATATCCTTTGTGCAAGTAACTACTCAAAATCCCACAGTTTCATAATTCCCATATTAGAAAGTAGTATTGCTAAAGGGTCATACTCTCGCACCTCTGTTTGCGACGTGTACTACACCACCATCTCCTACAAGCAAGGCAATTAAGCAAATGGGGTTGTTTGTGGAATCAGGGAGAAGAAGTGAGTAGGACTATAAAACGGTGAGCCTTGGTAAGGTAATATCCGTTACAGATGAAGGCAGTAGGATGGAGCCCATCTTTTTTGATGGGGAAGGTTTTGATGTACTATTTATCAAGCACATCTTTTATGTCACATCTCTGTATTTGTACTCCTCCCTATTTCCCTGCACTTTAAAGATCTGTTCACTCAGCAATTGTCCTCCATAAAGCTACAGTATTGTTGCTGTGTTTTACCTGGCAGTATTGCTTACAAAATCCTCTCACGGTGCAAAGCATTCCTCGCATAAACATTAAGAAAAAACTCTGTATGCAATATAAAGTAGCTGCAGAAAGTGACAACAGAAATTACCCCAAATTAAAGTCAAATTATGGACTACCATTCTGATTTTAAACAGGCATATTTTACAATATTGCTATTGACTGTGTGACAACCGTGAGGACGCAGCTTTAATATTATTCCTGTTTGAAGTCCATGCCTCCTTTTGCGAGACCTCGGTGCTATGGATGAGATTGTAAATATAAAAAGCAGCCCATTAATTTTATATAAGCAGTTTTATATACCTGAAGGCCTATGACAACATTTCTTGACAAAATAGCCTAGCAGAAGAATTGTTTTTCTTAAGTTCCATCAAGAATGGCTTATAAAAATGAGTGTGCAGATAAATATTATGGTACAGGTGGTCTGAACTATCCATAACAGAAATTCCATTACTTAAAAATGTTTAAGAGCTGCCAATTACACTTTCAATTTGAAGTGGCATCTGAATGATGACGAGCAATCCTCAGTGATAGAAATGGTCTACTTAATCTTCAACAGGAGACAGAATCTGTCCTCCTGGCACAAGCGAACCATTGATTTACACAGGAATCCTCTCTCATGTAACACTGCAGGATCAGGCCGTAGGATCTGCCTTTGTTTCTCAATAGTGCTCTCAATATATGGGTAGAGTGTGTCTTCTTTTTTTCCTTTTTCCTTTTACCCAGTGGCTCATATGCACCTCTAAGACAAATACAGGAAATATTGAGCCAGGTGAAATTTCACCCCCACATAATGCAGGGCTGACATGGGGAGGATGGAGAGGGGTGGCAGCAGGCAGGAGGGGCAGGGGCGTAAGATATGCTAGTCACTAATCATTTGTAATGTTACTTGTGTTATTTCTGACACAGGTATCCAGTATCAGGCAGAATCACTGTACTCACAGGGCCAGACCCAAAACTACTGGCATTGTTAGAAATCATCACTGAGTTCAGGGGTTTCTGGATCAAAGCATCACACGTTCTAACTAGGAAGCTAAGTAGCATCTTCCGGTTTTCGACTGTATTGGTTAGATTTTAAGTGACTCTTTTCTTTCTTTCTAAATAATATAAATTTAATATATCTTGCAAATGTATAAGAACTGAGGCTACTAGATTACTTCTTTCCTGGTATTGTTTCAGCTGTCAGCTCTGCTGCTAAAAGGAGTCTGCAGAGTCTGAGAGATCCTGTCCAGCTATCACCAAAGTTGAATAAAATATACAAAGAAATAACATTGGTATATTTTACTTATCAGCTTTTCAATAGTTCAGCAAAACCAAAAAAAAATCCAGAACAATTACAAGCACATACAATAAGAAACAACTGGAGTACGCACAAAGAAAAACAACCAGGCTCTTCATTCTTTAGTTTTTTGCATCAAGCCTGGATTAGAAAATGACATTTGAGGAAAATGGAGCACTAGTATCATTATAATTTGGTAGGTTCACAGAAAGCAAAAAAGCCTAATTTTCCCCCCTTCAACAATCTGCTGATGTGAAAAGAGCAGATTATCTTTCCATGCACTGGTCAACCTGTCATGGAAGTGATGAAACAGATTAGCAGAAGAGGTGATACCCCAGAGGGCACTGGCAAAACTAACACATAAACGGACAGGACAGAGACCAACTAGTGGAGAAATCATTTCACAGCAGACACAGGGGGCAAGGAAGAAAATATTACTAAACCACTCCTTGGAGAGGAAAAGGCAAGGCACCTGGGGAGATGGATGCAGTGTGCAAGGCAGATGAATGTCCCTGAAACATTTGTCACTAGTTGGACTGCGAGACACTGACATTAATGAGGGTGGCATTTGAAAGATAAAAGCAATATCTCTGAAGCAGACAACACAGTTTCCAGGCACCACACATGGGGACATGGTGTAATCAAAAGGGACTGGAAACTGTTCATGTCTAGCAAAAGCATCACAATCCCTACTGATATACATGGGAGAATATGGATCAGGAATAAATGGCTTATGGATTTGTCTGGAGGGTTGGTGGGGATTCTGGGTTGTTTTTCCTCTCAGCCCAGTCAATTCCCATCACATTCCTTTATTGAAGGACTCTCCATCACTCATCCACTTACACCTGCCTTGTCAAAAGTCAGTGTTCATTGACAAGTGCTTTTCAGGCAGCAGACCTCTAGAGGACAGCTCTGTTGATAGTGAGTGGGGATTTACAGGAGTGGAGGCACTTGCCTGTTATTATCTCCTCTTGAAAGGAAGGAGGGAGCTGGGAGATACCCCAAGATCTGGCTGCCAGGACACAAGCAAGTGGAGGAAGCAAGATCTGGCTGCCCCTCACAGGTGTCTCAGAGTGCCACTACCCCAAAAGTGACATCAACTATGTCTGAGAGCCACTCCTGCCATGACCCATCGGCCAGGAAATGTCATTATTAATTAATTACTCCCTGCTCTCACATCTCAGCATCAGCCATGTGCCATAGCCCCTTTTGACTCCAATGCTCTCAAATGTTTCTGGTCTCCCTCCAAAAGGAGAGAGTGCTGTCATCCTGGGATGGAATGACACAATCCCAAGGATCCCAGAACAGCTTTCCTGATCCTCAGATTCATCCTGCCAAGGATCTTAGATTATTAAATCCAAATCCCATCCCTGTTCCCCTCCACACTCACATATTGTCCTTCTGGTCTTTTTTGCCCCAGAAAATAAAGTGGCCGCTTTGCCATTAAAAGAAAGCCAGTCAGCAGCAACAGCAAATACATGGATCTCCTTGTCCGCCCGTCTGCTTCTCCCATGTGGAAAACTGACGCAGGCAGCGAAACCCCGAGCCCACAGCGAGTTTCGGGCGAGGTCTGAGCAGCAGTGGCCCGAAACATTGACTGGCCCGAGACAGGGCGCCTATGAAAGAGGAGTTTCCAAGAGCCGGCATGGTCGCCAGCAGCGCACGGCCACCGGTCCCCACGCCGGGGCGGGGAGCGGGGCGGCGCGGGGCCGGGAGCTGCCCACGGTGCTGACGTCGCTGCCCGCCCGTCCCGGGAGCTCTCCGAGGTGCTGCAAGGGAGCTGGAGCGGGGCCGGGCGAAGGGGGAGCGGCGGTGCCGGGCGCGGGGTGGCAGCCGCGGAGCAGGACACCTCAAAGTCAGCAGTGTCCCCGTCCGTCTGCACGCCCCCGTCCGCTCTCCCCGAACCTTCTGCGGCTCGAAACATTCGGCATCTTCGGCAGAGGGGGGAAAAAACACACTTTAAAAAAAAAAAAAAAATTAAAAAATCACATGGACTAGTCGTGCACTGAAGAAAGTTTTAGACTTGGATCCAGTAACGAACAGGAATGGGAAGCCGAACTAACCCGATATATGACAAGGGCAAGCTCTTTCTGCTTCCTCTTTAATGCTGCATGCAAGGAGCGCAGCTCCACGTGTGAAGGTGTCCATGTCCTGCTGCAGAGTACCGAGCATCTCCCGGTTATCCTTCAATACTGTCTCTTTCTCTCTCCTCTTCGATTTAAAAATTGAAAGAGAAGGGGGAAGTGGTAGAAGGAAGCTGACCGAATCCCTCCTTTAATCATAACCAAGACCAGCAAGACAGATTCTGGGAAAAGAAGCTGTATTCCTAAGTAGCGACCGGTGTCATAGTAGTTAAAATAGAACAGAAAAGCCTCTCATAAAGTCAATTCTTATGTAGATGAGGCGACATAAGAGCTTTTCTCTCTCTTCGCGGGCTTAGTGAATTTCTAATTTGCCCAAAGAAGCCCTGGAGGAATGAGGAAGAAAGGGCGGGAATACTAGGATTGCTAGTCGTAACAGATATTACACTGCCCTGGATTGTCGCCTAGAAATAGACTGAAAATGAGGGGATCCAGCGCCATTGTCTCAGCCGAGTTATTTCTCTTGACCTTCGGCTTTGTCCATCCAGGCTGAACAAACTTCCTGCAATAAGTATGGCCCCTGCCCTCTGCCAGACACACAACTTTGGTCTCTCTAGGTCTCGGAAAGAGGATGGGAGGCGTCTCCCTTCCAAAAGAAGGGCGCTCACAGAAGTTTAAAAAACAGCCAGAAAAACGTAGGGTTAAACAATAAACTGGGAAATATGCTGTCCTGTTGAACAGAGAGCAGTTTCCACAGCATTGAGAACCCGCCAATATATATCATATCAATAAAAAGGAGCTCTTCGAAAGCTTGCATAGTAATTGAGATTGGAGATCTTTTTTGATATGGGTTGGCATTTCCTCATATCAATCTGACAGAGCCAACTCAGGAAATTGCTGGTAATATTCATCTGGGGAGCACTTTCATTAAACGTAATTCATTCGACTTTCACAATAAATTGAGTGACATCCTTACAGCAGAACCTTTTTATCCTTGATGAAGTGCTTGCCAGCCTTTGGTTTTCCACTTTATTGTCACATTCCTTAAAGCAGAATCGTCAACATGTCAATCTGCTGCATGAAAAAAAAATGCTAAAGCGGTATTTACAAAGCACCCAGGAGGTGGTTTAATGCTGACTTACAAGAAGAGCGAGTTGGGTGTTAAACTATCTGATAAATCACAGCAGAACTTCACCCAAGCCCAGTCGGGAGAAGAGAAGCCAATCCTGGGGAGGGAAGGATGGCTCACACATTCATTTTCTCCAAGCGCTGGCTATTCCGAGCAATTGGTTTCTTAACCTGCTTCATCGCACTTTCCAAGACGACCGGGAAATTGGCTTTTTGTTAATTAAAATGGCGGTTTAGAGATGCAGGGAAATATTAAAGAGCTTAAAATGGATACCTCTAGGTACCGACTTGGCAGATTTGGCTAGTCAAAGGGAGGCGGGGATATTGGACTATATTCAGGTGCCTCCCTAAAAGGTGAAATCTGTTCCAGGCCGTTTTCTCCAGCGATTTAAGAAATGAAAATAGGGTGTACTAAGCATCAGGAAAAAAACTTCAGTGCGGGGAAACCCCTTCTTAAACTCCTAGCACAGGTCCCTGGTGGTCAGGAAGGAAGGAAGCCCCGGAAAGATTGCACCATCCTCCGCTTAACAAAAAAAATAAAATAAAATAAAATAAAACAACAAAAATTAGAGCGCAGATAAGTTTGTTTCGCCTACACGAATTCCGAGTCCGGAATTTACTATTCCCGTGCCTCACCCTCCGAAAGGATAATTATTTCCCCTACGCCAACCGCAAAAGAGTCTCTCAAACTCCTTTAGAAAGAGGGAGCGGGATCGTCTCACGGCTACGTAAACTCTCTCACACATAAAAAAGCCACTTCTCTGCCTCCGTGCCAAGCGCTTCCCCCCACCCCCACCCCGCCTTCCACGTCATATTGAAAATTGCAAGAAATCGCTTATTTTCGGGGGGGGGGGGGGGGGGGGGGGAGTGGGGGGGAAGCAATACTCGAATGCTTTCAGCACCAAATGATTCTGAGAAAATACTGTGGGTGGCGATTATGACAGGGCAATGCCTTCTCTCTTTTGTTTTTTGTTTCTTTTATCTTCTCTGCCTGTAGAGGGTGGGTTTTTTTTTTTCCTCCCACGACAAAGTAGGATACAATCAGCAACTATCTCAAAAAAAAAAAAAAAAAAAAAGTAGAAAAAGAAAATCAACTTATCTTCGCCGGCACATGATATCTCTTCGTGTTCTCCATCGCTTTCATTAACCGGGGTGAAATGACCGCAAACAGTGCGACACAGAGCGAAATTAAATGTACACAAACTCTGGAGCCAGTGTCCCCCTGTTTACCCCCTCAGCAAACACCCTACCAAGTGTGCCATCGCTGAGGACAATTTTAAACCTCTATTATTCACAAAATTTTTTGCAGGAAAGCTCCTCTCGGCTGTCAAAAGGCCTCCAAACTACAGCGACGGTGTGGAACGGACCTTAAAATCCCATCCCGGCACGGGGAGGAGGTGAGCAGGCTGTTTCCAAGCCCCTCTGCCAAAGCCAGCGCCCTGTAAAACAAGGTGCCCCGGGAGCCCCGCAGTTGCACTTCTCTGACAAAGAGAAGCTCCCCTCCTCCTTCCCCCCCCCCGGCGAAACAATCTGCTCGCAGGCCTCCTCGGGGCGGGGGTGGGAGTGAAAAAAATCACCCCTCCGTTTGCTCTTGCGCTACTTAAATTCCGCACGGAGTTAAAACGCTGGTGTATATCCTAATTTACAAACCTAGCGGTGAAAGAAACGCTTTGCTGGGAAAAGACAGCGAGCCGGGGGAGGGGGGAGGATAAGGGGAGAGGGGTCCTCGCCCTAGCAGCGCAAAACTCCGACTGGTTTTAGCTCCGTACCCGCTACTCGGGGTGAGGAGCACCTAAGTAGTGAGCTGAAGTCTCTTCAAGCCGGGGTGATCCCACCAGAACAGGCGCACGTTCTCCTCATTCCTTGTTTCCACCCTGCGGGAAGTTCCCCCTGAAGCATGCCAAGTCAGTGCCTGCGAACATGTTGGGGGGAGTGAGGGGGAGAGGAAGGTAAAATCCTGCACCCCTCAAGGCATTTTTGCCGCCCGGCGCCCTGGGTTTCCCGGAGGGATGCGCAGGATCCGGCCGGCGGCCGGGGAGCGGCGGGACGGGGCGAGCGCTCGCCGCCGCGGCCGGGAGCTGGTGGCCAGCAGCCCGCCGGTCCCCCCGCCCGCAGGAAGGGGCTCCTCAGCCGCCGGAGGATGTCCCTCCTCCTTTTGGGCCGTGCTCGACCTGTCCCACCGAGAAATAACTAGTTAGGATCCTTGCCGTCTCTGCCAGCAGCCCGCGCGTTCTGTGGTCGCTTCTACGGCGTGTTGCTTCCACTCGGGAAAAAGAAAAAAAGAAAGAAAGGAAAAGAACCAGCCTTGGCGTGTTATTGTCCTGTGGGGTCGGACTGGAAATTCACCAGCAGGAATTAAACGAGAAGGTTTCCATTAAGGGAGTGGTGTAAAAGCCCCGTGTCCTTTTAACGGACAGAACTCAAACCCAAAAGAGTCTACGATCTCCGGGCGTGGGTTTTTTTTCCTTTCTCTCTCAATATTTACATGCTTCCTTAATGACGATTTTGAGCTCGGCACAGCGCTGTTAGTTAAGAAAATATTATCCATTAGGATAGGATTGAGATGCTTTTGAAAGAACAGCGGTGGAGTCTTGTGGTAAATAAGACCGAACGTAGCCGTTTGAACAATTTCTGCAGCTCTCTAAATCTGAAGAAACAAAATAACTGCAAGCTTTGAAAGGTTAACTCCTAATTCTACCAAATAAGTACGAAGTTATCTGTTTAGGCCAAAGGAAATGCGCTCCCACTGCAAATCAAACGTAACATTTTCACTACACCGCCCAGCTCGAAACAAGGAGAACGTGCCTGCCTGGCAGCGGCTAACGAACGTTCTTATCCATAAACGTGATAGGACGAACCATTCCTACTCCAGCGAAATTCCTGCTCCTTCAGGTCGGCCGTGACCTCTATAAATTTCGGGCAATAAGGCTGGATGGCACATGGCTCTATTAAAAAGGGAGAGAAAAGCAGAAGCACTTCCCCCCCCCCCCCTCAGGATTTCACTGGGAAGAGGTTTAACGGGGCGGGGGGGCCGGGGGGGCCGGGGGGTGGGAAGGAGCAGTGATTTGCTGGGTGAAGAGAGATTGCAAACCGGCGAGTGCCTGTACATGAGTGAGTTGGGGGCAGCCCGGCCTGGCCGCGGCTGTTCCCTGCCGCTGAATCCCGCCTGATCCAGGCCGGGGGGGGGGGGGGAGGAGGGGGGGGGGGATCAGGCTATTTTCCCTCTCCCCTCTATTATTAACTCCTCTCCAAAAGGATTATTTTTTTTTAAGAAACTCCATAGGATGCTGGTTGTGCGGCCGTTTCATTTACCCTTCCTAACAGGTCGGGAAGCGAAAATGCAATTCCTAATTAAAACCGCTCCAACCCACACGGAGCGCCGCGCGGGCACGGACGGGCGCAAGGAAGCGCTGCACCTTGGCTGGTTTGTGGCTCCCCATTAAAGCTTTAATCCAAACTTCATGCTTCCATGCCAATAAACAGCTTATTAGCACGCGATGGCCTAGCGCAAACTTTCGGAGTCACTCCCTAAACACGGAGAATAGGGGGGGAGATTGGAGTAAACGTGGAAGGATTGACTCGGGAAAAAAGAATCGGATTAGACGGGGAAATCCTTTGGATCCCCCCCCCCCCCCGCCCCCAGAGTGTTTTGGCAGCAGACACAGCCCGGCCGAGGAGCCCATCCCCTCCCCCTAGCCTGTCTTTTATTCCCGTTTTTGGTTTTTCTTTTTTTTTTTGTATCATATTTCGCATTGTTTCGAGGGAAGCTGGAAAATCATCTCCTTTACTCTGTGCAATGCCAAGCCCTCGGAAAAAAAAAAAAAAAATATTAAAAAAAAGCATTCAGGTAATGAAGTCTGTAACTAAACGGTAATTGAATCAGCATAATTTGCACACTGAATGGTTTTCAAATGCTCCCAGTTTACAATTAAAGGAGAATTAATGCGCTTGTTGTTCAGACTGCGGCGCACTAGAATAAATCCAGCGCTGTTGCCGGAATGAGTCGGGAGCAGTTTAACTGCCAGCAAACACATTTAAAATTTAACGCGACGTATCGATCTCGCTCCGGCTTTCTGATAGATTATTTGCCACCCGCTTTTCTCCCCGCTTCCCCCCCCACCCCACCCCACCCCACACCCCCCTACGCCCTCCCCCGGCTATAAAAATCGCGGGGAGCAGAGACACCCGCAGCAGACGCGGCTCCCGGGCGGGACCCACGTCCGAGGCGGAGGGGATGAGGGGGGACACAGGGGACGGGACGGGACGGGACGGGACGGGACGGGACGGGACGGGACGGGCGCGACGCCCTGAGCGCTGCGCGGCCGCGGGAGGCGCGCGCCGCCGGGCCCCGCCCCTCCCCGGCCACGCCCACTCCCCCTCCCCGGGCCCGCTCGGGATTGGCTACCCCGGCCGCTGGCGCCGCGCGCTGCCCCGCAGCGCCTCCAGGCGGCCCGGCCGCGCCAGCGCAGGCAGCGGCGGCGCGGGCAGCGCCCGGCGGCCGCGGAGCCGGAGGAGCCGGGCCACCGCCTCCCCCGGTGCCGGGGCGCTTCTCTCGGCAGCGCCCCTGGAAAAGGAGCTTCTCCCTCCCCCGCCGCCACCGGGACGAGCTCCCGCCGAGCGTCTGCCTGCTTAATGCACGGCTGGCGAGCGAGGGCAGGGGCTACAGGAGGAGCAGCCTGCCCGGTTTGTGCTCCCCGCGATGGCAGGGGGAATAAAGTGTGTGCTAAAGGAGATAACGCCGCTGTTTACTCGTGCTCCCCCGGTAATCTTAAAGGGGATTCGCTACCAAAGTCAATGACACTTGCCGCGGAAAATACTAGCTGTGCTCCTCACCCAGAGCCCGCACGCCTGTGCCGCGCCGCCCGTAGCGGCAATACCGGCGGGGGTCCCCCTCCGGAGGGGCTCCCACCCTCAGGAGGCAGCGGAGGGCAAGAAGTTGCCTCCAGCTCACAGCCTGGGAGGGGGCCCCCGCGGCCGCGCTCCGGTGCCCCCCCCCAGGCACCGGGGGAGCCGGCCCGGGAGCCCCCGACCCTGCTCTCGCCCCTTCCCCGCGGAGGAGAAGTTACGGGTGTGCTCCCCCCCGCACTGCGCCCCGCCGAGAGCTCCCGGCCGAGCTCCGCACCTCCCCGCCCCGCTCCCGGCCCGACCCCGGGAGGACGGGGCAGGGCTGGCTGCGGGGCGCCGGTCGATGCCGTGAGTTTGTTCGTTCTCCGCCGGGCTGGTGCCCACCTCCCCGCCGAGCTCCCCCCTCCCCGGCCCGTGCGAGGGGCCGGGGGCACTCACCAGGTAGAGGGTGGGCTGCAGCAGAAGGACCGCGTACCAGTACACAGCCTGCATCCTCGCCGCTCAAACTTCCCCCGCGCTGCCTTCGCTGCCTCTTTGTTCCTTCCAGAACATAGATCCACCTGACATCCACTTTACAGAACACGCAGAGCTCTCACCAGCCTAGACAAAAATGAAATTATAGACCCCATGACCACAAGACAAGGTTAGGCTTGAGACAAGGGGGGAAGAGAGGTGTGTAGGGAAGGGGGGGGGGGGGGCGGGAGAGAAGGAGGAGATGGGGTGTGTGGATGGGGGTGGGGGAAACAAAACAAAAAAAAAAAAAAAAACACGATTAAAATCGAGTTAATCCAGCGTCAGAGCAAAGTGATGGCACGGTCCGGGCAGGCTGCAGAGCGCCTGTAGGCAGCGCTCCCCGGCGCTCGGTCCTTTTACCGGGCGGCAGAGCCCCGTGGTGCGGGCTGGGACGGCCCGGGGGTGCCACCGCCAGCCCTGCCCTGCCTGCCCGCCCTCGGCGGGGAGCGGGGGCGGCAGCCGCCCGGCGGTTGGCCGCGGAGCCCCGGCAGCGCGCTGGAGAGCGGAGCGGCGCCGGAGCGGAGAGAAGGGGCAGAAGACGCTGGGATCGGGGCTCCGGATGCTCTTGGCCGCTCAAAGCCGAGGCGAAGAGCTTCGCCTCCGCGACCCCCGAGCAAGCTCTGCCTACCCCCACAAGCGCCCACCTCCCTCCGCCGCTCCTAAGGCGCGCCGTGCCTTGCCCCGGGCCGGGGCCGAGCCCCCAGGGCGCCCCGACGGGCGCCGATCCCCATCCCCGGCCCCAGCCCTCCTCCGCCCCCGCGCCCCGCGGACAGCCCCGCCGCCGCGGGGGGGCCGCGGCGGGGATACGTACGGCGTGGGGGGTCCGACGGCGGCCGGGGCTCCGCGGGGCGCTCCATGGGCGAGCCTAGTGGGGCTGAGCGCCGCGGCGCAGCCCGCCGCCCCTGCGCATCTCCTCGCCGCGCTCCGCACCGAGGTGTCCCGCGGCCGCTGTGCATCCGGCGCAGGCACTGTCAGGGCGGCGGGGCGGCTGGCCGGCTCTCCCCCCCCTCGCCTCCCCTTCTCCGCACACGGCCGCGCTCCGGCTCCGCCGAGCAGGACACTTACGGGAGGCGGGAGCTGCCCGGGCTGCCCGCTCGCCTTCGGCGGGGGGCGCGGGCAGGAGCGGCGGCACCGGCGCTCCGGGGCGTCCAGGGCGATTTGTCTCTATTAAAAATGACTTATTGGCGAGGGAGCGGCGAGCGCCTGCTATTTAACTTCAGATAAAATCTATCTGCAAAGACCTTGGCCGATCATCTCGAAATAAAGCGCTGGAGCCGAGCACTGTCCGAGCCTCACTGCTTGGGGAGAGAGAAAGAGCGAGCGGAGGGGGGAGGAGAGGGGGGGGCTTGCTCGGCGAGGGGGGAAGGGAGGAGGGAGAAAGGGGAGTTTAGCGGCGTCCCATCCTCTCCTCTGAACGGGGTGATGAATCAGAGCCCTCCCCGGGCGGCGCGAGCTGCCTTGCCCTGCCCGTGCTGCCTGCCCTGCCCCTGCTGCCTGTCCTCTCTGTGCTGCCCTCCCTGCCCGTGCTGCCTGCCCTGCCCCTGCTGCCTGCACTGCCTGCCCTGCCCGTGCTGCCTGCCCTGCCCGTGCTGCCTGCACTGCCTGCCCTGCCCGTGCTGCCTGTCCTCTCTGTGCTGCCTGCACTGCCCGTGCTTCCTGCCCTGCCTGCCCTGCCCGTGCTGCCCTCCCTGCCCGTGCTGCCTGTCCTCTCTGTGCTGCCCTCCCTGCCCGTGCTGCCTGCACTGCCTGCCCTGCCCGTGCTGCCTGTCCTCTCTGTGCTGCCCTCCCTGCCCGTGCTGCCTGCACTGCCTGCCCTGCCCGTGCTGCCTGTCCTCTCTGTGCTGCCCTCCCTGCCCGTGCTGCCTGCACTGCCTGCCCTGCCCGTGCTGCCTGTCCTCTCTGTGCTGCCCTCCCTGCCCGTGCTGCCTGCACTGCCTGCCCTGCCCGTGCTGCCTGCTCACTCTGCGCTGCCTTCCCTGCCCCTGCTGCCTGTCCTGTCTGTGCTGCCCTCCCTGCCCGTGCTGCCTGCACTGCCTGCCCTGTCTTTGCTGCCTGCCCTGCCCGTGCTGCCTGCACTGCCTGCCCTGCCCGGGCTGCCTGCTCACTCTGCGCTGCCTGCCCTGCCCGCCCTGCCCGCCTCTGCCGGTGTGCCGGCGCTGCCCGCGCTGCCTGCCCCGCTGCCCGCGCTGCCCGCGCTGCCTGCCGCCCCTTTCCCTCTCCGCCAGCCCGCGGGAGCCGGCCGTCTGCCCAGCGCCTGGAAGGAGCCCGGGAGAGCATCTCTTTCCTCTTTCTTTCCTTTCATTTTAGTTCTCTTCCCACCTCCCTCAGGGGTGTCCCGCGCAACGCCAGCGCTGTTTAAGCCTGGGAAGGCAGCGGGCGCCCGCAAACCAGGCACTGAGGTGGCGGGATCTCGGAGCAGAGCTGGGTGACGGCTGCGGGAGCCAAACTCTGGGATTAAAGGGTTGCTTCTCCCCCGCAAGCAGGAACCTGTAGCTGGACAGCCCCTCGCAGTGAAGCTGGAAAGCTCATCTCTGCCCGGTGCTGTGGCTAATCCCGCCAGCTGTCATGCGAAGGGAAAGGTCTCATCGACCTTGTTTTTCTTCTTCTTTACAAGGAGTCCTATGGGGTGGGTTTTGGTTTTTTCCTGCCCTCTTCCATCCCCCAAACCGTACCATTACCAGTGTGACATTGGGACAGGGTGAAGGGGAGGATAGCAGCAGCACAGGGTAGCCTTAGCAGATGCCCAGCCTCGATAGCAAATCTCAGATTGATCACCTCCCAAAGGGGAACCAAGAAGCAAGCCAGCATGCTGTGCAGAGAGGGAAATGAGAGAGAAAAAGAGGACTTCAGTTGTCCTGCCAAATCCTTGCTTCCCTCCGAGCACGTCCTGGTAATTAGTATCTGCAATGTGAGGCTTCAGTACCAAGCTGTAAAATACTGTTTTAATTTGGGGGCCTGAGTTCGGAACACTGTAATAAAAGGGGAGCGGGGAAAGCAGAGGGAAGGTAATGAGTACTCTTTGAAAGAGCTGCACCAGAGCCTCCCCCATGGCCATTTCTGCTCCAAACACCTGGAAGATGGACACCTCCATATGTCTCCGGCACCATCACTCTGCTAGACATGTGGAATGCTCGCGTCACAGCTTTGAACAGGAGCGTGCAGCCTGCAAGGAATCATCCTGTCATCCTGCCCCTCCAGACAGCCTCTGCCTTACAGTGCAGGCTCAAGCTGCCTGGAGACTTCTTCTTTCAAATGGGTAACAAATAAAAAATTACTTTTCCCTTTCGACTCCCTCCTTCCTCTATCTATTCCATTCTTTCTTCCCTGCAAGCGAGGGCCTTTGTCCACATTTAGGGAGAGATGGACGTTGCCCTCTTCTCGTAGAAGAAACTTGCCACAAGCTGCATGGAGCATACTGACCTTTGCAATAAGCTACTCTTACATATTTAGACCCATCAGGGTTATTCTTACCTTCGATATGAAGATTCTCAGGTTAATATGGGGCAGGGAAAGCAAATGCAAAGTCTGACAGATTTCAGTGGGTCGTGTTCCTGAGGAAGACATCATTTCTTCAAGAAGGAATGATCTGCTCTTCAAGAAGGGACGATTCAGCTCTATGGTCTGTGTAACTTGATTCAGCTTCTCCGAGGTCTGATCGCTGATGTCTTCATATTGGAGGTGACAAGGAAGTAGTCCTTGGAGAAGAATTATTCCTTCACCTGGTCAAATACAAGAAGGTCCTCCCAGTCTTTCTCCTCCAGATCCTTATATCTCATTTAGGGAAGTACTGTGGAAGAAACCCTGGCTCCGCTGGAACCACAAGCATGGCTCCTCTTTACTTCAGCCTACTAAAATTTTCTCCTCCTGTAAAATCAACAAGGTCTTCTATGAACAGGCCAGTGTGTATGGTATCTACTTGAGGTGTCAGCAGGGTCTGGAGGCAAAGCTTTTAAGGATGGACAAACCCATTTTCTGTCAGGTTGGGACTGATCCAGGGTTCCATTGGCTTCACTGAGGGCTTCTTCGCTCTTCAGCTGACCTCCTTAGCCAAAGGCCACTGGGACAAACTCCTCAGCTACAGTGGAACTGAGCTTTCCTTCAGAAATGCTGTTCGGACCGCTCTTTCCTTCCATTGTCACTCCTGAAGAAAGGTGCAAGGAGCATATGGGAAACTGGATTGATCTTTTCTGTTAAAAAAAAAAGATGGAAAGAAAAGCAGGCTCCAAAGTATCCCAGCAGTGAACACGTGATGCTTTTTCAAAGGGAACGCAATGTTTATGAAAATCTGACATTTAGGACTTTTGGATGCAGTCTTTTGACTTTTATCCGATTCTGTAATACTAGTGCTGCAGCTTAAGTGGAATATTAGATATTTTTTTTAAAGTGAATTTTAATTTCAACTGTTTGGATGCTGTCTGTAGTCGTAGCAATAAGGTCCCCAGCAAGGTAGTGTCAGCTGGTGCAGTTTTAAAGAATCACAAATTCCAGGCTTACTAATGGACTTTTAAAAAGTCCAATGAGACTTTAAAATGCAATTGGACTATTTGTAAAGCTTTGAAATACATTCTAACCTTTTGACATCGTCCCCGTTCCTGCGAAGACAGCTTCCTGGCTCGCAGAACTGAAAGGGTCACAAGCAGAAAATCCAAAGACAATGGCAAGCAGTTAATAATTGCTACAGGTTCCAACAGAAGATGGGCACGTGGTTTAATTGCTTGAGGCCCTAGAAGAAAATACAATGCTGTAATGATAAATATCAAATTACTGCGCTAAACTCACTGCACAATGTAGCTAACCTGCCTAAGCACAGACAGGTATTTATGAAATAAAAAGAATAAATAGAACTGAAACCCGTGCAATGCTATTCATACAGGCCATATTTCTTATTTTGGAAATATTGCTTGGAAAAAAGAAAGTAAAGCAAAGAAAGCAAAGGTGGGCCAGGGTACCAAGGGCTGGAGGAAGTCTGAGAAGATGGAAAATCAATACAGCTTAACCACCATTTTTCGGCTTGCTTTTAACCAGATATTTTTTTCTCAGTGTTCCAGGGTTAGAGCCAACGTCTCAGTTGGCAATTTTGTCTCTGTTAAAGCCAATGAAAGTTTTGCCCCATCTCTGCAAAGCATCTATTACGATGTTAGCAATGGCTGCTTTGAAATAAAAAATCAGCCTGCGCTATAAGCGAATATAATCTCATCTATATGCATGCTGAAGTGCTATTGAATTCCACTGGAGTTGCATATGCACTACAGTGACAGATTATGGCCTCCACAGCTTTTCTATATTTGTACTGTACAGTGCACAGGCCAGATGCCTCGTATCACTCACGTAAATAATCTTACTGAAACGTTCTTCATGTTGCCAGCCATTAATTCATCAGACCTTCTCTTCTTATCCCTTCCCCTCTTCACATTTTAAATAGAATTCTTTTGTTTCAAGGAAATCTTCATGTTTGAACAGAGTATTTTTATGGTTAGTATAAATACTACAAACAGATTCCCTTGTCACATTTTATTTCCATTCTTTCAAGGTCAGAATATGACTGTATGTACCATTCATATTTCTAAATATAAAAATATCTCCGCGAGACTTTTATTTTTATTGCATTGATTTCTGCCTACTTACAGCCAAAGACATACCATGAAGTGGTGTTACTCTGCATCCCATATGGAAAAATACAGGAATACTCCAACCACTTCAAGAGAAACGCCTTGAATTCATGATGTTCTTAATTATTTCTCCTGTTGCTGCGTCATGAGAACTCGCACAATGTCAGAGTGAGGTGTGACATTCGCTATCAAAGAAAACTAAAACGTGACGTACAAACAGCAGTGTCCAGATCCCCCGGTGTTTCTGTGATATAAAAATAAGCAGGCCCACAGGCTTCACTAGACTTATTCCAGGTGACACTCAGCGTGCACATACATACTCGGGATTTTTCCCCAAATACTCAAGATGAGGTGAGACATAAATTATTGTCTATATGAATAAAATTTACAGCCAAGTTTATTCTACAGGATTTTCTCATGAATAATGCCTTTAGATCCAATAGGGGGTAAAAAAAATCTCAAGATCATGAATATAATCAGCAAAAAAGCTTTCTAACCTTCTTTGTACAGGGAGCTTCTTTTCTAACATAATGTGTATAATAGAGATTTGTATTTGCATTCCACATTTATCTCACCCATTAGATCTTGACAATTTTCTACAGTGGCAATACAGGAAATAGAAGAGTTTTAATAATAACCATAAGAAAAAAAAAAAACGCCTTAAAGTAACGGGAGGAGTCTGTATTGAGTCTGTACATTGTCCACAAAACACCACAACTTGGGTGAGCTTCCTGAAGACATAATTAGATTTCAAAAATAGTGTAGGACTAAGTGAATTTCTTAATTAAAATCCAATTATTGGAATACTTCATGATGTCCACTCTAGGGATTATTAGCTGACAGCAACACTTGTTGAAATAATAAAACTTGATAACAAAATTTTTATTAAAATCTCTGTGTGTATGTGTACGGTTTTTAATTGCAAAATGACACAACGCGTATACCGTCAGCTGGGAAGGCTTTATACAGGAGGGGTGAAATATGAGAGTTGCATCGTCTTGAAGTAGGAACTGATGTGGGAGAGTGTCTGCGAGGCAGATTTAGATCAGAGATTTGGAAGAAATTCTTTGCTGTGAGGGTGGTGAGAGCCTGGCCCGGGTTGCCCAGAGAAGCTGTGGCTGCCCCATCCCTGGAGGGGTTCAAGGCCAGGCTGGACGGGGCTTGGAGCAACCTGGTCTGGTGGGAGGTGTCTCTGCCCAGGGCAGGGGGTGGAACTCAATGGTCTTTAAGGTCCCTTCCAACTCAAGCCATTCTATGATTCTATGATTCAGTGTGATACATGGAGCTCTGCACCCTTTCAGTTTGTTCTTACTTCAGGGTGAGCTTGTAAACTCCCCACCCCACTGATTTTGCCAGGAGCTCGGTGAGCAGCAGAACCCGAGTGAGGGGGATATTTTCACTTGCATAATGATATAACTTATTACCGCTTTTCCTACAAGGCAAAATGAGCTACCAGGAAACTACTCAGAAACAAGTCTGCCTTTCGTGTTTTAAGCCCTTAAATCTGAGCAGCCAGTGTGCTCCCCTTCAGATAAATGAAAGTTTTGAGACTTCCTTCAAACACAGTGGAGATGAGCCTTTGTGAGGAGTCTTGTTTGGATACCTCTTGCAATGACAAGAATTTTTAAGGACAGGTTTTGTCTAAGCCCCCCATCCAGTAAATTTTTTCAGGTGTTGAGGCCAGCAAGGAATATCTTTAAAACCATTCAAGGCTGTTTGCACTTCATGCTCAGGATTTTACACTCTAGCTACAGTAATTAGGGCTTTTTTGTTGTAGGCAAAAGTCAAACCAGAATTCCCTCAGATTTCTTCTCTATCTTTTTCTGTGTTTCAGACATTCATAGGTGTAAAGGACAACCTTAGGTCAGACATCAGCCCACTCAACGGGGTGGCATCTTCTCACTTTACTCAACTATGAACCAGCTCAAATATTTTCAGTATTTAGGGGATAAAAAAGAAATGTGAGGATATGGGAAGGAGCTGTGTACTTTGTAAAACCGTGTGAAAATGTGTCAAATTTCACGTGTAACAGCAATATGGTACTTAATTGCTTTTGCTTACTCAAGCCTACATTTGGTATTAAACCAAAGTGAGATATTTTGGACCAGGATACTGTGAGATGTTTGTTAGAAATGGACAAATCTTGGAAGAACTTTCACCTTTGATGAAAACCTGAAATAGGTTTTCATCTTTGCTTTACAAGAGAAGAGAAAGCTTCGGGCAAGGTATCAAAGAAATTACAGAAAAATGAAATTCCTACTTTTGCATGCAGTTGCTGCTGAGGGAGGAATACTTGGCCACAGGAAGAGAGAGAGCTGTCAGGAATCACCAGGATTAAGGAATACATGTTTAAAAGCAAAGAGATGTTGATTTCGTGGAGTCACTTTGTTGTGCCGTTGCAGGAGCCTTTCCATTCTACACTTGAGAAAACTTCACTAAAAATTGCTGGGAAGTGAAGCCAGAAAGCAGAGCAGAGAGAAGTAACCGGTTCCCGTGGTTTATAGCATTTAATGTAAAAATTCACGCTTTCTCTGTCAATAAGGGGTGCAGGGAGGGGGGGGCTTAATTACACTGGATTATTACAATCTTCCAGTGCCACCTCGTGGCTTAGCATAATACTGCAAAATACATCCAGCATTAAACTCCACATTCGCCGAGGACACGCAGCCAATTACGCAGGCAGCGGTCCATAAAGTTCAGATAACAAACTGGGAGCAGGAAGAGAGTTTTTCCTCTTATATATTGGACAACCTCCTGCCCCCGCCGCAACGAAAAGCCAGCTTTTGCTGGTACAGAGTTGTACCCGTCACACCTGATGCTGTATTTGGGGGTTACTCGAAGGACGTGCCCCAAAGCGGGTTGGAGAAAGACCCCCAGGCAGGCTCTGCAACAGGCCCTGTCAAAGCACTTTAGTGTTGTTCTATGTCTACACCGTGTAACTTAACACCAAGGATCTACTTCTTGGTTTAAACCAAGTCCTTATTGTCCTTATTTCACAATGTAACTGATCCTATCAGCGTATACAGGTGTCACCACATAGAATCACAGAATGGTTCAGGTTGGAAAGGACCTTAAAGATCATCAAGTTCCAACCCCTCTGCCCTGGGCAGGGACACCCCCCACCAGACCAGGTTGCTCAAAGCCCCCTCCAACCTGGCCTTGAACCCCTCCAGGGATGGGGCAGCCACAGCTTCTCTGGGCAACCTGGGCCAGGCTCTCACCACCCTCACACCAAAGAATTTCTTCCCCAGATCTCATCTCAATCTCCCCTCTTTCAGTGTCAAACCCTTCCCCCTCGTCCTATGGCTCCCCTCCCTGACCAAGAGTCCCTCCCCATCTCTCCTGGAGCCCGTTTAGGGACTGGAAGGGGCTCTAAGGTCTGCCTGGAGCCTTCTCTTCTCCTGGCTGAACAACCACAACTCTCGCAGCATGTCATCATAGAAGAGGTGCTCCAGCCCCTGGAGCATCTTCATGGTCTCCTCTGGACCTGTTCCAACAGGTCCAAGTCCTACATGCAGGCACCTATTCCAGTGCTTGACCACTCTCACTATGAAGACTATTTTCCTAAGCCTACCAGGGTTTCCCTTCCTGCCATCTGGAGCTCTGTTGTCACATCACACTCACAGCAACAGGATCGTGGTTCCTCGGAAAACCTCTCCACATGGCTACAAGAACAACACCTTGCACACAGACACGTAGTACCTTGGTGGCAAGCGCTTTCCACCAACAGGTAAGTGGACTTCTTAAAGCTGGAAGTTAAGAGATATACATCATCCAGAAATAAAATTGATCCATTTCATTCACACATGTTCTGGAGGATGTAACATTTCTGAACATGAAAGACGTATCTTTGGGAAGGAGAAGTGTACAAGGCAAAGGGATGTCAGCAGCAATGGCAGTGTCACCAGCAATAGCCACAGACCAGCTCACAGACTGGCACTGTGAACTGCGATTCATGGATGGGACAGTCCAGTTCCCCCCTGGTTCACAACACATCCTACTGGGAAACCACCAGTCTCAGCTACCCCAGACTCGCAGTGATGGCAAGGACATTTGGAGAACATCAAAAATGAAACTGAGGGGAATCAAGTGGCTCGATATCCACGAGTCTGAAAATCCACGGAACTCACAAATTACAAGTGTATGAAAATAATCTTGAGTTCAAAATCAGTCCTGGTTAATTATGTCTGAGATGATCATGCAGTGCCAGCCAAGCGTTATGCAGGAGGCCTAACACTGGGATTCCTGTTTTGGAGAATCAACCGTTTACCCTACTGACAGACCCATCTTTTACTTTTCAGCCCATACTCCTCGCAGACCTGTGCTGACAAATCTGTTGTTTGGTGTCATCTGTCGATAGTATATATTATGCCATTTTCAAAGGTGCTGAGCTTCTGTAGTGCACCACTCGTAAGGTAATAGGATCATAAAACATAATTGCAAGAAGCACATTTTCAGAAGATTCATCTTTCTCCTGAGGACGTAAGATGTGTCCATGGTTTTATACCCACACATAGATTTAAGGAGACTATCAGATGCTGACAGAGGCCTGATTTAAACAGCAGTGGTGTTTAAATCTAGCGAGGTGGCCATGATCACTCCAGTTCCCCAGGTAAATTGAGGCTTGCAGATCTCATTTTGTCTTTACAGGTCTGGAGGACAGTCTCAAGATGAATGACGATGCTCTCAGCCAAGCACATGCTGACTAAATAGGCGTCTATGTGCACATCAGAACTTGGATGCACTATTTTTTTCTAGTTTGGATATTCCTGTATACAGATACATAGCATATATTGTGCAATAACAACAGACTGTTTAGAATGAAATCTGCTTTTCTGAGCTGACTAGTTCCAAACACTGCAGTAAAATACATCAAGCAAATTTGGATTCTAGAGATCAGCTAGTCTTAAGGGGCATCACATTTAAATTTAAGGTGGGGAGGGGATTGCATAGTTCAATCAGGTATTAAGTTCAGCTAAATTTAAAACATTGCCAGCATGGCAGAGTGTACTTAGATAAAACAGACTTACAATTTTAGAACTTGTTCAGTTTAAGCCCTTGCTGACTAAAATTTAGTAAATCCTTGAGAATGGTAGTTTAAACTCCTAGTGTGAATTAAATCCACAGACTTAATGTTTAACTGGATCCAGTTCAAAGCTGGTCTGAGAGAATGAGAAATAGGTAGCTGTTTGTTTTCCATTCGAGTGCTGGGCATTGCAACAGTAGATTAATTACCCTTAATTAACTATCCCCTTTGTAGAAACTTGGAGCAAACTATCTAATGAGACCAGAAGGAGAGCGGAAGCTACTTGCTTCACTTAATGCACAGGTATCATCTGTACAATTATCTGCCCCCAGCGCAGATGGGGTGCACTCACAGCAACCGAGCTTCTGGCCCTGGTAAATGTGACAAATGGAAGGAACTTGGGGAGACAGAAGAGCGCTACCAATACTCACAGAGACATCATGGTGCAATCTCAGCTGCGTGCTAACAGTATCTGTACTACTAAATAGTGCTACGGCAGGGCAGCATCCATTTGAAGAGGAGCAGACACCTCCAGCAAATGCGTGCCCTGGACCATAGGATGCCCACGTATTCTTCTGCACCAAGGTTATCTGTCAGAGGACAGGGAATCTAGCTTGCATTATGAAGAACTTACATTACAGAAAGATTCAGTTGTCAAGCACATCGATAATCCGTCTTCTGATGCCACAGAAAACTGGCCAGTGACTTGTATGTCACGTGTAACAGTGTTGGATCTCTGAAGGCTTCTAGACAGTTTCTTATACAACATCACAGAGGATATGGTAGCTGTGGACCATGGCAGTATCAATGTCAAAGGCAGAAAGTGTAATCTTTTAGGCTGGGGACTAAAGCCTACTCTGAAATACTTCCAGTACCGTGCTCGGAGCCAGAGAAAAAGTACACTTAAAAGCATGGTTGAGAAAACAGCAAAGGCAGAAAGGTTAATTTTTCGAACTCTTTGGAATAACTGAAATTTATATAAGAAGGAAAGCAAAACCAAACTAGAATCAAGTCATTGATTCATCTAAAAAGTTCCAGAGAACTTTTAAAATAAAACTCAAGGAAAATCAACGCTTGTAAAAAGCACATACTCTTTCCAGTCCTCTGTAATGTTCTACCTTTCTCTCTTTCTATCCAGACAAATGGCATTCCTCTTCACCGAGTCCACGGCTCTGGGAAGGCACCTGAGCCTCTCACTGCATGGGGTACCTGACTGCCATGCTCTTCGAAGGGATGCTCTCTCCCCTCTGTCCCTCAGAGGAGTCCCAAATTCTCATTAGGATAGGACTATGTGCACGACAACCCCTGGAGGCAGAGCTGCCTCCCCTCCACGATGGCATGCCAAGGTGATTCAAACACCCAGACTACCTGGAATTTCCCAGTCCTTCCACAGGCAGCAGGTACCCCTGTCCATGATGTGACGCCCAGCTCCAGAACTGGGAGCAAACTGCTAAGTGCCTGGTTTCAAAGTGTTCTGAGACGGCCTGGGAGCTGGAGCATCCAAAGCTTTGGAACGTTCTTGATAAACACAAGGCCTGAAAGCACAGAGCTCTCAGGGAATAACCGGGAGGGTCTGTTCTTTGCTCATGGCCATTCTAAGGAAATGAAAAACAAGGATTCCTTCTTAGTAAGGAGTTGTAAGGAATAAATGTTCGGCCTTTGATGACAACTCTCTCCTCATTGGACTAAATACCCTGGGGAAAGACTTCTGCTCCTGAATTTCCATTCACTTCAGACATTCCCTGCGATGTGCCCATAGGAGCAAAAGAGTTGAAAGAATTTACACGAATGGTGTTTGACTTCAAAGAGGGAACTACCTAAAAAAGAGAAAGCTAGGGAAGGGGCATGTCGGTGTAAGAGGCAAAAGGGTAAAAGGTTTTGTGTGGTGTGGAAATCCTTTCAAGATGTCACATTAGAGGCTCTTAAAGCCAGTAAAAACTATAAAAAACTTTAAAAGAAACAAAATCACAAGTTGGTTATAGTAAACAACAGGGTGGAGAAAGATTTTAAAAGTTAAGAACAAAAAAAGAAGTTTCATCCAAGCGAGGAAAAGAGAAGCTCATAAAAACTGGCAAGTTTGAAGAAAACCATAAGGAAGCCCAAAATATTTTTAGGAGCAATTTGCTGAAGGCATAAAAATGTTTCATAAAAAACTCTTTTTAAACACCTCAGAAGCAGGAAGCCTGCCAGCTAGTTAGTCAGGCAGATATATGATCAAGATGTAAAAGGAGTGCTCATGGAAGATAAGGCCGAAAATGTTTAATGAATTTTTACACTACTCTTCATGGTGGAGGATCTGAGGGAAGCTCAAGCACCAGAGTGCTTTATATGGGCGAAGAATATGATGATCTGTCTCAAACTGAAATGTTAGGAAAAAAGATTTCAGAACAAATTATAAAATAAGTTGTAACAAATTAGGTTCCAGGACTAAATAATGTTCACTTGGGACTCCTAAAGAAAATAATGTATGGAACTACTGAAGAGTCAACTCCATTTCACAACTTAAAGCCAACGCTGGTCTCAGTGCCAGAGATGGTAAGTGTGATGCAAATTTTTTTAAATAGTTGTCAACATGAACCTAGGAAATCTGTTTTCCATCATGGGCAAATTGTTAGAAACTATATGAAAGAAAAGAATCTACAGATTCAGAAATAAACGTGATATGTTGGAGAAGAGCCAGTATGACTTTTGTGGTGGGAAGTCATGCTTCATAAATCTACTGCATTTCTTTGAAGAGTCAATTAATATGTAAACAAGAATACTGCAGTGCAGTAGGAGTATGTGGCTTGCTTTAAAAGTTTTGTCAAACTCTCTCTGGAAGGGCTTTAAAAGCACTAAGCTTGCCTGGAGGAAGGTGGAGGTCCTGCTATGAATTCCAAATTTTCACAATGGAGGCATTTAGCCCTGAGGCTCACAGGGATCTGTGCAGGCATTTGTGGCGCTCAACAGATTTGCAAATGGTCTGGAAGGATCATCCTAGTGATGTGCCAAGGTTTGCACACCATGATAATGAGGAATTATTCAGGATAGGAAAAATGAAGATGGTAGCGAAGAGTTGCAAAGGGATCTCATTTACAAAGTGGCTTGCATGCAAAGTGGTAATAAAATGTAAAGGGAAGCTCAATGTCAGTAAATTAAAAGGTAGACTCTTATTTAAACATGTGCTCTAAACTAGCTATTTCCACTCAGGAAAGGGGTGTGTGGAAAGTTGAGCTTAGCAGTCAGTGGAAATTATACAGACGAATAGATCTTAAGCATTTTTTTTTTTTTTTTTTTTTTAAATAAAGAGCAAAGAAGTCAGAAAACCTGACTACATCATTCACAAAAGGTTACTACGTCCCCATGGCTGGCTGTGCACAGCTCTGCCCCCTCTGTCTGCAAATGGCTTTAACAGAAGTAGGAAAGCTGCAGAGGAAGATTAAATCACCACTGTATTACAGCTTCCACAAAGAGAAAGCCTCTTCAAACCACCTCCTCTGCTGGTAAAACCAATGGCAAAGGAATGAAACGATCTGGAGAAGGTAAACAGGCAGTGATTTTGCACTCCTCCGCTCAATACAAGAATAAATGCTCCCCCACTGACCTGAGAAAGGCAGCATTTTTAAAGGCAAGTGAAAGTCAAGATGTGAGTCAATTCTGGAGCTCGTGACCAAAGAACATGAAGGTTACACATCGTAAAAGACGGAAAAAGAGACAACTTTATGGAAGATAGAGCCATCAGGTGCTATTAAATAGTGACAATAGCCCACCTGCACCCTTCTACATCAGTCGGTGTTTAAATTGCTGGTTACGTGAAGCTGGGAAACTTTGTTCTTACACACTTTCCTTCAGTCAGAAGGAAAGAGGCAGATTTATTTACTGTCAGAGGCAGATTTTCAGGGAAAACAGGTCTTCTATCTGTCCAGTCATCCGTATATTATAGTAGCACAGGTGCACAAAACATGATGAGAAGAAACCACTCGAATCAATGAGTCCAGATCTCGGAAGGACCAGCCTCCAACAGCGGCTGCCTGGCTCAGAAAGTATCTGTTGAACCACCAGTCTCCAAGAGCCGTAAAAAGCTTCCTCATGCTTAAAACCTAAGTAAAAGGCAATGCATGAGGAGGACCTTCTTTCCTGTGAGGGTTGCAGAGCCCTGGAAGAGGCTGCTCAGAGAGATGGTGGAGTCTCCTTCTTGGACACATTCAAACCCTGCCTGAACACATTCTTGTGGGACCTGCTCTGGGTGACCCTGCTCTGGCAGGGGGTTGGACTGGATGATCTCCAGAGGTCCCTTCCAACCCCATATCATTCTGTGATTCTGCAAAAAGACACAACTGCAGTGGATTACCAGAAGAGAGCAGGAGAGATGAAGGGCACCACCCTCTCCTACATCCCTCCCACAGTAAAGCAGAATTGCACAAAGCAGACGACGCCTACCCAACAGAGGGGGGCAAAAAAACCCCAGAGATACCTGCTGAACTGCTGTGGCTGAAGAAAATCCCCTTTGAATGCAAATGCATCAACCTCTTTGTTGCTGTATTCCTAAAAATACAGATGCTGAAGAGCCACCATTAAAAAGTCTGGTGCCACTTTTTCCTTTCTCTGTGGCAATTTTTGTTTAGGTGCATCTGGGGGACTGAGGGTCTCTGAAGGCAAGAGAGATGCCAATTTTTGTACAAGGAAATGGAAGTGCTGTTATTCAACTCTGGCGTATGATCACTAAATCTTAAAGCTTGTCTCATAGTGGAGGAGCAGTGAAGCAGGAAATTGCTAATGCAAAGTGTATAAGAGAAGATCCACTACAGCAAGATTCAGGCCTCATCCCAAAAGTCACTGTTGCAAAGTAACAAAAAAAAAAAAGAAGAAATATGTGAGCACAGGAGAGTGCTGTGAAAATAAAACAGCTTTCCAAAAAAGGAAAAAAGAAAAGGCAAAACCAACCTAACCGTTTTACTACTGCATTCAAAGTTTAATTGTGTGTTATAATTTTGGGTGCAGTGATTAGTCTTCAGCAATGCACACAGCTGACACGTGGCTCAGCTCCCCAGAACCAGAACCGTTATCAGTCCATTTACAGAGAGCTGGGAAAGTAATATAATTTATTTTAAAATTAGTGATAATGTATCTGAGGACACAGGCTGATAGTAGCATTTTGGTTTTGAAGATTTCGGGCCAAAAGTTGCTCGCTGTCCCTGTGGGGTCTGTTGTGACCCCACGGCCAATGCTGGTGGGCTGTTCTGGGATGTTTCTGCAGAACATGTAATTCTTTAATACTACTATGTGGGAAGAGATATGTTGTTTAGATCCCTATTTAATCTAGGGCCTTTAAGCACTTTAAGAAAGCCAAACTCTACTTTATTCATCATAGAGCTATGAGCAGCTCCAGCCCCAAGGTTAAACTGTGGTTTGGACTTGTTGAAAGCAACTAACCTGGTGTATCTTTATGCCAACAGATGCTGCTACGGATGCAGTCTCCAAAGGTTTTGCTGAGCTTGTCACGCAGAGCGAAACGCTTCATATTCTTCATATCCCACTGTGCACCTTGGGCACGAACCAGGAGCAACTGGGGAGATTTAGATTAGATATTAGGAATAAATTCTTTACCCTGAGGGTGGTGAGACACCGGTGAGGGGTCTGGAGAACAAGTCATACGAGGAGAGGCTGAGGGAACTGGGCATGTTTAGTTTGGAGAAGAGGAGGCTGAGGGGAGACCTCATTGCCCTCTACAACTCCCTGAAAGGAGGTTGTAGAGAGGTGGGTGTTGGCCTCTTCTCCCAAGGGAATAATGACAGGACCAGAGGAAATGGTCTGAAGTTGGGGCAGGGGAGGTTTAGATTAGATATTAGGAAGAATGACTTTACTGAGAGAGTGGTCAGGCACTGGAACAGCCTGCCCAGGGAGGTGGTGGAGTCACCATCCCTGGAGGTATCTAAGAAACGTGTAGACATGGCACTTCAGGGCATGCTCTAGTGCCCAAGATTGTTGGGTTGTGTCTGTTTGTGTGTGGGGTGGGGTGTGGTTGTGGGTGTTTGTTTTGGTTTGGTTTTGGTGTTTGGTGTTCTGGGATTTTTTGGGTGTTTTTTTTTTTGTTTGGTTTTTTTTTTTTTTTTTTTTTTTTTTGTTGTTGTTGGTTGGACTCGATGATCTCAAAGGTCCCATCCAACCAAAAATATTCTGTGATTCTGTGATTCTGTCCAGGTTGCCCAGAGAAACCGAGGCTGCCCCATCCCTGGAGGGATTCAAGGCCAGGTTGGACGGGGCTTTGAGCAACCTGGTCTGGTGGGAGGTGTTCCTGCCCAGGGCAGGGGTTGGAACTTGATGCTCTTTAAGGTCCCTTTGAACCCAAACCATTCTATGATTCTATGAACTACTCTCAGAGGGACTGTTCAGTTGATCCCTTGCTCTTAAATAGTGTTATCAGTAAGGAGAGCCAAATATACAAAATGGATCTAGCTTGCGCGGTATTTTCATAGCTATCATTTCTAATAGGGATTCATCACACTTCAGTGTAACCATCAAAAATTTGGCCTGTAGACTCAGCGAGCTCTCTAGGCTTCACAGTCAAAGGACCAGAGGGCAATTCATCTCCCCTAACTCAGACGTGAAGCTTTAGAGCACTTTGACATTCGATTTAACCTCTTGGCACCAATTAGGCACCTACTTCAGTCAGAGCACACTGCATTTTGAAGATGCCATCTTTCTCCATTGGCTGAAGAAGGGGGGGACAACATAGATTAGATCCTATTTTTCAGACAACTAAAGTTAGAGAGAATGAAACCCATTTCTTGTGTCCTTTAATTTGCTGGAATCATTAGTTGTGGATTTTAAATGCTGATATCTACATGACCCCTTGCCTGACTTTGCTTTCAGATACATCATCCAGACACTAAAATCCTAACCTTAAAGTCCCAATTACTTAATGGTCAAAATCAAAAGCTGTTTAATAAAAAACAAATGGCCTGAGATACCAATCTGAAATCACCTTGAAGGTCAAACTTCAAAGCCTGTTGCATTTTCTCCATTACAAATGTTCAGCAGTCACCAGCCAAGGGATAATGTGAAGCTCTTGTTGAGATACAGGCATCTACATAATATCACCACACCTATATATGGAATGAACCAGGAACATGGACTGTCGGAGAGAAGCAGTTGTTTTCAAACACGGCCAAGGTGCTTTCAGCAGTGGAATTGTTCACACGCTGCTTGATGTAAATCCACAGCCTTTTTTATAAGCTCCCTGGGACCGCGATCTATTCCACTAAGAAGCGCATCTCAGCCACCCATTTAAAAACAAATGAATACTGTAATGCACAAAGACTTCAGGGATACCTTTACCATTCTAATTCTAGGCAAAACAATTTCCCATTTAGTGTTTAACACAAAGGTTTAAGTGGATGCGGACTGTAGCCATACACCTACTCTAAGTGCCACCTTTGATGGTGCAGCAAACCAGTACCTGGAAGTCCCCAACTTCTGGATTTCCCTCTTGGGGCCTTCATCACTGTCTTAAACTGAGATGCCCTGGTAGGCACCAAAATAAATGGACGCCAAGACAAACAGTCTGGATACGGCAAAAATTAGTGTGGTGGAGCAGCAACTCAAATTTATGTAGCATTGGGCCTCCTCTAGAAGAGGAATAATAGATCAATAGATTAATAGATGAATATCTACTGTGTAGCTCTGCTGGCAATGCGCTCTCCTAGTTTTACTGCTGCCAATAAGCAAACTTATAAATAAAAGACCTGTGCACCATTTGGCTGAGTTATATGCTGCCCGCTTCACTCATCCATTGTCCTAATTAGCAAAAGCCTGAAGAAAAATGACTCCATTTGTATCTATTTCTTATCCAAAATTCCCACTGGATAGCCAGCTGTCAGAACATCCCTGTGTTTGAAAGCATTCAAGCATTTCCGAACCAGGATTTGAGTTTTCTCCTGTGTTAATTACAGGAACAACATGCTGAGCTGCTCTTCAATCAGAAATCTCCTTCTTGCCCCGCCAGAACGTGTGACATACAGCTTACGGCTGAAAGGAAAAGTAAGAAGTCACAGCTGTATTTAGCACTTACATAAAACTGAACTCTTACGTTTGAGAGACCATCGCAAAAGAATTTGAAAGAATCTCAGTGGAGCAAACACTGTAAGGATAATCTGCAGTGGAAGCACGATGCTGGCTGAGCTTCTCTTGTCCTAACTTTGTGCTTTCTTCCACTGGGAGGAGAAGTGCCAAAATTCTGAATTTCCCAGTGATCCCACTGCAGGTACCAGTGTGTAAGGGTGAAAGAAAAAGGAAAAAGAGATACAAGACCAGTTCCACATAAAGAGGTAACAACGCAGCGATGAGATCTGATGTGACACTGTCCTTGCAAGGGAAGAGACTGGAAATGGATGAGGCAAGTGAGATGAAAGCAAGAAACGGCTTATGATTGTAAACATGCTCATTGTAAAGGGAAGTGAAGAGGTCGCTGGACTGGAATCAGGGACTGACAAAGATGAAAGGGAATGTTGTGTGATGAAAGGATTCTTATCAGGTACAGCAACAGGTTCCTGAGAACGGAAATACTGTATGACTGTGCATCAGCTGGTGCTACACAAGCTGCTAGTGAAAGACTGTATGAAAGTGACATTACTCAAGGAGAAACAGGGGGGAAAAGAGTGAATGAAAAGACCAGCGCATGTATGGAATTGCTGCCAAACTGCTTAAAGAGCGAGTGAGCGGTAGGAAAGTGTCTGCCACTGTATGGCCATATAAAAATGTTACCTGTTCATCAGAGCATGCTGCAGAAGCAGCCATGAAGAAAGAGCTGCAAGAAATGAAAGGGTAAGAGTTTGTTCAGTGTTCCCAAGAAAACAAGTTATTCAACCCACCATGACTGGGAGTCCAGGCTGTGAGAAGGTCTTTGTGGCTTAGGAAAAGAGATGGCTGAGTGTACAGCATGTCTTTAATGATCACAGAATCACAGAATGGTCGGGGTTGGAAGGGACCTCTGGAGATCATCTACTCCAAACACCCTGCCAGAGCAGGTCCACCCAGAGCAGGTCCTGCAGGAACGTGTCCAGGTGGGGTTTGAATGTCTCCAGAGAAGGAGACTCCACCACCTCTCTGGGCAGCCCCTTCCAGGGCTCTGCCACCCTCAAAGTAAGGAAGTTCCTCCTCGTGTTTAGGTGGAACTTCTTATATTTAAGTTTGTGCCCATTTCCTCTTGTCCTGTCACTGGGCACCACTGAAGAAAGACTGGCCCCATCCTCCTGACACCCACCCTTTAATTATTTATAAGCATTGATGAGATCCCCCCTCAGTCTTCTCTTCTCCAGGGTAAAAAGACCCAAGTGCCTCAGCCTTTCCTCGTAAGAGAGATGTTCTAGTCCTCTCATCATCTTCGAAGCTCTACGATGATGCTGGTAGTGAGGAGAGATGTTGGTTTGGAGCCAGTCATTCTGCAAAACCACGGGAAGAAGGTACACCAGGCTACTGAAGAAAGTCTCAGGGAGCTGGCAGATGACTGCATGGGTTCAGATACAGCCCAAAATCTTGTTAGAGGAGATGCTACCAAGATGTTTGGCTGAATTTCACTTGAATTCTAATCAAAGAGAAGAGCAAAAGTAGTAAGCAGTAAGAAAGTAAGATAGAGTAAAAGAGTAAAAAAGAGTAGTAAATAGGAAGAGAAAAACACTATAAATGCCTTTGGAATAATCAAAGTCGTGCAAATGGCAGCATTGCCTTCTAGATAGCTCAGTGGTAGAAACACGAGGCATTGGTAGGTAAGAACAGCCAAGCAGCTGTGTGAGCGGAGACGTGGGGAAGGAACACAGGAGAGGAACTGCCAGCAAGCATTGACGGTGGGAGAGGATACTCAGACCGTCTAGGAGAGCCTCCAGACTGCCCTCGTCTCTTGCCTCCCTCTACTCATACCTCAGAGCTGCAAAGTCTGGCTGAAACAACCCTTTCTCCTTTTTCATCCCGCAGGAGGGGCTGCCAAAACAGCAGGTGCTTCAGCGTCTGCAGATCCCGACTCTCAGTCATCTAGCTCTTTGTGAGTATATAAGTTTGCCCGCATGCTCCTGCCTGCATAAAACAGGGGAGCCAGGCTCTGAAGACAGTCTTTTGTCTTAGCTAAGCTAAAAGAATGAGGGACGCCAGCTAAAACGATGCCTGAAGGTACAGCGAGATTAGTTCGTAGTGCTGAGCCTCAGCTGGACTCTCTGGAAGCTGCAGCTGCTGGGTAGTGTGGCTTAGAATAATAATAGGAAGAAACCACAGAAATGTCACTAGTATTTGCACCTTACAGGAAATGTATTAATTGTGGCAGAGAGCTACTTCTGTGCTGTACGGAAAGGGTGG
The DNA here is from genome assembly GCF_964106895.1 of Numenius arquata. Lineage (NCBI taxonomy): Eukaryota > Metazoa > Chordata > Aves > Charadriiformes > Scolopacidae > Numenius > Numenius arquata. Next base: position 60,745,729 of record NC_133582.1, read on the forward strand.
TGAGCCCCTCTCTGTCCTTCACAGGACTGAAGCCTCTGTGCTTTTCTTTTCCTTAGCTTCCCACGGTGCTTGCAGCACAGAAATGATCTGAAATACCCCCTGGTTATCTTTGCATAGATGTAAGATGTTGTGTCCTGAACACAGTGAGTGTCCCTCTGCTGAGCCTCTTCCCTTTGGCTCTAGGCTACCCCATCACAGCATCCTTCCACTTTACACCTTCTGGTGATGGTACCTGTTTGGCTGCCTAAGTAAAAACAAATGACCTATAAAACTCCTAAATAAAGTAATATGTGGTCAATATGCCTCAAAAGACCTGTTTCAGAAGGGAGTCCTAGTTAATACTCATATGAAATGACATCTTGGGTTACCCACAGACCTACTTTAACTTTCTAAATTTTCTATTTATCTTAATCAGAAATTTCTTTTGCCTTTGCAGTACTTATTTCTGCATTCTTCATTAAGCATATAATAAAATATGCATTGCTATAAAACTCTTTGTTTGTTAAGTACCATAATGATTTTGGGATGATTGGTTGTGACAAACGCAAGATGCTCTGTGCTACAACTGTCTTGAGAGGGCTGTGAGCATTAGCTGGCATTCCCTGAGTGTATTTCTCATTACATCCCATCATTTTACTGTCTTTCAACAATGATGTCCCTTGTCTTCATTCCAATGTTGCCTTGGGGATAAAGTAATGAGTCCTCAGACCATTTTCCTCTCTCTCTCTCTCTAAAGAGAAGGCAAACAAAGTACCAGACGAAGCAGAAGATAAAGAAGCTCACATAGTAGGAAAGCAGAGAAGGAGATGGGACTATAAATCAAAGAAATTGTGAGAAGATTCGATTCACGCTGGGTCCAGGCATCACTTGACTAATCTGTAAGAGACACCAGCTTGGTCTGTTCTGCAAAACTCCATTGAAATCATTTTAGGTTTCTCATGCAAACTAACTCCTTTCTCACTGTCTCAGCTGCTGGATTTCAAGTATCCCCTCTGAGCATTAGATCACAGACTCAAAACAAGTATTCTATCTATTAGAAAATGGTATGATAGACCTTGGCATTTATGAAATAAAAGGAAAGACAGCTAAGTTAATTTTTTTTTACAGTGCCAGTTGCTGGAGACCTTTCCATGGCTATTATATCACCACTAATTTCCAGTATATAATACTGAAATTGAATTACAGACAACACATGTCATTTTCCACATCTTTAGCTTCCATCTTTCGGCAGTCCTGTGAAAACTGTACATCTTGGGCTCTCCATCATTTTAACCACGGCATCCTCTGTGCTTCAAGGCCACATCTGTGCTCCTTCCTGTGCAGGGATCAGCAGAGCCATTCCCTTTCTTCCTCCTCTCTTAGCACATCTCCATCTGCTTCTCACTTTGTAGGCAAAGTGAAGGCGTTCAGTGGTGACCACTGGAAGGCGAGTTGGCTGCTGCTTCTCCCAGCTCTGCTTGCTTCCCTGGAGCCGGGTCAGATCCAGCCCTCCCCACTTTCTGGTGCCGCAGGACTGGCCCTGGGTCTGGGAAGCTGACAGGGTTGTAGTGGGCTCTGCTGCCACCTCCGTGTTTCTCTGCAGCGCAGAGACCGACATGGTCAACATCTTTGTGCCTGCATCCACGGGGGTCTTTATTTTCATCACCCAATGGGTATTTCAGTTCCCACTTCTTTTGATCAGGAAATAAATAACGCTGGCTCTTCTCTGTGTAACTCAGAAATCAATATCTATTTGAAATCTCCACAGTTATCAGTGCTGTTGTCCTCTCTAAACTGCAGAACGTTTTACAGCTTTATGCCCACACAAAGGGAGCAGACCATGCTGTTTAAAATCATTTTCTCATGCTGGGAACGCACAGAAGCCGCATGTCTGATACAACACACACCTCCTTGCCGTGGTCCCCCGCAGCCCCGCAGACTTCCTAACCTAAGAAGAATGTCCCGGGGAGGTTGGGAAATAGCTGTAACTTGCCGTGGGAGGCATGAAGGCCACACATAAACAGCACAGCAGATTGCTTGGGTTTACCCAGGGAAGTCAGAAATAAAAGCATGATTTACAGAAGAGGTGTGCAGAAAAAGAGGTTGTTCAAGCTCTGAATGTTGCTGTTGTGGCTCCTGACGAATCGTTTACAGAAAAAGACACTTGGTTTCCTTTCAAACTTATCCATAAAGAAAGCATACAAAGCAGAGTGTCCATAAATGAGTCTCATCCTTCTTTTTATGTGTCCAAAACATTGCCTTAACCATTTATTGAAGGACTATACCATTCAAAGCTAAAGAAGCCAAACATACATCCGGTGGAAGAAAAGGATACAAGTATACAAATGAGAATAAAATATCCTGACTCCTCATTTCCCCCTCACAAAAATATATCATAGAATCACAGAATGGTTTGGGTCAGAAGGGACCTTAAAGACCATTGAGTTCCAACCCCTCCTGCCCTGGGCAGGGACACCTCCCACCAGAGCAGGTTGCTCCAAGCCCCCTCCAACCTGGCCTTGAACCCCTCCAGGGATGGGGCAGCCACAGCTTCTCTGGGCAACCTGGGCCAGGCTCTCACCACCCTCACACCAAAGAATTTCTTCCCCACATCTCATCTAAATTTCCCCTCTTCCAGTTTAAAACCCTTCCCCCTTGTCCTAGGGGTCCCCTCCCTGATCAAGAGTCCCTCCCCATCTCTCCTGGAGCCCCTTTAGGGACTGGAAGGGGCTCTAAGGTCTCCCCGGAGCCTTCTCTTCTCCAGGCTGAACCCCCCCAACTCTCTCAGCCTGTCCTCACAGCAGAGGGGCTCCAGCCCTCGGAGCATCCTCATGGCCCTCCTTGAGCAGGGGATTGAGTAGAACCCTGATTTTCTTGAAATCATACACCTCTGTAATAGGGGCAGGATTTCTTTGGCTGTTCCTCCTCCCCTGTCCCATCCCACTCCTCTTCCTCAGGCAGGCTCCTCTCGCAGCCACAGCTATTGCTCTTTTTGGCCACACCAAGTAATTGCTCTGCAGCTGCACAACTCTCAAAAAAGACAAGCGCAGCCCAAATGCAGCAAGTTTTTACTCTTCATCCTCATCTCCCTTCCTTCCTTCCTTCCTTCCAGCTTCTTCCGTTTCAATCAAACACAACCAAATAATGTATTTTTGTCCCCATTGCTGCTGCTTTTACTTTTGCTTACACCTTCAGGCCTCTTTGGGGCTGTAAAGTGTAATTTCTCGTTTCTCTGTCCTCAGCTGGTACCTTGAGTGCAAAAGCCCATTCCCAGATGGGGAGAATAACCCAAACATTCCTAAGACATCTCAACATTTCTAGTCACTACAGATAAACAGGCAGATATGGGTTGTGAGACTCCAGGGAAGAGGAATAAACATTTTTGGTAGATAACCTTTCCTCTGGCGTTTTTCCGCGATTGCACTTTGAAACATCTGCCGCATCCTGCCACCTTGCACTGCGACACTGTCATAACTCATCAGCGATGCCCAGGCGGCATTTGCAGAGCAAAACCCGCTAAGGAATATCTAGATTCCTCGGGAAGGGAAAATGGTAATTTGGTAGCTTGCATTTTCCCCTCTGACACTAATTCTCACGTTGATACTACAGGACAATGACCTGCAGAAGGTTCTGTCTTCCAGATAAGGTATAAAACCAAGACTCTGCCACTCGCAGTCACTAGAGATACTGTGCCACTGTCCTCTCAGGTGTATTATTTTCTCCACTCTGGCAAAATCCCAGCTGTGAACCTTACATTCTGCCTATCTATTTTCTCCTTAAAATTAAATTGGGTAGGATGGTTTTCATTTCCTGTCCCTTTGCTTCTTGTGTTGTGTGGCTACAGGCAGTTAAACAACCACAGTGTTTCACCCTGGAGGTGCCTGTATCTCAGCAAAGGGTGAAATAATCCTTTTATTAAAAGATTTACCCGCCTCACAGGAATGTTGTGAAGTTTAAGCCTTTTTTTTTTTTTTTTTAAGAGGATTGAGATAAAAAGCACCATGGGTACATAGATGACCTGGGTATTTACAAGGAAATGACAAATTTCAAATGCAATTAATAAAGATCATTTTTCTGAGAGAGATATTTCAGCTTCCTTCATCATTTTTTGAGAGCAGGAAGTTGGTTTTGATTAAGCAAAATACGAGCAGTTGAAAGAGAATCCAGACAGGAACGAAAACCCGACCGCAGTGCTTTTCTGTAAAGGAAACAGCTCTCTCTGCCAGGCAGGATCTCTCCAGGACGCAGAAAAACGATTGTGAAGGATGGCTGTCATATTAATGCATTTGCAGGTTTTTTCCTGCAGCCACTTTGAAGACATGTGACTCAGCTGTATTTCTTTCTGTTCAGCAAAACCAGTGCTTGCTTTGAATACCAAAGGCAAAAAAAAAAAAAAAAACAAACCAAAAAGGAAGCACAGAGAGATGTCTGTCAGCAGTCACACAGCCCCTGCAACTCCTGATGAAAACGATGGCAGATGCCCAGTTGTCATTGGTACCCGGTACTTTCATTCCTCTTTTGTTGAGTTTTGCAGATCTGGAGACTTGACATCCAAGAAAAATTAACCCCTTGAGGTGAAACAAGGGAATGTGCTTAAAATTGGGTGTTAACATAGATTTCAACAAACTTAGCAAATGCAGGGCATGGTTAGATGTTGTTCCGTGCAGTCCTGGCAGAGGGAGACATCAGAAACATCTCCAGTTATTACACTGGGAGATCATCTGCCTTGGAAGGGTAATGGCTATTATTAATCCTTATTTCTGGTGGCATCCGACATGACTGAGGAACTTTCCAGTAGTAACAAAGAACAGTCCCTAACCTTAAAGTCCTAAATTAAATACAGAGACAGAAGGAAAGGAAAGTAGTACAATGTAGAGAGTACATCCTACTCCTTAGGATGGTCTGAGCTAGAGGACATAAATCAGCCAGGCAGTCTCTTAAGAAAGGTTAGGGATTACCTTGAGAATCCTCCAGACTATTTTAGTCACAGTGTTTGTAGGAACTGACTGTTTGATTCTTGATGGGTTTTGTCAAGTACCTTCTGTGAAAGTAGGTACACACACTGTAGGGAGAAAATTAAGTGCAGTCTATTCTCATTTATTTTCAGGAGAATTTCCCAACTTGCAGTTTAATGAGACTTTACAGAACAAAATCAAATTCTTCCTGCTTAAATTCTCCTTTTATAGTCTTAACCTTCCCCTCCTTCCCCCCCCAAAAAAGTAAATATACTAACTTTGGGATGGCCTCAAACCCTAATTTACAAATCTTTTATATTAACCAGGTGTTTATTTTGTTTGCATTATCTCATCCCCTTCTCCCCTGGATATTTGAGGATTAGCATATGTTGTGGACAAGATCAAAGAGATCAATTTACAGTTTGTGAGCTTTATAAAGGAATTATTTGATTTTTGCAAACACAACACAGCTGTTGTGCATGCAAATATCTACTTACTTAATGGTATGTAAAGAAAGGATTTCTATGGAGTCTTTTATTTGACAGAATTCACTCCTCCATCTCATACAAAAATCAATTAAGATGAAAATGCAACCGGACTGTGTATGTGTTTGGGGTTTTTTTTTAAATCAATAGAGCCCCATGTCTCCAGATTCTATTGAATTAGGTTTTCAAAGCTCTTTTGTTCTCACCTGTCTAGGAAAAATCATTCACGGCCTCCTGGATCTGAGCTCACAGCGAACTGCCTGAATCCAAAAGGTAAAGCTCCATCCCCAGGGAGGGCGCCAGCTGCCTCATTGATTCAGCAGGGCTCTGGGCTGATGCTGAAGCAGCGCCGGGCATCAGTTCCAGGGAGAGCTGTATAATGAGGTACTGCCACGTTAACCATTAACAGGGAGAAGCAGAACATCTGGTTGGGAAGAAAAGAGGAGTCCGGAGCTGAACTGCCAGCATCAAAGCATGCGTTTGTGGGGCTGCGCACCCCAGGGTTCACTGTCTAGAAGCAACAGACTGAGGGATGAAATAGGATGTAAAAATAAGAGTAAAAACAATTGGGAGAAAACTCCTTCTCCCAATTTATTTTCTAAGAGTTATGTTCTTGCTGACTTAAAATCAGCACTGTTAAAATTTGTATTCTGATGAAAGAAATGATACTCAGAATAAGCCTCACTTTGTATAAATGCACAGTTATTTCCTCAACATTTTATTTTTTTATCTAGCTGTTTGTATTCTTCGCACGGGCCAAGCTGCCTCTATGACGTATTCTCACTAAAACTCTATTTCTACCTTTTCTACCCTGTGCAGGTTGCAGTTCTACAGCAGGAGCGTGCAAACGCCAGGGAGCACCCAGTCTGTGGGCTGGGAGCAAGCTCCTCGTGCGCCTCTCCCACAGCCTGGAGGGATGGGGATGTAAACAGCGAAAAATCTTCATCAGCAGTTGGTGGAGATGGTGGGGAGTATTTTAAAAACAGAGGGAGAGGAAAGGAAGGAAGCCATTCTCAGCAGCCCTCAATAGCAGGTGTGTTCACACCAGGTGCTGGCTCTGTTCTCCACCGACTCCATGAAATCCCTGTCTATAGCAGCGGGACACTGGCAGCTTTTTCAGTGGCATACAAATGTCTGGGAATATTTCAGCTTTATTTTTCATAGAATCATAAAATTGCCTGGGTTGGAAAGGACCTTTCAGATCATCTAGTCCCACCATCAACCCAACACTGACAAAACCCGTCACTATACCATGTCTCTAAGCATTATGTCTGCCCGGCTTTTAAGTATCTCCAGGGGTGGTGACTCCACCACTGCCCTGGGCAGCCCGTTCCAATGCTTAATAACCCCTTCCATGTAAAAATTTTTGCTAATATCCATCCTAAACCTCCCCTGGCACAACTTTTTGTTGGATCGATACTCTTAAAATCTTGGGTTTATATTAAAAAAACGAAAGGAGGGGAGAAATGTCTTCCTATCATTTGCAACGGATAAAACAGTCTCTGGATCAGCTCCCAGGGCACAGCTTTCTCCCAGGTACCTGGCTGAGTGTATGGCATTTTCACAGCTCTCTCATCATCCTTCTGGACATCCTCCTGGCTGGGCAGAGTTGCCTCCTAGGGAGTGACGCTGGGAAATCTGGTCAAGTACCAAGTGAGAGGCATTTCACAGTGAAATCCATCATTCTCTCATACAGACACGGTGAGGGGTGGCTCTCTGTCCAGAGTGTTGCTGGGTTTTTTTGGCAGAGTTAGGATCACCAGCACTGCCCTAGCTCATAACTACTGTAGGATTGACTGTCTGACCAACACAGCTTGTTAGCTGTGCACCAAGACTGTTGTCCTTTTGCCTGTCCATCCCTGAGCCAGGATCTTTGCAAAGCATTATGAGGTTGGTTGCAGTTTTCTTACAGCGCTAAATGTGGAAGAGTTACATCTGCCAGGGACCTTTCAATCAGTATCTCTACCAATTTTCCCGCTGTCCCATCAGGCTGTTCATAGTATGGATTTGATACAACGTGCGTTAACTGATACAGCAAAGAAAAGCGCTGTTGGAACATAGGACTCCCACGACCCCTCTCAACCCCAATCAGGACTCCCTGACTCCCTTATTTCACATTGCAGGGAGTCAGATGCCCAACAGTAAGTTATCAGCTCCTAAAACAGAATACTAATCCTTCATCCTCACCCCCATTTTCTCCTCTTCTATTCACAAACTGCTCCAGGTAGTTTTCTGTTCCGAACTGTCCATTGTTCTTCCTCTACTCCCCCATCTGCCTCCCCAGAGCCATACACCATCTCCTTTCCTAATAATCTTTTCTTATCCTGCTTTTGAACTCCAAAATATTCTGTGCCTTTCTGGATTTTCTAGTCTACCGTTTTCTATTAGTCACTCTGCTTACTGACTCTTTTAAGTCCCCCCCTCTTTATAAACACCAGGAACAGTGTGGGCTTTAGCCTATACGCTCCATTCCCCATTTTAGTGTTATGAGTCTATGGCTGCACGACTGCGGACATGAACTCTGCAAAACATAGAATCATAGAATGGTTTGGGTTGGAAGGAACCTTAAAGATCATCCAGTCCCACCCCCTGCCCTGGGCAGGGACACCTCCCACCAGACCAGGGTGCTCAACGCCCCCTCCAACCTGGCCTTGAACCCCTCCAGGGATGGGGCAGCCACAGCTTCTCTGGGCAACCTGGGCCAGGCTCTCACCACCCTCACAGCAAAGAATTTTCCAATATCTGATCCGAATCTCCCCTCTTTCAGTTTAAAACCCTTCCCCCTCATCCTAGGGCTCCCCTCCCTGATCCAGAGTCCCTCCCCATCTCTCCTGGAGCCCCTTTAGGGACTGGAAGGGGCTCTAAGGTCTCCCCGGAGCCTTCTCTTCTCCAGGCTGAACCCCCCAAACTCTCGCAGCCTGTCATCTTCTCTCGTCATCCCCTGCCTGCTCAGACTGGCAGACCTCTTGGCATAAACTATGTCTCCCCTTCCAGCCAGCGCATGTGAATATTTCATTTTGCATGGACACTGAGGCACAAAGGGAGGGAGGTGTTTCTTCTAAGTTTTAGCGCAACAAGGAGCCGAAAGCTGCTGGTGTGTGTCTCCACAGCCAGGAGCTGCAAAATGCTCCCAAATCCTAAGGTACAGATATCGACAAGAAAATAAATAAATAAATAAAAATCCACTGCATTCTAACAGACCATATAAAAAGGTTCCTTACAGACCCATCTGTATGAATGTAAGTGGCTGGATCCGTTTCTCTATAACAATTCTGATATCAGTCGCCTGAAAAGTTACTGGGGGGGGGGGGGGGCGGGGGGAAGAAACAACATGTCATCAAAATGAACTCCTTGAGTATTTCCATTTTGGTGCAGAGAACATTTGATAAAAAGAGGCACATGTCATCTCTTCCTTAAACATAGTCTTCTGCCTCTTTTGTTCAAACCACTAAAAGCTAGATAGCATATGCAGAGGGAGTAAATTCTTCACGGACGGGCATCTGGATAAGTATATTGAAATTGAGTCTATTTTTAGGTGACTGATGCTAGCTTCCCCATGAAACTGCATATTCCTAGTTTTCAGGCTTTCTGAAGTGGATTCTTGCCATAAATTGATTGTAAGTCATTTTGAGTGCATGGGAGGAAGGGCCTGCTCCAAAGTCTATTGAAAATACATTAGGGTTTTTCTATTGATTTGAAAAGCTGAAGATCAAGCCAGCAAGGATTCATTCTGTCCATGTAAAATAAGGGCAATTTGCATTAGAAATGCAACATAAATGTATTTCTTATGCAAAATTCAGCTGAACAACACACTTCACTGCCTATCTAGCAAATTCCACAGCTGGAAATATTGTTCTGTCTTTTATATCCTTATTCTTCTTATCCAAGTAGTTAACCAGATATTTGGGGTTTTCTCAATTGTTTCGTTAGGGGGATAAATTGATGAGAGAGTCCGTGATTGCTCTGGTACAACCCATTTTCTTTACCAGGAACAAGCATAAATCCCTGATACAGCAGGAACCAGCAACAGAATGTCATTATTTTTTTTTTTCTTTCAGCATCCTAAATCTGTCTTTTTAACAACCATTCTGCCCCAAAAGCTGCTTTTTTTTCCCCTTTGGCTTTCCTTCAGTCATGCCACACATATTTCTCTGTCTCCTGCTTTTCTGGTCCTTTTTGCTTATTTTTCTCATGGGTGCCGATTCTCCACTTTGCTCATTAGATCCTTAGGCTCTGAGGCTGCTTTCCAGATATTTGGGGCTGCTGGGATCCACTGTTGGTTTTCATAGTAGCAAACCCATTGTGTCAGTTGCTGCTTAATACCTACTATCACTTAACATTCTCATTTACCATAAGAAACAATGATTGTCACACCCAGCAATTTCAGTGAGGTCTGTGATTGGTTCCAAATCAAAAAGTTCAGGTCTACGATCGAGTAACAAGACGTAAGTCGTTCCCTTGCACTAGATGATCCACCATAAGTGTCCAAATATCCTTTCTCTTTGGCCATGTCACAGGAAATGCATTTAGCCAAGTCCCCAAAGAGTGTCATACAAATCAAAATAAATTTCATCTTGACCCATTTGATGTTCTCAGGACACTGAGGCTCAGCCTTCTGGTCCCCAAAGGGGCTACAGAAGAGCTGGAGAGAGACTCTTTATCAGGGAGGGGAGCCATAGGACAAGGGGGAACAGTTTTAAACAGAAAGCAGGGAGATTTAGATGAAATATTAGGAAGAAATTCTTTGCTGTGAGGGTGGTGAGAGCCTGGCCCAGGTTGCCCAGAGAAGATGTGGCTGCCCTATCCCTGAAGGTGTTCAAGACCAGGCTGGATGAGGCTGTGAGCAACCTGCTCTAGTGGAGGTGTCCCTGCCCAGGGCAGGGGGTTGGAACTTGATGATCTTTAAGGTCCCTTCCAACTCAAACCATTCCATGATTCTATGACATAGATTGATTGGTTCACACCAGGTCAAATGAGAAGAGTATATGGCTTTAAACCTCTTCAGGACAAATTTGAGCTACCAGTCAAGCCATTCCTCATTTGGTGAACTTCTATTACCTTCAAAGGTCACACATTGTGAAGTAACTGGTATATATTAAATTATTACCTTTTGGGAACAGTGTAACTTGTCTAAGCCACATACTGTTAGGACAAGGGAATTCTGTTACATTATTTTTTCTCTCAATCTCAAGTATTTTTATTTCTTAAAGTTTTGAAAAACATGCAAAATCAAGATGTATTAATAGAATTTATTTTAGCAAATAGGTGTGGTATTTGATCTTGAAGGGAGCCGATAATAGACATTCCTGGGGTTTATTCTAGGGTCAATCACCAATTTACAGAGAGTTTTGAAAATTCTCATATTCTAATTTTTGGTCTTGTGCAATGGCCTGGAGAATATTTTTCAGTAGACATATGAATTCTCATTAATTTATGGACTCTGTTTATATGATGTTATTTTCAACGTGGAATAAATTTATGCAAAAAGAGACCCTGCCTGAGAGACAGAAATGAGTCCTCAGGGCTTCTCCCCAGCAAAATAATGGAAGTCACTGCCTGAGCCATTAACTCTTAATAATTTCAAGCAGCAGTTTACAGAAGGGATGAAGAATGAAAATGACACAGAAGAAGGACAGGAGGAGGAGATATTTAAAACTGGATTTTACAAGCAACACTAATAAAAGTAGCAAAAAAACCACCCCTAAAGCAAGAAAGAGAGTTTGGCAGAGAAAGACCCAGAAGTCCTGAGAAACCTTAACCACGATATTAATGACCTTTTAAAAAAATCCTGAAGGGTGGAATTAGTGTCAGTTGTTCATAATATATATTTTTTTTTAGATCTACAAATCTTCTTTGTTTTCTATTTCTTTCATTATTGGTATGCTTAAGCTCTTTCGCAAAGGCTGAATGTGTTTAGCTTCAGCTGTCACAGAGCTCTGCAGAGCTAAATGGCCTGTCAGAGCAACCTCAGGAGAGCTCTTCTTCTGGGCCCTGACGAAACTCAAACCATTTCAGCAGAATGTACGTGAGCACAGCAACATTCAAATCTTTCTGGAATTGTATTAGTATAAAAAGTAAGGCTTCTGAATGTAAGTTTTGTATGCCCCCTCCTCCTTACTGCTCAATAAAAAAAGCCTATTTACACCAACAGTAATAAATTGTGACATTGTGCTCATAGGAAAAAATACTGAAATTAATGACACGAAAACCACAGCGTGTCCAGCTTTCGCCATGAATTTTACTTTCCCACTTATTTTGTGTCTTTGCTATGCTTTATCAAGGCAAAAAATTACAAACACCTACAAATTCTGTTTACCCAGGTCTTTTACTCCCTGATGGAAAGCTTTCACCTCTCAAACACTATATAAAAGACGGGGGCCATTGCTCTGCCCGTCCTTTATCCGTACCTTCAGAGAAGAAAAGGATTTGTCTGTTGTAATGAGTTGACGTGGAGCCATAAACAAAAGGAATCTTTGTCTGAGGGGCTTAAATTTCCCCATACGTTAGGCACCTAACTCAAATTTGTCAACTCCACTCCCAGAGCCGGTCTGGTTCCAAATCCAAGCCTGACCATACGTTAAATGCTGGGTATAAAAGGTTTGATCAAGGTCATGTCGAAGTCTGGGATGGAGCAAGGGATTGAAATTCTTTCCCTCCAATGGCTTGTTCCCTTCTAGTGCATCTGGAATGGCCCCAAGGACTGAAGCACTAGCTCTTCATATAATGAATAACCCTTCCACGAAAAATTGCTCCAAGCACACTCGGCAATGGGAGCAAGGATACGTGGGAGGACTAAGCCAGCTGATAACACTTGGTAAACTATTAACCAGCCCACACATGGGCTTGAAAGGTTTGTATGTGTATAGATTAATCTTTCCTGTAAACATACAGAGGACAATTATGGACATGGTGGCTTAAACTGCCAGTGTTAATAGATTGCTGACCCAACACAATTACTACTGCACAGCTCCCACGGATACCTGTCCTTACTGCTGAGAAGGACATCCTAGTTGGATCCTGCAGAAACTGGATGGGAAAGACAGAAATCTGTCGTGCAGGGGGAAGCGAAACCAAAAAGAACCCCAAAATAAGGGAGTGTTTCTGTATATACATAAGTATATAATTGGTGTCTGGTTTGCACTGAGAAATATAAAAAATATCACAGAAAAGCTCTTCGTGACATCTAATACAGAAAATCATCTTGAAGAGAATGGGGCTTGTCCTCACTGGAACCCAGTAACTCCAGCACAGAGAGTGCACGGAGGCTGCAGTTTGTTGGCGATGCCTGAAATAGGAGCTTCGTGGTCTTGTGCAGTGGCCCCAGGTTAAAAAGCAGATTTGTCCTCTGCAGACCATCTCTATTCCATCCACTTAAAGCCCAAATACTCAGGCTGAAAAAGCAGAGCAACCCTCGTTGAGGGTGTGTAAATATTGAGTATTGAAAACTCTGGATATACATGAGCATTCATGTTTCTGCATTTGCTAGTGGCCGTGAAAAAGGTCTCTCTTCCACCCCAAAAGTACATATGTATCAACTCTGAGAAATGTCATTCCTCTTTACCTCAAAGCATCCGGCTTCCTTTTGCAATTAAAGGTGCTAGAGAAGGCAAGATACGACAATCTGAGCAATAAAATTAGAAATCCTAATCTCTCCACGCTGGGCACAGAAAGAAGTTCATTGAAGCATTAGTTTACTGCAGTGTGTTATCGAATTGTGATAATGCAGATAAAAAGGGAATGGAAATGGCAAAGTTATTAAACTAATTGTATCTGCAAGGATATTAATTTAATTTATCTCACTTGATTATTATTGCCATCAAGCTCAAATGCAAATCCTGAAGTGTGAGTTAAATAGATGACTGAATTGGGGGGCAGGGGGAGGAATAAAGGATTAACAATTATAAATGCCACTTCCTTACATGAATTGGGAAAAGAAAATCTTTCTTCTGAGTGATTCTTTGATATCCTTCTTGTTTTCTAGTCTTGTTAGGAAGTTTTAAAGCTCTCACTTTAAAGGAACCCATGAAGAGGACCAGTGTGTACAATTTTGCTTTACTGGACATGAATATGTTTGCCTGATATTAAAACTTAATTCTCTGCTGGTTCAGTAGGTGCTCAGAAGCATATGGAAATCAAAAGACCTAGTGACCTCAAAGAGAAATGGGAATGGTTCCTCTCCTGCCTACAAACAAACAATATGCTCTAATTAGTTTTAAAATTTGCAGTAGGATATTGTGGTGCTAGCACACCCCAAAAAGAATGAAAATGTGAAATATGTGGTTTCTGTTTTGTGTTTCCATTTCAGTGTATGTGATTCTTCCTTTACACATCACCTTTCTTTAAAGAAAGAATACAGGTTGTGTTAGTTTTCTTATAATGTATACATTTAAAAGCCTATATCCAGGGGTTAGCACAATAAAAGTGTATTCTGATAGATTAAAAGCTAAATTTGGTCTTCTTTTAAAAAAAATGGCAAAATTCCAGGGTGCCACTGTAGGTATGAATACTGGAATCAGAGATCGTTATCCTCATCCTGACTGAGAACATATGTATAATATATACTACAGTTTCAAATCACTTGCTGAGGGTAATTTAACGTTAGAAAGACCATGTTATTAGAATAACTGTGGTGCTTCTGGTACCCGAGTAGGCTTGTTCGGAGCACTGTGCTCCAGACACATCACCAGAAACTCACAGCGGAGCCTTCACTCATCTCCTTAATTTCCCAATACTTTATAGTTTTCTTGGTGACAGAGTGGAAGAAAGGTTGGAATTCAGAACTGGGGCATAAAATATGAGGTATAATTAACCTTTATAGAGTATAATTGAATTCTTCAATGAAAACGACTAAGCAAAAAACCCACACAGCAAGAAAAAAACCTCAAACTTCATTCTGTGAACTAACTCTCTTTGCCCAGTTCTACCTTTGCCTCTTTTTATTCCTTGTGCCTATCACTTCTCATCCCTGGAAAAATCTTTATTTCCAGAAATTAGAATAGGCACAGTCCACATATATATTTCTTCATACTGGACTGAAATAACTTCAAATAATCTTGTTTTTATTAGGAGTCTCTAAATGGAAGACACCTGCCATCATCACCCCAACACCTTCCAAAAGAAACTGTAGTCATCCTTAGAACCCAATTAAAAAACAGGAAAAAAGCAATGTGTAGATGATTTCCTATGGATTTGGGTCCTACGATTGGGTTCCCTGGTATCTTTTTGGGTACCAGGACTGTGCTCACACTGCAGCCCTTCCTCGAGCCAAGAGGAAGACATTTCTTTCTGTCTCCACCCAGCTACATGTTTCATAAAGTGTTTAGAAATTCATCTTTGAGATTACTGTTTTTCCCTCAGATTGGTTGGAACAGGCCAAGAAGTTCAGCGGTTATAAGGAGATGAGAGAAGGGAACAGTAAAACACACATGTATCCACACACATATTAATCCATAATGATTTCATTAGCCTCCTTTCTTCAGGAAACTGAACTGAACTCGTTTGAAATAACTTCAAATAGTGTAAGAAAAAGAAGAAGAAACATTGAGAATTGTAGGGAGGTTGATCCACTTCCGCTAAAAATCAGACTATAGTGTATTAGACCAAGTCTTAAGACCTCAGTCTCGCAAAACATTTAACATTCATTCTTGAGGTAATTTGTTTAAGATGGACTGCAGGCTTAAAAGACTTGTTAAATTGCAGTCATACTTTGCACTGAAAGTTAGGATTCAGATCTTATGAATTTAAAATAATAGCTGAGCCAAGGGTAGCCAAGGTTTATTGTTATAGCTGTGTGCAGCATGGCAATCACACCCAGGCAAATGTCTGCAGCTGAACACACAACGCCCCTTCTGAAACACTTCCTTCACTAAGCTCAGCTCTTGAACTAAGTGGATTGTTGTCTACCATGCAACATACACAGAAAAAAACCAAAGAATAGAAAGCAAAATATCATTTTGGCGGCCATATCCCTAAGTTAATAATCATTGTAGGAGCACATGTTGAGTTTTAGTATTAAAACGAAGGGGTTTATATTACAGATTATAGGGATGCTCATGTGAACAAAGTGGCAGATATAGACAATCAAAGTGTCTATTGAGGCATGGAGCTGCAATACAAAAGCAATCAGTGCAGAAAGCAAGGCAGTGACAATAGAATTTTAAATCCATTTGATAGGCAAACTATATCTGTTGAAACTTCTCAGGGTGAATGAGTATAAAACCCATTATCAGTATTGCAGTATGTCCCGTGACGCCACTTTATTTATTCAGATGAAGGCTGGAGAATGTGAGTAAATACAGCATCCCCGCACTCTAAAAATTCTTTGCAGATAAATCCTTTGCCTATATTTGCTCTTTGTGCACTTTCCATGAGTCTCTCATGCAATCTCCCTGCCCACTGTAGGAAAACATGTTATAGAAAGCTCAGGGCATATGCCTGTGAAGAGTATTTACCATTTAGAACAGTCAGTGATCACGTTAATGATACTGGAAAGTACTGAATCCTTATTCTCGGCTTCTATCATTTAATGTTCTTGGTTGAGTATCATCTCAGATGTCTGTGAAGCCTCACAGACTTCTCGGTCATGCCTTTAAACGGTGAGAGCTATTTGGCTGGCAGAGTCCGTTCAGTCACACTGGGTGGCAACGCACTTTGCATCTTGACACAACTGTTTGGTTTTTACTAAGTCCTTTTCACATGCCAAGTTTCCCCCAGGGACTATGGATCCCAAGCTGCCCATTTCTAACCACATCCCCAGCCAGCACCTTGAATCCTAACGTAGAGGGATCTGTTCTTTTCTCATTTGAATACAATGAAGTCTCATAAACTATCATTCCTGAAATATTTCAAATGCACATGACCAATCACATTCGTACATTTTTCAAGATGGCAAAACTTTTAAAGATCACAGTGTCGGCGATTATCAGTGGTTTGGACTGTGATTTTTGACCCCAAATCCAGCACTATCCCTGATTTGACCGTGTCTGAAGCCTGAACAATCTCTTAGCACTGGTGTGTGGGGATCTGTGATTTCCAGCGAGCTTTGCATCAGACT
The DNA here is from genome assembly GCF_964106895.1 of Numenius arquata. Lineage (NCBI taxonomy): Eukaryota > Metazoa > Chordata > Aves > Charadriiformes > Scolopacidae > Numenius > Numenius arquata. The sequence continues at coordinate 60,762,201 of NC_133582.1, forward strand.
CACTCACAGTAATTACTATTGTTTGTTCTGCTTTGTAATGGAAAGCTAGTGAAGATTCAGACTGTGCTCGCTTGCTCGCTCTTTCTTTCTTTCTTTCTTTCTTTCTTTTTCTTTCTTTTTTTTTTCCCTCATCCTTGCTATAATCTCTGTAATTGGGATAATAGCGACCTGAACTACCTTGCCCTTTTCCTTGTTGAGTAATTTGATTTGAAAGCAACTCCTATTCTCAAGTTCAGTAACCTTAGGGAAGAGGTGAAACAGAGAGGTCATTCAAAATACAGAGACTATCAAAAAGGTTTAAATAACTGAATCATTAAGATTCTATAACCTCCTCTCCATGACAAAGATGGTAATGAGAAGAGGAAATAGCATACTATGCAATGTATTCATTGGGAAAATTACTGTAATGAAACTTAAGCACAGGAAATAATACAAATGTAGCCTGTTCTCATTATATGTTAAAGATTGACGTTTCTGTATCACTTTCTTCCTGTCATTGTCACTCTTGTATGAAAAACAAACCTTGCTTTCATCTTAAAAGTCACATTTTGCCCAACATACAATACAAATGTATCACCAGAAATGGCAAGATCAGATATGTGGTCAAGCGGTCAGAGCATTTATTTATCATTCATACAAATTGGGAAACAAATCTTATGCTCAAATCTAAATGCAGCATTTATCAATCATTACAACTATATTAAGATTTATAAGGTATAAACCAGCCTTTGGAAATATCCAAAATAAGTCACTATGTGCAACCAGTTGAGACGTGAAGTGAAATCCCAAGTTCTCCTAAGGAAAATTCCCTGCAGATGATTACTCCAGCCGTCCGCAGGATTCACGGACTTGCCATACACAATGCAAAATGAGTAAGATGCTACTGGTACTTCCATAACTCATAACTCTCCTTTTTGGCCTTGATCTAAACTCTTTAAATCTCCTGTGATCATGAGCACAGAAGGGAGACTGGTGCAGTGGGACCCACTACTCCTGACCTCATGAAATCTGACACGAACTCAATGCACTGAGGCACATTGTATGTAACTTTTTCATAATCGTCATCTAAAAATCAATTAAACGAACCACAGGCACGTGTTATCAAAAGATTCCTTGTGCAGAGGCACTAATGGACTGGAAGAAGATGCTACTTCTTATTGTTTAGACTCACCTATAATGATGTGACACTTGACAGCTGGGGATTTCTTGTCTCTTCCCATCTGGCTTGCTTCCTTTGAGTAGAATTCCAGCACTCAGTGCCCAGTGGCCCCCGCATCAATAAACACCCCTACGTTTCTTGTGTTACATCTCCACTTGACATAACAACAAATGGAACTGTTCTTCTGTACATCCAGCTCCGTTTCACATCGCTTTGGCAACTGCCAGCTGGAATAGGAAAAGACGCTCTGATTTCAGCAGTTGACAGAACTGATAGGCAGAGGAAGCCAACCAGTGACAACCGAAAAAGAACAGGACATTACAGAAAAACTGTATGTTAACACCACAGTCCGAGGCCAAAGATCGCTAAATAAGATTCAAACCTCCCCCTTTCCTGGCCCTGGCTGTCACCAGGCATCAGACCTAAACAATTTCTAAATTCATGTGTTTCTTCACTGGCTCAGAGTAAGTGCTCCTATACATGGATAGTGCAGGAGCCGTCAAGCACAGATCACACTGAATATACTCTAGAAAAAGAGGGGCAAAATGAGTGCAGCTTAGCACCCATCTACTTTCTGGAGACATAGACTTCATAGACAATCGGGGGTACCTAATGTATCACTCACACACCTGAGACTCGGGATCCTTCATACAGAGCTCCCAGCCACCTCCGCACAGCAGCTCTCAACCATCGCGCTCCGCCAAGGAAGGAGTCGGTAGAAGGAGACACGAGTGTGAATCAACTGAAAAGGCCTGGATGGTCTTCACGGCTTCAGCTGCTCTTCTTTTCTTCTATCCCAGTGATGAAGAGTGGTCCCAAAGAAGAAGGGTTAGAAAAGGGAAAGAGATATAAGAAAAACTTTGAGAAGTGCTAGTGGAGTATACGGAGGGCACACAATACAACATTTTCCTAGTGTAAATTCTTGTCTTATATTGGAATACTGCCTTTTCCCCATTTGAATTCATGGCCACCACTGCATACGTGCATCTGTCCTTAGAAGATGCAGGTGTCAACTTCTAGGTACAGCTAAGGATTTGCGGAATTTGGGGCAAGGGCAGAGGACTTGCCATGGACATTTTTCCTACAAAGTCACACATTTTGATCTGAGTAACATGAAAAGGCTCTGTGACGCTGGTAAAACATGGAGAGTTTGCTGCAGATCTTCCAATTTATATTAATTTCTTATTTCCTAAACTTCAGTAAAGCAAATTCCAGGGCAAGCTTGTCTAGAGAAGAATTTTAATCTGTACAGAAACTTCTTTCCAACACTTCACGTGAAGTTACCAGACACGTGACAAACCCTGGATGGAGCATTTATGACACCTGACATCTAGAGCATTCACAGGCCTTTTCAATGACAGCTGCTGAGAAGAAATAGCATCCTCCAGCTGCACAACTTTATCCTTCCCTCACTTGTGAATTGAGACGTTTGGCTTTAAAGTGGCACTCTGTACCGTACTCTTAAAACTGCAATTGTCACTTGATGAAAGGAAGTCAAATGCTCCATCAGTGACATCTGACAGCAAATAAAAATCTCCTTCCTAAGGGCATAATGGGCAGGATGCAGCCATATCATTCTTTCCTCTTCTTAAATCACACTGTCAGTGGGATTAACTATCAGGCTGTATACACATGGACTCCACAAAAATATACAAAACAGAAGTAGGGTACCAAAGGCAAGTGCATGCTCCTCCTCAGAACTGAGCACCGTGACGTCCCATGAATAAATTAATGTGATTAGTCCTCCACAGAAAGCCCAAGGAAAACAGTTGGCAGTAACACAAGGCCAGGTACCTTCCCACCTTAAGCCCAGCCTTCACAGTGGGATGAAACCACAGGGGAGGAAAGGAACAGCAGCTCCTCACCATCTGCATTCACTTGCAGGATAAATTGTTCTTTAAGAACAACACAAGCATACACACAATAATCACCAGATAGTTAAACAAGGATGAAAAGCATGACCAGATGAACAAAAAGTCTGAGTTTGTTCATTCTTTCCTCCCACAGCTGCTGTCTGGCTACAATCTCCTTCTCAACTCTAATTAGCAGGCCAAATTATGCCCTCATGTTACTCTGTTCAGTGGAGTTTGCATGTGGCACAGATTTGCACTAATGTGCTATGGTAGAGATTTTCTTAATTGAGTCTCTGCCAGTATTTACATGTTGAGGAATCTGATTTCAGAAAGGGCTGAGGGTCCTGACACTCAGATAGTTCTCTGTAGAAGGAGTAAGATTTCAAAGACAAGTCAGAGTGAATCCACAAGTTGCAGCTCTAGAGGGGGCAGATCCACTGTGGTCCCTGTATCACACCTCCCAGGCACACATACCCTACAGCGTCTTCAGTGACACCAGGCACCAATGGTGAGGAACATTAAACGTACCCCAGAAATTGAACTAAGAGATTTTTAGCTTTTATGTATGCTGTATCCAGACACAATGACCCTGCGTTATTTATCACATTTCTTCAGCCTAATATAAAAAAAAAGTAGCACTGGTAATAAAAATCCTCTGAATAATCTCCTCTGAAGGGAGAGGGTGGGGAGAGCATCTGTCATTTGTTTCAGCGGCCAGCCCAGCCCAAACCACCTAGTATTGATAATAGCTTTTTTTTACTTTTTAATCTTTCCTTTATTTACTCTTACGATGCTATTTTAAAATTACGGCTCAATTCCAAAGGCCTCACATGGGAATAGCAAAAAGATCATCTCTGGAATACAAACAACTGCAAGGCCAAGGACAGAGCTCCCTTCTCCCACTCCACTGGGCCAAAGAGAAGCAGCTTAGCTGGGAGATCCCCACCAGAAAGAGAATCTGACCCAAAGACTATCCATGTCCCTGCTACATCCTCCGTGGAGAAGGGTTGACCATATCTCCCCTTCAGCATAAGCAAGAGAGCGTGTGAGGCAGCAGAATCCTTCTACTTTTACCTGTTCTCACATCAGAGGATGGGAGGAAGGGGTTCTCATTGTGAAAAGCCCCCTTTCCTTTATTTCATAGAATCACAGAACGGTTTGGGTTGGAAGGGACCTTAAAGATCATCCAGTTCCAACCCCCTTGCCCTGGGCAGGGACACCTCCCACCAGACCAGGTTGCTCAAAGCCTCATCCAGCCTGGTCTTGAACACCTCCAGGGATGGGATGTATTTAGGGATACAGCTTGGACCACAAAGACGCAATGTTCCTGTTTCTCTCTTGCACATGGAAGGCCAAACTTGGTGTTGCATGGGATAAGCAATGAGTGGATTTGGGCTTTCTAGTGCAGACCTGAAACTAGAATTGTCTTGCCTAAGAAGGACTCAAGTGCAGGGCCAGGAAGGAGAGGACACACATCAGTGCACTTATCTCTGATGGCACAGCAAGCCCAGACCCTGGTGCTCCAGTCGAAAACACCGTGCAAATTACCTTAACTGACCCCAGTTTATTCACAGAGCATTTTATTCTAGAACATGCCTCCTGTGAATCCCCTTGGCAACTAGCTAACAGGCGGCAAAATATTCTCTGGCAAATACCCATTAAACTTCACATAACGTTCCTACACCAAAGAGGCTTTATCTCTAGTTTGTAGTCTCGTTTTTTTTAAAGCATCCTGCAGTACCAGATAAGCTTTTAAAAAAGCTGTTCATTATTTGATGTTTCCCTTGTTCAGAAAAAATGACAACAAATAAATTTTGGGGAAAAAAAACCCAGACACCACTTTGATATGTTCAGTGGCGCTATTCACAAGACAAAGAAAAGATACATTTTTAACATTCTTGTCCAGAATATTAAAGTCCTGGGTTTTGCCAGAGAGATGATTTGGGTACAGAGAGCTTCATTATCAAAGGTCTCAGCAGTTCTTCTTGTCTGTATCGTCCCTAGCAGCATCCTGGATGTCACAATCACTTTCTGGGAAAGCAATTTTGATCTTCCACAGAAAGCTATTAAAAGTATCCTGGATCTCACAGATACAGCAGTTTAACCTGAGAATTTTAAAAAGCCAGTAGCCCTTCTTAATTATTTAATGAAGATTTAGCACTGGGTATTAGCTCTTGGGCAGAGCTGTACGTCAAGTATATGTCGTATAATTTGTTACCGAAGGATGAACATTAATGTCTGTTGCCACCTTAGAAGACAGGCTTAGCTCGGGCAATACCTTGCTAATAGTTTGCAGGGTGGGAGGATTTTGAATTTCCATCATTTTTAATGATTCATTTGTGTTTTAATGGGGATCCAGGTTCACTTCACATCCTTGGGCCATTGCAGACATTTTACCCTCCTGAGTTAATCCTGTGTTCATTCCCCAAAATGAATATTCATACCATTCAAATGCAATTTTTAATTAACTGCACCAGCAGCATTATCATTATTGCACCTGAAAGATCCAAAGCCAGATCAGAGAAATGTTGCCACAATAGAATTCACTAAATTCTGCTCACATTCCCTTCTAAGGCTGATCACCTTTAAAGTAATGAGAATAAACTGTGGGATAATATAAGACAGATCTAATTAAGATAATGAACTGGAGATTATGAACATTGCTACTCTGTGTCTGAAGAATTTTAATATATTAGTCTAACAGAAGGTTAAGGATTTACAAAAGGAAAGATATAGAAATATACAATGTGGGTTTTTTGGACAAAGCTTGAGATTCGGCACCTAAAATGTATAAATAAGAGGGATAAAAGGAAATAAAAGAGCATATTGTAGGAAAACACACATCATAATTTCTTTTAATTAATTTACTTAATACTTGCATAGAACACAGGACGAGAGAATTCTCCCTGCAAAGTGAGGAATAAAAAGAAAGCAGGCAGGGAAACATTATGACATGCTGAGAGGCACTTAGAAGGCTATACTGTGGAGAGTTTTATCCTGCCTTCCATCTGATATGGCTATTATGGCCTTGGATGAATTTTTCTTGAGGGAGCAGCCTAATTAGCACGCCAGCAGCAGCAAGGAAAGGAAAGGGAGGGAGGCAGGCGGAGAGGAAGGGGGTAAATGAGCTGTTAGGTAAAATAAGAGTCGATATCAATAAGACCTACTGTTCGGTTTCTGTGAAGCTTCATCTTCCAAAACAAGGCAGGAGAGAGAAAAATGTCTGGGGGTGAAACTAGAACTCAACAATTTTCTGTGATCAATAGCGGGTTGTCAGAAATTGTCCTTCTCACATTTGCAGAGGCACAATTCTTCAAAGCAAGTGCCTGGGAACTGCTGCCTTGGAACGGTACCCCCAGCTAATTCACTGTAATTATTCTGCTAGGGATAAAGTTTCACTCCAGAAAGAATCATTATTGCACTTCCAGAATAGAAACATCAGTTTACTAGCATCTCCGTTAAGGAGTAAGTAAAATTAGGCCAGGCTGTGCTGGCTCTGAGTGCATACCAGCCTCCTCTGGCCAGAGGGGACTTCGGGAAGACTGAGGTCTTGAGGGGTACGTCAACAGAGGAATGATTCCAGCTCAGGTACAACCTGCCCACCACCGGCAATGACAGCAGCACTCTCTTGCCTAAAACTGTAGGCAAGTGCTGATCTGTGAAGCCTCAGCTGCCGTAGAAGGAGTGTTTCTCACATTTGAGAGAGTTACTGGAACACCCCGGCCCCTGTGAGCCAGGATTCTTCATGGTGGGAGAAGTGAGGCAGCTCCTGCAGACCATTTGCTCTGTGTTGCCTGCTGTTCCCATGGACTAACAGGTCCTTTGATGTACCTGTGGAAGTATAAATATGTCCAAATGTCCATGGTATTACTCTGACTCATCACTGACTCCTTCGCAGAGCTCAGAGAGCATTGCTAGAGGCAGTAGGTGGCACTGGAGCCTGCACTCCAGGGAGTGCAGAGTCAGTAATGGAGGCTGCTCGCTGGATGTGAAGAGGGATGGCAGTTGGCAACAACCAGCCCGAAACACCATTTCATGTTGTGTTGCCATAGCGATACAATATAAGGACAAGGGAATCAAATTTTGCCTGATTAAAGACAAGGTTTAGCCTAGAAAATATCCTTTGACAGAAAGAAGTATCTGAGAATAAAATGAGAGTAATCTCATTCTGGTTCGTTTCTATCCCTCCGAACAGGATGCCACGAACAATACGTAATGGCTCCAAAGTTCATTTCCAAAAGAACAACCCTCACTGCTGCTTCCTGTCCCATTTTCATCTTGCTCCAGACACAGAGACTGTACTATAGATAAGCCTAATTGTCACTGGCTTCACCGAAATAGCAGCGCTATTTCTCTCTGTTTAGGAGCATCCACTTTCCTTGGAAAAATAGCCATCTATGGATCTGGAGACACAGAAATTCAAGATTTTTGAGCTCTCCTTCAGATTATTCTACTAAAAAACCCCAAACAAACAACTTTTTCTCCCTAGAGCAGCAAAGAATAAACTGGAAACCAAGACTGTCCTAATATCGCTGAGAAAAGCCTCAAAAAAATCTGAACGAGAGCAGCAAAGCAATAGCTCGTAGGTCTGCCAGCTGCATGCTGCGTACCAGCTCACCGGGAGAGGACAAACGAAAGGAGGAGTCATCTTCACTCCTTGAATTTTAAAACAGACTCGTAGGGCACGTCTTGAAAAAAAAATCAGTAGATTTCAGGGGTGGATAAGCCCAATCTTTTAGAAAAATGTGGTTTAAACTGAATGACTTGTATTGACCAAATTGACAATGCACTGCAATAAACTGTCAATACTGCCCTGATTCTTTCCTGGGCCCCTCGCTACAGGAGGGACACTGAGGTGCTGGAGCGGGTCCAGAGAAGGACAACGGAGCTGGTGAGGGGTCTGGAGCACAAGTCTTGTCAGGAGCGGCTGAGGGAGCTGGGGGTGTTCAGCCTGGAGAAAAGGAGGCTGAGGGGAGACCTTCTCGCTCTCTACAACTCCCTGAAAGGAGGGTGTAGCCAGGGGGGGTCGGTCTCTTCTCTGAAGTCACAGGCGATGGGACAAGAGGAAACGGCCTCAAGTGGCTCCAGGGGAGGTTCAGATTGGATACTGGGAAAAATGTTTCCACGGAAAGGGTTATTAAGCCTTGGAATAGGCTGCCCAGGGAAGTGGTTGAGGCACCATCCCTGAGGTACTTAGAAGACGGGCAGACAGTGCTTAGAGACATGGTTTAGTGATGGTTTTTGTCAGTGTTGGGTTGAAGGTTGGACTCGATCTGAAAGATCCCTTCCAACCCAGGCAATTCTATGATTCTATGATTTGTTCGCATTTAATAAAGGCATTAAACATAAGACACTTCCACTGTGATTATGGGGGGTTGAAACTATACGGTGGATTAGAAGTGATCTAGTCACTAAACTCAGAACAGTCACTGTCCGGTGAGTCAAAGAGTCACTTGATTGCTCCCAAGAGCTAAAGATACAAAAGCTAAAACATGAAATCTAAGAAAGGAGAGAGAACATGAGTCAAGTTGGCCTTTTCAGGCTATTGAAAAATCTTGTTTCAGGCTATTGAAAAATCTTAGCAGGGAAAGATGTGAAATAATCTTATTTTCCTGCATGATAATTCTGACAATTTTTCAGACAGGTAATATAATTACAGTTTGATCATTGTCAGTGTAGCTCATAATCATCATGGAGAGGTGAGACAGCACTTATCTCTGATTTGCAGAGCTGAAGTATTTTTACCTGTATTTACAGATTCTCCCATTCTGTCCAGGATTTTTCAGGCTTAAAAAGAAAATAATCCAAAGTGGTCTTAGTTCACGTAGATACTAACTCACCCCTTGAATTCTTCCTCCATCTCAGGGAAGACAGAGAGTTCATTCATAGATGGAGAAGCAAGACATATCTGCAGTGTCACTTAAGAAAATTATTTCTTCTGATTAAACTGGAAATGAACGAAATTATTTGTTGCGAAATCACAATCTCAAATACAAAGTTGCCATATTACCAATTATTTCTCTTCTGCTGTGAGTGTTTATTGTCTTTTCGACACCATCGGATTTCAAGGATACTTTCATTTATAAATATTTTCTTTCCCCGATATTTATATCAATAGTTCCAAATACTCTCTTACTCTCCATTCTTTCCAACTTTCGTTGCCCTCAAGACCTATTTCTATCCCATGCATACGCATAGAGAGGAAAAGATCAAAAGATACGAGCTCATTCAAATCTCATCATCTGTCTTATATTCAATGTACCGTACATTAACGGAGCATTAAAGTTTTTGAGTTAAATCAAGGTAAAAAATTCAGTTATGATGAATCCAGCAATTGCAATTTTAACCGCTGCATGAATACATGAGTAGGACGTAGGATTTGAATAACAATGGGAATATTGACAAATATTGAGTAACTCTGTGAAAATGTAACATTTAATATGGTACTATTGTTAAAAAGTGATGTGGAACAGACATGTCACCAGAATGAGGACAAATCCTGATCTTCTCACTACCTGAGAAGAATCTAAAAGACTGTGTAACTCTTATCACTCCTTTAACTCAATAGCCACCAAAATGACCAGAGAATTTTACACGGAAAGGGTTATTAAGCCTTGGAATGGGCTGCCCAGGGAAGTGGCTGAGGCACCATCTCTGGAGGGATTTAAAAGACGGGTTGACATAGTACTTAGAGACATGGTTTAGTGATGGTTTTTATCAGAGTTAGGTTGATGGTTGGACTAGATGATCTTGAAGGTCCCTTCCAACCTGGACAATTCTATGATTCTATGACCGGCATCAAAATGAGCGAAATGAGCTGCAACTCCAACTTGGTACACGGCACGTGGAAAGGAAAGCATTACCTTCCTGTCATGGTGGCCTCTGAGCAAAGATCTCTTAAGGGAAAGTTTCCAGAATTCTGGACTTAGAGTGCCACGGCAGTTACATTTCTGGAAGTTGTCCTCACAACCAGAAATCACCGTAGAGACAATAAGTCATTTGCTGGCCCCTTGCCCTTTTCACTCCCCAAAAGTAAAATGACCTAATATAAAGTCGGGTGTTGTGGTTTTGAATCATTTTTTCCTAATTATTTACTCTCCAGCACTGGTAGGAAAACCCAGAAAAAAATGGGTTCCTCCCTGCTAGGCCTGACACATGGAATAAAGTCCAAACCCAACCCAAAAGCCAAACTCAATCCAAAAAGCTTACAATTTAGGGACAAACCTCCGGTATCTTATATGTGATAATTGGAGGGATTAAACTGAAAAGCCCCATCTTCGCTCCTCTCCATGCAAAAGCAACGTGGAGACCTAAAGGGGCCCTAAAAATCCCTCACACCGAGTAAGGTTTCTTTAGGAGAGGCACTATGGAAGGACACAATAAGCCTTGTTCCTAACATCCTTTCTCAAGGTCTTCTATGCAAGGAGCATGCTCCAGTTTGGAGTGGGGACAAGAGGAACAGCATTACGGCTATTTCAGCCATGACATTCCTATTTCATGCAATCCTATTTCACATCCCCATAGGACACTGCAGAGGAATCACAGTTTGAGCTGAACAGATGACGCCGGAGCTCTCACCAGACCCCAGGGCAATCCAAGGTTAAAGGAGCACAAAAGTACCTTGAAGTTACTTTAGCCTATCTTCCTTCTGGGTCATGATTTCTGTGCTTCTACTCTAGAGACAGGACACAAAATTTCACTCTGATTTGCTCAAAGTGGTCAGTTCCAAAACTGATTTCACACGCCCTGAGTTCCCAGCCTTACACTGGAAGAACTGGGGCTCCTCAGTCTGGAGAAGAGATGGTTCATTAGGATCTTATCAACGTGCATAAATACCTGACTGGGGTGAGTAAAGAAGACAGAGCCAGGCTCTTCTCAGTCGTGCCCAGTGGCAGGATAAGAGGCAATGGGGTACAAACTGAAATACAAGAAACTGCATTTTTAAAACAAGGAAAACTTTTTTTTTTTTATGGTGAGGGTTGTCAAACACTCAACAGAGAGGTCGTGAAGTTCTCCATCCCTGGAGATACTCCAAACCCGACTGGGCATGGCCTGAGAAACCTGCTCCAGTTGACCCTGCTTAGAGCAGTGGCTTGGACAAGACAGCGTCCAGAGGTGCCTCCCAACCTCAGCCACTCGGATGCTGTGAGCTCAGGAACCCCTAGAGACATAACTTAATGGCTCCTTTACTGCAAGGAACTGAGAGGTATGAGCATCTGTAATGCTTGCTTCAAAATACCTGCTTCTCTGAAGGAACACCACTATGAGCTGCCCTGGGATACACAACTCAAAACTATTAATTATGAACTGCTAATGCCAAACACAGTGTTGGATTAATTTCTTCAAAGTTCATATTTCTGCCTGATTTCTGCCTATGGCCCCATTCTCAAGGGTCCCTGAGTGGAAGAAAGGCTGCAGAAACTTGGAACTAGAGAACTCCCATATGCTCCTGTGTCTTTAGCGACCCTCCAGCTTTATGCTTAGTTCTATACAGGCTTTCTCAGGAAATTGCTCTTCAGAGACATTCTTCTTGAGGGGTTGGGGACAGGGATGACTTGTGAGGTGGAGTTTTCAAGGGCATCTGAGGGGTTTAGGAAACCAATTTCCACTAGAAATTAAGAACTGGGACGTGCTTTTCTTTGGCTGGTGATGAAAGTCGCACCATATTTATTCCTTGCTGTGTATGATTCCTTGCAATAAGAACTACAATTGCAGAACATGCGCCTGCACTCCTGTAGCAATAATCTGCTGTGGTTCTTGTCACCCCAGGTGCTTCTGTCCAGTAGCTCTCCCCTTCAGGAGTCACAGACATCCAGGCCAGCAGCATGTATCAGGTAAAGAACAGAAATTCTTTGCCAGAAAATAATAACCAACATAGGCAGGTTGTCAGGTGTCCTAAAACAGTAGTTTTGCAATGGCAGATAATGAATTTATCATGATTTTTCCACAGCAGCAACAAGACTGACTTTCTTTTCACCTTCTTTTTTCCCACCCTCTATAGATCAGCCTGTGCCGCACCTTGGCAAGCTGTCACAGAAAAGCACACGAACTAGGAACTCTATGGAGGGCCACATATTTTGTATCTAGAAATAGCTTCAAATCTTCACAGTGGCTCGCCTCCATCCTCACAGAAAAACCCTCGCCTTTCCCTTTTATCTCAGAGTCCCTGCCAGCAAAATGTGAATTATGTGTAGTACCCACATCCTGGACTCCTGAGCCCCAGAAGAGCAGGACCTGCGAGACCACTTACTCGGTCCTGCTTTATCCTGACACTGGGATCTCTGAACCTCAAATGGAAGATGAGGCAGGAATAAAACCAGCAAAAAACAATGCTGCCTGTCAGGTCTGGCTGTCACAGATAGGAGCTTCTTTGATACCGCTGCAGAGCTAACAAACAGAAGGGACATTCACGGCAGGAATGTCCCGTGTTCCCCCCCATCCCTCCCCGACTCTCTCTCTTTGAAAAGCCAGAGCTCTTTGCATCTCTGCCGCACGCACGGCTTCAGGGATGCTCAGTTTCTTTGCTTCCCCATTGATATTTTGCAGATTCTTCATCACCCCTTATTAAACCAAAAAGTGCATTTTTGTACGTGCCAATGAGAAGAGCATAACGTTTGCTCGGGGAATGGGAAGTACAGCCCCGCAACGAAGCACTTTTTGCCAAAATACCTCGGCATTCATGTGGGCAGGGGAAATATATACTCCAGGACAGAGTAATAACAAAGTCATATTCACATGCAAGGACATCTGAGCATACATGGTATATAATGAGTTTGTGTTAAAATATCTGAATGGGGCGCCTCTGCACAAAATGCTACGAAGGGATTAAGCCAAAAGAGTCATGTGGCAGTGGCTCAATAAGAAAGGCGATGAAGCAGAGTCATTTAGGCCCCAGTTTCCCCCAAACCTTAGCTTCAGCTGCTCAGGCTTCATTTACATCCCCACGTCTTGTGCTTCAGCCATTAACAGCAATACTACATTGTGACTGGCCTTTTGTGGGGACACAAAAAAGAACGAGTGGTCACAAGGAAAGCTTTGTGCCTCTTCCACGGTTGCAAAGGAGAGCCAGCCCCTGCAGCCCACAGCTGTCCGGGGAGTTTCGGAGTTAATAATGCCAGCAGCACAACATTTTCAAAAGAAAAGTGGAGCAGAAGGGAGGGCAGCTAAAGCTCTGCTCTCTTTCTCTCACATCAGCTACCAAACTAAACAGAGGGAGTTTATGCTCTCCCCCTACAAAAGAGATGTACAAACTACTTGTCACCGGAGAAATCCTTTCCGTGACGCCGAGACTTTCCGTCTGCCCTTGAGCGCTGGCGGGCACAAGGCTCTCGGAATCACCCGCGCTGCGGTGCACCTGCAGCTCCCCCACGGCTCTGCTGTGCCCTGGCTGGGGTCGGGAGAACAGGCATCGTACAGGATTTATGCATGTCCCATTGCTGGATTCATTTACGGTATTTTTAAGTGCTGGCCATATGCATGATGCTTAATAAGACATAAACTCTGCCTGGAAGAGATTATTTGTTACATAGTCATTCATTCTCTGCCTCAAAAAAAAAATCGCAAAGGGTATTTTAAAAGGAATATAAAAAGGCTTATTCACCCTCGAAGCAGAGAGTCCATCAGCATGCCTAACTAGCCAATTTGCACCACTAAATTTGTCCTAATTATCAAACTTTATGAATGAGCAACCTGGGATGTTAGAATTGGAACCTGTTTTCACTAAGGATATGCCTAACGGTTTGCGACATGAGCTATGAGCCCTACAGAAGAATTGTTCACAACCTGCAGAAAAAAAAAGAAAAGAAACAAGGGATGACGCTAGAAAACCCAAACTCTCCTGATGCAGAGAGAGTTAAAAAGACTATTTTAAATAAAGCAGGACGTGTCCAGCATGCAGAAAATACATCTGTGTCCGAGAGAAGGAGCCAGCAGGTGTCAGCCTTGCTTTATCCAACCAGCCTCTCCCTGGCTCGCCAGCAAATTCTTGCAAATTTGTTTGATCTGATTATTAATATTGACAGTAATTTTCCTCTGAGAAGTAACAGTTACACAAGTTAACCGTGTTATCAAAGAAGTCTATATCCAGCAATATTTATATAGGTTAAAATGTTGAACCAGCCGTTGCCATAGCAACCGCAGCATCAGATGGATTAGAACTAGGTGAATGAGGAGACTGGAACAACTTCCTGATGAGAAATTCAATTAATATGTCAGTATTTGTAGGCAGAAGGTAAACAGCGATTCCTCTCAGTTGGCAGTCACATTTTACATGTGATGTTTTCCTCCAAAAGGGAAATGGCGTCCATAATACCTTTATGCTTCCTTCGCATTTCTATGTTTGCCTGTTTTCAAGGCATTCACCTGAGAAATACATTTCTTTTCCCCACACCAAATTCTAACTGGGGAAACGACATGTAGACTTTCAGTCACCACATCCGTATCACACAGGTAGTGCTTCGGAACACCAGTGATCGCTCTGCTGTGTCACAACAGGGGAACAAAATATAGTGTTTCCTTTATTAAAAATGCATGGAATCTAACTTTTAAGATACGGCTTTATAGACACAAAATGCTGTAATGCACTCTGTATGCTAAGGGTGAAAAAAGCCCAGCCCTTGAGCAGTTTAGTTTCCGAAAGGCTCCTTATCTCCTGCTACACTCCTATTTCCACAGCACTTGGAATTCCCAGGGATGCTGTCAGTCACTCTGATGGGTGCAGCACCCAACCCTCTTTATTTCTGATGTTCTTCTCCAATGATCTTTTAAACCCACTTTTTTTTTAAACCCCAGTACAGTCCGAGTCACAGGAAGCACCTGTATGGAACGGAGCAAAAATGTGTCTATGGAAGACTCCTGACTCTTCATTTTCTTATCTGCTTTAAGTCATGCCATAATTTGACATCGGGAATTGTAGTCATTTCTTCTGAGATCCCCAAATAATTTTTAGGCCTATCCTCATACAGAATCGTAGAATCATAGAATGGTTAAAGCTGGAAGGGACCTTAAAGATCATCTAGTTCCAACCCCCTGCCCTGGGCAGGGACACCTCCCACCAGAGCAGGTTGCTCAAAGCCCCGTCCAGCCTGGCCTTAAACACTTCCAGGGATGGGGCATCCGCAACTTCCCTGGGCAACCTGTTCCAGTGCTTCACCACCCTCACAGTAAAGAATTTCTTCCTAATATCTCATCTAAATCTCCCCTCTTCCAATTTAAAACCATTACCCCTTGTCCTGTCACTACATTTCCTGACAAAGAGTCCCTCTCCGGCTCTCCTGTAGACTCCCTTCAGATAAGGGATGCGTATCCCTGTAGGCATGTAAAAATGTCCTTTGGGTCCCATACTTTAAAACCCTTCAATCTGCCTCAACCACAAAAACCTTCAAATGTCAGTCAATACCTGAGCCATCTTGTTTCCATTTAAAAAAGAAATGTAATACATGACATTATTTCCACAGCCTCATACTCTTTATAACAAACGTATACAAAGAACACACACAAACTTCTCAGAAGCCAGTAGGAATATGTATGTTGGAAGGGTTTCCCACTTATAAAATTTCAAGTCTGGTTTCCCACTTATAAATTTTCCACCTAATCATTGGCTCAAAATAAGCTTCCCTCTCTCTCATAGGACTTCCATCTGGGGCTACATCCACAGTTTCCCTTGTTCTTCAGCTATTTTTATTTTCCATTCCTATTTATCTTTAGGCAGACTACTGCACCAAACCAATGTATCAGTCCCTGAATTTGTGGTCAATTTTGAGGCAATTCCCCTTGGCTGCCCAGATAAAAATCCACTTGGGCTGTGTCCAGCCTGACACTAGTTCCTATTGCTTTATTTGTCATTAAAAAGAGGGAAATCCAATGGCTTCCTCATTTGGAGTAAAGTAGGAGTAACTGGAGTAATACACACCCAACAATATTTTTGAGGTCAGCCAAGAAGCACCACCATCAAGCAGAGCAACACCCTGTGTCACACAGGATATGGTCAAAGTAGATGTGAGCATATACTCAACATGAAGCTTGATAATGTCACGAGTAAATCAGTGTCACCACATATCTCTATGATCTCTGAAAAATGGGTTTTTCTCTAAGCCTGTGTGTTAGTGCCTCCTTATCACTGCAGCTTTGCACATTCGGCAGGTTTTCTGTGCAGGCGCAAGTACTAAAAATAGCCTTTAAAATTTATCTGTTAAATTTTGATGGGTGGATATTGCAGTTAGGTAGGCTCAGGAAATATGTGAGAGACAGATTAGACGAACAAAGAAGCCCCTGGACTGAGACTCAGCTGAGGCTCAAGAGACTTGTCTTCTATTTTCAGTCTTCTCACTTATGTACGATGGGACCACAGATAAGTCACTTCCACTCACTATAATTCTGTTCATTTTCTGCTATCCCTTTTCTGTCTTGCCTGTTAGGATTATTTAGAGACAGAGATTGCCTTCCCTTTTATTTCCACCGTGTTTACTCAGAAGAGACCATATATTGTCAGGATGTCTGAGTGCTCAAGCAATGCACTTATTCTGCTAACAATTACAACAACATTATTAATAAATCATAGATACCATGGCAAATGTCAACTCACTGAAAATAGCTTTACAATTTTGGTCATATAAGCAAGGCCATCCATCTTGTGCTTTATTGATCTTTTATTTATTTTTACGATTTTACATTAAAGATTTCCTGAAATTAAAGAATTTTTGTCCAAGTTTCCTTTTCAGTTCTCTTTATGTAATGAAAGAACCAAGTAAAAATATGTTTAATTTTTAAAGAAATAATTTCAAAATCTAGCCATATTGAGATTTCATGCAGGGAATTGCTGTAAAAATGCAATAAAGGAGTCTTATTTTAATTGTCATATTTTAACATCAATGCAGTTTCACCACATCTAAATTTATGGACCTTGGAACTGAAAGACGTTGATTTCAATGACACTAAAACATATGTGGGTTTCTCATTATGCAGATTATTACAAACACATGTAATAGGATGTGGTTTTGTATACAGTATAAGACCAGAAGAGAAGAGAGTGGAATCAAATCAAATAGGCGATTCTGGTGAAGATAAAATATTTTTTCTAGCATGTTGGCAACCATGCTAAAGAATTAGAAGATAAATGTATAAAATCTAATTATTCTTTGGGCATATTTACACCATGCAGTCCAGGTCCAATGGATGGCCACAAAGATGCTGGGAGGGCTGGAGCCCCTCTGCTGTGAGGACAGGCTGAGAGAGTTGGGGGGTTCAGCCTGGAGAAGAGAAGGCTCCGGGGAGACCTTAGAGCCCCTTCCAGTCCCTAAAGGGGCTCCAGGAGAGATGGGGAGGGACTCTGGATCAGGGAGGGGAGCCATAGGACGAGGGGAAATGGTTTTAAACAGAAAGAGGAGAGATTGAGATGAGATCTCAGGAAGAAATTCTTTGCTGTGAGGGTGATGAGACCCTGGCCCAGGTTGCCCAGAGAAGCTGTGGCTGCCCCATCCCTGGAGGGGTTCAAGGCCAGGTTGGAGGGGGCTTGGAGCACCCTGGTCTGGTGGGAGGTGTCCCTGCCCAGGGCAGGGGGTGGGACTGAATGGGCTTTAAGGTCCCTTCCCACCCAAACTATTCTGTGATTCTATGAAAATGCTGCCTCTGTGTTAACTTGTCTTCTTTCATTAGCTTGGAAGCAAGGCCATGCTTACAATATTTCTCTACTTGGTGCACTGTAGAGTGTTTGCACACCAGCACAGGCCAGTGTGAGACTGGGAATTTCTAGTAAGCTCTGCTATGCTTTCTAGAGATATCCAAGGAAACTGCTTTTGCTGGGCTGATGCTATGGAGTACCAGCTTAACAAATAGAAACTAGAAATTACTAGCACTTCCTACTGTTTATCTAAAGGAAAATCAGTCGCTGCCTTACACTTGCGTGTTCTCATCAGCTGAAAATGCTTGACATAAGATAACGCAGAAGGTCGGGAGAAATTCAGGCACTTGCTAATAGGTCTCTTTAACCAGCTGCTTAGAGGTTTTTGCTACATGATTTTCAGGACAAAGATCTTTCATCATCTGCTGCCATTTCCTGTGCTGTAATTACGAATCTTACATCTTGACACAATCCACTGCTCCAGCTCTCTCTCTTCACTCCTTTTTTTTTTTTTTGTTAATTAGATGTTTTTCAAGATTTAATTTGCAGAAATATGCCAGTATCTATGGACCAGATTTTTCAGCTCGTGTAAAGTTATGTAGATATAGGGCTTTTTCAATGGCACAAACTGCAGCAAGCCTTAGATTTGTCCTGGGAGCGGGTTACCCAAGGGTCCTTTGTGCCTTTGAAAATATCCTGTGGGGCCCCATATTTACTTTTCTAATTATTTAAAACAGTTTGGACCTGAGCCAACAAGGTTCATTAAGAGGCACTCAACCAGGTTCTTCATGTAAATTTCTAACGTCTTTATAACGACAAAGCTAGCAAGAGCAAAGACAAGGTTAAGAACCCAGGTTTCCTTTGGACCAGTCACAATCCTCCTCTGAATTAAGAATTCCAACAAGAAATGGAACACAGCTAATTATTTTTATAATGTTATCATATTCCATATTCTCTATTACCTTGCATATGATAATACAAAACACTGTACTAAAACTCAGTATTCCTCTATGACTCTGAAGTCAATCTAAAAAATTATATGTGTTTTACATTTTGGAAACACAGTTACAATTAATGAAGTCCAGAGAAGGTGATGGGGAAGCGTAAGGAATTCTAACCAAAGTAGACAAATGGGTACTCTTACAGCACAATGTTAATAAAGATAATAAAGGCAAAAGTGACTTTTATGGTAAGGGAAAAAAAAGGTCAGCTTCTGTTAATGTGCATCTTTTCTCCCCAAAATAGATAAACTTGCAGGTGGCGTGAGGAAAGGGCCAGAGAAAATCACCAAACATAGCAGAAGGCTGTAAAACAAGCCACAGAAATAGCGCTCTCTCTGCGCTGGGCGTGCGTCCGATCATACACAGGGTCTCAAGAAGACCACAGCAGAATTACAAGGGATTCAGAGAAAAATAGAAAGAAATAAAAGAGAGAAGGAGTCTTACAAAGGGAGATTGGAAAGACTGATGCTGCTTTTCTTAGAAAGGAAATGAACAAAAGAGTTAAAGCAAAGGCATTTCAGCTCTACCTCCTTGTAATCCTAACTACGTCTACGTACTAGTTATAGTACGTGGACAATGTACATCAGGGTTAGAATGGTCAATAAGGGTAACAAACAGGTAGAAGTAAGAAAAATTCTTGGTTATGGTCTCAAATGGAGGGATCGGGGACCAGGCTGCAATCTGTATGTGACCTGCAGCTCACTTCTCCGCAGCTTTTTGGACCTGCCCCTCATGCCGTGGTTGGACACAGGACAGCAGCCAGGTCTCGTCCAGCACCACAATTTCTTTGCTCCTTCAGCCGATGGAAACAGTTGACGAAAATGTGAAACTGGGCATATTCCCAAAGGCTATAAACTGGGGTGGTTAAAATGAGGAAACTGCAGTTACAACACTATTCAAGTCTGACTAACTTCCACTCCTGAAAAACAGAACTTAGAAGCCGTTCATAACGCACCCTGCTCCCCTGTTGAATGCAGTCATTCCCTCCAGCTCTTTATCTCCAAAACGCCTCGGATAGAACCTGCAGGAACTAAAAATAACAGCATTAGCTCATCACCACACTCCGGTCAATGAGTTGAGTAATGCAGACCTCATGAAAATGTACGTTTAGAGCTCTTTCAGATGAGCTGCATAACACAAGCCATTAAACACAACTCTATTGATCTAATTTCATTATTTTCAGCAGAGTGGAGTTTAGAAATTATGAGCTTCATTAATGACTACCAAGCACAAGAAAAAATGGCTATAATTGATTAAATCTTAGTCGAAAATACCTAAGATGAGATGTTTGTCATTATAGATAAAGGTTTACTATAATGTAAGTCTATGTTCATGCAAAATACTCATAGCCTACTTTTGTTCAAAGAGCCAATATGCAGAAAATGAAATAATTTTTCACACTGATATACTATTGCTTTCTAGTGAGAGGGTTAGAGAATATCTTTTTGGAAAAGTATACAAGACACTAAGTTTAAACAAGTACTTTTACATGTTGCAATTAAATAAGTCATTTTTTTTCAGAAGAGGTGGAGAGAACTAGCCATACAAAGCAATCATTTCCTCACCACAAAACAGTATTATCTGGTAATGGCAACATGGGCCTTATGGAGTTTCCTTCCTCAGTCTCAGAAGTTAATTTGGAACAAAAGACAATTAATGTTAGAAAGATACGCTGGCTGTAAGGCCACCACAGAGCACCTTCCTTCCCATCCATGCCGAACATCAGGACTTCTTCAACCATTTCCTACTGATCTTGAGCATAAGCTTTACAAAAGAAAGCCCTGCTGCTCTCTGTGTGGTTCCCCACAGAGCAGCCACACCTGCCTGACACATTAAGGATCACGGAGTAGCTTTTCACTGTTTTGTTGTTTGATTAGTCTAGCTTCATGGGCCAAATTCTTGCTTCAGTTAGATACCCGGAACTCTTAAATCCATTCATTTCACATTTATAGCAATTTAATAGAAGAGCTTGGCTTCGATGTGATGAAAGACAGAGCAAGTAGCAGCGTTTCCACATTACTACAACGCTGAAATATATGTATTTTTCATTATAAAGTTTGGTCTATGCTTTTAAGCAACATGATGTAAGGTGAATTTGTGCTATTTTCTCCAAAGGCTGTACCCAGTTGACACAATTCTACCATTAGAAGTAAAATCCTGTCATGACTGTAGTTGGTGGCAAGACTTTTACGTTACTGGTCTTTGGAATCCTATCTATCAAATCTGACAATACCTGGGTGCAGTACAGCGAATTTAGGACGCATTATGTGGTAGGTCTTCTGCTTCCTATCTTAAGTGCCAGGCAGGGCACAGTGGCGTGCAGAGATTTGAACCATGTCACTGATTCATTGTTCTATTAAACAGGAATAATGCTCCTACACTTAAAGCACTTCATCATCATTAAATCATATGGCAGAAGAGATAATAATCATTTCCTGCATAATATCTGTCCTGAGGTAAGTCTATGTATATGCATCTGCTAGTTAAGACACAGGCACGTCAAGCAGGACATGAGCCCCTTTCTCCAGCCTTTCAAGATGCCCCTATATGGCAGCTTTGCCCTCAATCAGCTGTTTTCTCCAGTGTGGTGGCAGCCATGAACTTGGTGAGGGTGATCCACCCCATCATCCAGGCTATTAATGAAGACATTAAACAATATTAGCCCGGGATCAGTCTTAGAAGAGCTACACTAGTGGCTACGTGAATTTTAAGCCACTTTAAATCACTGACTCTTTGAGCCTAGGGATTAAGCCAGTTTTCCAGCCGCCTTGTCATCATCCATCTCCCTAATTTGGCTATAAGGATGCTACGGCAGACTTTGACACAAGCTTACTAAAGGCATACAATAGCCATTGTTCTCTCCCAGCTACTAACAGGGATGGTTATTTCATCACAAAAAGCTATCAAATTCCTCAGGGATGATTTATCCCCGGCAAATCCATGCTGGTTGCTCCTTATTACATTATTTTGCTTTCAAGTGCCTGGAAATGGCCTCCAGAAAGATTTGTTCCACAATCTTTCCAGAGACTGAGGCCAGGCTGAGCAGGCTGCACATCCCTCATCACATTTATGGCCCCAGGTATGATGTTCACCTTTTTCCAGTCATCACAAATCTCCCCCGGTCACCATAGCTCTCCAGGATGGTAGACAGAACCCTCTCCATGACATCGGCCAGTGTCCCATCCTGCCCAATGAACCTGCACATCTTCAGCATCCCTGAGTTGTCCGTAACTCAACATTTCTCTACCAGGGGCAGTATTTCCCTCCCCGTTATCCCGCCATGAGGCACAGGCACTCGGGAGGCGCCTGCAACAGATCTCACCAACAAACACTAATAAAGATACTTATGAATGTGCACATTCTTCTGTAGCTCTCAAAAAAGCTTTACAAAGGTTGGTATAAAACCGATAGAAAGGGAGAAGGTTTTAATTTATAATTTTTTTATTGGCCATATTTTGTGGTGCATTTTTTTATGGCTAAATATCTCAATGTCTTCAACATGACTTAAGTATTCAGTTCTGCATTGTTTCTACTGGTTCAAAAGAGAAATGTTAACATGAGATATGAGGTTATAGGCATCATAGATATATCTTGGCTTAGTCTGAGTTACAGTATTAATCAGTTTAGATTAATTAGATCATTTAGATTGCATTCCTTTCCATTTTAAGGAACTCATAGAATCATGGAATTGTCTAGGTTGGAAGGGACCTTTAAGATCATCTCGTCCAACCATCAACTGAACTCTGATAAAAAAACATCACTAAACCATGTCTCTAAGCACTACGTCAACCCGTCTTTTAAATCCCTCCAGGGATGGTGCCTCAAACACTTCCCTGGGCAGCCTGTTCCAAAGCTTAATAATCCTTTCAGAGTAAAAATTTTTCCTAATATCCAATCTGAACCCCCCCTGGCACAACTTAAGGCCATTGCTAATGGACAGAACTGAGCTCAATGGGCCTGACATTCTAAAATGACATAAACAGAAGAACTACGTGAGCTTGAACCAGCAGTCATTGAAATCATCAAGACTTTGGACTGGACCTGTAGGTCCTGAAAACAATGTTTAAGGGGCTCAAACTCTGAATTTTTACTTAGCCACAATGAATCCATTCAGTGATATTTTGCACTGTGTTATTACTTGCTCATCCCTAGAACATATATCACAAAAACCAAAAAATAATTGTTAATTGCATTTTCAAAAAGCAAAGATAACACTGGAGTTGTGCTTCACTATCAGAGCAGCGAGGTGTGTAACAGGTTTGCCTTTGTACCAATAAGCAGGCTACTTAATCTTGTATTCTAGTAAACAGAACTAGTAAATACCACATTTTTCACCATTCAGATTCATTGGGAAGAGGAATAGATTGAGGTCGCTCTTCTTCATGTCGCACAGGAATCAACCACCTCTTACAGGGGAAGTCAAAAGGAGCTGTTGGTGTAGAGCAGAGGGAAGCAAGACCGCAAGAAACTAGAGGAAAGCGTCTCAAAGGCACAATGTCTTTGAGCTGCACAGATTGCACATCACTCACGGATCAAGGCTGTGCTGAAAGGAACAGTCTAGCCCTGAATATTTTATTTTCCAGAATTCAGACTAATGAATTCTTCTCCTGTAGAGGCAACAGATTAGAAATAGAGCTGTGAGAATCTAACATATTTTGCATTTCCAAATGCAAACGGATTTAAAATTACCAATAATATGTTTTATAAGCCAAGTTTTATCCTGATGGGAATTGAAATGAATGAATTAGGATCCTCTCCACAAAGAATGTGATAATGGAAAAGCTGACAGATCTCTCACTGCAGCAGCTCAGCACAGTAAACTACTGTGACACAAATCACTGAGCTGATCAGGAGAAAACAGCAAATTTTAGCAGGCTTTCTCTCTCAAAGCGTTAAGATGATCCACGTTTTTGATAACTCAAAATGACAAATGATCAATAGAGTGTGCTTCCACAATAAACAAAACAATATGATTTCTCCAAAATTACATGGGTATTTTAAGTCTTCTTACTAACAGTATCTATGGAGTCTAAAAGCCTTTTTCAAACCCTGAATTAGAAGCTGAATCTCAAGATTTTATTACGTATATTCCAAGTAAACGTTGATTCTCTTCAGCAGGATCGGGCTGAGCTACAGCACACCAACCCACTGAGCAAAACGGTTTAGTTGCCCACAACGTTTTCACCTTTGTTAAAAATTCTGAGGATATCAAAACACTTCTCACAGAACCAGACTGAAGATAACCTCATAAGCAACGTGCAGGAAACCTAAGCAGCACAAACAGAAAATATTGAATCTCGGTGAGAGTGGAGCTTGTCTCCACGCTGTTCCCAAAAGAGGAGGGGGGGGGAAAATCACTGCTGAACGAAAGATGCAGCAGTATTTGGAAGAACAAATACTCTCTCTATTTAAAAGAACACTTCGACCTTTTTTTCTCAATTCAGCTCAATTATATTCCTACGGTGAGGTGAAGTGCTTTTCAAAAGCATAGCATGAAAAGGGTTGGAAAATAGAATTTTCAATAATAATTGATATTTCCCAAGACCTAAAAAAAATAAATCTGCCTTATATTTCAGAAAATTAAGTGGTTTGTTTTTCAAATGCAAAGATCTACAGAAGTTGGACTAGCAGTATTTTCAGCATAGCAGCCTCCACAACTCCTTTTGGGGAAACTAAAAAAAAAACAAAAGAAAATTATTGGTAAAGATATTTCCCTCAGACAGGAGGTCTCAGGGCATTAGAAGCTGAAACTTCACCAATGTTCTGTTCCTCAATTTCAAGCAATGCCACGTTTTTTGTATTAGGCTGTAAAAAATAACATAAAGTCCTTATGTAATAAGGAACTGAAAAATACCTTCTATCGCGATGTAGTTATCTCGGGACAGCCAGATCAGATTGCCTTGGAGGGCAAAGAGATTATACAGCACTGGAAGATCTGATTCAACCTGTTGAAATCTCAGAGATTACTTAATCCATGATGCGTGGTTTCACTTCCATTCTATCACTAAGAATCCTTTGGCACGTGTGACAAAGGTTTGTCAAGCACAATGACTTCACCTTAGTTTCTTTTCAAGCAAGTATCAAAAGATTTTACAAAATTGAACATTACACACGTTTTGGAAAAAATCAAATATTTGAAATTATCTGCAGTTTGGATTGTTGAGGGTGCTCAGCAGGAATCTGAGATACCAAACCATAGCATTATTAGGTAAGAAATATCTATTAGGGATCATACCCTCAGAAAATTCAGTAAATATACATTTTAATATAAAAATGCTTATAGAATTAATGGGTGGTTGAAAGTAAATCAATCTCTGTAGTTGCTTGTAATAGTTAATGTGCTACATAATTTATTTTTTTGTGTAGCAGAATTATTCTCACACTTCTAAGAATAAGCAGTATCTACACTTCACAGTATAACAGCTGTTAGATTTAATTTTTTTAATAGAATTTCATTCCCTTAGCATATGAAATGTCTCCAGGACAGCTTTAAAAATTAGATGACTCATCTTTTTAAGGGGCAGGAATATTTTAATAATATCATCATTACAAGATTTTCTTTTTTAGATGGAACAACTCTCGTGAACAAATCAAAGAGAATATGGTAACATCCGGGAGCTTCAGCCTGTATTTACTATATTACTGCCTCCTAAAGAACGGTACTTAATGCCATTCAGTTCACATCATCACCATGCAAATCTATTCAATGAACTATTTTGTTGATGCAACCTCCTCCCAAGAAGTTTTATTTATTAAACATCGTTTCTGTCAGTACCCTGCTCTCTTCTTAGCCCCAACCTTGTGGGAAAGTCAAGCCCACCTCAGGAATTTCTAGCCTCTGAGAACATTAGGAGGAAGACGGGATGGTTAAAGGCAGTGGTAAATCAATATAAGAACCCTTGGCCAGCTCAGCCATAGGATTTTTTTTTTCACAAATCATTTTATCTATTTGTTTCAATTTCTCATTTACGAAGAAGAAAAAATGATCCTTGTCTCTCTCCCATTTTGCATTTTCTTTCAGACCGTAAGCCTCTTTAGGAAAGAAATTACTATTTTCAACCTGTATGCAGAGTGGCCAAAACTACAGGGTTTGTGTTTGTGCTGGGATTATTCAATAATACTGTTGCAGACTATAATAAAATAAATTCATAGCATACTGCAGGGGCTCGATTGCTTACCCAAGTCCACAGTAGATGAAGATAACCTCAATTCAAGTATATCTGCATTTCAGAGTACAGCGGATGACTGCAGGTTGTGCGTGTGTGTAAATTAATATTTTCAAGTAAATACATAAAAAGAATTTATTATTATTATTACTGTTCTCAGATAGGTATCAGTGCAAATTGCCACCATGCCAGTTCTCATCTTCCTACTGTCTACTTGTCTTTATTAAGGATAAATCCTTTTCTTGAACACCTTACTAATTCTCTGGTGAATTTCCACAAACACCAAGTCCATCTAAACAAGGGATTAAATACCACAGCTCTTTTGATTCAAAATGTCAGGTATGAAAAATAGATGGTGACTCCACATGCTGCATCCCTGCCATTCAAATTAAAAGTATCTGATTGAAAAGAGTACTTCATGTGCTGCTTGCAAGGCTATCCAAGGAACTTGATAATGACAACGAGAGAGAGAAATACTGTAGCATAGTGGAAGAAAGAAAAATAACAACAATATTCAGTGTCAACCAGCCAAGAGGAATGAGAAGTATTGCACAGCTCCCTCACCATGAATTGCCAAAAAGAGCATATTAACCTCCACTTGGACATCAACATCAAGAGTTTGGACTTTGGACAGTATCTGGAGTGAAACCAATCCCGCAGGCAGAAAACTCTCACTATTTTCACTCAAAACTGTCTCATTTTAAGTGCGCAAGTAATGCTGCATAAACACGGTGAAAGCCACTATTACAGGCTCTCTCCTCTTTGGCAAAGTTTTGGTCCTACCTTAATAGTCAGAGCTGGTGGCACCACTCCAGCCTGGAGCTCTCTAATTCTAAACCTGGCTGCCATCTCAGCAGCTTCACTATCCTAGCACGTATTTTCCAGCTTACGAAAGCAGAAACAAATAATTAATTAATTAAATCTCTGATGCTGCCAATAGGCTAAAGGTTTTCAGCAGATCACCAAGCTGGAATTGCGTTTGTTGCAGACACAAGTGGCCAAGCAGGCCTTACATTAGCATAATTTCCTCAATGATAACCAGAATTGGTCTATGTTAGCCTCTCACTAATCTGCTTGTAGGAATATATCACTTTCTAGAGTGATATATTCCTCTTCCATCCTGTATGGATTGGCTCTTTCACTTCATAACGTTAACGTGCAAAAGAGTATACTCTACTTTCCATTGGCTTTTCATCTACAGGTCTGAAATACTCAAACAACACAAACTAAATACCTTTTAGAGCTAAATTATCTAGCTATAGAAATAAATACAAAACAGCAGAACACAAACTCAAGAATTAAACACCATTAAACTAGAAAGGTAATTTCGTTAAGAAATTTGAAAACAGTTTAAAGATTGAAAAGCCATTTATAAACTGCAGTGGTGTTCCAGACGCAGGGAGCACTGTGGAAAGAAAAATAAAAAGACTGGCAGATGGATCAGAGAGGACCCAAAAGACCAAAAATATTCACATAAGGCACTGCAGAAAGTTTAAGGGGAGCATCATTTCCCTCCCCCTGATTGCCAAATTTTGAGCAGATACTCAAGCAGGCAGCAACTGCATCCATAAAACAGAGCATGAAGTATTTGTACGTCCTCGTGTGGATGAGAAATAGAGGGTAAGTGAAGAGTTATGGGGAAGATTTAAAAACATCTTAATGTGTGAAAGTTCAACCATCAATTAATAATAATGATGTTACAGTCCAAGAAATATGCCAAATCTTCAATATGGTTTCTGGGATATTTGATACTATGCAAATTTCAGAAGTAACTAATTCACAGATACATCTAAATGCAGGACAGAATTATAGCACATGCAAATCTGGAGAAATCTTAAGAAAATAATCTACAAAAGGGAAAACTATCATCCTCATTGGTTCAACTGACAAACAGCTCACTACCACCGGGTTTTCAAAATACTTGAATTTTTAACTTACTCTCTCCCCCTCCCGATGGTTTTCTATTTTCTTATTAAAATTGCAGTCTTATTATTTAGAGAAATATAACAACCTAGGTTTGGGGGAAAAAAAAAACAAACCAAAAAACCAACCCTCCACACGCTTGTTAAGATTATATTATATAGATAGCAGAAAATGCAGGAGAATGTACTAAATGAAATGAAAAGAGGAGCAAATCCCATAGTATGCTGTAACAGCAATGTGACACAGTAAACACAACTGGAAGGTGAGTCTCACTAAGTAAACATGCGATTCCAATCTTTATTTGTCCTTTCAGGAATTAAATACAGCTGGGGCAAAGTGTAAGACAAGGCTTAGATGCAGAAAAGATCTTACAAGAAGAGGGCTAGTACCGATTGCTAGCTCACTCCTTCAAAAGCTCTAGGTTTGTGCCATTGAGAGTTGGGAAAATCAGTTCTCTGCCCATAAAATGTGACATTTCCAACTGCAGTGTGGTTAATAGTTACACCTCAGAGGGCTGGACTTTATCTTTACTTGAATCTTACAGCAATTTTGTCACCCAAAGAATCTCAGTTTGCAAGAGGATGCGGAGCTCCGTAAAACAGCAAAAATGGACTTTTTTAAGGTCGATGGATCCACTGGTTAGTTGATTTAAGCAACTAGAGTACTTTGCCTAGATGGGGAAAAAATGTAACAGAACGAATGTAGCACCATGTTTCAGGGAGTTTCATGCATCCAGTCAGCTTTGGCAAAGAACTAAGCTTGTGGAAGTAGTAAGTACACCTTATTTCATGCATTGTAACTGTTTTCTGTAGTTACATTTCTGTATTTCTGCTGCACTATAAATATCTCCATGGGAGATAAGAGAGGTGCTAGAACAACCAGATGGCCCTTGCTTATATTTATAAAATCCACTTCTGGTGGTAAACTACATGAAACATGATAAAAGATTAAGAAATACCTGCACTATAGTGAGGAATAAAGGTTTAAAACTAATTTTTTTGAGGCTATATAGTAACCTCAGCTAATGCTTTAAGACATTAAGCTGGACGATGCTAGAAGTTGTCTGTAACTTGCAGAATGTTGGCCTCACATAAACTAGAAATGAGGTAGCTTAAGTCTCTGATTCTAGGTAGGTTCACATACATATGTAACTGTTGGCATGAAAATAATAGTTCCATGATTACAAAAATACAATGTTTTTCAGAATCAAGGCTTATTCTGGACTATTTGCCTGAATTTACCAAATAAACTCTCCCTTTGTGTCTTAGTGCTGCTCCTGCAACGGCTGAAGTACTTCCTTAGCGTGCTATGAGCCCATGGCAGGGGGTTGGAACTAAATGATCTTTAAGGTCCCTTCCAGCCCAAACCGTTCTATGATTTTCTTTTTTCACCCTCCGCTGGGACATTTGCACACATAAACGCCATTAAGAGACACAATCAGTTCTTAGGTTCACTTCTGAAGAAAAACTATCAAAACCGAACGGCAGACCTGGCTGAAGGGATCCCAGATCCTCATCCACTACAGAGAGACCTTTCGTCACTTACTAGCACCGCTTCCCTTCTGAGAAGAAAGAAGTAACTCCATGAATATTTTTTCTCTCAAAACCAGTAATACCTGGAATTTATTTGACTTACTAATTTATTTGATTAATATTGATTATTAATTGGTAACACCTATAATGCAAGTATTTACACCTCTGCCTGTTACTCCCTCCTAGTCAAGAGAACTCACATCAGGAGAAGGATCAATCTTATCAGAAACTAAAATAAATCAGGCAAACCACACCTTAAAACGCATCTTTTTCTCTGTATTTGCTCTCAAAAGAGCTCTAGATGACCAACACGGCTTAACAGTGTCTACAGCACAACATCTAAAGGTAAATGAGCTATCTCACACCAGGTTTCCTGTATGCCAAACTTCCAGCTGCTGAAGTGTTACACCTTTTTCTGCAAGATTGAGGACCCCATTAAGAGACCTTTCTCCCATGAAAATATCTGTTTACTGTTACTGTGTTTAAACACAAAGACTATCCTACTAGGGTTTCTGCAGCTGTGGAAAACAATCCCATATTTCTTGCCATAAATCCATCCCAGTTTGTCGGCACACCATCTGCACTATGTACCCCAGGCTCGGGTATGACCTGCTGTTAGTGGCCACATCAGTGCCAAACAGGGAAATTATACAACCTCCTAAACCTTACCCGAAATTCCTCAGGTTATACAGCCTTTAATTAAATTATCCCTTTTGACTTCTTCACTGCTGTCGGAGCGCACGCTTAGCTACCTACCCATTAGGATCCCAAGTCTTTTTCAGAGGTACTGCCTCGCCGTAAAGTCCCTGTTGCTGTCAATATCTTGCATTTTCACTCCTGGATGTGTGACTTTTCCAGTGAAATGCTTCAGCTACGCCTCACAGAAACACCAAGAAACTGACGCGGGCGCTCCAGGCCCCTGTAAGGTTCAGCAAATGACGCCCTGTTACTGTCCTTGTTTCCTTTCCTCCTCTTCTCCCCTCTCCGTTTTCCAGAGCTCCCTCCTCTTCAACCCTTTCCTCGGGCTCTACCGACCCGGCCTCATCTCCTCCCCTCCCGCCGCCATTCCCCACGTTGTGCTTTACCTGCTCCTCTCCTGTAGTCCAAGGAATCTAACACTTCCCCATTTAAGAGGGATAATTTTTTCACCCTGTCT
Source organism: Numenius arquata (assembly GCF_964106895.1). NCBI lineage: Eukaryota > Metazoa > Chordata > Aves > Charadriiformes > Scolopacidae > Numenius > Numenius arquata. Next base: position 60,792,608 of record NC_133582.1, read on the forward strand.
CGCTGCTCCATTTCTCCTTTTACCCCCCGCCTACCCAACGGTCCCTTTCCCAATGCCACCTGTGAACTTTTCCCTTCGTTTCAAGCCCCAAAATCAGCTTAAAATCCACCTCGAGTACTTTACTCAAAACTGCTCTTGCAAAATCCCAAATGACCCATTTCTGACCCCAGATCAAACCCAGCCCTCTCCTCATCCCCTTCCATATTAGCCACCTGCCTGCTGTGTCGCAGGGCCTTTTTTTTTTCCTCCAGGTTTCCACTTCCTCGGTGACACCTGCCTACCTACGGCGGCCAAATCGCTTTAATAGTTCCTGGAGGTTCCTGGTGGGGACACCCAGGCTGGGGCTGAGGAGATGGGCCTGGGGTTTTGGTGGAGGCGGCGAGACGAGCGCCGGCAGGGCCCCAAACCGGGTGGGACGCGACACTTTCCCGCCGCTTTCCCCTCAGGCCTCTCTCACAGGGCGGCCGGGGAAGGAGGAGGGAGAGGAGGAAGCCGAGGACAAGGCGCGTCAGGAAGCCGCCGGCCCCGGTGGCCGCGGACCTGCCGGCCGCCGCCCTCCCGCCTCGGGGGCTGGGCTGAGGCGGGCGGTGGCGGCGGCGACTCCGCCCCGCTGCGGGGGCCGCCCGCGCCGGTAGAGGCGGCTCCGTTCGCCGCTGTGACGCCGCCGGCGCTGGAACACCTGGAGGGGCGGCGGCGCCTCCGGCTCCGGCTCGGCCCTCCCTTCCCCTTCGACCGCGGGCAAGGTGAGTGCGGGGTAAGCGGGGAGCCGCCGGGCTCCGTGTCGGAGCCTGCCGGGGAAAACGGGTTCCGGCGGCATCCGCTGCGGCCGGTGTCGGGCAACCCCGGGTGGGCGCCGCCTCCCCCGCGGGCTGCCCGCCCGCCCGGCGCTGGCGGGGGGAAGGAGGCGGCGCGGCGGCCGGGCCTGGGGCGCTGGTGGCCCTGTCAGGGCTTGGCGGCGGGTGTAGCCGGGGCCGGACCTGCCCGGAGGTGAATTTTCCGAGGCACAAGATGGCATCTACCCCCTCCTTTTTTTTTTTTTTTTTTTTTTGCCTGGTGGTGTCATTCCCTTCCCTTCCTCCCGCCGCGCGTGCGGTTATCTCGCCATGATTATTGTATTTATCCCTTTCTGCCTCCCTGCCTGCCGTACATCCTCTCTGGCTCGCTGCCCGCTGGAAGCGGGGAGGATGGGGAGGGAAACGGCCGGTTCTCCTCAGGGGTTCCGGCTCCGGGCTGAGGCGAGTCCCGGGGCTCCGGGGCGGCGGCGACGGCCCTTATTTTCACCTGGGTTAAGAGGGGTTTGGGGGGGCTTCCTGAGGTAACATAACGTCAGGTATCAAACCAGGCACCCAGGTATTAACAGCTGGTGAAATCGGAATTAAAAGAAGACAAAAAAAAAAAAAAAAAAAAAAAAAAACCACCCCAAACAAAAAACCACAACAAACCACCCAAACTTCCCGTGTAAAGCTTGTATTTTGCAGAAGGCTGATCTGGATAATCAGATTTGACCTGCCTCCATCCACCTAATGATGTTTGTCTCTTCTAGTCGTTTAGAAGAAGAAGGAACGTGACTTGAAACATCGGGTCGGTTTTTAGGGAGAGGAAAGGGTGAAGGGCACTGTGCTCTCTTTTATTCCTCCATATCATTATATGCATATTCAGCACCAAATGTAAATAGGTCTCCTGTTCCACGCTGTTCTGTGTAGTGCTGATAGGCTCAAGGTCCTGCATGGACCCTCTTAAAACAGTAATTCAGTTTTCCCTCAGTTCAAATCTATAAACGTGAAGCTGAATTGGGTAATCTCAGGGGTACGTCCTTTCACCCTCTGCCCCCAGGTTACATCGCGTGGATACTTTGGAAGCTTGGAGTGGTTCTTCTGTTTGGTTGTTTTGTAATGTTTTGCCCTTGCCTGCAAGCCTTGCTGTAAACCAAGGTGACTGTTTATTTCCAGGAAACACCTGTTTGTTGGTATATTTTATTTCCCTCGTGTTTCATTCTGTTATCCTCTTTCTTTCAGTTTCTGGATGGATTTTTATCTAATTTGAGTCTCAGAAAGCAGCTGTGGCTCTTGTTCCAGAGCAGACTTACTGGAAATAAACCGTTCTCATGTTTTGGTCTAGCAAGGGTGGTGTTGTAAGGAAAAAACCATGTTTGATCACTTTCCCAAAGTGCTGAGCAGAGAGAAGGGCAGGCTGGGTTTTGGAGTCTGCAGTGCAGGCTGCATTTGGGTATGGTTTTCCATCTTATTTTTCTGGTAATTGGCTCTTTTTCCACTTTGTCTGCCCAGGGTTCCCAAGGAGTGAATGGAAGTATGACTTGACAGTGCTAATCTGCCTGGCACTGATCTAGGAGTTGCAGTACTTAGCACGAAGTCCAGGAACATCTCATTTAGACATTAGAAATTTTTTTGTACTGCTTTTTGGATGGGGTAACCTATTGGTTTGAACTGAGTAACTTTATGATTTAAGGTTTATATTAATATTACTGAAGAAGGAATTTAGTGTAAAGCCACAGAGATCTTTTGTGTAGTAAACTGCTATAACTGGTATAACCAGTCACGTTTTTTCCGTGGCAAGCTCTACTGGAAGATGATGTGGCAGTTAAATGCTGTGAAACCTTGGTCTGAAAGAGTTTCTGAAGTTTCTTTACTGTCAAAACTTCACAGGTGAAACATTGTTATTTCCAGAAAGGTTCAAACAACAGTGTACTCAAAAGTTAGATGCTGGTAACTGGAATTTGCCGCCTTCTCAATTAAAAAATAAAGTTCATTTTAGATAATGGTGGTTTCTTCCATTGTGTTTGTGGGAGTTGATTCAAATATGCATATTACCAAAGGTTTGCAGGTTCAAGAGGACTAGTCATGACTTTATGGAAGGGGGAAGTTTTCTTGAACGTTTTTCTTTCACAAGGTTATATTACTGGGATGTGGAAGGAATCCCATAGTGCAAAGTAAATTTCCTGTTGAACCCTACTACAGGGTTGGGTTTTTTCCCCTTAGTAGAGTTTCAAGCCCACCCATCTTGCCTGTTCTTATCTGTTATCCATAGTCTTCAGGGCTGCTAAATTGTTCTGATGAATTCCCAAGTAACCTTTTCTGGAAGAAATGAATAATAACAGCTCTTTTAACTCTTAAACTAGTGTTGAAAGCCGTTGGTATGAGCTGGCAGAAAAAAAGGTGCCAATATCGCAGCTAAATTAAAAGTCAAGAAATGTCCTCAAAGATTCTGTTTTAATGCTTTTTTTCAAAATCTCCTCCAACAGCGTTGCTCTGAAGTAGTTGATTCTTTAAGATGTTTTGCCATTTCTCAGCCATAAAATCACTCTAAAGACAAAATTATGCCACATGATGTGGAAGCATTGAAAATACGAAAGCCTGGAGAGTGAAGAATGTTAAACAAAGACCCAAGTAGTCAGGAACTGTAGAAACATTTGACCTTTTACGTGTTGCTGGGAATAATAGTCTCACCATAGGTTTTTCCTGTGGCTATTGTTAGCCATGGCAAACCCTGGGGCATTTTGACCAGTTGTGCAATCACTTACGTCAGCCTCGGGAACTGTCTGTTCTGAGTCACTGAAACAGTGCTCACTCGGGTCTGTCTTGTGAGTAGCTCCGTAGGGACCACAGCCACTCTAGGACCAGGCGGCTGCTGTGCCAGGAGCTGAGAAAAGTCATGTAAAAGCTGAGCAGACTGTGCATCTCTCAAGAATATACGGCCTCTATTGATTGTGGTGGTTACTCAAAAGAAGATCACCCTGTATTGTTGCTGCTGTGCATGCTGAAACTGTTTTGTTAATCAAATCTCTTATCCATGGATGTGAAATGATCTCCTGAGGGAATTTAGTGAAAATTATTTTCCCCCTTGTTCCCTCCCCCTGCATTGTTTCCCCTTGGGTGTAATAGTGTTGCTTCCTGGCTTCTGCATGGATGGAAAGGGAGGAGGGAGGCGGAAACTTGAGAGCGTTGACTGCGTCAGCAAACGGGGAATCTAAATGATAGAGCCATTAGTTTGAACTTCTAAAACCGTATTTGTTCGTATTTATTATAGTATACACATGAAAAGAGTTTCATGATTTTTTTTGTATATCCGCTGCTTTTCTCATAGGTTCTACAAAGGGAAGGTTTCCTAAGATGAAGACTCTAGGCTGATTATGTGTAGAATGTGTCACAAAAACCATCTTCATATTGTCTTTTATAATCTATGCACAGCAGGTGCTCCATATGGCATTTTCTTTAATAGTATTTGGCTACTAAGTTTAAAGATACTGTTTTTCAAACTAAGAGAACAAATGTGTGTTACAGAACAATTTGGTAGTCATTTCAGAGAAATGAAGCAAGTCTGCATTTAGAATGAGATTAAACACTGGATTGTGTATATCCCCAGCTTTGCTCATTTGCAGAATGAGGTTAGACCTGCCACTCAACGATTTGTATTCAAATTATTATTCCATAAAATGCACATAGTGCTTAGGATACTTACCTGGTTCTTTTCAAAGGACATTCGCTCAGTGTTCTTCACAAATACAAGTGGAAAGCTAGTAGTCAAGTAAAAGATGTTACATAAAGGCAAACTGCAGCTATGTGCTATTCTTACGTTATTTCACAATAAGCACCTGAAAAATTGGTATAATCTGAAAAGGGAATTTAAAGTTAATTCTATGTGTAATTAAATATTTGTGTCTTTGTGTAAATGATGAAGCTTTGCATGCAAGTCAACTTATCTAGAAAGGGTTATTGTTTGCTTGTCAGTCTTCCAACTGCAAGTCTGCTAGCGTTTACTTGAAATATTTTGCTCTGAGACTGCATGTACTATGTTGTGACTCCATGTGCCATTCTTATCAGTGCTTTTGAGATAAACCACTGGTTTTAGGAGTTTCTCATTCTACTGTTAAAAAACTTTAAAAAACCACCTCGCCAAGTGTCATTTCAATGCATGTTACACTCTAGAAAGAAGGAGGTCACTTTATGCCTGTAAGTTTGACTTGAAAGTCTTTGGAATAGTATTAGTATGTAGTACCTAATAGACACAAAGTTGTTTTTTAGAGAGGAATACTAACAGTTGATTTGGTCCTTGCACTTTGTGGGAGCAAAAACAGGTTTTAAAAAACATGGTGAGAGAGTGCCAATATTTCCATTTTCTCACGTTGGCTAAAACTTACCGCTTAAGTACTGAAAACCCGTGCAGTTCAGATGAATTGATACTCGTAAGTTCTAGGTGTGAGCGATACATTTCTGATGTGCCAATTTGCGCTGTTTATCTTCCTCTGTCTTCTATTAACTTGTACAGATCAGAGTTGGGAATAGAAAAATAAGACTAAATGATAGCGTAAGAAACGACCCTGGATATCATCCTCTCTAGACTACACCAGGAAATTAGGAAGAATAATTTTGTGTGCTAATTGTGTACTCTGAAACATTAGAAGCATGATAATTGGTTTTGGAATAAAGTAACTCTTAACAGTACTCTCTGCAGTAGCTATCAGTCATCTGCCCTGCATGGAGAGTATTAAAAGTCAGTGTGAAATTTGATGAAAGACTGGTCATTATATACTTAATGTCAATAGTATTACTCATTTTCCTGGATGTCCTCTTTGCAGCCAGGTGCCTCGGTAGTGCTACGAAATGACAGAAAGAAGACAAAACATCCAGATTTCTTCATACTTTGTGCGTGGTTTATAACGGTGCAAACCTTAGTCATTTAAGATACCTACTGGTACTACTGCGGTTTTGTCTCCACACAATTTACTGGCTTGAAAAAGAAGGGAAAGAGAGTGTTATATTGGCTCCAACTCCTTCCTTGGAAAACAGATTCAGATTTCGCTGATACTTGTGCTGTTTTCAGGACATGATTGGGGTTTTTCTGTGTGTTGAGTTTTGTTTCTAATATTTCTTTTCAGTTTTTTGAAGCTGTGAAAATCATGGAATCATGGAATGGTTTGAGTTGGAAGGGACCTTAAAGATCATTGAGTTCTAACACCTCTGCCCTGGGCAGGGACACCTCCCACCAGACCAGGGTGCTCCAAGCCCCGTCCAACCTGGCCTTGAACCCCTCCAGGGATGGGGCAGCCACAGCTTCTCTGGGCAACTGGGCCAGGCTCTCACCACCCTCACAGCAAAGAATTTTCCAATATCTGATCCGAATCTCCCCTCTTTCAGTGTCAAACCCTTCCCCCTCGTCCTATGGCTCCACTCCCTGATCAAGAGTCCCTCCTCATCTCTCCTGTAGCCCCTTTAGGGACTGGAAGGGGCTCTAAGGTCTCCCTGAAGCTTTCTCTTTTCCAGGCTGAACACCCCCAACTCTCTCAGCCTGAATCAAGACAAATGAATAAATGGAATAAATGAACTTTTTGCTGGGGTGTCTCATAAACTCTGATAGAGAAGAGAAAGAAGTGGAAGAAATTGTGTATAGAAAAGTTTGTCCCAGAAGTGCTTCCAGTGAAAGCGAAAATTGGTTCCAGTGGGCTTACGGGATGTGTCTGTCCCCTAAGCACAATGTGTTACTCAGTGTGCTGATCTATCTTTTTTTCCCAGTAATTCAACAGACCACTATGAAATCCCAGTTCTTACTGCATGATTTAGTCATGTAGTTCAGGCGTTTCATGTAGAAGCCATAATTTCTGTGTGCTCAGAGGACAGTGGTGAGGTTCTGGTTCAGGTGCTCAGAGTCACTCTGTGGAGGTTGGTTCTATTCACAGGGGCTTAGTTTTGAGAGGCTTGTAATGTAATTTAGGCACCACAGTTAGATAGTTGGGGTCAAACAGCATGAATTTCCTTCCCCCTCAGCACCTGACAGGTGTATGAAAATAGCAGGAGTCCCTCTCCCTATAACAAATGCCATTTCCCCCATGCTTCTTTTAAGAATGTATGAAACTCCTTTCTAGGTGTCAACTCCTGACATAGCTTGAAAGAGTAATAATTCTGTTGATGCAACTTCTCCCTTATAAGATTGCAATATTTCTTTTGAGGAGATGTGGATAACCTGGAAGATAGAGATTTCCCAAGACAAGAAATGAAGCCGTGGATCTGTCTGAGATAAATCCATAGATGAACTGCCATAGTGGAAAGAAGGAACTGCTAATGCAGCACTTGCGCACCAATTCTGCAAACTTTTTGAATTAATAAACAAGTATGTCAGTGAGTAGTCTAACAGAATGAAAATACTCCTGGATTTAAAGCTAAGCATGGATGATTCCGCAGGATTAGAACATCAGTGATGTGTGTTAAGAGCTTTAGAGGAAAAATTAAATCTTGTCATTTGTCATATTTATGTAACTTAAACTCCAGATTCATTTTAGCTGAATTACAGTGGTAGCTATTCACGTGTTGAGAGTAGGAATGCTTGTAAGGTATAATCTTGATGCTGAATGCCTATATAGACCTAGACTTCAGGTTTTCACTCTTTTCCTGCATTGACAATTACAGAATCACAGAATGATATAGGATTGGAAGGGACCTCTAGAGATCATCTAGTCCAACCCCCTGCCAAAGCAGGTCCACCCAGAGCAGGTCCTGGAGGAACGTGTCCAGGTGGGTTTGAATGTCTCCAGAGAAGGAGACTCCACCACCTCTCTGTGTAGCCTCTTCCAGGGCTCTGCCACCCTCACAGGAAAGAAGTTCCTCCTCATGTTTAGGTGGAACTTCCCACGTTCCAGTTTGTGCCCGTTCCCTCTTGTCCTGTCACTGCCCACCACTGAAAAAAGCCTGGCCGCATCCTCCTGACACCCACCTGTGAAGTATTTATAGGCGTTGATCAGTCTTCTGATCTCAGTCTTCTCTTCTCCAGACTAAACAGACCCAAGTCCCTCAGCCTTTCCTCATCAGAGAGATGTTCTTGTCCCCTCATCATCTTTGTAACCCTCTGCTGTAGCCTCTCCAGCAGTTCCCTGTCCTTCATGAACTGGGGAGCCCAGAACTGGACACAGTGCTCCAGGTGTGGCCTCACCAGGGCAGAGCAGAGGGGGAGGATGACCTCCCTCCACCTGCTGGTCACACTCTTCCTGATGCCTCCCAGGATGCCATTGGCCTTCTTGGCCACAAGGGCACATTGCTGGCCCATGGGCAACTTTTTGTCCACCAGGACCCCCAGGTCTTCTTCCTCAGAGCTGCTCTCCAGCAGGTCAGCCCCCAACCTGTACTGGTGCAGGGGATTATTCATCCCTAGGTGCAGATAATTTGGATCAAGAGGCTGCTTGATTCTCTTTCCCTCGGAAAAGGCAAAGTGGAATGTGGTTTGAAGCTCCTGACTCATTGGGTCTGCGTATTTGTGGACAGACTAGAGAAGATGTAACTGTGCCCTGTCTAATCTTCATCCTGCAGTGGGGCTACTTCTTGCTGTGGAGGCCCCATTTACTTGAATCAGCCTCATCCCAGCTTCCAGGGAGCAGAGTGGGGGGGACAGGTTGTCAGCCAAGAGCTGTTGGAGGGGCACAGATGGCATTGATTCCCTCACCTCAGCACATTTTCTTCCCTTCAGAGTATTTTACATAAATGAAACTATCACTCTTAACTGTTACAGATAGCAGTCCTTAAAATTCTTCTTATTTTTTGTTGCTTAGTACCAATCTACTATTACTGTATTAAAAGTTTCTTGGAAGAGCGTTCATTTTAATAAAACTGTTCTATTAAGTAAATCAAATGCAATGTATAATTCTACCGTATTTGAAGTGAAAAGTTGCACGGTGTTTAAGGTGCAGAATCTGCTGGGATTTGAAGGATCTCAGAATGTGTTAGGTGCTTTGAAAGGGTAGTAAAGTGGGAGGACAGTGCTATTGGTGAAAGTGTAGACTCTTCTGTGCCTTTTTTGATGAACACCACTTTCACATGAGGCTGCTGAATTCTGCTCCGCCTCGTTCAGTTCCCTTTCCTCATTTCTGGATGCATCTTGGAAGAAGGTAGTGTTCAATCTACTGCCTTCCTACATAACTATGGCCGCTCATCTCTGGATGTTAATTTTGACCTGTAGATGAGCATTTGTAACATTTTTGCAAGGGTTTCAGCTCATTTCTTGGCTCTGAGAAGCTGTGATTAGATCAACGGTTCGTTTTAGCTACAGTCTTCACAGTTAAAAAGATTCCTGTTTGCTGCCTGGTTGCTTCCTGCTTTCTACTATGGGATCAGTGGGATAAACTATTAAGAGCTGTGTAACCAATGCTCAGCAAAGGACAGATATTTGAATTAAAGGGGGGGGGGGGGAGTTTGCTTTTTAATTGATTTCCCCATAACCTAGGAGAGCATTAAGATCTGAATTTCACCTTCCCACATGACACTGCTTATATTTACACTCACTGGAAAAGAAAAGCTATCTGAGTAACATTGATACACAGAATTGTCATTATTTAGCTGTTGGAGAGAAGGCACTTATAAGAAAAAGACAGTATAACTAATCTTCAGATGCTACTTGTATAAAGGTGATCAGCTCATGGGAAAGCTGCAACAAAGTATAATAAAGCTAAAAAAATAGAAGCAAGCATGTACAAATGTGTAGAGCATGAGCTGGAGGGTAAGCGGGAGTTTAAATCACTCAAAAGGCCATGATGGCACTTTCCCGTTTGCACAGAAAAATGTAGGTGGTGCATTCGAATGGTCTTGGAGAATATACAGAACCAGAGGATGTTTCCGTAGAAATAAAAATGCCATTCACTAATGAGGGTGCCCTGCCATCAAGTTTCATTCCAGCATCATGGCTAATAAAATATCTCGGTAGGAAAACAGGATAATGCAGCGTGCCAGAAGTATAATGAAGTTCAGTGGGCATTCCAGCTATTTTTTGGCTACCAGTGAAAATAACTTGTGGGTAAATAGCCTACAGCCCAGATAAACTCTCCCTAGCATATATTATATTTGCTTCTCCCTCCCACCCCCACCCACCCACCCCCCCGCCCCGTCCAGTATCCCTACCTTTTGTTAGCTAAGATAAAGGCTGTCTGTCATGGAGATCACAAGTGTCGTGTAACTCCTTATCATCAAAGGTAATGGAAACTTTCTGATACAAATGCTTTCTGATGGGGTGGTAAATGCTATTTTTTTAAATCAGTGTCAGCATAATATTATTTCTTTAAACTTTTTTTTTTTTAAGTCTTAATACACTGGTAAGAAAAAAAGGAACGTAAAGTCCCTTACATCAGCTCCTTGTGGCAAATTAAGCTTGCTTTTATATATAAAACTGTATGGTAACATAGGTTAATTTAAAGTTTATCTCCAGTGTTTAGGGAAGGTATTGGTGTATTCGAGTTAGTGTCATCTGCTTCCAATGTAACTCTCTTGTTAGTTCTCTTCGGGACATCAATGTCTTTTTCTTTGACAGTGTAACAGAGTTCAAAACCTGAAGTAGTCAAAGGCTTTGTGCTCATCTTGGTCTCTCTCTGCAGCCTCAGGGCCAGTGTTTCACAACTGTAGGGATTCTTTGCTACATGGTTATGGAGTGCTCCTTTTAATTCCTTGGTAGTTCCCTGGGCTGTTCCCGGTCCCCTTTTTTTTAGCATCTCTCACTTTTTGTCGTTAAACTTAGGACTTTGGGATATTTTTATAAAATCTCCCCACTTTCAGCTATCCCAGATGCTTTCAATAATGTCCTTTGTTACAGTTGAACCAATAACTTAACCCTTTTTGGTTCCTGGACTTGGACTAGACAGTAACAACACGAAGTTAGAGATTATAAAAATAATGGCCCTGTTAAATGACTTCAGGAACAGTCTCTGTTGTACATGTAGCAGTATCTGAAGAATGAAAACTCTTAATGTTAAAAGTTTTGGCTATGAATGAAAATAATATGACTAAAAGCTGAAAATATTGTAAATAACTCTTAGAAAATGTTTTTTTTTGTTGTTGTTGGTTGGGGTTTTTGGGTGGTTTTTTTTTTTTTTTGTGTAGCTACAGTGGTCGTGGTGCAATGTTCTTCTGCTGTCCATTTACACCATTCTTGTGGAAAGTCCTCTGTATTAAACCCATGGTAGCAGCAAACCTGCCGCTCTCCAATCTCATCTTCTTTTACATTGTACAAATTTTCACAGAATCACAGAAATCGGAAGGGAGCTCTGGAAATTTCATAGTCCAGCCTCCTGCTCAGTCAGGCCCAGTTAGAGCTGGTTGCTTGGAGCCATGTCCAGTTTGTTCCAGTGCTTGACCATTCTCATGGTGAAAATTTTCCTGCATATATTAAGTTGGAATTTCACGTGTTCTTGCTTGTGTTCGTGTGATACAGTTCTCATTTTGAACTCAAAAATCCCCACAAATATCTTAAGGGCAAAGGGGTGCTCTGCAGTACTTAGAGGAGTATAACTGGGAGGATCCCAGAGTCAAAATATAAGGTCAGATGTTTAGGAAGAAAGAGCGTGCGCTGTGCTTGTAAATGAGAACTTTCACCATGACCCTGATACATATTTCTTTTTTTTCTTTTTTTTTTCCTTTTTAGGGACACTGGTTTCCAGGAGAGTCAGGTGGACGTGTACAGCATATAAGGTGAGTGCCTGAGACCTGTTCCCCGTGCTGGTCAGTTACACTTTGTTCCATGTAATATGCCTGTTATTCCCATCTTTAAAGACTGTTCTTTGCATCCTGTCAAACCGAGCGTGCTGCTGAATAACTGAGTCATAGATGTGTATACAAGCTAAATCCTGTGTTCTTATCTCACTCACACACCCAAAGTTGACTTAAGGAGGACCGGTATTAAAACAGTGAAGTCAAGCATAAAGGTGTTAGAAAACCAGAGTTAATTCTGCTTGTGCCTTATGGCTCTAGAAACTACAGAGAACCAGTGGCTGATTCTCTCCATTCTGAATATTGTCTGACTTGGTGGTGCTGTAACACAATCTGAAACAGTTCTTCCTCTTTGGTTTTTTTTTGTCTGTTGGGCTTTACATTTAAACTCTGCTTTGAAGACGGGGTTATGAATTTTCTCACGGTCTCTCCTGCAGTGCTTATAAGCACTTCACAAAAATTACAGTGTGGGAAAATTTCCTGCTCTGATAGAATCTTGCAGCATCTCCTGGAACTTTGGCATGAGGTTTCACAGGTACTGACAATAGAGAGGTTAGAATCGGAAATCTGGGATTTGGCTCTGTTGGGCTCCAAATGGAAGCAGGAAGCGCTCGGCTTGTTTGCGTTACCTGATTCAGGTTCCTGCAATCTGTTCCAGTCCCTTTGCTGCTCCAGTGCTCATCATACTGTCTGTCAGCAGCACCGTGCTAAATGTTTCCAGTGTCACGCCTTTCCCTTGCAGCCCCTTTTCTCTCTCACCCAGATTAGTGCCAAAGTTCAGTTCCAGCGCCATTACCTTTCTAGTGGCTTTTTCCGTTACTGTTTTCTCAGTCAATCTGCTTTATTTCTTAAAGCAACCTGTTGGTGTTTTCCTTCTGTGCCTGCTCTTACCAAAGGCCATTTCCCGGCAGCACCATCTGACCAGCTGGGGCTTAAATTTCCCATCCATGGCTCAAGATGGGATGTACCTAATATTTTTAAACAACAGATCAGTGGTACATGGGCGAAAAAAGTAGCTGAACTGTGTTGTGGCTAAAACTTTGGGGAAGAAAACCTGACTGAGGAAGATGCCTGGCATGGACAACAGTGGCTTTCCTTGTCAAAAGTCACTGAGTTTATGCCAGGTAAACTTGCTTTTGCCTGGAAAACTTGCTAACGTGTAATTGGCAACATCAGTGACACCACTTAAATGTGTTTGTCGTGGATTTAAGGAGAATTGTGTGTTGCATACAGAAAGCATTTGGTCCACAGATTGAAAAGTTTTCTGTTGTAACATAGTAAACAAGATGCTACAATATAGTAATTTTCTATGTGAAAAGGTAGAGGTTTTCTAGTGTCTAGCTTTAAAATGGTGTTTTAAAGATGTTTGTATTAACTGATAGTTTCTTATTTTATTTCAGTGTCTGAAGAAAACAAGAAACATGGAAGGTCATAAGTAGTAAGTACCTTGATCATTTTTTCTTCTGAAGAGCTAATGGTGTTTGGCACATTGATTTGTCACTGCCTGAGTTTATTACACATTATGTTCTGGCATCTCGTATTTATATGAAGTCATTGGCAGACATTCGGTTTAAAAAGAATAAAAATACAAAATGAGAAACTGCCAAAGAATGGAAAAACAAGTGAATTGACTAGATGGGGAAAATAGCAGATGTTATCAATTTCCTGCTTAATGGAAAGAAGAGTATGAGTTGTCATGTTCTGAGAGGTTTATCAGTGGTTGTCAACTTCAGAATAACATACATCCTTGTTTTTGTTATATTTTCTTATTGCGTATCAAATCCTAAATATGTCCATGATTGCTTGACAAGAAATACATTTTAAAAGGTATCGACAAGTGTCTACCGGTAAAAATTGTCCACCAAATATTTTGGTAATGGGATAATAAGTCTTTTGTTATCTTAAGCGTAAACAGGAGCCAGTAAATTCTCCAAATGACACTAGAAGCTGAATTTGTCTGCAGTGGTAAAATTATATTCCTCTATTCCCGTACTTGGTTTATGAGTGTCTTATTCAGGAATCTGTATCAATCCCAGCATTTTTTTATTTTTTATTTTTGACGACTTCATATTAATAACTCATTGTTCCTACCACCATCACCCCAGAATTTCTAGTGACCTCAAGTGAGGTAGATATCAAGGCCGGTTGACATCAGCTGAATTATGGTGTTTTCTTCACTTCAGCACTGAACTCAGATACCAGTTATTTGCACAGCTGTAGCATAAGTTAAAGCACACAACCAGCCAGACAGCTGAGGTCTTTGTACTGCCTTGTGAGCAGTTTGATTTTTTTTTTTTGTTAATTATTATTTTTAAAGTAATGCTGTTTTTATTAAACTCTCATATATTCTCATAATGCAGGGGGATCTTCTTGTTATTTATTAGAGGTTGTAGATTTTGTCTTTTAAAGGTGCAGCATATATCAAGTTAATATAGGCTTTGCCTAACTGGAGAGGCTGTCTTGTTGTCAGAGTGTGTAATGGTTCGTGCAGAATTACACATGAAATGTGGTATGTTTAGCCTGTGTTGTTTATTTTGTGCTGTAGCACCAAAAAGGCTTTTATTTTTGTTTTAATGTAGTCCATAAATTAAACTCACGGAGCTAACGTTTGAGTAGAATCAAACGGGTGAATATCTTTGCTTTTAAAGTTTGGGGAAGAAGCCAAGAAGTGCAGTGTGTAAGTGCTTTTTGAATTTTGTCCTTGCTCGGTTCCAGTTTAGTTTCTTACCATCTCTTTGGTGATTAAGATGTTGTCTCCAGACTCACTGACTGAACCATGGTGTGTCTGTTAGAGCTGAGAACCTCTTGGGGCCGCGTCCCTGAGCTGTGTGTGTTATGTGAACTGAGCTAGTGGGCAGTATCCCAGGAGCGTCCCACAGTCAAGGGGTTTTTGTTGTTGTTGTTGTTGTTGTTGTTTTTTAAATAATCTCACCCTCTTTAATTTTCCTGGAGTATTTCACATAGTGAGTTTTAGCAACAGTTTACTTCTAAAGATCTGCAAAATCACTGCAGCTTTCTGTATATGGACGTAGGGGAAAGGGCATGTACTTTTGCAGAAATTAGTAGCAGAATAAGTCTTCCTGAAAGAGATCAACATTTCATTGCAAGGCTATATTTTCTATTAAACTGGCTTCATATGGTTTAAATATTGTGGAATATGGAGTTTATCTTTAGATTGCACTTTCTATTAGGTCTGCCAGAGGAATGCAGAAGCATCTGTCAGTAGAAAATAATCCTTGAAAAAAAGATTACTTGTTAGGCCCCCACAGTTGTCATGTAGTCATTGTACGAAGACGTGAGCTCTCTGTCTTGCCCACAGCATCCTCAAAAGAGATGAGTGTTCATCTCATTCTTCATTATTCAATTGTAAAAAAGGGAGGGCAAGAAGTAGTCAAATTCCATTCATAAAATGATCTTTGTGACATCCTAACACTGCTGGAATAGCATGAAAATTGCTACCTGTTTATGCAATTCTGCTAGTTCACTCAAAACTCTCCTATTAGTTATATAAAAATAAGAAGTTAATTCCATGGGCATTCCGTTCCAATCATTCCATAATGCATTGGTAAGAATTCTTTGCAGCTGATTATTTGGCAGTACTACGTGCTAAAGACACTTAAATTGAAAGCTGTGTATTATTTTCCAAAGTAGGATGGGAAATCTAATACTAATTTAATTGCTTTCTTATTAATGCATACTGAGGAAATGCTTCTTAGAATATATGTGTCTCCGTGCAAATGCAATATTCTTGATGGAAACGTATTAATCTAGCATGTGAGACTTAGTTTTTAAACATTCTTTTGAAGTTTTGTAATTCTTTTTAAAATTCTAGCAATTATCCAAGGGAATTTTATGACCAATATGCTCAAAGCCAAGAAAAATCTGTGGTTAATAAAATGCAACAGAAATACTGGAAAACAAAACAAGCCCTTATAAAAGTTACAGGAAAAAAGGAAGATGAACACGTTGTGGCTTCAGATGCAGACCTGGACGCAAAGCTAGAGGTTTGTAATGTCTATGTGATGTGTATTCTCTGTTAATTTTTAAAATGTTTTAATTTCCGTCAAGCCTCTAATGTGTGAGTACATAATATATAATAATGTATATGTATTTTTGTCATTATTTTCTTGTAATATCTTTTCCAATTTTTGACAAAAGTACCCATGTAAATGCAGGGCATATGGTGGCATTTTGTAACACAAACCCCGATGTCCCTCAAACTTTATTTGGAACCTAACATTTCTCGTATTTATTTTCAAGTTTTGGGGGCAGGTTGTTTTTTGGGGTTTTTTTGTTGTTGTTGTTGGCAGAGGGGAGCAGGAGATTGTCCTTTTTGCTTATATCAGTTTAAGATTTTTTTAAAGTAATATTCTATAGTATATAGAAAGGACATTCTTTATACAGTTATAAAATACCACATATACCAGAAAAACATGGAATGTACCAAGAAGGAGCAAGGTGCACAGTGTACTCTGGTCTCTGGAGCTTTTGTGCAGATAAGTGGGGTTTGATGTGACCAAAGAAGCTGCTGAAAGTCTGGGAAGCGTAACCAGGAGAAGGAATCCAGCTGTGTGACAAATACAGTCCTACTGTCAGTATCCTCAACCTGCTGGGAAAAATAATATTAAGGCTCTCCAAATTGAAGAGCTTGAACAACTTTTAACAGAACGCAAAAGATAGAGAACGGACTTCGGAAGTGTAAAATCCAAGTCAGTAAGTTTTATCGGTCTTGTGTTGATACATAAAGGTTTTGCCTTCCTGGTTTTCTTGCAGTTTCTTAGAAAGTTGTTGACTTGGAATTCTCAGGTTATTTCCATTTTACCTGAAATACAAGAGGCTGTTTTACAACAAATCTTCGTAGTTCTAACTATAATGATGATGATTTATAACATCCTGATTCCAGCTACGGGGTCTTCATGATGGGTTATAAACCAAGAGTATTGATGGCAACAAAGCTGGTGAGGGGTCTGGAGCACAAGTCTTGTGAGGAGAGGCTGAGGGAGCTGGGGGTGTTCAGCCTGGAGAAAAGGAGGCTGAGGGGAGACCTTCTTGCTCTCTACAACTCCCTGAAAGGAGGGTGTAGCTGGGGGGGGTTGGTCTCTTCTCCCAAGGAACAGGCGATGGGACAAGAGGAAACAGCCTCAAGTTGCTCCAGGGGAGGTTCAGATTGGAGATTAGGGAAAATTTTTACATGGAAAGGGTTATTAAGCCTTGGAATGGGCTGCCCAGGGAAGTGGTTGAGGCACCATCCCTGGAGGGATTTAAAAGACGGGTTGACATAGTGCTTAGTGACATGGTTTAGTGATGGTTTTTATCAGTTAGGTTGATGGTTGGACCACATGATCTTAAAGGTCCCTTCCAACCTTGACAATTCTGTGATTCTAATTCTATGAAAACAAGCTGGAAGGATGGAGCAGTTTTTTATAAATATATACCCGAGTTCCTCCATGCTTACTGTGTTGCGGGTTCATCAGGAAGGGTGCTTCGTTAGCTCAGGTGGGATTGGAAATAGGGAATGTCGTGTTTACCGGATAAAAAACTGTAGGCGTGTTTGCACTTGGACAACTTCTCAACTGCAGGTCACACTCTCAGTTTAAGAGACAAGACCCATGTAAATGTAAATGTTACATCTGTAAATGTACAGATGGGAAGGAAGGCAGTTACTGTGCCAGTAGTGCATTTTGCTTATATTTGTGTAATGCTTGATACAGTGGGATTTTAAGTTACAGATTGGAGGTCTTAGACAGAGTAGTAATTTCCTAGAAACAATCTCCAAAATTCATCGACTGGTTGTTTGGTTTGTTTTGTTTTGTTTTTTTTTAACTCTACCTCCTGCTGTTTTATAAATTTGGTTAGAAAACCAGAGCTATGCCAGTAAAAATTCAGTTTAAATCAGTAAGTTTCTTTGTTGGCTTAACCGTGGAAGTTTGTTCACCTAGACTTTATAGTTTTATAAATTCACGTGATGAACATGAGAGACATTTTGATAACTTTTTGCTCTGCTGTGAGTTTTTTTAGGAACAAAGACTCGTACATCTTCATATGTGTCCAAAGATAGCAATGAAAAAAACCAAACCCAACAGGAGTAGTTTGGTTAACTCGCAGCTGTTTACTATAGATCTGGTTCCAAAATTGTTTTTGCGTTTATTTTCCTTTTGTAAGTTATGATTGGTCTGTCTGTAGTTTCAGTGAACAACTTAATTGAAAGTAAAGCACAAGTGATAAGGAAAAACTACTTTCAAGCTGGAATGATTACTCATTGTTCAAGAAGAAAATAGTGATCCCTAATTGTTTCTACAAAAGATTAAGCTCGCTCTTGTATTTTAATTGTCAGTGTTTCTTGCATACGCTTACAATTTTTTTTTGTGTATTTTGTTTCAATTTCAGCTGTTCCATTCTATTCAGAGAACATGTATGGAGTTGCTGAAAGCAATTGAACTGTATCAAAAAAGGATTTGTTGTAAGTATGATCAAATACAGTCGTTAAAGCCATAAGGAGGTCTGTGTTACGGAATCAGCCAACAAGTGAAAAAGTCAAAGTGAAAATGGGGAGCTACTAGTTTCATCCTAGTCAAAGATAACATTCCTTGCAAGCAGCTAAAGGCAGGCTTGCTCATTTGCTTGAAGATCTTCTAGCTTATAAGTTTTATATTTGATATTATGTAGTGATGGGTAGCAGTAATTATGGGAGAAAGTTTGCATTTTAAGTTGTTTTTTTTCTATTAATTGCTTTGCCAGTTTAAATTCAGAAGTGTCTTGTCTTAGAAATCCTAACTCTGTTCTGAACTGTTTGTTGTTTTTTTTTTTAATCAGGGTTGACTATGAAGAATATTTGGCTTATTAATATTTTTATAATTGAGTAATCCATGCTATTATGATGAATTTGGTAATGCTGACTTTGCTGTAACAGGTGTACAGTAATTAGTGACAGTCATTAGTGAGAGTCAAGGTGGGGCCTCATTTGGGACGTTTCAAACATCAGGTTGTATTAAATGACCTCTAAAGGTTCTCTGCAATCAGTATTGTTTGATTCTTTGCTGCTGTGATTTCTGGCCTAGAAAAGAGAATCCAGCTTTGGAGACATCTTTCAATTTACTTTCTTTTGTGGAATATTATCCATATTTTCTCCAGACTTCCCTTTTTCTTTTGCCTGTCCAAAGAGAGTCAGAGATGATGTTTCAGGATCTGGAGGTAAAATTAGAGTACAGAACAGCAGTTTATTGAGTTCCAGAAGTGTTGCACGGTAGCAAATGAAATCTCTGATGCACAGATGTTCATGAAGCGTGTTCTACCAGACTGTGCCACGGGTCTGCATTGGATTTGACTGTCAGCATTCGGAAAAATGACAAGAGGACTCCAAGAGATCTGCTTTCATTATATTAGTCCGTTCTCCCTATTGGTGGTGGGAAGAAATTGGTGCTGTAGGAGACAGATGCTTTGAAAGACTAATAGATGAGGCCACGATGAAATGTTTTTGAAAGGATGAGAGATCATGAAGGCTCGTGGTCCCAGTTTGGAAGTAGCCAACAAGACAGTGTAAAAACACTTTCATTTTTCTTCGTCTTCTTATTTAAAAAAACAACCAGTTAATTTGAAATAAAAATATTTCAAATATTTGAAATATAAATTTAAAAAGTTGTTTAATTGTGTGGAATGTTAAAGTTGTAAAATAATCCTGCAAAGTAATTTGAAAATTAATGTCCTTTAAAGTGAAGTAGTAGATTTTTTCATGTGAAAAATGTCAGTTCTGTAGTCGAGCATGAGAAATGGAGAGCAAGAGAAGAGCAAGTGAACATGTTTTGGGTAGTGTAACACAGAATTAGCTTCACTGAAGGTATGCTACCAAAGGTCAGCTGAGGCAGTCCAGGTGGCAAAAAAGAATTTATAAAAAAAAAAACAACAAAGAAACCAAACCACAAAAAAACCACAAAACAAAACCCAAACCCCAAATAAATGAACTGAAAACCCCAAGACTAAAAGATACTGTAACCAAGATTGGGCCCTCTGTGTAATCTAACCAGTGTAATTCTTCTGTTCAAGAAATAGCATTTTTCTCCTGGTATCTTTCAGCACGGATGGAATTTTGTGACTCTTCTTAACTACAGCAAACTTATCAACATATGTCTCGAGTGAATCAGATCTTCTATTTAATAAATGCAGGAATTCCATGAAATTACTTATTTTTACTGTGCTGCTTGAATTTTGAGTGACTTAGCCTATTTGATGTTAGGGCAGTTTTAAAGCTGTTAGGAACCTATTCAATAACGTGTTTGACCACTCATTTATTTTTTTGTTAGTTCTGTCTCAGGAAGAAAACGAGTTGGGGAAATTTCTTCGATCGCAGGGTTCTCAGGATAAAACAAGAGCAGGAAAAATGATGCAAGCCACAGGAAAGGCCCTCTGCTTTTCGTCTCAGCAAAGGTGTGTCTGTCAGAATCACTGTCTGATTTGCAAAATACATGGGATAATGGTTGTTGATTCACTGTTGGCGTAATTCATTTTGCCATATGAAATGTGTGAGGAGCCAAATGATACGAAAGTTATTCTTGACCAAACCTGCTGTAGTATTGGCCATACTTGTGGTTTACTCTCTGTAGTTTGGCCTGATTCTGTGGGGTTTTTTTTGTCTTATGGACGTTCTGTCTCTGTGTATCTCCAGATGCCCCACCTCTGCCTGTTCAGCTCAGCAGGTCTAAAGCTGTACAGGTGCATCTGCGTGGCCTCTCTAGCAGCGGGGTGGGAAAGGAGCTGATGTCAGGTCCTTCTCCTGCTTGATGGCATTTCTCAAGCTGCAGAGAAATGCTATGTCAGGCCCGTTGCGGAGGTGGCTGGGTCCTGGGAGGGCAGGGAAGTAGGTAAGGGAATGCCTTTTTCTGGGCTGTGGAATCTCATACCTCAAATAGACAGAGGAGAAAGGAGGAGTCTGGATGCCATTTTCTGCTTTAACCTTACACCATGAAGTCCCCCAGGCGAAGATCCTAGATCCCCTCTGAGCTGAACAGTATTGGGGCTATGAAAGCTTGAAATTCACCATCATTTGCAAGGGAAAATTCTGTTCCATTATATTCTACGGATTTTCTTGGGCTGCTAATTACTGTGATGCTTTCCAGCTTTAGCTTAACAGTGCAGCTGTTTGGCTCAAAATAAAACGTCACGTACAGAGCACTGAGAATTTCATCTGTTTATCTTGGGCTAGAGTTTGGTCATTAGCACATCCAGTAACAGCCGTGAGTGGGGTCTTTAAAACACACGTAAGGCACTTTTGAGCAAAAGCCCTTATGATTCACTTCTTTCTAAAACTTAACTGTTTATAGAAATCCCACTGTATGACATCTACATAAACTGTGTTTTCCTTTGAATGACTGGGTAAGTATTTGTAGAATGAGGAAAAAATGTGTGGGGGAAAAAAAGGCACAATAAGAAGTTCACCTTTTATTATATCTCTTACTCAATGCATTTTTAAACCATCTTTTTAAATAAACTTGTATAGAAATAAACCCAATGGTTTGTCTCTGTTCTCTTGAGCCATCTTAAAGCTCGTGTTGAAGCTGGGACTGCTCTTATTTACGTTGCATGCCAATAGCTAGCTTAGTAGCTGGAGATCAAGAAGACAATCTGCTGGTTACTGGAGCTGAAATTAGAAATTCTCTTATGCCTAGGAAGTCCCCAAGTAGCACATTAAACCAGCTCTACACGGGTGTGGGACTGATTGAACCCATTCCAGTGAGGTGGCTGCTGGCATCCAAGAGGAAAGCAGAGGCAGCAGGAGAAAGCGAAGCAAAGCAAATGTTGGAGTAATCCTGTCTGGTTCTGAGATCCCTTTAGGAGCTGAAGTGATGGCATAGGGAAGACAACAGTGTCCCCTACTGCCTTTCCAAAGTGTACTTGCTGGAAGAAACATTTAAGAAAATGCCTAAATCCTTCTAAAAGTTAAACATCTTTCAAAGGAATTGTTCAGATTCCTTAAAAAGGAGGAGAAGGAAGAAAATCTGATAATTTTCTACTTGACAGATGACTTCTTTATTTACATGTACATTTGAAGATGAAAAGGCTAATGGAAGTGCTTTTTCTGGAGCTTAACATAACAATCCTGATACATCTGTGGTATGTATCCAGTAATAAATTACCTTAGGTACATTTTTAGAGTTGTTAAATGCAACTTGCGAAGAGGAACGTTAATAGCATACATGTAAGCAATCTGGCTAGCTAAAATACATTGGCACATTAGAAAAGGTTCCTTTTCCACTCCCGTGTGTAAGTGAGAGGTCACTGCTTGAATAGGAAGGTTGCAAACACAGTATTTGTGCAAAATTACCCCGTTCGTGTATACCCCCAACCGAGCTGTAAAACCGTCTGAACATACACTAGCACCTAATTGAACTAACTCCTTTGGCTGTATATGGGGTTTTTTGATGGCTAGTGAAGTGTCAGAAATTGTATTAATCCATCTGCCTTTTGTGGAACAACTTCTTTAACATGTTCCTCTCCTTCCTTTCTTTCCTTCATGTTTTCCCCCAGGTTAGCGCTGCGTGCCCCTTTGAGTAGGTTATATCAAGAAGTAGAGACGTTCAGATATCGGGCCATCTCGGACACGTGGCTGACAGTGAACCGAATGGAGCAGTATCGGACTGAATACAGAGGAGCTCTGCTCTGGATGAAAGATGTGTCTCAGGAGCTGGATCCAGATCTTTATAAGCAGATGGAGAAGTTCCGGAAGGTATGAAGTTTCCTGTAGTTTCCTGGAAGGGGATGCCTGCTGAATGGCAAGGAAGGGTGGGTTTGATTCTTCTGAGGATCAATAAGGATGCCATTTCTCGTAACTAATCTTTTCCATGTGACAGAACTCCAATTAATCTGATAGGGAATACAGTATCCTTCACACAGCGGGCTGTAAAGAAAGATATGGTAGTAAGAAACAGCATTTTTCAGTAGTCGAATTTCAGCCTAAATCTTTCTAATTTAAATAATACATATTTTTAAAGAGGTTTATCTGATTTTAAATATTTACCTGTGATGCCTCAATGACAAATTGAAAAAGATACATCTCCTGTCAGCTGGGGAAGGGAAAATTGATTTTTGCAACTAAAAAGTACAGAATAACAGAAATGCTGTAGTATCTGCTGCTAAATATTTGGGTGCAGTTAAAAACAGACACTTTGAAAATTTGCTATCGTTGGATTTTGGGGAGGGTTTGCAAATTTGGAATTAATTTTTAAGTTCCTCGTGCCGTTCAGCTTGACTCTTGGGCAACTGCTAAACGCTAGAGCTGCTGAGTATGGCCTCTCCGTAAATCGTCTTCATTCAGCATCACTTGAGTTTGCTGTACTCCTCCCCTCTCAAAGGGCTTCCAAAAATCACAAGTCTTAGGTGGTAGTTGTCTGCAGATTTGCCACCATGTGCAAGTATAGAACTTCTTTGGACCGATTCTGCCCCAGTCAGTTCAGGAATGCTCGTGGAAACTTCACATTTGCTAGTGAGGCTCTAGAGCTGATTTTGTTAAAAGGCTATAATGTTCAGTTTGCTGTTTATAAACCTTGACTATTAGGAGTCATTGGGGTCCTAGGTATAGCGGGGGTGCTTGTGCTTTGGCTAATGGCAGTAAAAAAATTGACAGAAATTGTGTGATAACTGAAAGCAGAGGCCTAATAACAGAAATTACATTAAAAGTGTACGTGCATATGTGCATGTGGCTTAGAGACAGGTGATGTACAAAAGAGAATCCCTGTCCATCGAGGGCTTAAGCAGTCTGTGCCTGAGAGTGCTTAGAGATGAAAGATACTTAATTCGGGATTTTAAAAGTTTGAATAAACCTTCCTGTCGGGAAAGGCCTGGCGTGCGTTTAGGCTTTGCCTTTTTTTGTAAACTGAAGTGGTGACAATAGCAATTAAGGAAGGGGTGGAACAAATGAAACCCCAGCTAGTCATTCTGATCTTTATTTAATGCTTCGGTACAGGATATTCCTGTAAGTCTTGTGGCACTAGACGTGTTTTATTATGCCTTGTGGAAAATGTTTATAATGGCAAGTTCTTGCAGGTAAAATAATTGGTATGGTCTTGGCCCCAGCCAATTCCTTATGTATAACGTTTGATTTATTAGGAAAACACTTAAAAAATGGAATGTCAGAATGAATAAAGCAGTACTGGTAATGGTGATACAAAATTGATTTATAGCTTTCTTGCGAAATAAATGCGATGGAACGTATAAATTATATAAATGGCAAAGTAATTAAAATAATGTATGCTTTCTACAGTGAGCTGCTGTAGTTGTTAGATGTGAAATTTCAACCACCCTGGGTGACTGTGCTTCAAGGTCAGCAAAAAAAAGTTTTGTGAGGTTTTTTTGTGTTTTTTTTTTTTTTTTTAAAGCTCTCACAAAACTTACCAGTAAAAATGTGGAAATGCTAAGTATCTTTAAATATTTCTAGATATGAAATTATTTATATTCTATCATAAGGAAAAAATTAATGTAGATTCTGTAGTGTTACCTCAAATAGATTAAAAATAACAAAAACAAAAAGAAAACAAAACCAAACAAAAAACAAACTCTGAGAAGGTCTTTTGAACCTTTTTCCCTCTGGCTGTCTGCTGAAACCCTTTCAGATCACATTGTAATGGAGAGAACAAAAAGCTCTATATTTTGTAGCCAACAAAGTAAAGAAATGCCCTTGGTATCCACTTCCCTACATACCCCATCTGTGCAACAGGCAGATCAAACTAGTCTTTGAAGATTTTAACACTTGTAGAAAGTAAACTACTTGCTTTTTTTCTTTTTGGAAAAACAAAAAACCCATTACATTATGCTTGCAGACTTTATTTTTGTATCTAGATAGCTGTTTCTGAACAAGACACAAGAGTTTGGTTTTAGTGCTTTACAAATGTAGTAGGCAAACAAAACTGAAAGTGGATAATGCAGTCCTAAATAATTAAATAGAGGAGTTATTTTTATTGTCTTTTTGTCCTATTCTTGCTTGCAGATCTTAATTGTGCCATAGTGTGGCAGTGTAATGCTGGGTTGTTAGAGCTGATTTTGGATCTGTAATAACAATTTAAGAAGTCATGTTAGTTTTATGTTGAGAAATATGTCATAATTACTGATGGTTCTAAAATATCGCATCACTGTGTTTGATCTGGAGCTGCATTATCTAGTGATAGACCAGCAAGTAGTTAATGAAGCTGATCCTCTCGGAGCACTTGAAAGAAAGTTTTCTTCAGGCTTCTAAAAATCTTAAGTATTACTTCAGTAAACATCTTTTTGTTTTATTTCAAGTAAACAGCCCTGGTTTCATGATCTTTAATGCACATAGTGCATTAACAGTATTTATATCGCTCGGTTATAGGACTGTTTTTTAAGTGTGTAGCCTTTTATAATGTAATCCTAAATGTATCATTATGTATACAGCTACGGTCCTTGTTTCTGGAGACCAAAGCTAAATCAATCCAGATGGGGTTTTCATACCTTCCCTCAGAACAGCTCAGGCTAAAAGATCAATAGTTCAGTCAGTATTTTCAGAGCTGATAAAATCTGAGTTAAAACATTGGCGCTTTTGTAGCTCTCTTTTAAAACAAGGAGGTACTTGAAAGAATTTTCTAATGCTGTTCTCAAGGCATCAGTCTAAATATGCGAGACCCAGCAATAGGACCACTTTCAAAATGTCCCAGGACACTGCCGAACAGCCTTTTTACGGTGTTATTTGAAGATATCCACGTGATTGTAGCTACTTGAGTCAAACCAAGGAAACAGGTGAAGTATTTACTTTTCCAGGCACAGTTCTATAAATGCTATGTACCTTCATTCTTCTTTTTTTTTTTCTGTGAACATGTTTCGTGGCTACTCCAGTGCTGTTCTAGATACAGGGGTCTTCCACCCCACGTTCAGAGTCTGAAGTGTTGCTTCAGAGAATTTAAACAGCACCTTGGCAACGCTGTGATATTTAAAAGAATTTGAATGAGTTAATTCCCCTTTACCAAATTCTCCATCCCTGATCAGGCTTTTAAGGTTCTTTAAATCCAGGCTGTTTTATCTGTGTGGTGACTATAGGGTGAGCTCTGCCATGATGTTGTAAAAAGAGTCCAAATTACCCAAGTACTGACACTCTCTCCGTGTCCTTCCTCCAGCTCAGAAAAAGTTAAGCTTTTCCGTGTGTTTCCTGAGAAGGAAGATGCCAATGTTCAGGGTGGTAGGCTGTGCCGCCAGGCAACACCCTCCCGCGGGCAGCCTGCAGGAAGACAGAAGATGTCCTGCTGTTCAATTTGACTTGCTAAGCCATCTTAAATGTTTTTACAGTTCAATACAGACTTTCTCATCAAATCTAGACATTAGAATCACAGAATGGTTTGGGTTGGAAGGGACCTTAAAGACCATCCAGTGCCACCCCCCTGCCCTGGGCAGGGACACCTCCCACCAGACCAGGTTGCTCCAAGCCCTGTCCAACCTGGCCTTGAACCCCTCCAGGGATGGGGCAGCCACAGCTTCTCTGGGCAACCTGGGCCGGGATCTCACCACCCTCAGTTAAAGCTTTTGTGGACAGCTGGGGAAAAAGGAAGATCTAAATAAATCCATTGATTAGAAGGTCAGAAGGGAAACGCTGAAGTGTATGTATTTATTGTAAAAATCTCAGCAAGTCTGGATAAGCTACATCTGCTGCAGCCTTTCAGGGGACGTTCGGGACCTACATGCTGAAGTTTGAAATAAAAATGGACTTGGCAGTTGCCATCTTTGTAAACTTAATTTCGGTTTCTGGGGAAAAAATGAAAATGAAATCTGTATGTGGTTAGAGGTTAACAAACTGGGGAGTAAGTAAACACAGGTTTATAAATAACATTACAGGGTTTTTTTGTTGTTGTTTTTCATTTTTAATTGAATTACTAAATTAGTAGGAAAAGATTGCAAATCTGGATTGTTACGATGCCTTATGAGTGATTTCTGGAAAAATGAATTTAGCTTTGCTAGAAAAATAAGAGCTCTCGGGAGTTGGGAGTTGAGAATATTGGCTGAGGGAGACTAAACAAAGTTTCAGAGGGTCATAGAATATAAGGATGGGAAATACCTTAGAGAGCAATTAAACCCTCTTCCCGCCAGGACAAAATTGTGCATTTGGAATATATTTTCTACATCTAATAAATATAATTCAGTTGAGGGTGACACTCTTAGTTTTGATGTCCTAGTTCAATTATTAAAAAGTCAACGTGTTAATGATAATTACATCTGCAGACGATACTGAGCTGGAAAGTCTTTTGGTTTTCCCAGCAGCGAAGTACAGCAGCGGTTCAAAGAAAAATGTCTTTGGCCGTCGCAGTCAGAGTGGTGAAATCAATAGACTCTCGGCTGCCGTAGTTACAAATAGCGGTGTCAGTGGTTGATGTTTGGAGCCAGCTACGGTGGTCACTGCTTACCAAATTTGTTTTTTAAAAATTTAAAAAAAAAAAAAAAAGGGAAAAAAAAAAAAAACCAACCAAGTTGTAGACCTCAGTTGTCTCTGTTTCTTTTTAGGTGATTAAATTCCGAGGTTAACTTGAATGGAACTCAATGATCTTTAAGGTCCCTTCCAACCCAAACCATTCTATGATCTGGAAAACTTAAGACGTTTGCCATTAGGTGACCAAAATATAGGCCTTTCCATGTGAGAAAGCAGGTGATGGTGGTTACACTCTGGAAATGTCAGGAAGATATAAGGAGACCACACATTAGGTATGAGATATGTGGCACTATAATGTGAAATACAATGCTGGCTTTCATACTGCCTGTTTGGAATGGGAGATGGTAGAATCTATCACTATCTAGCACTTCAACGGTCCATCTTTAACAGAATCACAGAATGGTAGGGGTTGGAAGGGAACCCTGGAGATCATCCAGTCCAACCCCCTGCCAGAGCAGGGTCACCCAGAGCAGGTCCCACAGGAACGTGTCCAGGCGGGGTTTGAATGTCTCCAGAGAAGGAGACGCCACCACCTCTCTGGGCAGCCTCTTCCAGGGCTCTGCCACCCTCACAGGAAAGAATTCCTCCTCATGTTTAGATTGAACTTCTTGCGTTCAAGTTTGTGCCTGTTACCTCTTGTCCTGATCTTTACCACTCTTAGTTCTAAATCTTCCGTAAAAATAAAGAGATCCGCCCCCCCCCCCAACACACACCCAAAGAAACTCCAATCCATTTGGATTGCTGCTGCTTCTGAGATGAATAGGTGAGATTCCAGGACATCCAATAATAGTCACCGCAGGATAGCTGCATCCTCTAAAATTAGTCTGATGGTGTCACGCTGCTCCCCGAGATCCACGTCTCAGCGTAGCGATGTGATGGCAGAGCTAAAGAGGTAGCAGCAGGCTCTTACAGTACAAAGATAAGCAACACCTACACGTACATCACTTCTTGTGACATGCCTGTGCCACCAAGAGAATGTTTGGTTTCATTCTGGTAGGGAATAGCAGTAAGAACGTTACTCTTTTTAAGTGGCTTTTTAATATGAAAGCATATGGTGCTGGAAATGTTAAATTTCATCATTTACCTAGAAATTATGATAGTGAAAAAACCCACACAGAAAAAGTGCTCTTTATACAAAATTGTAGTTTTTGCTTTGTCATTATCGTCTCTCCTTGTAAAAGCAGATGGAGCTTCAGTGTTGAGCGTGTTTTCTCTGGGCGGTTTCTGCTCTAATGTTTTTTCCAGGTTCTTCAGTGTCAAATTCAGTACCATTAAGTGGAGAAACCGAAACGTTCCGAGATACTTTACATACAAAATGCTCGAGAGTTTTAAGGCAGTTGTGAGAGATGCACCTTTTTTGAAACCATGACCTTAAGCAGAGATGTTCTTCACAGCATTTTATAGTCTTATAACTTTAAATTACTATTTCAAGTACTATTTGTAAGGTTCAGGGTAGACGATAAGCTAAAATTGATGATTTTCTGAAGCCATTTCATGTATATTAAATATCACTGATGATTGTTATTGGGTTAAAAGCAAAGTAACAGCGTGTGATGGAGATGCCCTTTTAAAAGCATAATAAGAGTGTGCGGCTTAAAAATAGAAACAGGCTTCTTGGAACAGATGACATCATCTTAAGAGGTATTGCTTGTAGAATGTAGTTGCTTCCAGAGATTGGTGCTTGCCCTTGAGAGGCAGTTCATCATCTGTTCTGTTATTTTTAAGAAGAGTCTGAGGTGAGACTCAGCAAGATGGCTGTAAAATAGAATAAAATGAAGTGCTGGACGACAGACACGATATATTTTTTTAACAACCGTGTTTCCTGTAACCTGGCTGAAATCAAAAAAAGGTAGACTTGGTTTAATTTTGCATTTTCAGACTTGTGTCTGCCTACCTTTTCTTGAAATAAATACATCCTAAAAATTTCTGTTCCTGAAAGTAGCAGAACTTGTAATGTTCCAACAGAATACAACAAATATATTAAAAAAAAAAATCAATTATTTAAATCAATGGTGATGTGAAGTTCAGCTTTAATATAATAATTATTAGCAGCCCCAATATTAAAAAGGCACTCTCAAATATGTGACAAAAATTAAGCTCCAAGACTTTCTCATGTCTAATACATTATATGCTTATACATTTTATAATTAATATTGAAACAACAAAAAAAAAAGAGAGAAAGGAACAACTGAACACTGTTTATTCTGCTCTGTTTTGGTCTTAAAACCAGAAAAAAAAAGATGATTTCCTAGACATTTTCCATCACTTCCATGAAGACTCTAACCCTGCAAACCAGTCTGTGTGGGCAAAGCCCCTAACCCATGTGGATCATTATGTGAATTCAGAACCTAAATGAAGTGTAAAAATGTAAACAGAATAGGTTGTGAAAGGAGAAATGAGAATTGGCAAATTCCCTCGGCCTTAATAATCTGAAAAGGCTAGGAAGATAGCTAAAGAAATATTTTTTAAAAAATAAATGAAATACAGATGTGACCAGACTGAGAGAATTCTGCAGGAGAGAAGAATAAACAGGAAGGGGAATACAGCTGTTGGGGAAAATGTTGTTTACACAAGAGAACCGAGTTTTTCTATGGTCGCCACTGCCCAGGAATTCTTCTTATGCTTCCCTAAACTGCCTGGGTACGTACATAATGTGGTCCATCTGCTTCTACTTCCTAAGTGAAGAGCGAAGGCCTTATGTGCTGCATGGGCTCTGAGCAGTTACAAAGATGCTGTGTTTGATTTTTCTCCTTCGCGTAATGAAACCGAATGGAAGATAGGATTGAAAAAAGCCCACTGTTCTAGTGAGAAAAATGGCTAATGTGCCATTTCATCCCTGTTTTAGGGATATTCTGCCTGAACCCTGCTTAGATTTCAAATGTTTCTTCTGTGATAACACAGTGTGAAGGCTGAAAGATTTGGGTGTGTTTTTTTTTTTTTTTTTTATAAATACGATCTTTCTGAGTTTGTATTGTGGACAAAATATAATTAAATTGCTTTGAGGGAAACAAGGCATACTTATTGATGGAACAGACATCGTGTTCCAAGGGAATTATGATTATTAGTGGGTGCTATTTCATAATCTATGTGTAAAGAGATTAAATAGAAAACAAAACCCAAAACCTCAACTATAGGACTTCTCCTCCTGCACTTTACCTTATTCCAGCTTGTTCACTGCCCCCGTCTGCCTCCTCAGAAGGGGCCCAGCCTCAAGTAACCATCTCGCTCAGGCTCTGAAGAATTAATTTGCATGAAAGAAATGAAAAATATAAGTGACATTTTCTAACTATGAGGACATTGCACATAAAGAATTCAAGAAGACCTCCAAAATATCTTCAGTAAAGGAGATAAACTGAACTGTGTAATTACTATATGAATAAAATCATGGACATAGTAGAGAGATTAATGTTATGCTATATTACTATTTTCTTTACGTTGCCCCTCTGGCCTTCCAGTGTTCAAAGGTAATAATTACCTGTCTCCGTTTCCTGCAGGGGCCAACTGTCTAATTGCTCTCCACTTGCCAGTATCCCTCCCTGCACCATGTGTGCCAGCCATCCTTTGCTCTCAGCTTATCTGCTGTGATTAACACAATTGGGTTATGAGAAACTCGGAGCAATTCTCAGAGCCTTTAGCACTAAGTCCAGGTTACTTCTGGTTTAGAGCTGAACACGATCTTTCAGACCGGAAAGCTTATTTCTTTGCTTTTGCCGTTTATTTTGGACAGCCTGCTTCTTGCTCCAAATCTTTGCAATCATTTTTGGCAACTTGTAGATTTTCAGCATATTAACAAAATGTTACTCTCTGTTTTCAGGCTACATAGAGTTATTTGCCTCTGTGCAAAGAACTGTTGGATTTTATCAGCTCCCTTGTAGTCAGTTGAGGAGAAGAGACATTCTGAGTTATCGGGACCAAACTCTTCCCCAAAGAGGATATATGTTTGTGCACAAAAATACGCACCCATTTGCAGTTTAGAATAATATGTGCCTAAGGATGCTGGTGTGGTAATTCCTCACGACTGCAAACTGACAGATGTGTGCTCGCTACTAGAGCTGCATTTGGGGCTCATTATAGAATCATAGAATGGTTTGGGTTGGAAGAGACCATAAAGACCATCCAGTTCCAACCCCCTGCCCTGGGCAGGGACACCTCCCACCAGACCAGGTTGCTCCAAGCCCCCTCCAACCTGGCCTTGAACCCCTCCAGGGATGGGGCAGCCACAGCTTCTGTGGGCAACGTGGGCCAGTCATGTAGAAGTCTATCCCCAAACTCAATGCTGCTTAGATGAACGTTGGCCTGGCCACAAGAGTAGAAAAATCATCAGTAATTATTTTCTTTGTGGGTCCTTGCTTCAAGCTGTGTATTAGTGTTAACACTTGTCTTTTCCCTTCAGCGTAGTAAAGCACACATCCTGGGTTTGACTAATGCTGAAACTTGTTACCAACAGAAAGCCAAGGCACGTATCTAAATTTCTTAAAGTAGAAAAAAGCAAACTTTATAGCAAGACTAGAAGCTGTGTATTTATTGCCTTTCCTTTATTTGTTGTCATTTCATGTTTGTTCCCTTTTAAAAATAATTTGTGTATTGATGCAAACTGTAGAAATGAAGAAAATTACTGTGAGAAACCTTGCCATCTTAATAGCTTGAGGACAACCTTATGTTCTCTGTTGGCTGGTAGTGGGAGAGCAGCCAGAAGGTGGAAGCTCTGAGGGGCAAAGCTGCTCTCGTGCATTTTATTCCTTTAAAGACCCCAAAGCTCTTTCAGTCAAAGCTGCTGAGGTCGGGCCCTTCCCTGTGTACGGTGTGGACACGTTCATTTGGAGCCGATTTCTTCCTGCACAAGCAGGAGAGAGGGAAGTTGGTGGGTAATATGTAAGGAGTGCAGGGGAATGTATTTGAAGAGTGGGGGAAGAAGATTTTTGGAAAGGAGAAGCCAGGAGTACACATAGCCCTTTTGCTGGGGAAGATGTATGGCTTTGCAGAGGTGCTCTTTTCTGAAAGGTGGCGCCCAAATGGAGCTGAACTGGTGCGTTTTGAGACCGGCATCTCTCAGTTCAACTTAAAAATGTATTTTCCTCAGCTTAAACTCAAGTGAATAACTCTTAATTTGAAATGTCTTGTGTAAACATACTTGGCATCTATTTAATTCAAAATAATTTTTAAACCAGTTCAGTTAAGCAGCAGAAGTGACATGCGTTCTCTGTTTCTAGGGCCGTGGGCTTGGAGGCTCTTGAATCTTTTAAAAAGGGCCAACTCAGTAACGATTTTGCTTTGCCTGGTTTCTATGTTGTGTTGTGATCTTAATTTCAATAATGATTTTGAGTGCGATTCTGAAAAATTGAAGACTGTTGCTGCTTTCAGCTTCTTAAATTTAACATGCTTTCCTTCTTTTTACAGTAAATAGCAGTTGGAATTATGAAGGTGATCCGCATTTTATGTTTGAGAGTTGGTTGCATTCTGTATTTGATAGAAATTTTTTTCAAAAGCTGACATATTGTATTTTCTGTTTATATTCATTTTATGTTTTGTTGTAATGGACTCATTGCGAGTAGAGCCGTCGGGTTCACATCGTGGAATTGCGCTGTGCTGCTCTGTTTGTGAAAGCTGTTGTTGAGGCTTAGAGCTAAAGATTTTGTTGTCTGGGTTTTGGCTGGAGGAACTCGCTGGATTGTGCTGAGAAATGTAGCTTTGATCAGGGCTGTGTCCAGCTGCTGGAGAAGTGGAAAGGATTTCACAGAGGCTGTGTCTGCCCACGCTGGGCCACGCTAGAGGGGCAGCAATTGGGAAGGAGGAAGAAAATATCTCCTTAATTCCTGGCAATTCCTTAGAAAAAAACTTCAGAGGTTTTCTGTTGCTGTTGGGCGGTACCTTTCAACCTGGTTTGTGTTGGTTGTTTTTTTTTTACTGTGAAGGGACTAAATTATTTTTTAATAATGGGGGAGGAAGTATATTCCTATTGCTGCAGGGCAGCTGTTCAGAAAGTTGTTATTTAGAAGAGAGCAATATTACTTGCTACAGATAGTTTTCATGTCTCGGGGAAATTTGATTTGGATGTAACAAAACTTTGCTGCTGCAGAGACACGTCTGGATCCAGGTCTTCGCACTACCATGGGGTTGATAGTAGGGAGAAAAAGATGTCAAATTCAAATCAGCAAGGTTAAATGGGTAAGGAAAAAACCCCCATGTTCTCTTGAGATGTCTTCAATTAGAATACTTTGTTGATTGAATAGCAGGAAGACTTTTGGCATATGAATTTAGAGTATCTTTAATTGGTGGACCTGTTCTGATTAAATACCTAACCCAGTAGAAGGCCTGCTCCAACAGTATTTATTTTTAACAAACTATCTTCTTAAAAATAAGAAAAGGAAGGAAATAAATTAGCTCTGTAGACTTTTTTCCAGGGGGTTCATGTAGACAATAACCCTGTTCAGTGCTCCACTTCCCTCTTAAATAACATGAGTAAAAGTTTCACTTTGCAGACAACTCTCTAGGACTTGAAAGAGAAGAGAGGAGTGTTGCCTGTGTGCTTGGGCAACGGATGCTGGAAGCTGAGCTAGGCCTGTTTAGGTACATCCATACATCCCATAGGTTTTGGCAATCTATTTCCAAAATTCAAACCCCAGGTCTTAATATATATGTAGACTTCTGTACAAGGGGGTACAAAATGTCATGAAAGTACAGTACTGAGGTCTGAGCTTCTTTCTGCACTGCAGTTATAACTGTGGGAAAGTTGGAGCATCTCAAAATTGCCCCCGCCCCTTCTCCAAATGAATCCGTGTGAATGCAAAGCTTATGTACTGTCCTGCAGTTAAAATATGTGAAGCGTTTGTATGTGCATTCTATTATTTGGGCATGTTGAGGCGTAGGCAGTACTTGAATACACCCTGACAATTGAAACTGAGTACTCCTACAGTTATAAAATTCTACAGCTCAACATGCTTTTGAATTTTGATAATGGAAAATCTTCTGTTACACAGGTGTTAAAGAAATTATTGCCTTGGTAGAAAAGCTCACTTGAAGTGTTTGTGCTGCCTTAGACCACAGAACAGAGAGTTCTCCCACCATGAGAAGGCACTGAGCCAATCTGACTCCAGCATTGCAAATTCACAAACCCACCTTGACCTTCAAACCTGCCTCGGGGTTACCTTATTCTTAAGGATGGATGTGTTAGTTCAAACAAAAATCCACTGTCTGTCCATCACCTGTCTCCGTTGGTGACTAAGCCTGAACTGATCTGCTCCTGAGAATCCAACTTGGCTTTGGGTGGACGAAAAATATAGAGTGAAAAAAGAATATCTTTGTGTCGCTATATAATATTTATGGAATCAGATGCCTAATGTGTGAGGAGGCTCTCGTTTTTCCCTCATCCTTAAAGAGACATAAGAGAGTTGGAAAAGGTACATTATAGAACAGCTGGAATAAATACGGGGCTGGGAAGGAAGTGAGGCAGTTAAAAAAAAAAAAAAAAAGAGAGAAAGGAGTAAGATAAATATGTGTTTGCGTAAAGGAGAGAGGCAAAGCTACTTGGTAGGATTCAATTTGTAGCCGTCACTGAATATATCAGAAGATGGTACAACCAACCTTTGGGTTTTGGGGGAGGAAAAAAAAAAAAAAGGAAGAATATTCGAGGCAGCCATAACCTTATATCCTCAGCGGGGTGAGAGAATTGCTCACATCTGCTGACTGTCAGTGGTTATGAAGTAAGCGGTTTTGACCATGGCTTACTCGTTACTGCCAGGCTGGAGTTACGTGGCGTGGGAGCCAACAGGCTCCAGGCAATAACATTTTTACAGGCTGAGCACTGAAAAACTTAAAGAGGAAAATGTGGCATAAATGTGACACAAAGAGCAAATTTCATATTCTATTGAATAAAATCCACAAAGAAGTCACAGTGCATTTCCACAACCTGGCTGTTTGGTAAATATGATATTTGTATAATACCTTTTAGAAAAAAATCCTCTACTGAGATTTCAAAATAGCAGTAGTTGATTCAGCGTAACTAATAACATCTTTTCTTACCTTATATTTTTATATTGCTGTTTAAGAAAAAAAAAAAATCCAGCAATGCTCATTAAGCACTTTGCCCTTTAAGATGACATTCTCCTTGACATAGAAAGGCACGTATTTAAATACTTAGAGTTATTATTAGCAATAAAGAAAACAGTAGGGTTTTTTCCGGGATGTCACTTGGGTTAGGATTCATCCCCCCCTGACTTGAGACATGTGCTGTGTAGACGTCTGAACTTCAACTGGTCATCAAAAGCTCCCTTTCGAGTCCAGGGGAGAGAACTGGGCACTTTTGGGGTAACAAGAACCAAACTCTGGAGTCAACTGTTTGTGTTGGCACGATCTCTATCCCCTAAAACAGATCACAGGGTAGTGGCGGAGATGCCAACGTCTGAGCTAGGCACACCTCATGTGTCTTGGAAGACTCGCCTGAGGGTAAGTGCAGGAGTAATATTTTGGGATGTTAATCTCCTGATTTGTTCTGACCTTAAACTCTCTAAGCCAAATACATAGCAACTGTCAAGGAACGTTCTTCTAGAAAACCTGCCGAGCGTCTGAAAGCTGGGTCAGGTATGAACGACCCGAGGGGACAGGAATCCTGCTGTGCACAGGGACGAATTCTGTCAAAAACTCAGCCAAAATAGTGGCTCCAGTTTGGAAGATGATATAGGAGTTAGAATGGCTCTTCTCACAGAACTGCTGAAATGGGCCGTGTCCTGATAGCACATGTTGAAAGTCACAGAATCGGAGAAAATAGGGGATCCTTTTTAGTGCTTCCTGGAATTTAAAACTGTTACCCACAAATACCTGAATGTTTCTAATAAAGTGTTTTTAACACACTGAAAAAAGTAAATTAAGTATAAATTCGTTTTATTTAAAATAGTATAAAAATTGTGGTCTTTTTAAAAAGTAGTAGTTCAACTAAAACTAATGACATCTGATGTGTTTTTAAAATTGTGACAGCTTAATCCAACAGAAATACACTAAACTTTCACTATTATGTTATTACGTTGTTTTCTAGGTGGATAAGGTTTTAAAAGTTGTAATTGCTAAAAGATTGAAAGTACAGAACATTCTCATCCAACCTTAAAAGATGTTCGGGTTGTTCTGTTCCATTCAGGTAGATGATACTCTAATGATAAAAATACATAGGTGAATGTATGTATATATAGTTTAGCTTCTAAGTAATGCAGCTTTGCAAGGTTCCTTCAGTATAGCTTCTTAAAAAGCTCCTATGTTTTCCTTTTCAAATTATAATTTATTCAGTGCCTGGGGGCAGCATGGCATGTTAGAAGTAAGAGCTGTCAGAGTGTGATCGCTTTCCCGATGAAAAAATAATTAACCCCCCAGTAGTTCTATAGCATTATACAGCATCACAGGCACAGATGGGAACAGGACATAAAAACACTTCTTTTATTTCTATTAATTTCCTGGACTTGAGAAATTCTGTTGTATTATCAGTTGTGTGCTACACACTAATTTAGAGCCGTGCGTTGTAGCAGAGCTATCACGTGTCGGTGTAAAGTGTCCGTGTGAAATTTAGGTCGGTCACATAATCCCCTCCTTGCCTGGTACGCAAATATTCTCCCGTCTACAGCATCTTTATTAGGTCTTCCTGAGGGGAGCAGGAGGAAAAGGGAGAGAGGAGTTTAAAATCCTATGGCTGTACCCATGAGAAATCGCAAAAAAAAAAAGCCCCCGACAAAGCTCGGAATTTTAAGTAGAAGAGCTCAATTTTATCTTCCCACCAGTCAGGATATGTTTATATTTTTACTGTAAATCAGTATAAGCAGAAAAAAACCCCCACCTCCCAGCCCTTCAAACTCTCCAGATTCTTGGATCAGGAGCTGAAGGCTGAGGTTGCTTGAGTGCGTTATATCCAGACACCCAGAGGCAGCGCTGATGCTTTTTAGGGAACGGTTTTGAACTGAAAGAGGGGAGATTGAGATGAGATCTGGGGAAGAACTTCTTTGCTGTGAGGGTGGTGAGAGCCTGGCCCAGGTTGCCCAGAGAAGCTGTGGCTGCCCCATCCCTGGAGGGGTTCAAGGCCAGGTTGGAGGGGGCTTGGA
Source organism: Numenius arquata (assembly GCF_964106895.1). NCBI lineage: Eukaryota > Metazoa > Chordata > Aves > Charadriiformes > Scolopacidae > Numenius > Numenius arquata. Next base: position 60,829,570 of record NC_133582.1, read on the forward strand.
GCACCCTGGTCTGGTGGGAGGTGTCCCTGCCCAGGGCAGGGGGTGGGACTGGATGGGCTTTAAGGTCCCTTCCAACCCAAACCATTCTATGATAATGTTCCGGTGGGGTAGACTCCACTGTCCTGGGGGAGAGAGCCACTCACCCCTGTAGATACCCAGTAAAGGGCTTGTTTTCCCAGTGCAATCTTAGTTTAAGACCCCTGTCCTTCAAACATTTGGGCTTGCGCGTAAATATTCCACGACTCTGGGGCAGACCTGTCATTTATTCAGTGCTCTTTGGTGTCGAGGACAATGGGACTGAGTCCATTGAAACCTTTGGGAACTGCCGTAATGTTAAATGATAATGAGCAATACTATTGGAGTCAAAGGGAATAGTCACATATTCAAATGAAAATGGGAATTATCATCAGAGGCAACTGTTCTTGTGCGTGAATTAAAACTTTTACAGCTGTTATTTTCTCTCCCGTTCTGTTTGCAGAGGTAGATGAAGAATCCTCGTTTTTTGAGAAGGAAAAGTAAGCGTGAGAATGGTTCTGTCACACGAATTCAAATAGGATGGGATTGTGAAAATAGCTAAAATGTAGCGGGTTTGAGTGACAAAGTTTGCGTGAAAGCTGCTGCCTCTGGGGGAATAACATTTCAGTTATAATGTGACTTTTTACTAGTTCTTGTCTCTAGACCGCTGGGTCGGAGTGTAAGGAGAGCAAAACACGTGTTAAAATCGTGGCAATTTGTGTATGCTGACTAGAAATAAATGTTATGATTAAAGGAAAAAAACTTTTTACCAGTGTATCCAATTATTTCATTGGATTATGTTGGATATCTCTGTGTTAATATTTAGGTTTTGTTTCTCACCATGAACATTTCAGCCACTAAACTATGCTCTTTGTCCTTTATATGAATTGCAACGTGACTGCAAATTTGCTTAATCAAGCTCAACAGGATGAGGTGCGTGGGGATGCGTGCACAAGCGCAGACAATCATAATTAAGTCCAAAACGGCAAATTTAAGAAATGTATAATTGGAACTCGTTATGCGCTTCGGGTTATCTAAATTCATATTCCATAGTTCTATTTCTTGAACAAATCTGAGGTACATCTGCTCGGCTTCAGACCTAAGGGGAGTTATTTGGATCTATTATACTGGCCAAGGCTTTTCTCACTTTATAAATTTCATCTCCAAAAATTAATTTTTATTGGTGTTTCTCATCAGATGATAAGTGGAGATGTTAATAACCAGGGCTGAAGCAGACAAACAGAAATAGGCTACCTCTTCTTCTTTAACCATTGTTCTTACGTGTTATTCCTACAAGTTGAGGGAGCAGAGATTAACGACTGCAATAAGTACTCTTCCAACCCAAGGGAATGGTTGGGTCAAAGCATAGTCTGCAAAATGTAGAACAGACCAAAACACACCAAAATCAGGATTAGTAATGTGTAAGACGTTGGAAGTCCTTACACTGCACAGGGGGAAAGTTTAGTTACAGGCATTATTTTTTTAAAAAATTACTTTTTCTGTTCTCTGACTACCCAGCATCAATCTGGATTTTTTTTTTTAGAAAAAAAAAAAAAAAGAAAAAAAAAATCAGTAAGTGTTTATAGACACTCGTGTAAAAGTGTAATAGGTGCTCCTTGCCATAACGCCACTCAGGCTATGAAGTTATTACAGTTTTCTGGGAACTGGGAATCTAGTTCCTTCTTGTGGCCAAGAAGGCCAATGGCATCCTGGGGGGCATCAGGAAGAGTGTGGCCAGCAGGTGGAGGGAGGTCATCCTCCCCCTCTGCTCTGCCCTGGTGAGGCCCCATCTGGAGCACTGGGTCCAGTTCTGGGCTCCCCAGTTCATGAAGGACAGGGAACTGCTGGAGAGGGTACAGCAGAGGGCTACAAGGATGATGAGGGGACTAGAACATCTCTCTGATGAGGAAAGGCTGAGGGACTTGGGTCTCTTTAGTCTGGAGAAGAGAAGGCTGAGATCAGAAGACTGATCAACGCCTATAAATACTTCAAGGGTGGATGTCAAGAGGATGGGGCCAGGCTTTTTTCAGTGGTGGGCAGTGACAGGACAAGAGGTAACGGGCACAAACTTCAACATAGAAAGTTCCATCTCAACATGAGGAGGAACTTCTTTCCTGTGAGGGTGGCAGAGCCCTAGAAGAGGCTGCCCAGAGAGGTGGTGGAGTCTCCTTCTCTGGAGACATTCAAACCCGCCTGGACACGTTCCTGTGGGACCTGCTCTGGGTGACCCTGCTCTGGCAGGGGGTTGGACTGGATGATCTCCAGAGGTCCCTTCCAACCCCATATCATTCTGTGATTCTGTGATTCCTTACGCTTTCTGTGCTACACGCAGAAATGCTCTAAGATCCACTCTAAATACTTTGTGCTCAAACCACAGCCTACTTCAGTTTGTGTTTAATTTTATGTAGTCTTTACAAGGATCGGGTATGCCAGAAGGTGCTGTGCTTATTTGATGCCGGGATCGGTACTGATTCCATCTGCCGGTAGAGTTTACCCATGGCCCCCAGCGGGAAGGTTTGCTCGATTCCAGGCATTTCCCCCCCCCCCCCCCCCCGCCTTGATTTACTTACCCCCCTCCTTCCAGCCTGTACACACGCTGTGCCTGCTTTTCAGATGGAGTAAGCGAGAGGTTGGGTGACAAATTAGACTGGAAGCATCTGTTACTGCTTCTACGTTGGAAACACCGAGACAAAAATATACTGTATGTAAAGTGAGTTAGTGCATTTGTCCGACATAAAGCTCATGTTGGAGATGATGCTTCACTGGCGGAATTGTCCCTGAAATGGGACTAATACTGAAAATAAATCTTGCCTTTTTCAGTAGACTAAAAAGAAACTAATAATACAGATGTACTGGAGAAGACATAAAGATTCCTTAAAAATACATAATAAATCTGTGTTGTAGTAACTGAACATACTGAATAGGATTTTCTAACTGGATCTGGACTTTTTTTTTTGTTAGCACTCTTGAAAGTTGTAACTTTTCTGTTTGACTATAGGTTTAGAGACCTGTGTTGGCAAACATTTGCCCTTGCAATCAAGCATACCAGCATCTTGACTTTCAAGCCCCCAGGGTTTAGGATTTTAACATTTATTTATTTACTTATTTATTTTAGTCTTTTAAAATTATTCCCATTTTATCTGTTGTCTTACAGTTTATCAAGCTATGGATTTAATAAGATACTGCTTTCCAAACTTATGTTCCCTTACGTGCTCTCTTTAAAGAATTTTATGCCATAAACATGTTTGCATTGGGAAATCAAGAGCAGGTCACTCCAGGTTGTTGCTTAGAAAAAGATGAAGAGTAGTAATAATAATAATTTTTATTATTACTAATAACAATCTTTTTAATGTCAGTAGTATCCCAAGATTTCCTTTGTACAGCATAAACCTCACAGCTACCACCCTCAGGTTCAGGTGCTTCGGAGCTTTTTCATAGTAAAATGTCAAAATTGCATTTGGATTGATGCAGTTCTCTTCGTAAAATCCTCACATTTCTCAGACCAAGATTTTGAAGAAATTTCCTATGTTCAGCTTTAGTGAAGTTAAATATATGAATAGAAAATTTTCTGGAGCAAGAACCACAATGAGGTCCTGTTTCTCGTGTCTTAGGGAGTAATCGCAGAGAAAGGAGAAGATTAGGATGTATTACATCCGCTTTCCCTCCAGCAGAAAACCAAAGGTTCATTCTGATAACTTGTGCAGTATTAAGTAGATTACGCTTTGTAAGTGCTAAGGGTTTGTACCTAATTCCTGAAGCCACGAGTAATCTTAAAAGATGTCTAATAATAATTAGAATTGAAAATGCATTTATTGGCACATATAAAATGCAAAATTCATGCTGATGTAGTATGCAGTGTTTTCTTGGCTATCCTGCGCTGCTACTGCAAAATGGAGAGCAGTTCTGCTAAATAAACTTTCAGTATATCAAAAAAACCCTAAAAGCATCCTGAATTTAATAGTTTTTATAGTATTGCATCCTCACTGTTTGGCAAGAGACATGTGTGGTGTTTGGTAGCACAGCACTACGTTGAGTATTTTGAATCATCTGTCTGGGCATGTCAAATACACAGATCCCAATCCCAGTCTGTTGTATAAAGTCCTTGTGCAGGCTTACAGTTGTAGAAATTAAAAATTACATTTGCTAGTACTTTTTTTTTCCTTGTGGCCCACCATCTCTGACACAGTATTTCTGTTCCCCAGAACTAACGTTTTTGCTCACTTGGGCTGTCAGTCTGCAGAGCCACAGCTCTTCTTACGGGGAAGGTTTTTTGGGTAAACATTTTATTGTAACTGTGAAAGAGTTATAGGAAAAACATCATGTTTTGTGGTTTGATTGTTTCCAATTTCCTTGGAAGAAAGCTAAATTTTGTATACACATTTTGTTGTAAAGAAATCTGTTTTGTTAATATAGTATTTGGGTCTTGTACAAAGACGTCATGAAAATGGGGGATCCTGGGGACAAAACACCTACATCAACTTTCTACCCTGATATTTGATCATGAAAATACCAGTATTATTGTCAAACACGTGCAGCTTCTGTAACAGACAGTGTCTTCTATATACTTAACAGATGGCAGAAGAGTAATTTGAAAAACTAAAACCCTTTGAAACTGAAATTGTTTGCTCCTAAGAAAGGAGGCCTTGATATTTTTTGTACAGCAATGAACAGGAAAAGCACTCCGTTTTAGAAGGAAAACTTGAATGAACAAAATTTTTGTAGCAGTTCAAAGTTATTGAAGTGCTATATTGTCAACTTTAAGGTCTGACAGTGTAATTTGTCTCCTGCTATAGGTACATGGAGATGTACAGGCACAGGTGCAGGGACATTATGTCGTAAACTTCTAGTTCCAGATTTGTTGGTCAGGCTTTGAATTGGTATTTCCGTAGAGATACCAAAATGAATATGTTTTCCAAATACTATCTTCTCAGTATATATTTAATGCTAATATTATTCTTATAAACAGAGTTCCCTCACTGGATATATTAGAAAAATAGTACCGTAGAAGATAGTAAGAGCCATATTTTAGCATTTATCAGCCTGCCATATCGTAATTTCAGTGGGATTGGTGCTATAATAAAGTTCTGTATAAATTTTAATCAACTCTGTTCAGTTGTCTGATTTCCCTAAAAGTTGCATTAGTTTGCTCTTTCATGAAAAATGGAGAAAAAAAAAATTCCCTACAGAAACAATTGTCCCTTTGTTTGAAGGTTCAAGCTCAAGTGCGACACGCGAAACTCAACTTTGACAAACTGAAGACTGATGTCTGTCAAAAAGTGGATCTTTTGGGAGCGAGCAGATGCAACCTCCTTTCTCATGTGTTAACAACATATCAGGTATCCAAAGAAAACGTTGACCTCCAAAAGAAAGATTTCCTGTTAATGTCTGGGTTTTTTAGAGGTTACCATGGCAATATTCAACTGTAAGAACATGTAACTAGTATTGGAGGGGAGATGCGACATGTGCACTGAAAGCAGATTGGTGTCAAAGCTGACATTGCACTGAAATTCTGTCCTGCTTTACAGACAACACTTCTTCACTTTTGGGAGAAAACTTCGCACACGATGGCAGCTATCCATGAAAGTTTCAGAGGTTACCAGCCATATGAATTCACTATGTTAAAGGTAAGGAATATATCAATATCTTTGCCCAGCGATAACAAGTAAGAAATCATACAAGAATGTAGAAAGCAAACATTTATATTTTTGTCTGTATATTGGCTGACAATTTTATCCCTGTCCTGTCTTTCCATTTAAATACAGGTTTTCTGTTTAATGTACTTCTGGCTTGTAGCATCAAAACCTGTGTGTAGAGTGCAGTGACTAAGGAATATTTCAAAGGAAGACATTATTCAGGGCTGCACTTAAGTATGTGTTTAAGTGCTAAGTGGGATTGTGTTCAATTATTCCTAAAGAATCATAAAATCAAGCAGAATTAGGGATTTACGTTGTTCTCCAAAAATCCTGCAAGCGAATTAATACTATTTTGCCTTTGCATCTCTTTTTAAACACTCTTTAAGAACACCTTATTGGACTGAATATGAGTACATGGGTGCTCAGGGTTCCCACACTTGTACTCAGATGTTTTAACCCTTAACTGCTCTGGGAAATACTGTTTTGCTTGACTAGTGGTGTTTGCTGAGCCTTTGTAATCTTTAAAAATGGAATATTTGCAATATCTGACTGAAGTGTGAGTTCAGAGCCTGGCCAAGTATCTAGAAATGATCACTCAGCGCTGTGTATTGTCCTGGTCACACCTGCCTCTGCGTAAGGTGTTGCTTTGCCGTTGCAATTCGGGGTTCAGAAGAGGAAAGGGAAAACAGTGACAAAATTCATTAACTTTCTAGTTATCCCCATAGAGATCTTTGCCCCGTAGTTATTTTATGCAACGTAATAACTACCTCATTGCCTGATCCTATTTGCATGGGAGAAAAATGCCATTTGTCTGAAGGAGATCTGAGGGAAGGATACCATCGGGAGAAGAGTGAGGAATGAACAGCCTGGGGCAAAGCCACTGTTTGTTTGGAGAGACAACCTGGTTTGTAAATGATTACAAGTTGTAGCCTCAATCCATGAAACACTCGTGCATATGACACATAGAAGTGGAAGTTGGGCTGCTTTATGCTCTAGAGCCTGTGGTTGCCCCAGAGCTCCTGGAAAAGAAGCACCTGAAGGTATAAGGTTTAATTCACCCCAGACTAGCAGACTTGTCTGTACATAACTATGCTGTATTTAAATTTGTTTTCTAGAACGTGGGTTGGGAGGGAGCAGTTTCTGAACTTTGAAGTGCAAAAAGAGCTTGTGGAGACTGTAACTCCTGCAGCTCGAAACATGACAACAGACCAAACGAATGAACAAACTTCAAGCTCGGTCTCTCCTGACCGAGGACAAAAATAAGAGGAGGCTCATAAAATATTTCATCTTACCCAGGCTCTGAAGAATCCTGTCTTGCAGAAGTCCTCATTTGCTATGAAGTTAATATAACTCTAAGCTTCATTCATGCATAGCCCACATCATGGAAGATAGGTTTTAGCCAGGGATTATGTCCAGATTTAAGCAGGAGAGAGTTGGCCATAATTATTTATCTTTCATTGCCGGCAGCAAGAACCATGCTGGTGGGCTCTTCTCATCGCTTCCTGGTGTTGGAAGGTTTCTGAGGAATTCTTTCTCTTTGCTTTGATACAAACCAATTTCAGTCTAATTTGTGTAGGTAACCTATATTGTTGCTGGGTATTTATTATTTATTCTCTTTTTTATCTAAAAATGTGATTACTTGAACAAGACGTACGATGTTTCAAAATGTGCACTAACTTTTGGACACCTTGGGGAGAAGCTTGGACAGAAAATGCACCTGTTCTGGAGTGTGAAGTACCCTTGTGATGGAGGATGAGAGAGATCTGGGGATGCTTTTTGTCTTTTGAACTTCCTCTTGTGAAAGATTTCAGTATAATCTAAGTTTGAAATAAAGTTGGGAATCTATGATGAAGAAATACAATCTGTATTGAGTCCACACGTGTGTAGCAAGGGCTCCCTTGAAACAAAAAGTAACTGTAAAAATGGTTGTGGATATTGTAGTGTGTTTAGGATGCAGCCTAACTTTGTTATGAGAATCTTAACCATTTTTACTGCTGGCCTCCTGCACTGAAAAGCTGTGATTTCCTGTTTTTGCGGTGATATGTACGCTGAGAAATGATGCTAATCAGGAGGTAGTTTTACACTACAGAATTTCATGGAAGTCTGTGCTTTCAGAAAGGAGCTGCTTGGGAATAAGACTGCTACTGCATTTTAGGATCATTCTTTCTTCCATCTCTAGAGTGTAAGATTATTTTTCTATACCAAAGTGAAGTTTCCTCCACACGCTCTTTTCCCCCAGTTAGTAGTATTCTGTTGCCTAAGAAAATAGGTGTCTGCTGCTACTTCAGATGCTGCCGTAGCACAACTCACTTGCTTTATGCAGGAAAAATATACAATTAGAATATATAATTGCTTAAAGTGTACATAAAACATTTCAGTGTGCCCATGTCTATGTTTAGTTGGGGGTTAACCCCTTTTAGAATATTTTTCCCTGTCTAATATCTTAAGAGGGGTCTTTTCTAAAAGAAAATTTTGAATTTGGTGCTTGCAAATCGTTTTTGTCTCTTATGATTCCAGTTCTGACACTGGCAGCTTATTTTTGCTCATACAAGTCATCCTGCTGAATTAAACAAAGCATACGTGTATGTAGGAAACTTAATATTTGACTTAGATGTAGATTGTCTTACAGAAAAATTAGAAGGCACTACGTACTGGAAAATTACTATTTGTATTTTGTAGTATGAATATATTCATGTACCAGGTTTACCTCAGGAAAGAGACTCTTAAAGGCCTCTCAGGATTGTTTCTGGAAAGCAAACATTGTCTTTAGAGATGTTTGCCAAAGTCCCGTAATGAAAAGCAGCCCATTTGTTTTCTTTGCTTCAGGGTATATGCTGAGAGTAGTATAATTGTGCTATTGCAGCTGTATTTCCTAACTGCAAGTTTTATGCTTGATGAAAGATGGTTATTAATGTGCTAACAACTCCGTGTATCGTGATGTAAAAGTATCCCTTACTGTATCCATTGCTGTAATATCAAAGATGATGGGCTGCTGTTTTGGTAAAGCCTTTAAGGTTTCATTGTCTTGAAATTACCATATATCAAATGAAGTGAAGTTTATTTCAGGGGCTAGTTTTCATGAATGATACCTCTTTCTAATTTCTGTCTCTGTTTATTTGCCTTAGTTAATGAATATTTAGTTGCATTTTTTACATTTTAATGCAATAATACCAAACTTCCTGAAGAGTTTGTATGAGCCTAGAAATAATAATAGCCCTGGGAAGGGAGTTAAAAGGTGTAAATCTCAGTGCATCTGTTTATTTCTGTGCGAAGTGGAAGGCTGCTGCCTGGGCTGGTTTGGGGAACTCTGTCCAAACGGGTACCACACCACTGGTGCCTTCTGCTGTAGCCTGGTGTCCTTTCTTCTTTCTGTTTGTTGCGCAGTGACTTTACTCATAGACAAGATTGCCTGATATTTTATATCTCTAGGGGGGTTTGGAGTCGGTTTTTGGGGGGTTTTGGTTTGTTTGAATTAATCATAGACTCATCGAATGGTTTGGGTTGGAAAGGACCTTAAACACCCCCCTGCCCTGGGCAGAGACACCTCCCACCAGACCAGGTTGCTCCAAGTCCCGTCCAACCTGGCCTTGAACCCCTCCAGGGATGGGGCAGCCACAGCTTCTCTGGGCAACCTGGGCCAGGCTCTCACCACCCTCACAGCAAAGAATTTCTTCCCCAGATCTCATCTCAATCTCCCCTCTTTCAGTTTAAAACTGTTCCCCCTCGTCCTATGGCTCCCCTCCCTGATCCAGAGTCCCTCCCCATCTCTCCTGGAGCCCCTTTAGGGACTGTTCATCTCCATGAGGAAATTCTGAGTCTACCTGCTTTTCTTCTTCCCTTTCAACTCTCCCCCCAAATGAAACCTATGCAAGTTTTTGTCTCCTTTGTGGTGTTGCACTTCTCCATATGTGTCATGACATCCTGAGATGTCTTCCTAGCTCCTGGAGCTGCCCGTAACTCTGTTGCTTTGATTCTTTCTCAGTCAAGAGGAAGCGCTTAAGTTGTCCAAGGCACGTGGGGGGAACTGAGCTCCTTGTCAATGCTCCAGTGATTTAAGTGCAGAGGACAGGTTTTACACGTGGTCCAGATAATCTTGGCTTGACTTGAAAGCAGCCCAGTTGTAGGTGGAGGAATTGTCTAAGTGAGCAGCAGTCAGGCCAGGAATGGTGCCGGAGCTGGAACCAGAAGTAACTCTGCAATGGAGGAACCCCTTGTCAGCTTGGATATTTAGTCTGTACAAACAAAATATCATCGGGTGGCTTTTGGTTGTAGAGCCAGAGAAGATGGGCAGAGTGAATGACTGTGAACTTGCTCTACTGGTATGTATGGTCTTACCCTGATTTTTATAGTAAAAGAGAAATGGTGAAGCTAGGAAGAAAGCTTTCTAAACACGAGAGGGATCCTACCTTCAGTCACATACTGGGGCAGCTCCCAACAAAGTCTATGTGAGTCCGCACGAGCAACCAGCCGAGTGCTGTGAAGTTCTACGTTGGTCTGCTCTGAGCCACCCAAGTCCAGGGTGTTCCATCCACCCAACTGAAGGGTGCTTGTTTTTCTCTGAACTCTGTAACTTTATAACCTTGTTTAATCACTACACTTCCTAGATGATGAGGCTTCTTCCCTGAAACAATTAACGGAATATGAGTTTCATTTCTACACATGCTGACAATAGGGATTGCATCACCATGGGTTCTTGTTTAGAAAAGACTTTACAATGGCTTTTTAACACTCAGTTTTATTTCATACCCATCCTGCAGATCTTTTTTTAAATCTGTTTAAAAAGATACCTCAGTTTGTAGTGTACATCAGGCTGTGGAGTAGAGGCAGGCAGGAGAGAGAAAAATAATTTCATTATTTGCTATCAGAATTGGAGGGAATATTGTCTTAAATTAAATTCTAAATTGAATTAAAATACAGTTGGTGATTTTTAACAATTTTTATCATCATCTCCATTGAAACCGAAGCTATATTTCAGAGCTATATTTATTTTTCTAATACAGGAAATGGTAACTGCCATTATTATCATGCTATTTCCTTCCCAAGGTACTTGTGAGCTCCATTTCTATATGCTGTTTCCGTGGCTCGATCACAGTCCTTTAAATATGGATTTCCTGAAACGCTCATGAAGGAAGTATCATAAAATGTAGTTCCTTAAAGAAGAATGCTGATGTCTTTGTATTTTTCTTGGTGAAGATGCAGAGTATTTTACTTCTGATAATTTTCTTTGGCTTGTACGCTCGGGCAGTACTTAAAGTTGTTCTGTGTGTTGTTCAAAACCATGTCACCATCCTTCCTGGGCCTCTGTGCTGCTGTGCTTAGTGACAGGCAGAACACCCCAACTCTTGTACCATCACCTTCTTTTGACTCAGGATGTCTGCAGTGCTCTGGGTGCTTGTGAGAAATTAAGTTGTGGTATTGGATAGAAGAGTAACTTACTGAGAGGAAAAAAAAATACACAACTGCAGAATATGACAGGTCTACCAGTTTGGTTTCTAAAAAAAAGGAGGAGGGAAAAAAAAAGGCAAACCCCCAAAATGGCAAAGAAACATGCTTTTAGTGCCTGCTTTTAGAAATATCAGAAAGAGAACGTGAGTGTAGAAGTAGCCAAGAGTCACCTTCTGATTTAAAGTGTGTTCACGTGACTCAATTTGAATGAGTATCTCCTAACGTTTTTATTTTGCTTGTTTGAGTCAGATATAATTTTGATACAGCTCAAAAACATTCTTCCTTAATTTATGTAGGTTCTATAGTTCTGTTTTGGCCTTAAATGGCACACTTTTGCTTCCCTGATTCTGTTTTGTTTTCTTCTCTTCTTTTATATTGTTATGATTTAGAGCTTACAAGATCCTGTGAATAAATTAACAGAAAAAGCAGAAAAGGAGGACCTGCAGATTGAGAGCACCGGCTCAGTACAAGATCAGCAGAGTCAGTAAGTCACATGGCCTATATATTTAAATAAGTATTTTTGTCTCTGATGTGCTTTCTGGTTGCTAAAGTCACCGAACATTTATAAATGGAAATACAGACACAGCTATTCCAATCACACTAGCTAATAGTAAGCTTATTACAAGAATTCCTGAAATGTTGTAATGTGCACATGAAAACTAATAAAGCTTTTAATTTCACCATAAAGTTTAAAAAGACCCGTAAAACCTTTATATGTTTTTCATCTTTCTGAGCTGCCTCTTTATTTTCCAGCTTTTGCTTCATTTTTCTTTAGTAAAAGAAACGGTAAACAACCACACATGGGGGAGGATGTATGAGGATTGTATTTCTCCCTTCAGCAGCATCTCCTTTCACCTGGGAACAGGATATGGATTCCTGATTGCTGCGAGCAGCGATTAGTTTTTGTAACTTATACAGCATCGGTTAGTAACCCAATGAAGCAGGGGGTACTTAGTAAAAAGTACATCCAAGCGAGCTGATGCGATCGAGGCTTTGAGTTACCTGTAGCTCCGAGGTGAGAGAGACTTATGAATGGGCTGCCATGGGGAGAGGAGAACAGGAGAGCGAGACGCGATCCCTCCCCAACGGGGACCGTCAGGATTGGGTTGCGAGGAGATGCGACCTCCATATAATCCTGCTGCCAGCTGTTGTTTTGACTATCCCTGGTTAAACGAAGCACCCAGCAGAGGATCAGTTGTCCAAAAGCAGAGAACAGCTTGACTGATAATTAATGGATTTTGCTCGGCTGTTTATAATAATGGATTTTTAAAGAGTCCCGTTTTCCAGTCCTTTTACTTGTTTAGGTTCAGAACCACTGACCAAAACCAGTTTATAAACTGGTCAGGTTTGGTGCTAAGTGGATTAGAAAGGACTAGGCCAAGTGCCATTTGGCAGGTGGTTGTCTCTGCAGCAGTTCCTTGAATCTGTTACATCTCATGTGACAATAATAAAAAATGTCATAAACTACTGTTTTCCTCAA